>NC_090702.1:19938512-20560387 GCF_040954835.1 Lepisosteus oculatus | reverse complement strand
TGTTCAATTTCAAATTGTGTTTGCAGGAAATCACAATATTTTTAATATAAATAAATATAAAAATTGAGTGTTCGGAAACATTTTTGCTGATATTCAAATATTTATCTGATTGGAGCTACAGTTGAAGTTGAAGACTTAACAATTACACTGAAGTTAGTTGCCAAGACCTCTACAACCTCTGGGAGATAATAAACTGCAAGCAGTGTCTGTTATACATTTGTAAAGGTGGTTGTGGAGCTGAAAGGCAGTTCATGTTTGTTGCAAGTACAGTAATGCAACAAAATACAAACTCATTAAATGCAAACCACAGCAAGACAAAACATTTTTTTCAACTAAAGACACTTTGCTAGCAATAGAGAGACTTTAATAAAGGAAATGTGTGTTGCTTCTTAAATTCCAAATGGAAAGGAAGTTTGCAATGGGGGTTACTGGTCACATTCAACACTGTCAACTGACAAATACACATGAACTACACATAAATGTATTAGTTTTGTTTACAAATTTAAGGTCGGTGTGGCTTGGAGTGCTTCTCGAGTTTGGTTTTATGGATTCCAGCAAAAACTGTTACAAAAGCTAAAACCAATCCTTCAACAACTAAGGCCGATAATAAAATATATAATCATACCTCAACCTCATACTAATGTAAATAGTAAAAAGAATATTGTAAACTTTTTTTCTCCTATTTGTTAAAGAGAAGGCCACATAAACATTTATGATCAAATCCTCCTTGATGTTTCATAAAAATGTAAAAGCTCTTTTCTTGCATCAGGCTCTTTAAAACTAATCTCAATCTATTTCATTCACCTAAAGAATTGTTTTCCAAACCATTAGGCTAAGTGGTCAAGGTAATTTTTCCCTGTGTGTAACAGTACATAAGAA
Organism: Lepisosteus oculatus; assembly: GCF_040954835.1. Lineage (NCBI taxonomy): Eukaryota > Metazoa > Chordata > Actinopteri > Semionotiformes > Lepisosteidae > Lepisosteus > Lepisosteus oculatus. The sequence continues at coordinate 20,559,508 of NC_090702.1, read as the reverse complement.
ATGCCACAGATGAGTGGAGCCATTTGCCCACTGAACTCATCAGGTTATGTTTTTGTGTAGTCCCATAACTGGTACTGCTTGTCCTCTAAACAATCCCCCCTCCCATATATGAAATCTCGTTGAAGCCCTTCAATATCTGGAAAGGAACGAATTCTAAAAGTTAAAAATAACCATGCAAATTTAACGGGTATGTCTTTGGGAGTTACGTAGGAAGAAACCAGAGCATTCATTAAAAACAAACGTAAATATGGGGAGAGAATGCAAATTCCACACAAGCAACATTCGCTAGTCCAGAACTGTTCCGAGGATCCTGGAGCTGTGAGACACCAGCTCTAGCTACCACGGAACCATGCTGCCCATTGACAATATCATGTCCCGCGCTTCCCAGAATGAAATTGAACTACTGAAAGCTGAAAATGACCGGCTGAAATCAACTGGAAGCACAACTCCCGCAGCTGCACCCGCAAAGGCAGGACGCCCGCCCTCCGAGACCTCAAGCACATCCTCCTCTTCCTCGTCTCGGCAGTCACTGGGACTGTCCCTCAACAACCTCAACATCACCGACACTATCATGTCAGGTAAATACATACTCTGGTGTGCTGCATGTATGTACTTCAAGGTAATCACTTTCATCTCACCTACATGAATATTCTGATAACATTAGATCATACAGCAGTAGTAATTCGACAACATGACCTTGAGAGCAGCATAGTTCGCCCAGCTATTTGATTATAAGTTTAATTTCACAATGACTGGAACGTAATGTGTACTGTAAGTCTTTAAAAAATCTTTAAACAGACTGCTAGTTATGATATACAGTAATATTATCTTTAAATTGAACGCCACCTGTGTCTTTTAAAAGTGCCACTGTCTACAAGTTGCACTGGTGTAGCCTTCATACTGTACATTTCAACCTTTTCCTTACTGTCAAGGGCAGGGTGAAAAAGTCATCATCTTTATTGTTTTTCTTTATTTGAAAATCAGTTTCAATAGCACAGTTACCTATAAAAAACATGCTCTACAATAAGGCAAGCATACAGTACCTGTACATTTTTACACACAGCACATTATATTATTATGAGATATGAAGCATAAATAACTTATAAAATGATCAAATGTGCATAGTTCATGTAAGGAATGTGTGGGATAAAAACTGAATACAGTTATTTATGAATAATGGAATCAATTTTAAGTTTGCTCACATAATGTCTCTTCCTAAGGTGACAGCCCAAGTGTAAAATACATTCTTCTCAGTACTTCTGTTGTAATTAAATTAGAAAGTGCTTGGTTCTCCAAGGGCCCAGCTGTTTTAATGATGGCAGAATGTAAACAGCTCAGTAATGAGATGGAAAATAACTATGCTAGCGGAATAACTATCCTGTTATCACCTCAGTACAGAGACCATGCATAGAGGAAGTTACTAGAACACATGGAATTTCTAAACTGAGCTTCCACCCTGAGAATTATTTTCCAAATGTCAGAACATTTAAAATATAGAATATTATAATTATTCTGTCAAGCATGACTCAATACAATCAACATTTGTTCAATATTGTTTACATTTTAATGTTTAAAATATTCCTGTGAACTCTCCTGTGTTTTCTGGTTTCCATTAGACAACCTGAAATCTCACCCTTGTACTGTATGTCATGTCTTCAACCTCACATTATCAATAATGGATTTCTATTCATGTGGAGTGAGTGGAATTTGAAAAGGAGAAATATGTTGGTTTTGTAAGCTTAAAAGGCAGCTACAAAGCGAGTCACATTGATGTAAACAGTAATGCCAAATGTTCTTTTTAAACACAATGCAAGTTGCCTTTGTTTTTACAGATATTTTGCTGGATGATGGATATGAAGGAACCTTGAGAAAAGAAGGCCGCAGTGTTAGAATTGTGGTTACATTCAATGACGGATCAAACCAAACAAAGGTGACTGAATTAATGATAACATTCCGTGAAAAATTGACCTTCTACATTTCTAGACAATTTTAAAAGCATTTTATGGAGCGCAAAGAGCCTATTGTAGGTATTGCACTCTCTTATCTACTCAATACATCAACGGACACTGTGGCTTTTCTCAAATTAGGTTTAAGACTCATTTCTGGTGGTGAGTCCACCCAGAGGTATGCTGGAGATAGTGTTTAAAGTCAGCTATCTACTGTATGTGACAACTGTAAAGCTGGTCATTAATAAAGTGTTCTGCTGCTTTTAACTCCTACAATATATGAAGACAGAGTTCTAAATGTGAAACTATGATAACCTAGTGATAAATCAGATTAAGTAACTGTCAAATCAGCCATCCTCTTTCAGGGATCCAAAAATATTGCTAGTTTACAACGGACATTTTTTTGGTGGGGATGCTGGATTGTTGTTTTAAATACTACAAGCTTTAATTTAAGAAGATACAGATAATATATTTTGTTTCATAACAGGGTGTGAAATGTCAGGAATATCTCATAGGATCCATCGGTGTTAGTGGAAAGACAAAATGGGATGTGCTAGATGGAGTCATCCGGCGGTTATTCAAGGTACAGTAAATTCACTGCGCCTCTTAAAATGTCTTGTTTTCTAATTCAGCGTAAGAAGTATATTTTGCTTTCCAGTAGTTTGTAATGCATTCTAGTTGTCATACAGTTCCAAAAGAACTTACGTAACTTGCAACTAAACTCCCTACTCAAACTTCACAGTTCCTGCACGGATTCAGTACTAACCGTTGTGTGTGTCTTGTTGGTTTCATTAAATAGGAGTACATATTCCGCATAGACCCTGTCACAAGCCTTGGCTTAAACTCGGACAGTATTGTGAGCTACAGAATGGGAGATGTGGTCAGGGCCCATGCTTCAGAAGTGCCTGAATTGCTGCCTTGTGGATACCTAGTTGGAGACAATAATGTTATCACTGTGAGCCTCAAAGGTAGGATTTTCTATCTATTATCATTGTGAAAAAGATAAATTCAAAGTGCTAATACTGTATATTTACAAAAGAAAAAAAGCAATATTGAGGTAAGGTGTGCTGTAACTCATGCCTGACCAATATATCACATTAACAAGCATCAGAAAGTACCACAAAGCTCATAAAAGTAGGTATTTTATCTTGATAATAGATGTCAGGAACACTTAACTGAAGCTGGCCTACTGTACAGCTGGAGCCTAATTTCAGTTTCCAGCACTTGAATTGTACCCTAGCAGCTTTGGTTTATGCAATTTCAAGATTTTGTGTGGATTTGGGTTTTGCTTAATCTTAAATCTAATTCTTAATTACAGTCATTTTTCAGAGCTGTAAAGATTCTCAGACACTAGTAAACATGATTTCTGTAAAGAAAACAGAAACATTACTGTAAAAAATGTATTTGAAAAGGGTACATTTCTCTGCAAAAATAATCCATATCAAAGAGGTATCAATGGGTGATAATAAAATGTTACTTTAAATAATTCAACAAGAAGTATAGCATGTGGCGGATTTTGTGTTAAATGAATAACCTATCCTCTGCATATGTAGCTTTAGCACACTGAAAACCTTAAATATATCTTTTCATGTCTATAGCAAATTCTGTTTAACATCACATTCCAGTAGTCTTTATAGAAGGTGTTTTACTTTCCATTCTCATTAATAGTTTGCTTTCATTAGCATCTTTTCTCCACCACCCTCTCTCAAACCTTTCTCACCCTTTTAAACAGCATGTTCACACAAATTTAAAAGTGGGAACATATTGCTATAATTGTCCTGTACCTGACAGCTGATGTGTGAATTTGAACAGTATGTGTGTATATATGAGTCAATTCCCATGTCAGCTCTCAACTAAATTATTTCTCATTTTCCCAAAACTGGGCACACGCTTAAATTAATATACTGTATAAAATATAAAGCTAGAAGATAATCAGTGGAAATTGTTCCATATAAGGAACACTGATAAACTAAAACATCTATAGAAACAACACACATCTATTCATATACAGAGTTAGACTAATTGCTTTGAAAAAAGCTGAATATAGTGTTCATACACTATATATCGTTACACATTCATAATGGTATTTATCGTTTACTTCATTATAAAACAAGAAAAAAGCAATTTAAAACAAGTGCCGGAAAACCATCATGTATTTGTTTCTTGATTAGTTTCCTTAATAATGTAGAGCTTACACATGCAGTACATACTCTAGATGACTGCAGCATCATCACCTTGTAACCTGATCTTGTCAGATCTAAGAAGCTAAGCAAGCTGGACTTAGTCAGTACTGAGATGAGAGACAAGGCTGATCCTGGATGGTAATAGATACGGAATTTGAAATTGTTTGTGTCAGAGTATGGATTTAAACTGAGGTATTTTCAGTTTCCTCCATGGGAGCATGTGCACTTGACACAGTAGTTAACATGCCAATGGAGGACATAAACAGAGCTAATGTGAAAGGAACATAAAGATTACATTTAAGGCTTTGCACCCTTTATAGAGCTTTTTCAATGTTTTTTTTTGTCTCACATTTCATTTGTTTCCTAATAATGTGTTGCGAAAATGTTAGAACAATAAGAATTTTCAGTGATACTCCTATATATAATTTGGACTATTGTTAATAGCCCATTTCCAGTGAAACGTCTGTTGCTACTGTATGGGCTGGTCACATTATTAGATTTCATGTATCTGTGTAATAAATCCCAGCTGACATGTTCAGTAGGTGTAAAGTGCAACCACACTGCTTTTCCTCCCCATTTGTCTTTGTGAAGGCTTTGCAAAACAGGAATGAGCAAGAAGGCTGTAAAACAGGACAAGGAGTGAAATCATACAGTTAATTTGTATAATTTTCTCAGACTGTAACATCAAAAAAGTCATCATTTGCTTTTTCATGGTTCAGATGATGCTCTATAATCCCCTGCTGACTGCATCACATTGGGGTTTTTCTGTCTAATCTAAACAGTATTGGTTCTAAATAGCTTCATTAAACCAAATATTGACTCCTTTCATTTATATCTCTTTAGGACTTTATGTTCCTCCGAACTGCTGTGCTATAAATGTTGAATGGCTGTACAGTAGTTAAGACCCCTTCTGATTCCCTGATCCTGCTACAGATTCTTTGGTAATTCATTAGTTGCAACATGTAAATAGATCTTTTTTCCTGTGTGGCCGTTAAAGAATTGAAACCTTCTATAACCTGGGTGAATTTGTCTTTAAGTATTACAGTATTTTCTGTAGGAATTGAGATTAATTCTCTTGGTGTCATATCAGAGTCTGTGTATTCTATGAAATATAATTTCTCCGTAAATCTTTTATTATTACTGTAAATATTTATATATTTCAATATTATATAGAATATTCCAATCTTATTAAATATAGAAAAACATGTGTTTCAAGTTCATGTTTTTGTGCCATCTTGTACTTGACCATCAGATGTCCAGCTGCTTTTTGTCCCATTGCCACAAGTCGATTTAATTCCGATATTGGTGCTTTAAGTAAATAGCCATGCAAATTAAATTGAGAGAAGGCAACAAAGACATTAGCTTTACAGTAGGGGTGATTTAGAAGAGATATTTTCCTGGGCGGGGGTAGTTGAGGGAAGCTGTTTAAGTAGTAAATCATAAAATCATAAGGAAAAATAATAATCCTGACAATATTGTTAAAAGGGGAGTGGTGATTAAAGGAAACTGGACATAGTTTGAAAAGCACTCTGTTAGTTCAGGATCTTACTGGTTTACTGCAAATAAATAACAGATTTGCTACATATGTATTTAGCTATTTTTACTAAATAAAGAAATAAATGATGGAAGGGTTAATAATTTTTACATACAGTATGTAGAGTATACATGCACATGTAAATACTAATCACACTCTGAAAAACAGCACGATACTGTAGCTCAAAATAACATAATGATGTTAGAAAAGAAGATAATGTTTAAAAATCCTTAGTTCTGGTGAATCCATAATTTATAAACGGAATATATTCTAATTAAGAAAAAATTCATATAGAGTATATATAGTGAGTAGAAAGGTGGCCTGTTGATTAGTTTTCTACCTCACAGTTCTTGAGTCCTGGGTTTGATTCTGGAGTGGGGCATTTTCTGTGTAGAATTTGCAAGTCCTTGTGTTAGTGTAGGTTTTTGCCAAGTACTGAAGTTTTCTTTCACCTTTCTAAAACTTGCTAAGTAAATAACTATATTTCTTTTACTGTGAACTCTTTCAAGAAGCAGCAGAACAAAATATTAGATTAACTTTGTTTTATCTTCAGAACTACTGTAGATAAACCAAAAGGCCTCCTCTCTTGCATTAATTATGTTCTAGTTAGTGTCTCTAAATAGGCCCTGTGTTTGTTTTGTCTGCATTGGACTGGTGTCCTACCTAACACCTTGTACTTTTGGAATTGTTAGCATAACCATTATGATCAATAAGTAGCTTTCTGATTGTTAATATAAATGTATAAACTGCATACATGTTGGAAAAAGTTCATTTTAAAAAGCGTTCAGTTATAGTTAGGGCTTCCTTTTAAAAGTAAAAGCACAATGGAGAAAATTGTTTTTTTGAGGCAGATTAAGGTTCACATAACAATATTGAGGAAAGGTACTTTTTGTTACTTTTTAAAGTAGTCAATTATAGTTACAAACTACTTGTGCGAGGAGTATGTTTTAAATTAATAAGCGAATAGGAAAAATGCTTTTAAGAGCTAATGTACTGTTTTGCTCAGTAACTATGCACACACTATGTAGATCACTGCAGGTGAGTACTGTTTTCCCCAAATTTTGTTTGGAAACCTTGATGTTAATTTTAAAATGTATTACTGTATATATGTAAGTACAGTAATTCTTAATATTTAATTAAACGGACAGTAACTGATGACTCACTCCTAATTCTGAGAGTTCCAGAATTACGCTGCCTTCGAAAATCCCCTCCCTTTTCTCTTGAGCTGTTTTGTATCAGTTGCACCTTTGTATCTGCCTTTACAACTCTTTTTCTTAACAATTTCAGAGGCTTTCTGGGTTTTGATGCCTGTATTATATGGTGAATGGACACACACTCATTCAAACACACACATACCCCATTGTGGTAGGCAAAGAAAGCATTGGTATAAACATTCAACCCAAAGCGAGCATAACTCTGAATTATAATGGTGTGATCGATAAAATGTGAGGCTGCTCTGTACTAATTAATTTCACTTCAGAGCAGTCTGCCGTTGTAATGTACTGCACTGGCTAACAATTCCTCCTATCCCTGTGGAATGAGCTGCCAATTTTGCATTGATTCCAGTTCCGGCGTCCACTTATTTATTTCAAGTTCAGTCATGTGTCAGTGATTACGGTCCTTTAACTTCAATAAATTTACAGCAGTCAGCCCACCTTGCATGGGAGGTGATGAAAGGATAAGGTCAGCCTTGTTTCTTTTCTTTTTTTTTTCCTTTCCGGGGTCATGGTAGATTTATTTACAGTATATAATGTGTATACTGTATATACACAGGTCTAGAATTATTTCCTTTATTTTATTTATTTAATTTCTCTCTAATGTTTGATATAGGGAAACTAATTGGTTAACATTAGGTAAAACGAAGTGCAGTAGTTCAGGTGGGTAGCTGCGTCAAGCATGCGTAGTCTGCAAAGGAACAAGTAATAGGTTTATTCCATGCTGAAAAGAGAAGAGAGAAAACACAACGTTTTGGCTGTGAAGCCTTCTTCAGGTGTGAGAAAGACAGGGCAGACAGCAAAGATTAAATAGCACAGAAGAACCAAAGCTGGGGAGGAGGCAGGAGAGGCCACTCAGGAAGTGCAAAGTGCAGAAGGGTGAAGAAAGGTCAAAACCTGCATGAGAATAAAATTAAGTAAAACTGTTGGTTTCTTGATTAAGTTCAAATTAAACTTGCATAGTCAAGAACTGAGAAAGTACGGTAATCAAATGACATTATAGAAATTACATTTTGCATCTTTCCTAACAAGGGAGACACACCGTGAACCTCAGGGTTTACAGAGATGTAACTCTGGGCAAAAGACAGAATTTATTGTTGGAAGAATAAGTCAACCATATTTTCTTATGGTCATTTGTGCAGAATGTTTTCCATTTAAAAACATAATCTTCATTTCTTCTTTTACTTTCCATGGTAAGGAAAACATCTGAAATTTTCTGAAAGTTTGTTTTGCCTGCATGATCGCCAACTTTTGACTGCTTGTGTTGTTAGGTATAAAGGAGAACAGCATCGACAGTTTGGTGTTTGACACATTGATACCCAAAACAATTATGCAGCGATACCTAAACCTTCTCATGGAGCACAGACGAATCATCCTGTCCGGGCCAAGTGGGACTGGAAAGACTTACTTAGCCAATAAGCTTGCAGAGTACATAGTCTGCAAATCTGGGAGACATGTCACTGAAGGAAACGTCACCAGCTTTAATGTGGACCACAAATCAAGCAAGGTGATAAAACACATTTTCAATGATACTGATCAATGGAGTTATTTTAATTTGCAGTTTTTTGCGTCACCTAATTTTATAAGCAGACATTTATGTGTGTGAACTTTACAACCACATTCTTTTTACTCACAGTGATGGCTGCCATCCAGCTAGTGGAGTATTCACTCACTACCTCATACACACCAAACCATTCCAGGCCTTAGATCATTGTACTGTTCTCCTCCAGGGGAATTCCAGTCATTGTTATTAACAGTGACTTACAGGATGTTTATGTTTGTGTATATTGTGTATAACATATTATATATATATTATATTTGTCTGTTTTGAGACAGTTGGAATAATGTGTCAAAGCTATATTTAGTTATAATGACATATCAGTTGTGTGTTCACATATTAATGTATATAAACAAAAGCGCCTAGGTATTGATGCATTTTCATTCACTTATATCGAATTAGCTTTGAGACCCTAATGTATTTATTATTTTGCATGGTTTGTTTAAGGAGTTACGACAGTACTTGTCTACCCTTGCCGAACAGTGCAACTCTGAAGAGAATGAAACGGAACTCCCAACAGTTGTTATACTTGATAACCTCCATCATATTGGCTCTCTGAGTGACATTTTCAATGGATTCCTCAATTGTAAATATCATAAATGGTAAGTGTCATAGATTAACTTGAGCAAGAACTATTTTTCTTAGTTGCCAGGGGACAAAAGAGAGTGTTTTTATTTTAAATCTTAAAATTAAGATCACAAAAATGTTATTCCTCTGCATTATTACATTGTTATTTAATAGGCTCTGAGTTTATAATGCAGATTCAAAGTTGCTCATATTTGATAAGTTTTCATAATCATTCTGATTTCATATGTGAAGATCAATTACTATTTCTTATTAATTTTGTGCATACGTGTTATTTAATTAACAGTAACTATTTTTTTCCTCTTTGCATTACTCCTGTAATTCTCTTTGCTTACATTGTAGTCCTTATGTTATTGGAACCATGAACCAGGGAGTATCCTCATCACCAAACCTAGAGCTTCACCACAATTTCAGGTACATGGAACAAATTGAGCCAGCTTTGTGAGAAAGCTTCTGTGCTGTGTTGTTATGCAGTTCACAAATTAATTAGCTCACATTTAGAGCATCAAAGCTTTCATATTTACATAAAACATGCAATTAAGTACTTTACAAATTGTTAGCCTTTGATGATTGTGAGCAAAGCTGTTTACAGTACTTCAATGAAAATCACTTGCTGTCTTGCAGTATGAGAAATAAAACATAATCATTTATTATGTCCAATAACATTTCAGTAGCACTTTCTCACTTATAACTTGCTTATGTTTTATAAATAACATTACAGGCTTGAATATTTAATCTGCATCATAATAACTAATATGCTGTTGTTTCTCTTACATTAAACTGTGATACTATCTTGTAGGTGGGTGCTATGTGCCAATCACACAGAACCAGTGAAGGGTTTTCTGGGACGATACCTTCGCAGAAAGCTCATCGAGACAGAGATTGACAAGAATATGCGAAGCAATGACCTCATGAAAATCATTGACTGGATCCCCAAAACATGGCAGCACCTCAACAGCTTCCTGGAGGCTCACAGCTCCTCAGATGTTACCATCGGTTAGTTATCAACGTAATGTCCTGCTAGAAAACTAGAGCAGCACCTTCTATCAAAATGTCATATTTCACCTGCAAGCTGTAGTACCTACAGCAGAGTTAGCATTGAATGAACCTCCAGATCATACTACTGAAAGCTCACAAGTATCCCATACACCACAGGGGTTGCTGTTGCTTGGCAAATGGACAAACACTGACCAGTTCGTGCCCACTTAACCCTGGTAGTGCTTGGGGAACCCTGGTTATAGGTAGCTAATGACATGGTCAGGACTGAGTTTGGTGAAATCTTGCCTTTAAGATCAGCCTAGCTGTTCTTTAACTGGACAAATGACTCAGTAGCTCCAAATCCCAAATTCCCAAATATTTGGTACAAAGTAGACTTTAAAACACAATATTACCTTTCATGCAATGTTTTTAAATGTGACATTTCCCTTTGTTGATTTATTTTATCGATCCACTCCAATACAAGGTCGCGATGGAGCCTGGGCCTATTGTGAGTTTCTTTCTGAATTAAAAAAAAATCATAATTGAAAAAGGATAACGCAGTTTTATGCTTTGATGTTATTGCTTTGCAGGTCCCAGGCTTTTCCTGTCCTGTCCTATGGATGCAGATGGTTCCCGGGTTTGGTTCACTGACCTGTGGAACTACTCCCTAGTACCTTACCTTCTGGAGGCCGTGAGAGAGGGGCTTCAGGTAGGCTTGATGCAATAATACTTCACACTACTGATATAGAAGCTGTTTGACAATGTTCAGTTGAAAACGCCCCTCTCTCTTGCTCAATTGTCTTCTAGTAACAGGTCAGGTGACCAAGGGTGGCAGGACATTCCCAACACCTTTCTGGGGAATGTAGTTCAAGCCAGAGTAGGCCAGTTTCCTATACCGCAAAGGAACAAGTAAAGGTTTATTCCATGCTGAAAAGAGAAGAAAAGATACATAATTTTTAAGCCGTCGAGCTTTCTTCACGTGTGGGTGTGTTTGGGTGGCTTCAGGAAGAAGGCTCTGCAGCTAAAACATTGTGTTTCTTTTCTTCTTTTATCAGCATGTACTGTAATCAACCTTTACTTGTTCCTTTGCAGCCTATGCATGCTTTACGCAGCTACCTACAGTACTTGAACTTTCCTATACCTGCCATTGCCACTATATGTTGTCACAATGTAGCTGCAAAAAGGATTTTAGCTCTGCCTTGAGCTAAGAGCTCTAGTCCTCCCCATGTAGTCAGGGCTCTGTAGTCACTCTCCACAGATTTCCACGTGGGAAATGAAAGAAAAAAATATCTCCCTTAGAAATCCCAGTCACACTCACAGGTGTTCCTCATTTCTAAGTGTATCAAAGAACAGCTCAGAGGGAGAGCTGTAGTCTGCCCATAGACCCAGCAAGGAAAGGACCTTAGAGGAGGAAATCTAAAAATACACAGGCTCCTAAACTACTGGGAGGAAAGCTCTGCATGTAGGAGTATCTGTCAGAGGGCTGTGGTTGGGCTGCCGAGCAAAAGCTGAGAGACACAGGAAGCAAATGAAGCTTGAGAAAATAGCAGGAATTCAAGAAGTGGTAGCTGAATTAAACCTGGTCTCTGGGAAAGAGAATTGATGACACCACAAGGACAGACACACCGTGTCCTCAGCACATTTGAGGTAGAAGTTCTTGCATGAAGCCAACATGCAAGAGGATATCTCAGAGTAGAGAAGAGAAACCTTAAGCTTCTAGATGGAACTGTTGTAAAATGAGCAAGCTGTACACATGTATGTACTGCACATACTTTGTTTGAACAATAAACACAAAGTGTAATCAGAAGACTCTTGAGTTCTGCTTTCTAGAATTGTGAAATGGACAGAGCTAATAATGGAACTAACCTTTCCTTGTTCCTTTCAAGTCAAACCATGCTGTCAAAGCTCCCCACTTAAGCCTCTTTGGATCTAATTAATGTTCACATTCCCATACTTTATAGTGACTGTTCACTGATCCTTGTGTGATATTTTTATATAGACTATTCTAAATATATATAATTTTACAGAGGAAAAATATTTCATTCTCAAACACAACCAAATAATCATAGAAACGTCGCCTAATCATTTGAATCTTGGAAAGCTGCATCAGTTTAATTGCTGCCCCAGTATGCTAGATACTGTCCAACTCTAGTTGTAGAAAAGTTTCCTTACATGTATTGTAGAAAATACACACACGTAAATGTGGCAAAACCTCAGATGCAGTCGTCCTTTTGCTTCACTTTGAACCAGTGAGATACACGTTTGTGGAAAGTCATAAATATCTTTCTTTCTGTTTTAGTTGTATGGGAAAAGGGCTGCGTGGGAGGACCCTTCCAAATGGGTCATAGATACTTACCCATGGAGCTCTGCGTCTCTACAGCATGACTGGCAATCTCTGCTCCAGCTCCGGCCGGAAGATGTAGGTTATGATGGATATAGTTCTGCCAAAGAAGGAGCCTCCTCCAAGCAGGTTTCCCAGAGTGACACTGAAGGTGACCCACTGGTAAGACTGATGATCAGCATTCCTTCATACAAAGCCACAGAATATAGATTTTTGTTTTAATTAAAGAAACATCAAACAAACTGGTGTTATACGGTAGACTTGTATTTTCACCGTTGGAGTTCAGACAGAGTTGAAGCTCTGAAGAAAGATTTTCACTTGAGCATTTTTACTGCAAAGTAACTTTGATTCTTTATTGTAGCAGTGACTCTTCTCGGGCCTAAAGCATTGCAAAAAAAAAGGACAATACATAACACATTTGGATGACTGAACTTTAATTTCAGTACATCTGTGATAAACCTTAAGTGATTTCAGGGGAGAAAAAATCTCCTTCACAGGAGCTTTTAATCCTCACACATAACTTGTGTGTCTCATTGAGAAACTGCTCAGCTGTATTCGGCTGAGTCCTAAAGGACATTACAAATGCAATTCCTACAAACAATTAAGATAATAACTGTAAGTCAGATGTGCTAAGCGGACATTCTCTGTGCTGAAGGTATTTGTACATTGTTGAGCTGATATTTACTATATCAGAGCAGTGTCTGTAAAATATGTACTATTTGTCCATGAAAAGTGTTGAATTATGCAATTAGTTAGTGTCTTAACTGCAACCTCTGATGAAGAAATTATTGATTTAATTGTATTTTTTGCATAACCCAGCTTAACAGATCCATAAAATTCCTCTCTCTCATTTTTTTTCTAGATGAACATGCTAATGAGATTGCAAGAGGCTGCCAATTATTCAAGTGCTCAAAGCTGTGACAGCGACAGCACGAGTCACCACGATGACTTATTGGATTCGTCGCTGGAATCCACTCTCTAGAGGAGGCTTGGCTGAAGAGTATATGAGAGAGAGAAAAAAATGTCAAATGTGTTTCCACAAAAATCTCTGCCACATAAATAAACATGCAACACTTCCAAGTCCTCAGAAAGGGAATGGGAGGTTGCAGGTAGGCAGGAGCATCCTGTTAGCAAGGTCAAGTATGTTTGAAAGATCAATGTTTATTTAATTTCAAGGCATTTCCATACTTGTGGAGCTGAATGACAGACCTCCATTTCTCAACTGGAAAAAGCTCAAATTGAGGGGGCTTTTAATTGATGGCTGCACATACAAAGAAAATAGTATTAAGAAAACTGGAATTTTTATTTTATTTTGTATTATGTATTTTTTTTTAACTGCAAACGTTTACAGGGCAAATATTGTTTAATTTACTGAGGTGCTATCGAAACAGCATGCATGCTGTTCTGATCCAACCCTGACCTCAGTTGAGCCACATGGTGCTGGTCACATGACTAAATCAGTCTTCGGTTTACAACACCGCCCATTCCACAATTCATGCAACTTGTTCACAACAAGCACAAGCACATTGTGCGACTCCAAACAACCACTACTGTGAAACACTGGACAAGTGCCAATCGTACCTTATGATAACTGCCAAGTGCACAGTGATGTATACACCCACATTTGCTGCATAATTTACTAAAAAAGATAATGGTTTTTTTTTTGTATTATTTCTTTTGAACTGGTATGCCTGTCATTCACCCCTCTCCTTACCAATTTATAGCATTATACCAACAGAAAGCTGCTAAAGGCTGTATTGTAGAATTCACTATTTTTTTCAAGAACCTTAAAGAAGGGAACAAATTTGATAATGGTGCTTTCTCACTGCCTTAAACTTCCTAGCAAATTTCTAAGAACATGCGGTTTATTCTTTGAACCACAGAACATTGTAATCATTTCTTGAGGAAATAATGTAAGAAAGGACAGATTTACGCACATTCACATACTTACGCTTTCGTGTAAGTGTGCGTCTTTTGAAATATCTTCATATCTTTTCTGCTCATATTTTTGTAGAAGAAGCTAAAAAGAGTGGCACATTAGAGTAATGAACTGCTTTGGACTGCCTACCCTTGGAAGCATAACTATTCCACAAATCAAACCTACTGCCACATTCAGTTTTATTTTTGTTATAGTTTTATCTTTTATTTTAGAGCAAAGTATGGCTATACATGACACATTTAAAGATTTTTTAGAAAAAAACATTTGAAGGGATGGGGTATTTCTTTTTTTTTTGTCCTCATCAGTTTTTTTTTTACCCAGTTGACCTGGGACACTTGACTCAGCATGAGCACAGCTTTTGATTTAATACAGTTTAATACAGCATGTTGTTTTGAACTAAGTGTACATGAAACATTTAATTTTACTGAGTGAAGAGCTGATGGAAGATCAGCTGGTAAGGGGAGTGGGGGTGGAGGAAGAAGAGTAAATTTTATTTTCTATTTTTCTTTTTTAAGATAAAATGCGGGTTGGTTTTGCACAGTTTATCGGGGTGGGAATATTGTAAATAAGAAGTCTTGCACAGTGAAACAAAGATACATTCTGCCCTGTTGATGTTAACATATGCTTAACTTGCTGAGATTTCTTGTATTTTGCAAAAAATATGTATAATAAAAAACAAAAAGAAATGCAAACCTACAAGCTATTAGAACAGGTGTGCGTTGTCTTGTAATAATTGGTTGTTTGCCTATGCAGGAGCTTCAGAATATATAGAAGCATGTGCCAGTTTGATAACATAAAGATTAATAAATGAAAACAATCTAAGGGAGGTTGAGCATGGTTTTAATAGGTCTGTTACAATAATACTGAAAAGAGCAAATCTGAACACAGCAAAGAGAAAAATCAAATACTATAGCAAGCAAAAAACAACTGTCTTTCACAAAGCCATTACTCAAAACTAAATGTGATCCTCAGCCCCCAGACATGACATTATCCTATATTGAATCTTCCAGACCCAAACAGGTTAGATCTTCCAAAGAAAAAAAAAACTATAGTACATTCAGAACTGTATGTCTCTCACCTGTGAGGGGTAGATTTCTCTTTACACAAGAACACAGTATAGACCATTGATTAGGTTTGATTCAAATGGAAATCTGTTAATAACAAATTAACAGATCGATCAAACAAATTGATGGGACCTCGTTTGTACATTTGTATGTACTTTATATTTTTTTTAATTAGAGAAAGTATCACCAAGGTCTCTAGAAAGCATTATCCAGTTTTTGACCCAAAAGCTTTAATGCTTACTGACAAACTTTTGTTTAACTTTTCATAGTATAACAGCATTCATTGTGAAACACTTCTATGTCCAATTATTTTCCTTTCTCAGTTTGTCAGGAGGTTGAGAAATACTTTACTGGCATTGAGACTATGTAGACCTGCTTTAGGTGAAACCAAAAAGTGGGAATAAACTGAAATCAACAGGAACAATCTTTCAGGTGCTAACAGCTACTTAACCCACCTACTGAACATATTTAAAATCTGATTACAGAAGGGCAAAGTTTTAATGCTGATAAAACCCTCAGGACAATCCTTCTTTCTGTATTCAACTAGCAGGTCTAAAGGCTTCATCTCTTTTACACATCAAGGGCCAGCTTTAATCAGCTGCTTGCTTACCCATCATTGAGGACAAAAATAAACAGATATATTGAAAACCTTGCTGGCTGTCCTGTATCAACATTTTTAAAGGTCAGTTGTCTGAAACCATTCACCAAAAAAAAAAATCCTGTCTAGGCCATTGTGGGTACATCAACCAAGTGACATGTTCCAACTTTTTTGCAATACATCTCAGTGAGTGCATAGAGTTTACTACTTTGAAGAGTTTTTTGTGAAACATTTGTCTTTAAATGTTTTATATTTTGTACATTTGTATGTAACATATCATGTAAATAGACAGAGACAGTGATTTAAATCATCCGAAAGATTTTGTAGTCTTTGTAAAGCCCTAATAAATAGTATTTGGTGTCACCAGAGTAAACTGGATGATGTATTATTGATTTTTCTTTTTCTTTACTGGAGCACCGTGGAAAGGAAAGGAAGTAAAATTGTACCTCTAGGTTGTAAACCAGCTTCCTTATATTTTTTAGCAGATGTGCACACTGTATCTGTCTAAATTATTACTTTGCCATTAAAAGTCATTATTTATTGAAACTAACCCTGCGCTTGTTTTGTATATGTAGTGTGGATGTTAATAAGATGTCTCCAAGTCTAGAGTTCACAGTTGCTAGTACTGAATACACATTTCAGTGTAGGAGACCAGTAGGTGTAAAGTAGGCAAAATTATTCCTAATTCCACTTTTATGCTAAAATGAGAAATAAAGCTAAAAAAATGTGCAACTTGTATCCGATTTATCTATTGGAAAAGCTTCAAAATTATAGTAAAAATAAGATCTTGACTGAATTTCAGAAACCAATAAATGTTATTGTAACAAATTTGTATATTTCCTATTACTTTGATTCTAGTCATGAACAGCTGTTATTAACATAACTCATCTTTTAATATGGATTACTACTGTACACATTATCTAAACATTATGATCTAACAAATGGAGGATATAAACTATTACCTCTGTTGCTGTATATTTAAAAATAGTTCCTTTCACCTCTTTAAGAAATATTCATTGAAACCTTAAAGGCTTAGAGTTCACACAGATTTCTTTTTATTTTTAAAAGGTATTCATGTATTAATATATCTAATATAAAAGATCCCCAATTTTGTAAGCATGGCTCGGGGGATCTCTGCACATAAAGCACCAAGATAAAGATCATTTTTTGAAAGGTTTTAGCTCAATATTATACAACAAGAGTAAATCATGGTGAGAGCATTTAACAGATGAAATTCTTTCACAAATGTCCTTATGATTGTATTTTGGCTCCCTCTAGTGGCTCTGTACTCCTTCCATGGGACAACTTTCCCCCACAATAAACTGTACATTTCTCCATATCCTGTAGTTACTCTATGTCCCTATTGATAATACAGTACATATGATATCTTGAGAGATACCTCTATGTTTAGGGATATAAGTCAAAAATTACAATACACTCCTACAAACTGAACACGAAATCTTCTTTTCAAATAACATTTCTATTGCGTGAAACACAGAAAGTAAACAGTTCCTATTGTACTAGATAAATGTTGTAAATTGTAAATATTGTTCTATTGAGCTGCTAACTGCAACACTACAGCAACCCAAAAGAGCCAGTCACCCATAAATAATATGTTTATGGTTAGAGAGCTTTAAAAACAAGAAAGATGTTCTAATATACTAAACTGGGTATGTTAGAGTAATTGAGTTACATTTTGGTGGTATTGAGGGAATTAATAGGTGTCTTTATAAATTTGAATTGAATGTGCTGATAAATTAATGCAATTGGCTTTATATTTCATCTTGAGCATTACAAATTACAACTTGCCATCAAAACTTATCAATTATCTGAAAGGCACAGAAATAATATTCCAAGGAACATGAACTTTTGAGCTTTAATGTAAAGACATATTAAGTTGAAGCATTTGAAAATGTGTATATTTAAGCTTATGTGATTTGACTACATATTGTAAAGCAACAGATCAATATGCAGTTTTGATTTGAATCTCAAAACACTGGAAAATAGCATAACATCTTATTACTGTAGCACAGATGACAAGTCTATTTTGTCTGTATTTACCTGATGTGGTAACTGGGACTACAATGCAGTGTCCTGAGTAATTCCACTTTGTAACTCCGATCCATCCATTTTAAGATGGACATAGTAGTGTAACCCCGGTGTCCTGGCCAAATTTCCCATTGGCCCTTACCAATCATGGCCTCCTAATAATCCCAATCTATGAACTGGCTTCATCACTCTGTTTTCCTCCCCACTGATAGCTGATGTGTGGTGAGCGTTCTGGCGCACTATGGCTGCTGTCACATCATCCAGGTGGACACTACACATTGGTGGTTGTGGAGTGCAATCCCTATTACCTCTAAAGCGCTTTGAGTGGAGTGTCCAGAAAAGCGCTATATACTGTAAGTGTAAGCAATTATTAATTATTATTTTCTAATTGCTTTATCCAATACAGGGTCACGGGGCAGCTGGAGCTGGTAAGCAATGGGCGCAAAGGAAAGATACACCCGGGGAAGGACACCAGTCCATCGCAGGGCACTCACAGACACACACAGTCATACCAGGGCTGATTTTCCCAGAAGCAAGTTAACCTACCAGTACAATATGTCTTTTTGACTGTGGGGGGAACCAAAGCACCAAACCATGTACCATCGGCTGCCCCTTCTCCCTAAATTTCACCCTTCAATCACTGAATTAATGTCTTCATGTAAAATAAATCTCTATAGTTTACCTGTATTATAGTGCAAAATATAATTCATTTCTTATTAAGATATAAAGTGTAATCAATATTATAAAGATAAGGACTTTTGTTTAGTTAGTAGATACAATCTTATGATGTAATGTAAATATGAAATATGAAAGTAGGTACACAGGTATTGGAAAACTTTGTGCTTGTAAGTATAGTAGTTGCATTGAAATGAGTTAACTTCAGATTTGGTTATTTTTAAAAGTATTGCAAGTACAAAATATTTTTAAAAAGTAACTATAGTTACCTAAATTTCCAGGTATGCACACCGCCATATTGCCATCATTGTAGTTCAGAACAAGGCAATAAAACTTCCTGTGAAATTTTGAACTGGTCGTATTGCATTGTAAACAAGCAGACTTGTGAATACATCTTTTAATCCGAAAGAAATATTGCTCTTGAGTTGGAGATGGTTTCGCTGATAAATACTACTAACTTGTTAATATTTTTGTGATGAAAAGCCTGTTGTACAACCTGTACTTATTTGCTCATACATCACATTACAGGTACAGTACATTAGTCATTACATTGACTAGTGAGCAGGAAAGGCCGGTTAAAGTCACAATTCTCGCAATCTCTTGCTCTGTCCTGTGGCAATTTGGTGACCACGGAGTTCACGATTTTGTGCTTAATTCTGAATTTGTCAAATTTTGCATTACCTTCAATTCATTTATTGTGTTAGTTACCGAGATTTGATAAGCAGTCTGATAAATTGGGACTGCAGTTCCCACAATTTAGAAAAAACAAAGGAATTGAATAATCAGTGTGTAAGACAGAAATATTCATGATGGAAAAAAAATAAAATATACAATTAGTAGTCCTAATTAGGCAAGTTAATACCTGTAGGAATAAAGGATATTGTACTTAAATTTGAATAATAATAATTGCTTAGACTTATATAGCGCTTTTCTGGACACTCCACTCAAAGCACTGTACAGGTGTCCACCACCACCAATGTGCAGCATCCACCTGGATGATGTGACGGCAGCCATAGTGCACCAGAACACTCAGTGGGGAGGAGAGCAGAGTAATTAAGCCAATTCATAGAGGAGCATTATTAGGAGGCCATGATTGGTAAGGGCCAATGGGAAATTTGGCCGGGACGCCAGGGTTACACCCCTACACTTTTCAAGAAACGCCCTGGGATTTTTAATGACCACAGAGAGTCAGGACCTCAGTTTTACATCTCAGCCGAAGGACGGCACCTGTTTACAGTATAATGTCCCCGTCACTATACTGGGGCATTAGGACCCACATGGACCGCAGGGTGAGCACCCCCTGCTGGCCCCACTAACACCCCTTCCAGCAGCAACCTTAGTTTTTCCCAGGAGGTCTCCCATCCAGGTACTGACCAGGCTCACACCTGCTTAGCAGCAGTGGGTTGCCAGTTGTGAGTTGCAGGGTGATATGGCTGCTGACCTAAGAATAGTCTAAATCTGTGCACTGGAAGGAGCTCAAATTCACTCTGCAAGTGGTGGTCATAATAGTTAACGATTATATTGGCCTTCTGCACTATTTGTTTGGTAATGATGGCTGCCAGATGTAATTGTTGTGCACCACTGCGTTTGCTGGCTACCTTCACTACTCTGTTCAGTCTGTTTTTATTGTGTGTATTCAGTTTACAAAACCAGGTTTTACAGTGAATGTTAGAAAAGATTCAATAAAAGGCCTACAGAATAAAGTCATCATAGTACTACACACATTAAAAGAGCTGCGTCTTCTCTGGAAGAACAACTGCTGTTAGCTCTTCTTACTTTACATATGGTATCTGTGTTTGTTTTAAAGGTTAGCTTGGAGTGAGCAATAGTGGCAAGATATTTGTAACTGTTAACATCTTTATTGCTCCTCAGTGACTGTTAGTTTTGTAATTAGTAGTTGCTTTCAGTGATCAGTAACTTTAGTTTTCCATATATTAAGTTGAAGGAAGGAGTTGTTACACCCTTTAAAAAATAGACCACAGGCCCATGATCAGTGTGTATATCTTGGAGAAGACTGACAATGACAGAGTCATCAGCAAACTTAATGCTATGTCTGTCCTCAGAGGTCTTCAGCTGTCACTATACAGAATGTACAGGATGGGGAATAGCACATATCCTTAGAATTCTGGACCCCATAGGACCTGAAACCTATTTAGTACTTTATTACAGGTAGTCCACTAGGTAAAGTATTACAGTACTGTAAAGTTGATTAAATAAGAGAAAAAATGTCTTGAATTAATAAAGGAGCATCAGATAGAGCAAGAGTTTTAAACTAGCTAAATTTTGAAGTGATGTTTATAATGAGCTTCAAATCAGCGCACACAGTCAAAAAAACAAGTGATTTTTTTTTGTTTTCGTTTCTGGGTTGCACAGAAATCATGATCAGCATAACTGTTGATGGGATCCACTACACATAATTCAATCCTAGCATAGTTTATCTGAAGAAAGTTCTGTTGAATCTGTTTCTTAATATCAGACATGCTGTAAAAGTTATTTTTTTATGAATACATAATTTTGTTGATGAAGTATGAAAGTGAATGAAATGTTTCCATGGGAGAAATTAACATTAGAAATTAAAACATCATTATAATGTCATGAAGGAAATCAACTCTTATTTACAGTATTTTAAGTTCATTTCAAGATTCATGTTCAAGTTCATAACATTTGATGCTGTTGTTAACTGCAGAATATCACCAACTTTAAAAAGATGTTTTATAATACCCCTTTACGGTATTTGCTGCCATCTAGTGACAGTGAACCAAAGAGCTAAAGCACATAGCTTAAACTATTTCAAATACATATTTTTGAAATAGTTTTATATATATATATTGAATTTACTATATTTAAATATTTTGAATAGCAGATAAGGGAGAAATTTTCTTACAAAACCCAAAGGTTGATACTTTTGTTGTAATGGTTATTTTGTTGTAATTTAACAGTACTGCCAGCAGAGTGCACCACACATTGCAATCTAACGCTTTACATAACAGAAGGATCTCATTGCTTAGCAGACTCCCTCCTTCAAGATGACTTTTAAAATAACAAAAAACATATATTGTGTAAGGTCAAATGCACAAATGAGTAAAATCTTAATTTAACTATTAATCCATCCATTATCTAGGTGCTTTAGCAATACAGGGTCGCGGGGGAGCTGGATCCTGGCAAGCAACTGGCACAAGTCAGGATACACCATGGACAGGACACCAGTCCATCTGAGGACAAACAGAAACAGACACAGACATGCACACCAGAGCCCATTAACCTACTGTACTGGTGTGACTTTGGACTGTGGGAGGAAACCGAAGCACCTGGAAGAAACCCACATGAACAGGGAAAACATTCAAACTTCACAAAATGTCAACCACTGCACAGCCATGCAGCTCGTATTTAAATATTAATATTAATGAATTATTAATTTACACATAAGCCCTTTCAAATGCAGTGCAAAATAGTAAGAAATTAAAAGTATACAGATGATAGCATGGATTAACAGCAGCATTGTATACACCCTGTATGTATATCTTTGCTATTGCCTGCTTTTTTTCTGCATCTGTATAACTCTCTGCTTGTCATAGTTAAACTGATTTATGATGGTGCCTTACATTTATATAACTAAATCCTACCTTCTACAGTAGCTGGGATTTTAACTCTCCTTGCCTAGGTAAGGATTATCTATATGCTGTACATAATTGAAGCCTTAATGAAATAATTTTGCATTACACTGAAAACATGCAAACTCTGTTATGATCAAGCCAGCCATACCTAACTTCTCCTGTCATTCAGAGCCTGCTACTGTGGTAATTATTTGACAAGAGTCTTCAGCTGCCGTCCACCTGGAGGCAATTATCCATCTAACCCACCTGATTTGGTTCAGGGCTACATGAACTATAATCTGGCCATGCTCAAAAACTCTGTCATAGAGTTCGCTACATTCCTAGCTTCACCCCATGTTCCAGAGTTCCCAAGTTCTGGCTGTGTTTGCTTGCTGGATTCTGGACCTGATGTCATTCTCTGGATTCTCTTCTGGTGTGTCTCTTGGTTTTGAACTTTGCTTGTCCCTCCCTGTTCACGGCTCTAGACACTTTGCCTGGACCATGCTTGTCTGTGCTCGACTTTGCTGTGTCTGTCTGTCTCCGCTGCTGGTAGCAAACACCATGCTGCAGCTATTTACTCACGCCACTGATTGCCTGTTGTTCTGTGTTTTCTCTGCTCTTGGGTTTATTTCTTGAAAAATTGTTTGCTGCTTTATTATCTCCTGATGCAACCTGTTACAAGCTCCTCACAGAATGTGTCCCTCCCCAGAATTGAACCCAGGATAAAATTAGGCCCCTACTGTATATTTAAAACTGTAGTACTGTATTCAGCACTTTCTTCACAGCAATATTGTTAAGCTATTCTAGTATGTTTAGAGTTTATTGAGAGAATTAAAGAACAGCTCTGAATAGTATGCAATTTACAGCTGGAAATCTATGATAGCAGTGCTCCCTCTTGTATGCAGTTATTTTTCACATTATTTCTGTACTTTTGCAGTGTGCGTGTGGTTCAATCAATTGGACAGAAAGTAGTTTTGTATAAATTTCCATTGGAAACAGTTCCATCAGACAAATTTCTCAGCACTCTGTTACTTTGCTTGTTTCCAAGATTTGAATGGCTAATCTCTGCTGTAACATTACAGGTTTCCTGCAGTGTTAACATTTGTATTTGCTTGTAAATATCCATACATATGAAACAAGGAATGACTGTTTTTTCCTTTGGAATGTCAGGCCAAGAAAACAACAAATTTTGCACCAAAAAAACAAATACACTGTAGAATAATCTGAAAGTTTATTATGCCTAGCTGAAAAAAAAACCCTGTATTGCAGTCTGAAGCTTTTTTTTCTGATGCACCAAGCCAATTCCACTTTGTTCAAGTCACCTAACTCCTACTGTAGCTTGAACTCCTGAACTGCTGAAGTTTTTTCATCATTAAAAGAAGTTCCTTTTTTCCTGTGAAGTTGCAATCTAAATAAAATGGTATAGGTTTGAGCTATTCCTTCTGTAATGAATTCAAACAAAAGTGTTAAATTGATTTCCATGTAAGAAACTGTCCTTTTGTAATGTAATAAACAAAATCATACTATAATAAACAGTCAATTTAAAATATCTGCATACATATTAGTAACATTAGTATGCATTAGTAACAAACATATCAATTTGTAAAGTGAAAAAAGGGAAGAAATTCCACAAATCCACCAAAAAATAATTAAATTAGGGCAGACAAAAATTAAGAAATGCAAAAGCACCCAAACCCAATTGACTACCCTCAGAGTCCATTAAAGCAGACCCAGACATAGCAATAAACCTTCTACGACAGGGCAGATATGAGAGGATAAAAAGAAATACTCAAATAGTGCACAGAAGGTTATTTAGTAAAACTCCCCAGTAAAGACAAATCTGAGACTGTAACAACTACAAGGATATCATGCTTTTTTAAAATCTCTGGATAAAGAACTAAGAGAGCAGAAAGCAGGATAGACAGTACAGATCATGCATCAATCACATTGCTACACTGCATATTGTTGATCCACCCAGCATAAAGAAACCCATTAGTCAAGCATGTTCCCAGGTGGCTCCAGACAAGCGTTCACAGATATTGTATCAACCCAGGAGGGATTGCTAGATGCCATACTTCATCCTGTCTAGTGATTTATTAATATACTGATCAGTACAATAAATATTTATTGTGTATTCGCCATAAGTGGTACTATTTGAATGCCAGATGGGTAACATAAAGAACTTAAACAAATTGAATGCTCTGGAGGCTGTGTAATTGTTCACTGTTAAGCAACTGAAGTTACTTTTGGATCATTACTTTTTAAAACATTACAAATTATTGAATGCTTTAAAATATTGAATGTTAAAGCCACATTATTTCAAAGAGAATGTATGCACTAATAGACACTTAAGGGTTAAACACATAAGGGTTAACTTTTTTCATTCTTTCTATATATTACAGACTTTAATTCAAGCTTTCTCCAAATGATGGTGCCTCCTGTAGATACAGTAAATGCTTGGTTTTATAATTTTCAAGTTAATAAAGATGCAGTTAGTCCTCACAAGTCTTTAATAGATGTGATGGAAATTTTCTCCATTGTACAGTACATATCCACCCCAGACTGAGTACATACAGTGTTATCCATTTAGCTAAATGAAAAGCAAAATGTTAATGTGATACTGAGAGTTTTAAATAGTTTATATCCAGGGGACCAAAGCATTTATTCCAATATACTGTAAAAGTTTTAACTTGTCATTTGCAGTCAACTATTTCTCTTCAATTTTATATAAGCAACAAGCTTATTTTAAAATATAACATATTAGGTCATATAAAATTTTTCCTGTAGAAATATGCAAAGCACCACATGTTATTAATTTAAGAAATTATTTGATGGTTTCGTTACTAAGGATCTTTAATCTTTTCATATTGTTACATGGTCTCAGCACCTGTCTGTAGCAGAATGTAGCTAGAGAAAAGATTTAGTCTCCAGGGGGCAGGGGGCAGTCCATTCACAAATGTGCATTCCTCACATTCTCACATGGAAATCAATGGATTGGTTTAACCTGGAATCACCAACTCTCTATAAAAGCAGTGACTGAGCAGTCAGAGATTGTCTTTTATGACTCCCTTGTGGTTGTTAAGAACAGTGAGTGCTTACAAACTGAGAAAGATAAAGCTTATAGGGAGAGTATATTGCCCTTGTACTAAGAGTTTATACTAGGTTAGGTCTGGGTAACTTTGGTAGTAGCTTCAGTTGTGGGTGTCAGGACCCTGGTAGAAAGGTGGTTAATGAGTGTGCCAGGTTAAATGGAATCAACCATTTGAGGGCTTTTCCCCTGCTGCAGAGAGAGAAAATAGGCTTTAGTTTTGGTTGTTTTTTTTTAGGTGTAACACTATCATTTAAGTGGGGTCTTTCTCACTCTCCCAGTGGAGTAATACATACAATACATGTGCTGACAGCCACTCTGGTTCATGTGTAGTTTTAGTTCTACCTACAGCATATTATAGGGTTTGTGATAAGTGAGAGTCCCACTGGTGCTGTTCATTGGATTTCAAGAGAAATGTGTTAGAGCAAAGGGGTAATTACTGAGGCACCAGGGGTTAAAATGGTCCAGTTCAGCCAAGAATGGGCTGATTCATTAATCCAAATGGACTGAAATGCTGCTGACACATTGACCCCCCCCCCCCAGAACCAGGTTAAGGGACCCTCTGGTGTAAAGGCACAGTAGATGCAAATTTGCTGACATACTGTACTGTCACAATGTAGCCATTTTTTGACCAGGGGTCTTTCAATGATGATTGTATTAGTATTACAATTGTGTAACTGTTTATTCTTTTAGTTTCAATTTCTGGGTGTGAGTCTTGACATTCTTATCTCCCAAAGTAATTAGAATTCTAGACATGAAAGAAAGTCCTCAATCCTTGTACAGTTCATTATTCATATGGCTAATAACTTGAAGACATTAAACAAACCATTAACCTTAGAATATCAAGTGTGTTTTATTGACTGAACAAAGGAATTTATTACCAGCATTTGAAACCTACTGTAGGGACAGTATGTGTAGTATTTCTGAGCAAATGATCATTCATTACAAAGCAGAAGATTCTCTATAAGGACACAAGTGCATTTTACTCATTGTAGGCTCTTGTAAATGGTATTGTATGCATTACATATCCAGTACTTGTGCTAACATACAGTATATACTGTAGTATATGATTCTAGAGTTATCAGCTCCTAACATCTGAAATGGATTTAACTGCCACTTTTTTATTTTCTTCCATGCACCATAAAAAAGCACCATTTGTTCCAAAAAGTTGATTGGATGAACTCTCAGGTTGCTTATTTTATTTTAGTCATGCTAATTTTATAGTCATACAATATACTATAGGTAGTTTGGAATATGCTGTTCCACTTTGGTAAACACTCATGGGTACAAGTCTGACTGCATTGTCAGTCCTGGGATTCATCTGTGAAATGATTTGGTAAGTAGACAGGTCCTCATTCACAAACCAATTGTTCCCTTTTTTTATTTCAGTGGTATTTTAAATATACAGCTGACAAACATCCAGGTGTGACAAAGTACTGGTCAAAGTACAAAGTACTGTGAATTGATGTGATACATTGTAGCACTATGACGTATGATTGCAGCACATACCAGGTTATTGTAATAGTCTTCAACACATTTTCAAAAGAATCTGAAAGGACAATTTCTGCTGTGTGAAAGCTACTTCTTAATAATTCCTAAGAATTCACAAATTACAAATGGAAGAATCTTAAGAATGTCAGTATTGGAAATAACATAAACCAAACCTGTCCAATTACATTTCTAAAGGACAGTACAATGTTTAAAATTATTCCCACGTCTGCAACCTGTGTTTTGTTGACTCTTATTCAACTTTGATCATCTAGAAAAGGCAGCTCCTGTATTCTTTTAATATCTTGAGACACTTTGATATATTAAAGAAATCCTGACCTTTACATGACTTGTGCTTGTGAGCAACTTGCTACAGTGCATTTCTGTGATGACAAATCTGAACATTAATGTTATGCTTCTTTAACTATCTGGCAGTGGATTTTGTGGTTCATTTCAGGATGCTAACTTGCAAAAAAAATCATTTGCAACCAACCTTAATCTTTTTCTCTAGTATAGTCAACAATTAATATATGGTTGAAACAAATTAATTATTTTTTTTGCATAACTTGAAAGCAACTTTTTTTTTTTGCCATTGAAGGAACGGCAACCAGCCCATAAGGTCCAGGCTGACAGGACCCCTTTCTTTATGAGACGCATAAAGCGCAAGGGCAAAGGTTGGAGGGGTTAGAGAAAAATGTGCCAAGATGTTCTTAAGGGAGCAAGATATTTATGTGTAGGAAAGCAGACGTAGGCGAGATTACAATTGGAATTTCTCAATTTCTGTCAACAACTCCTTAGAGCAGAGCAGAGCGAACAGCATAGGGAACCAGAATTTTGGATTGCCTAAGTACTTTAGAAACCATCTGTCTCTCTGTTCTAACAAAGGAACGAGGATATTGTATATCTCTTGTGAGAGGATGCAAAAAGAGCCACTTCCATTCTTCATGGGATGACATTCTTTCTAATAATGAGCTTTATCTATCCTTATGAATGCCGACGATACCACTCATAAACACCATTTGTGTTTCATCCATCTGCGTCATCTGGTTCTGTTTCAGATGGGAGTCAAGAGGTCTCTCTTTGACAAATCCTTGTCCTTTTTGTTATCATACAAATCTACATACAGTATGCATGAAATGCACTGTACAAGTACAGCCTCAAGTCTAATCTTGGATATATTGTATCCCAAGGATGCCGGAGTTTTCTGAAGTTTACTGCTATATGTGTTAGAATTAGCCTCCCAAACCACTTTTCTGACTGCACATTTAGGTGAAACCCATTCCTATCCCATAACTTCGGAAGATTTGAAAACCTTTGTTATTTGTGATTCCCAAACACCTTGAGTGTGTTGTTCAAAACTGGTGTGCAAACTTGGTAAAGACTTAACTAAAAATTGCTGACAAAGGTGCATCCTCCAAATATTGAGTTCATGGTTCTGACAACTTATAAAATCATTTTTTTTTTCTTGCTAAAAAAGAATGTTTTGTAATTTCACAAAATGTGCCACCAAAGCATACGAATACTTTTGCTAGGTACAGTATGTACATTAATTATTTGTAATTGTTGTTTAGTAGCTGTTCATATATTCAGTACTCTTTTTCATGCATTTACTTTAAAAAAAAAACTCTTCTTTTCATCCTGGCGTGATCAGATTGAGGTTTCTGTAAGTAAAACTAATAGCAAATTAAAATCTATTGAGTAGAAAAAAATAGTTGTTCAGTGGGATGGTTCGTATATTTTAGTTTTTTTTTCCTAAGTAGATGGTGTCTGTTAAAGTCCCCTGAAAAGTGCTAATGTAGGCAAAAGACTGACTTTGTCTTCTGGAGCGTCTTCATAATTTGAACCGTTCACATATTCTTATCCATGGAAAATAAATTACCTGAGTGCCCTTTTACCGAGCCAAATCCCAAAGGCTATAGAAATGAAATTCCTCAGAACTGTCTAAAGAGAGATTTTCTTCTAATTGGCTGTGCTGGTTCTTTTCTTTCAAAATTACACTCCATTCTCTGGCCAAGATATTTGTGCATTTTGAAGTTTAAGTCAAATTGTAGTTGACAGCTTTGCTGATGCTTTTCATGTATTTTAACAATAGATTAATAATTTGTGCCCTTTTAGTTAGATGATTGTGCCTTTTCCTACCATAACTTTCTTTTATAAAATAAGTCAGGCTAAGGGTTTAAAGGTGCTTGCAACCAATGAATACAAATCTCAGATACAAATTGGATAACAAATGTGATGAGAACGTGAACAGCATTCTAACGGTGGAAGATGAAGCCCAAAGAAGATCCATTCATTTATGCATCTCAAATATAAATCTATTTTGCACCCATTCAATTCTGTGGTATTTCAGGAATAAGTATTTTTAATATGTTTTCAATATATTAGATGTTTCCAATATATTAATCTTTATCAGTTTATATACATAAATATAGTAAACAGATTTCTGTTTTATAAAGTCTTTTATTGTTGATTTTTATAATATATGCAGTACAGTAGCTCAGTTTCCTGCATTTGACTTACCTGTATTTTCTGTGGTTTCATATACTTTTAACATAGTGTGACAATACAGTAGCTGAAGATGATCTTTTTTAATTTTTTTTTAATGGTCCTGTTAAGAAAACTCCTTTACTGAATAGATCAATTATATGGATTGTAAAAGGGAGATGCTTTGAGTCTGTCATAATTGTGACTGGCTTAGCAGTAAAAGATAATTCTAGTTGTTTGCTGTGTTGACCTCATGATTTCTGTAGTATTGTGAGAATTAAAATTATGCATGGAAGTTGGCTTTGACCATTACACTGTTTTAAATGGAGCTCATATGAAAGCCAGCTGTATAATGTTGAAAGAACAGGTTTCCCAGCAGCAGTGCCTCAGATCAGCAAAGATTTGCTTCAGTCATTGATTTTGTGCTTTTCTCTTTGAAATACAGCACATATTGCATGTTCCCCTTATAGAATATTTCATTGCTGAACCTCTAGGGATATATTGGGAAATATTTATTGGGAAATTCTGCTTCATTTACTAATTGTGGCCATGGAGACTGGACTCTCTCTCTCTCTCTGATGATTTCAGTCTATGTTCTTGCTTCTCCATTATTTTTAGCTATTTATGTTAAAGATCTTGACTTCTGAGATTTTTGATGTGACTGTTACAGTGTCATCTGTGACCCAGGACTCCCAATAGTGTTAAAGTGACTGAGAAATGGTAGATCAAATCCTGTTTTAAATATTGCGTTTTTGCACTTCTGATATTTTCCCTAACTTATTTTTTATGTAAGTGCTCTTTTTTTTGTGAAACATTACAGTACATAGATATACAGTAATGGGTTAAATAACATTAAATCTAAAAAAACAGATAGCATAAAATCTAAGAAAAAACTGTAGGTGCCGCTGAATCATACCATTGTTACAGTTTCCAAGAACATCAATGTCAGTCTTTCCAAGTATTTAACTTTAGCAAAATATCACTGTCACTGTAGAAATCCTGTATTACATACATTTTCAACATCACAAATAAAAGCTTTGGCTTAAACTTTTTGTTTATGTTTATTCATCCATTTTCTAACCACTTTATCCAATAAAGGGTTGAAGGGGAGCCAGAGTCTATCCCAGCAAACAATGGACACAAGGCAGTATGCACCCTGGATGGAACACCAGTCCATTGCAGGGCACACACAGACACAAACATGCACATACTCACACCAGGGATAGTTTTCCCAGAAGATGATTAACGTACCAATATGTTTTTAGACTCTATGAGGAAACCTGAGCATTCAGAAGAAACTCATGCGAACATGGGGAGAACATGCATACTCCACGCATGTACTGTAGCAACCTAGGAGTTAAAAACAGTACTGCAGCACTGTCGGAGGCAGAGGCAGCATTCCCAGAGGCAGGAGTGCTCACTGTGCAACAATACCACTTAGCAATATTTAATTGTTACACAAAAAAACAATGCGTACTACAGTATGTAGCATATACCCACTTTGTCCTTTATTGTTGTAAAAGCTAACCACTGCACCAACATGCCATCCAAGTATTGTGCATTCCTTGTTTAAGTGTTTTTCATAAAGTGTCTGGTGGTTATCTTTGCTTTGAAAGCAGGCGGCATGTTTTGAGGTAGACATGTTAAAATGCAACTATTTAGTAAGATTGTTCCTGTACATAAAATCAGCAAAAACATTACCTGTACAGTCTTATTCAGCTGAAACCAGTTCTTTTCTCAAATGTCAATATATCCTAATAAAGTAACCTTGCCTGAAGTCCAGCCATCTGTATTTATTCCTTACAGTTATAAAAAAAAACAGATCTTAAAGGTTCTTGGAGTCATACAATACATGCACCAATTTCTGTGCAGTGCTTTCTGTCTTCAGTGGCACTTAATGTTCATATTGTGAACACACACTGATCCTGTACTCCTATATGAATTTGGTGCAACTGTAATAAAGTTTTCAGTTCCTGTTGTGTTCTTAAAGAACAGTGATATTTTTGAGAACCTCCATGTGGCAAATCAGCAGAAGAAAACAGGAAAAGGAAATACAGAGGATTTTGCAACGGATGACCACTGGATTGTGTTGAGATTTCAGCAAAATGTGTTGGGTAAAGTTGGTAAAAAGTATTCCATTATAGTTGTTTCTTGTGTAAGGTGTCACTTTTTAAATACATTTCTCCAACAGTGTTGGTAAAAACTGCTGTAGCCTACAGTATGTCAGATATGTTACTGTAGGGTGTGCACAAGGAAGCTGATAATTGGCTGTAATATCCATTCAGGGTAATTGGTAACATATTGCAGTTGTCACTAGTATTTGTTATATTGAGTGGATCTTCCACTTCACAGATAACAGCCACAACATGCACTAGCTGTGGCTTTTGTATGTATTTAAAGTGATGCATAATGTTTGGTTAAGATAATATATTATGCTTTTATGGTTCAGGGAGGAAGTGGAAGGAAGGAAGTGTGTATTCTCATTATCCATACATAGTCAGCTTTATCCAAATCTGGTTTAGCAGGGGAGCCGGAACATATCCCAGCAGGGTACCCCTCCGATTGGACACCAGTCATTTGCAGGGTACACACATACAGTATACAGACTTGCACACACTCACATCAGAGCAGTTTACCAGAAGCCAAATTACCAACCTGTACAGTACTGTATGTCTTTGGACTGTGGGAGGAATACGGAGCACCCAGTGAAAACCCAAGAAAAACATAAGGAGAACATATAAACTCCATGCCGACTTGAATTGAACACAGGGTCCCAAAACTGCAAAGCAGCAATAAAGACATTCAATAGCAATGAAGATTCAAGGGAAAAAGCTGTTCTTTGTTTCCCATGAATATGTGTTGGTAGCCCATGGTTCCTGAGGGTTATGACCTCTAATTTGTTTTCTTTCAAGAATAAAAGGGCTATTTATTCCCAGTCAGAGAATATTTTGTAAAAGTGGTGTGCAATAGATTGTGACTTGACACATATACAAAAGACCTTGAAATTTGAAGTGTAAAGTGTTCATTTGTTCTTTGAAATTACTTTACAGTCCAGTAATTAGCAAACATGAACCTGTTCCTGTGGTAAAATGAGGAAAATATATAAATTTTTTGGAATTGTCTTTTGATGTAACACTGAGCTCGTTAATTTTTAAGAAGTATCTGTTGGGAATTGAAATGATTCAATGCAATATTGATGGTAGTCCATGGAAAGAATTCAGTTTTCAAGGTATCACTCTTGACAGATACAGATTTATGACTTGTCTCATTTTGAAATCCCTAGGGTCGTGTTAATGCCACTTCTTCGAATGATTTTTACTTTTAATGGAATAACACATCATATATGCTTAGTACCTGTCAAACTGGATATTTTTTCTACAATCAACACAATGGTTATACTATTTGCTAGGGAACAGTAATCTACTAGGGAATTGTCTGGTATACAGTACCATCATAGGCTACAGAAAGGCAATAACATGATCTTATTTTTTAGGAATTTCTACAAAAATGGATTATATAATATACTGTATAAACACACAATGATTTATTTATGTAAGAAAGGAAAGTCCATGATGTGTACAACTGATTAAAACATTTGTTCCAACACAGTTCATAAAAATATTCTTCAGATGTGCAGGTTTTATTTTGTACAGTGCAGTTCAGTCTATTCTGTAACCTTCTATAATATTCTTTTATTTTTGCATTGCTTTATAGGTAATTATATTCTTGTCTTTATGGTGTATATTTTAGAGCCAAGTGTGATCGCAGCCCAACACTGTATATTCTCTTTTATTAGGAATGCTGTACACAAGAGGAGGTGTGTAGGTTAATAATTTAACTTTCCTATTAATTCTGTTGGTTTATTTGAAGGTGTTGTTAATTTCTTCTATTTGTTGTAAAGGTTTTAAAGTGCAGTATTTCATGACATTTGGGTGGCTTTATGAGGACACAATAGCCCATTGTCATGCTTTTGAGAACATTTTCACATTAGTGCCTAATTCAGTGATGCAAACATTTAAGAATTCCAGGATTCAGAGGAAATAAGAGCCCTCAATATTTTCCACAGTCTTTCTGTGTGGTACTTCCAAATTTGTTCAATAATTAGAAGAAAACTGTGATACTTCAAACCAAAACAGTTTACTGTATATGCAAGAAACCTAAGTTGTCTTACTAGACAACAAACATGCCCTCTCTAGTTGTACAGTTGTACATTTTTCATTTTGGGACAGTTTTGTAGAGAGATATTGTAATAAGGATGGCCTTTGCTTCTCAAACAGGTTTGTTCTCAATTACTAAGTAGGCCATACCTGAGTTTCAGAGCCAGAAATCTTGACTTGTTCCATTAAGGATTCATTTGGAAAAAGTTAACATCCACCCTTCTCAGGGAGCCACTTACTGTAGCCAAGTGAGAACTACAGAAAGCAAAAGCCTATCCTGGAACAGTTGGGACCAATAGCACATGACTGCTCTTGCATTGGACTAATCATCAATTCATCACAAAGTCAATGGAAAAAGGGACAGAGCAGAATATCAAAATCGAAGCACTGTACAGTATGTCTTTTTCTTTGGGAGGTGAAAAGAAACTGGACTATCTGGGTCAAACCCATACAAATGGGGGAAAAACGTGCAGATTTAACAAAGACGGATATGCGATGCTGGAATTAACCACAGGACTCTGCAGCTGTCAGGCAGTAGTGCTAAATGCTATGCTAAGGTGCCTTCATATGTTAACAGCACAGTAACAAATTATAGACCTACTGTATGCAACTAAAATTAACTAGAAAGTACTGTAAATTAAATGAATTGATCTAAACCTTCAAGAAAAAAATTAAAGTCCTTAATGTTTTAATATAAACAAAAGTTTCATTTGTACAGGTATTAATATTTTTAGAATTTAAGTGAAAATCTTGAAATGTTAAACCATTAATACATCTTATGGATGTCTACATGGTGCACAGAAGAAGGTTTCAGCTTTTTTCACCAGAGAAAAGGCAGTGGCAAAGGCCATCTGTACAGGCAGATTACATTTACATGAGATTGACAATAGCTGTCTTGGCACACAGATCCAGAAAGAAATCCAGAAATATTTAAAACTGGAATGGAGAGGGGAAGGAGCCAAAGAAAGGTAGATTAACTGGAAATGATACAGCTGAATGTAAAGTCACAGAGTGAAAAAATAATGGGTGTGGGAGAAAAGGTCTGGGGCTGATTGATCTTAAATTGCATTGAGTGGCCAGTGTCATTCTAAGTGTTGGTGTAATTTGTACCTTGTTCTTCGAACTTCATCCCCTGATCGAGAACCCTCTTAGTACACATGATGGACAATTCACAGTTCAGAGGTGACAGGTGACACGTGGGGTTGCAAGACAGATTTACCTGTGCCCATGACTGGGAGGTGGAGAGGTGGGGCTCTAGAACAGGGTGTGAATACACAATGCATCGTTATACCTGGTCATCTGTATACAGCCGGTTCCTCAATGAGCCCCAGCTCTGCCCACACCCAGACCAAAGCTTCCACTCCCATGACTCGTGAATGAGTCATGAGCACTTGTGAACAGAGCTTCAAAAAGCCCAACATAGAGAACAAAGACTTCGAAAGAAGGAAGGATTGTGAAAGAGATTACAGAGGCTGGACACAGGAAAGGACTTGAAGCAGAGATCAATGACTGGAAGCAGAGGAGGAAAACCACAGCATCGTTTTATTCCCCCCTCTACCTAAAACTGGGGTCCTTGTGCTGGTCTGAATTGTGTGCTCATTAGAGAGAGTTTTGTGTCATGGGCTCTGGATGTTAAGTAGACAAGGTGTTGAAATTGAATGTTAAAAGAGCACTTAAGCAATAATGTCTTGACTGGTCTGTGGATGTGTATAGGTGTACTGGTGGTTCTGGAAGATAAAACAACCTGTGCCAAGGGAACAAGGGCCCTAGCACCATTTATAGTTGCCAGGTGGCATAGTCAGTATAAAGCAAAAGCAGTTCCTGAATTGAAGTGTCACCCAAACCATAACAGTAATATTATACGTAACACACTATTCCAGAAAGACCTGTAAGATACTGTAGAAGACTGGGAGGTGTAGCTCTCTATATAGGAGAGAGTATTCAGCCTCAGGAACAAAACCTAAAGAAATCAAGAGTCTCAGAATCTAAATCTCAGAATTTGTGTCAGACTCGCATGGAAACTTTATAAAGAGGTAGTGTTAGGACGATACTTTAGTTGTAAGAGAGGCAAATATAGTTAGGAAATATAGGGATATTAATTAATTAAGGGATGTTATGATAAAATTGCCAAATGTACTGTAAGACCTCATTTAGAATATCATGGACAGTTTTGGTCATTAAAATGTATACAAAAAAGATGTAGAAGGAAATATTCTGGAATGATAGACTGAAGGAACTGTTCAAGGCCAAATGTTTTTTTGTCTTGAACAGAAGAATACAAAGGAACTTTTTCAAAGTATTTACCAAAGGCATCGACAAAGTCAACCTAGTGGACTTCTTCAGAATAAATGGTGATGCACAAACCAGAAGACACAAATGAATACTATGGTGAAGTGGATCTACAGTAATACAGAAGCTAGGATGCACCTCTCTACAGAAAGGGTTATAGGAGTACAGTATGTAACAAGCTACTTGTCCATTAGCTTTGACATTGTCAGGTTGCTAATCCAAATCATGCCTTTACTTCACATCAGGTCTGGTCAAACTGCTGGAATTGTTTCAAAACTCCTGCCTGTCCATGGAACCTTATTCAAAATACATCTGCAAACGTACAATATCTGGAAGCTATTTTTTATACTGTATAAAAGATAAAAGCTTGCAGCTAGTAAACATTTGATGGGATACACAGTACAATGTAACATACTGTAGGTTTTCTCTAATTTTCTCTAATTTTGTAATCATTGATTGCCAATTATTCAGGTAGGTATGGTAATTGCAAAATACACTCTATTTATAGCTTATTTTTTGGACCATTTTAGATAGCTACATTAAGCAAGGCTTAAGAATTTCACTTCAATCCAGACATAAGTGTGAAATAAAGAGCTACTGCTGCTAGAGCTTCTCATTTGCCAGTAGCTGGTGATAAGAGCACATAGGACTGCTCAAAAATCATTTAGTAGCCATGGCAACGAACTATAATACATATGGAGAGCAAATCTGAAAAAATTATATTAAAACACAGTCAAGAAAGAATTTCACACCCTCTATTAAATCTGTATACATCATTTGTACAGTATGGTTGGAAAGCGAAACTAATAGTGAGTCGATGGAACAATGAGTAATCAATGAGGTGAAATCAGGAGAAATGCCATTTGTTTCATTTGCTTGTGGAAATGCCTTTGATAGCTTAGTTGTTTTGGTTATTTTAGTGCAAAGCTCCTCCGGATGATGGTCACTCACCGCTGTATAAAACCCAAAGTTAACTGAATAGCTGGTGCTGCACTGTTGCAGATATTGGGGTTCCACACATTTTTGCTTTGTGATTTGGTTATATGTCAAAGCTAAATGACTTTTGCAAGAACCTCTCAAATGACTGGAAAGGAAAAGTTAATATTAGCTTTACATTCAGCACTAGAATCATTATATCAACCCCTCCTCTCAGCCCCTTTCCCCCCAAAACAATAAATTAATGAAAAAAAACAAAGTAAACAAGAGCATGGACAGTGGGAGATTCGCATAACCATGGTGACTTTATTTAACTGCAGATGGCAGCATTGCCCTTGATAATAAAAGCAGTGATTATTACTTCCAGTTTTGTTTTGTATTACAATTTATACATACTGTAGGAATATAAAGGCTTTTTTGATAAAGCATTCTGATGGTATTTATTATTCAATCTTATCATCCAATGGGCATATTTTAAAGGATAAGTCTGATTGGTGTAATGACTTGATCTTCAGAACTCTTGTTCAGCAGGTTTTGGATTGTGTTTCTAATCACATTAAAATGAAAAATCAAATCTGCTATAAAATTTTATGTTATACTTGCACTTTCAGATGTTTTGAAGCAGTACAAACATTTTATATTTCATGACAGCACGCATCTCATGACAGCCCTGAAAACTCATCAATAAAAATAAAAAAAGTGCTAAAGATTTAGAAATTTACATCTCCAAAAATAACTGTACAAGGTCTATGTATAACTATTCTAATATTTTAACATTTTAATTGTTTAGTAAATGTGGGGATCTCTTTTATCCTGTAATTTAATCTGTATGATTACTTTGCCTTTATACCTTTAGTATACCGTATACATTTCTTACATTGTGAAAAGACTATTGAAAAGAAATGCTATAGAGATAGTACAACATACAGTACAGTAAGTATGCATTAAAGCTAATTTATATTCTGCTGAATCTGTGAAGATGAAATAGATGTTTATTAGTGAATGAGGTTTCATTAGTATTATGTTACTTGGTATAAGAGCTGTCTATGGTTTGTTCCTGTTTTTTTTTCTTTGCTTTTAAGCATATAGAGTTGTTATGAGTGCTGCATTAAGTCAGAGATCTATTATGATCTCAGGATGATGCTGGTAAAATTGCTGGTAATCTTCTGGGTTAGAGTTGTTATCCTCTGATTTCTTTTATTTCAAATGCCTGTAAGAAGACCTGAAATGGGCATTTTATCTTTTAAATTAGATGATGGACCTTATTATGATTAGAATCAAACTGCAGAGTCTAAATTGAATATAAATAGAAACAGCTATAATAGTTAATTGCCTATTTGATCCACAGTATATTACCCATTCCACACTATAATAATAACAATAATAATAATTGCTTACACTTATACAGTATAGTGCTTTTCTGGACACTCCACTCAAAGCGCTTTACAGGTAATAGGAACTCCCCTCCACCACCGCCAATGTAAATATATATGCTTATGTAAAACAATTAACCAAAATAGCTATTTTTTAAATAAGAAGCTGCCATTTAAAGTACAGTTTTAAGGCAGAAATGTCTTGGCTGTCAACACAGTCATCGACTGTTCTAATTGTATAAAAAACATCCAAACAAAGAAAAATCTACAGATGGAATGTACTGACAGCAATTGCCGGAAAGGTACTAAGGTCACCCAGGGTCCTGGACAGCTTTGTTTTTCACAACACCAGTTCCCCAGACGTTCTAAGGCTTCAGAGGGCTATGCAGTATAAGAGTTTATCAGCACTGAAAAACTGGATCTGCTGTGCATGCACTGGAGACCAAATGAAGTAAATCAGGAAAGGTCATGCTCTCTGCAAGCAGAACTCTATTGTTTTGCTTGGAGCTCCTGGGCTTCATTGTCTTTGTAGGCTGCTTACGTGCATAATTCGACGTTAGAAAACACACCCACCCACTGACAAGCTTCCAGGAGCACAGCCATAAAAGCAAAACCACAAAAATTGCCCTTTACTTCCCAATGGCAGGTGGGAATTCATGGACATTCATCTTTAATTGTAAGGCTTTATCACGCACATCAGGCCTGCTGGCATTCTAGCAGAACAGAAATAATGGTTTTCTTGTGCCCCTCTGGTGTGGCTGAAATTGTCTAACGTTCCGTGACCTGGGGCTGAGGCTTTTGAAACATTTTTATTTGTACGAGTAAACAAATCCTACAGAAATTATTGCTGAAGGAAAAAAAGCCAGCTTATAATATTTTTTAATTTATTTAACTGAGGTGATCTTGAAAACCAACATTGTATCTGTATAGAAAGTAATTTTTGAAAATATATTTTTAGGCTTTCCTTTTCCATTAATTGCCGATTCCCATACAGTACGTTTGTTAAGTGATGATTCCTCACTGAAACTGTGTATATAATCCAAAATAATTTAATTAACGGTTATCATCATCTTGGCTGCTATAGTACCTCTGTGTTGGCAATCTTTTGCTGCTTTGTCTTGCTTCATTGTCTGGCCCTTCCCTTTCTGGATATTTTGTTTGTGGAGCTTTCTTTGGCCTTGAAGCATGAGGTTAAGGACAGAACTGTTTGCTCCCCTTTGAAAACGTTGGTGCTCCTTCTTATATCTGTTTTCTCTTGCACTGGCCTCATGGTTTGGTTGACTCTTGAAGTATCTGAGGGCAGGGCAGATTGCCTCTCTGGAAAGGATGAGAGAGATGAGATTTGGAGGTCTCCAAATGTTGAATTTTGATTGCAATTTATATATTAAGCATGTATTTATTATAGTCAGCAGCTACTGTATGTCACTCTACAACTCATAATTGGCAAGCCACTGAAGGTAAGCTGTCCAGAATAGGAGACATGCTGAGAAAGCTAAAGTTGCTGCTGGAAGAGGTGTTAGTGGGATCAGTAGGAAGTGCTCACCCTACTGCCTGTGTGAATCCTAATGCCCTGGTATAGTGACACTATTCTGCTTAAAAAGACACTGTCCTTTGGATGAGATGTAAAACTGAGGTCCTGACTCTCTGTGGTCATTAAAAATCCCAGGACATTTCATGAAAAGAGTAGGAGTGTTACTCCAGTGTCCGGGCCAAATCTCACCCTTGCCTTTGCCAATCATGGCTTCCTAACAATTCCCATCCATGAACTGGCTTCATCACTCTGTTCTCCTCCCCACTGATAGCTGATGTGTGATGAGCGTTCTGGCGCACTATGGCTATCCAGGTGGTTGCTGCACATTGGTGGTGGTAGAGGAAAATCCCCATTACCTATAAAGCTTTTAGAGTGGAATGTCCACATAAGCATTATATAAGTTTAATTATTATTATTATTACTACTTCTACTACTACTTAGATATCTGGGATACTGTTTCAAAACTTCAAGGGAGATGGTCTAAGTATTGAATGAATATCGCTCAGGTGTTTACAAAGGAAGAAATGTTTTAATTGAAGCATTAATTTAAAATACATCTCCAGGCCTTATGGTGTTCTACCAATCATATTTAAGAAAGCAAGAGATGTTATTCATAGGTCATTAACAAAACTCTCCCAACAGCTGCTAGGTATGGGGCTAATATCCATTGACTGGAGAATTACTAATGCAGTGCCCATCCATCCGGGGTGACAAAACTGAACCAAGTAATTATATACCAATAAGTCTTGCCTTTATTATATGTAATGTTATGCAAATGATGATTAAAAATCAAATTGAGCATCATCCATATGAAGACAGGAAGAGATAGTCAGAGTGGATTTAGACAAGCTGATTCTTGTGTAAATAGCTTGAGCACAGAGCATGCAAAATGATTTACGTGTCAGATCTTGTAGAAGACCCTATGCGATGCGGTACGAGCTGGAGAAAACAGGAGGCGTGGTAAAAAGGAACACACAGGGGTTTATAGTGCACAAAATAATAGTGACAGTTCGTGAGACAGTGTACGGGGAAGACAAAACGGCATCCAAATCCAAACGGGTCCAAGGGCAGGTCAAAGGTTTCTTAAATGTATTCTCAAATTATAGGTGGTAGGGTTATGGACAAATGTGGGTGTTGGGATTGAGATTTAGTTGATAGATAAAAAAAAGATTACAGATGGGTGAATGTTGTAATTGGGGTGATGTAAACAGTAGAGTACCACAAGGATCTGTATTGGAACCACTTATTTTCCTATAAATGATCCAGAATCCGATTCATTGACTAAATTAGATATGTTCATAGATTGAAATGCAGCAAATGAGACGAGTTAGAATTGAAGACTGGACAAACACCCAGCAGGTGATGCTTAATGTTGACACATATAGAAAAAAAATTGCTTGAAGAAGCTTATTTGAAAACAGACTTAAGTATTTAAGTTGACATACTGTATGGTATCATTTTCATCTAAAATAAAAAATAGAGAAGTAATCAAAAGGCAAAAACAGAATATTGGGGTATATACTGTAGCTAAAAGCACCAAATTGAAATCAAACGTATACTAGCAGCTGCTTGATAGAACTACTCAGGGGTCCGTTGTGTGACAGATAAACCTAAGAACAGGCTCAGACAAGCAGATAAGTAACATGTAGGTCTAGCAAACAGGTAAAATACCATACAGAATCATATTCAGACACCAAGCATAGTTTAAAGCTGGAGAAACACAGTGAAGGCACAAAAAAAATAAAAGCCAGGGCCCAATGAAGAAATTCAGGTGTGTAGCCAAGTGGAACACAATGGAAATCCACAGCTAGGGTCAGAACAAGTAGGGTCAAGAGTCCAAAGCAAAACACAGAGAAAGCAAGGAACAAAGCCATTCAGTGCAAAACTCTACAACAGAGCCCAGAGCACTTTCAGATCAGAGCCTAAGTAGCCTGATTCACCTGAGATGGGGAAAGATGTAAATACTCACAGGTGAAGCAAGCTTCCTGT
Organism: Lepisosteus oculatus; assembly: GCF_040954835.1. Taxonomy (NCBI): domain Eukaryota; kingdom Metazoa; phylum Chordata; class Actinopteri; order Semionotiformes; family Lepisosteidae; genus Lepisosteus; species Lepisosteus oculatus. The sequence goes on along the minus strand of NC_090702.1, from coordinate 20,517,916 downwards.
CTAATTATGTATCTCTGGCAACTGGCATTGATTGACAGAAGAGTATAGCAGTGGCCAGCTGCCATGGAAATGCTAGCTTGCTCTGCAGTGCTCTGGCAATGGTGAGCATGCCACAGGGCTGTTACTGTTTGTTAAGGTTGTGTAATACACTAATAAGACTTCACTTGTCCAAAATGTTAGAAAAAAAAACAGATGCATTCCCCTGCTTAAAGGAATATCCTACTGTACATTGTGTGAAAGACCTGAATCTTTTTAGTACTGAATAGGGAAGGCAATGGGGGGACCCGATTCAAGTATTCAATCCTCAAAGACATTGACAAAGACAGGAGTAGAAGCAAAACAGAAGTGCATTTAAAACTGAGAAAAGGGGGTTGTGGGGTGCCTGAAACAAGCTACTTGCACGTTGTTAAAGTCAATAGAATTGCATCATTAAGGATATGGCTGAATGAGATTCTCAAGTAATTTTACTACTTGAAAACAAACAATCAAGATGGGTCTAATGGCTTCGTTGTGTTTGCAACATTTTTATGTCTTTGTGCATAAAAGACATAAAACTGGATAACTACAGTACTTATGTTTGATGTTGTGGAGCATGATGGGCTAGATTTTGAATCATGCCATGACATTAAACCAGGAACTAAAAACCAAATCACTTGAATATCAACACTCACCTGTGAAATATGCTCCCCAATATAAGCTACAGTATACATGTCTTGCATATTCTGGTCCAGTCCCCCCAAACTGGTAACCTGGTATGTACATCAGCTCTCTGTAATAGAGTGCCGGGAACTTTTTATTTTTATTATTATTATTAACTAACCATGTGTACCCTAATAATGGCATAACATGTCCCCTTTGTACTGGTAGTATTAACAAAACTGTACACAAAATTAAGGCTCCTTCAAAAAATTTTATACTACAGACTTATTTTTATGCCTTTAAGTGTAATTGCAGGTGTGGGACAGTATACTTGCCCTATTTTCAAGAATACCTAGTATTAATTTGAACAACACTATTCATTTGTCCTGTTAAAAACCAGAATGTTTCTGGTTTTTAACCTTGATTGAACGTGTATGTAGGGAGCAATTTAAAGTGTATAGTAAGGCAAATCTTAACAAATATGCAGTAAAACATATTAGGTTATAACATTATTAAATGTCATGAGGAGCATCTTTAATTTGCAGGAATATGGAGTGGATGTAAAATTATTTTTGCACTGCTGTTCTATGCATTATGTCACAGAGTACATAATGCATAGAACAGGAAAATATTATTTATTGCACATACAGTAGTGATACTGATGGGAGTTAGGGCCTTTATAACCAGAAGGTACTTTGCTCTGATACTCTGTAAATGTGAATTGATAAAGCATTTATTAACACCTCATTTACTAAGATTAAAATGACTACAATTACTAAGAAATGACTATTTCTGAAAAGCGATTGATCTTGGGTCTGGTGAAACTGCTACATTGTAAAGGGTGACCAAAATCAGATCTGAGCCTTGGTGTGGAAAGTAAAAAGTCCTGAATGGCTGCTGAAATATTCAGCCTCGTCACCTGGCATACCGTTGAATGAAATAAAATTTAAAATCAATAAAAGGTTAAGGGCCTTTTTTTTCCAATAGAGGTAAGATTCCAACACATGCTTTTGCATGGAACTATAGATTCAGTTTTGCAAACTATTTGCGTATGTCGGCAAGTGTATGTTACACATTCCTGTATATATGGACAGAAGACCAGAAATTAACATTTGCTCTTTTCTTTCTCAATGAAATTAATTTCCTATTGCAGTTTTGACATTATTCTTTAGATTTAACACTCTGGCCTTCTTTACATAACTCCATTCTATATCACTTAAAATCGTTTTTCTTCTTTGGACAATTACTGTATAAATAAAGACCTTAATAACATTCATATTCATTCACATTATAATATTAATGAAACAATATGTATTACAAAAACATTAATAAAGATGCATTTTCAACATACAGTGAGAGTAAGATCTGCGGCAGCTTTGTTCAATCATTTTCTCTCTGTACAAAAGATCAGAGTCAGGCTAGCTCAAGGCTTATGGTTAGACCATGGAAAAAGTTAGAATTTCCCTTAAGGTTGCTGGGAGAATCTGGCTGGCTCTTCCATATATCCCAATGTAAGACAAAAGTGGGTTAGTTTACCCATGGTGCTTAAGTCAAAAGAGAGAAGCAGAGTGAAGGCAGAAGTTGGGGTGGGAGGGTTTTTATGCCAGGATTGGTCCAGCCCCAACCCTGGTTTTCACAATTCCCCAGATTTACTTGAGGTTATTTATTATTATATTCAGGAAGGATATTTGAGAATGTTAGATGCATTCACATTCTGACAGTGTCATGCAGCACTATTTAATGCAGTGACAGATCCCAAACAAAATACTGCAAAAATGTTGCTCCTTTTTTCCCCAATCCTCAATGGTCAAGAGCACACTCATTAAACCATATGTTGTCTTTGGAATGGTGGAAAGTATGACAGGTAGAGAAACACACTTACTGTGGTTTTTCCATACCCAGAGGCGAAGGTAATTGTCATGGGAGCCGGTCCTAACTCCTTTAGGACACTATGTGGATGGTATAATCCGGAATTGACTGGAGAAGGACAACAGGGAAAACACAGCTGGAACAGGACGGGATGACAGACGGGGGCAGTGATCCGGTGCTCGGGGGGCGTGGCAAAGGCGAACAAGTCTGAAACAGTCCAAAGGGGAAATCAGGGCACTGTCCAAAATCCATCTGAGACAAAGATGAGGAACAGGGAACTTGGAACCAGAAACACAGAAGTTAGAATCATGAAAGAGCCAGGTGCTCCAAGCCCTGGACTCAGATGTTTAGGATGCTGTTCTCAAGCCTATACCGTTGAGCCTCTCCTGGACGTGCTGGTAGGCGGGCTTCCTGGCATCCATCTTACAGATGCTGAGTCCTGAGCTTCGGAGGCAAGGGGTTTAAAAAATTAAGGGGAAACCAGGGACAGGTGTAAGTAATAACAAACTAAAATACAAAAGGGTCAGAGTGCCATCTAGAGGAGGGATGACAATCGTGCCAGTAATGTTGCTGTGATAAAGTTTAAAAAATCCAGTTTCTCACAAGGTAGCTGAATTTTTGCTAAGAACTAAAAGGTTGTTTAATGATTTTCCATAATTCTTATTATGGACATATTGTCTAAGAGTTGAGCAGAGAAAAGGTGATTGATTTCAGATTGAAGCAGAAAGCTTTGAGTGAAGCTTGCCTTGTTGGAATAAGCATTTCTTTCTATGTTAAAAGTTTATTGATGTTGTGTTGTTGTAACAACAAGCAAAGCACACCTCTCAAAATGTAGTTAAACTTCTATCCCCATTGAAAATAAATAGCTCCTGAATTTATCATTAATTACAGCATTAAGCTGCTACAGTAAATAACATAATGTTCTATTGTGCATACATTTCTGGAAATAATGGTGGCAAAAGAGGACAAAGTGGGTATATCCTATGTAGTAAAATACACAATATATATTTCAGGTGGAACAATGACATGTTGTAGAGTGGCATGGTGGCCCAGCGGTGAGCATAGCTGTCTTGTGGTGCTGGGGCTCCGGGTTCAATCCCTGGGGTACTATATGTGTGGAGTTTGTACAGTTTCTTCTCACTGTGTCTGTGTGGCTTTCCTCAGTCCATCAGCTTCTTCCTGCAATCTAAAGACATACTGGTAGGATAATTGGCTGCTGGGAAAATTGGCCCAGGTGTGCGTGCTTGTTTCTGTCTGCGACCCTGTATTGCATAAAGTGGTTAGAAAATTGGTGGATGAAGTGTTGCCTAATACAGTTGCAGCTTGACTTCCCCAAGACCCTCAACATGGTTCATATTCACAGTAGATGTGGGTTAGGAAAAAATAAACCTCAAGCAATTTACAAGTGATGTCAGCAGAAATCTTGCAAGTGTTTCTTTCAGAACAGTAAAAAATGGTTTAGAATAAAACAATCTCAATGGTTTCAGTACTGCTTTGGAAAAAGTTTTGGTAAAAGCAGGTACCTGTAACTAAAAAAGTTGTGGCATACTGAATACTGAATTGGGCAATAGACATAAAACAGGTATTATCAAGCCTGGAAAAAAATCTTACAGTTCAGATCATGTCTGGTTGTTTGGCAATACTCAATGCATTACAAGTTGTTGAAAGGTAAACAGGAGTGTGGCATAATAGTATACAACAGCTACTGTAAACAATGGGGGTGGATCAATACAAGTGGTTGGTTATATTTCAGTTTCAGTTAGTGTTAGTGATTTCCATAAAATCAAAGGTATCCCATCTGCAGAAACAGGCAGGTTTGGATCTTTCATGCTGTTCCCTGAGGACCATGTCTCAATGGGCAAGGATTCATCTTTCAACATGATATTAACCTCAAGCCAGTGTTACGAAAACATATCTAGAATTCAATGTACAGTAGCTGATGAAACACTTATAGACATACTTTGGCCTTCAAAAATGTTCTAATATGAACATTATTGAAGTCATACGGGATTTTGTAGGTGCTGAAGCCATTAAAAAGCAACCAAATAACTTTGATAGATTGTGGAATGTGTTGCAGGATATTTGAAAGGCACACAGTGCTTCATTGATGAGAGCTAGAAAACAAGGTCATACTGTGCATGAGGCAAAGGCATTGCGTGCTTATTATATATTAATAAATCTTAACATTTTGAGTGACATACAAATGAGTCTTTACATATTTTATCTAATTGTATGTATTTAGGTTTATTTGAATAATGTAACTAATTGGCCCATTATTCATTTCAATATTCGACCTAAGCTAACATTTGGGGGTTTCACCTGCATAAACAAATTCTTCTATTATCAAATGAAACACATAACCATCATTCACAAGTGTCTTGTTCATGTTGATCACTATAATCACCCACAAGTGTAGTAATGTGTCAGAGCCCGAGCGTAAGAGACCGGAAAGCAGCGGAACATCCGAGGAGACCCAACTGAATGACGGCTCGGATGCTCTAGGGTGCAGGGAAAGAAAGAGGAAATTGGAAATGGAAAATAGTAATAGATTAATTGATGGCTGGACGGCGAGGCTTAATCAGCCCAGGCCGGAAAGTAATGGAAACAAAACATAAAACAGAACTGACCACTGGATCAAGGAAGGCCCCAGCTGGTCAGCAAGAAAAGAAACCAAGTGAGGCACGACGGTCTGGGAGATACCTGCTCTCTGCATCCCTGGTGACCAAAAAGAGAAACTGACAAAGCAAAGCACCAGCCCTCTGACCAAAATCTGGAACCCTTTAGTTTCGGGATGGAACCAGGCACTGAGCCCCCAGACACAGGCCAGCACCCACAGACCAATGCACTAAGCAGGGAAAAGCAAAAGGAGTCTCCTCAGGACACAGCTGTGCTTTCCCTCGGGGGCTTTACTGAGAGAAGAGGTCTTACTGACCCAGTGACGCAGGAAACCCCCACACAGGGGGGCCCAGTTAGAGGGCCCAGGAGCCAGTGATTCAAGGCGAATGCCGTTTTGGGGGGTCTCCTCCAAGACCAGGCCAAGTGTGTGCTGTTAGCTCGGTCTCCCAGGTTCACACTCTGAAGGAGGCGCCCAGGTGTGAATGGAATTGGATACCTAGGCGCCCTCTGGACCTACTATATATAGCGCAATACTGTATGTTAAATATGAGATTAATATTAAAATAAAGGTAGGACTGCTTCACAAAGCAAGTTTACTCAGCCATAGTTTATTGCTATAGGCCATTGTGAATGCAATGCTTTTTTTTAGGTTTACATCCACATTAAAATAATCAATATTTGTCTTAATACTAATTTAAGTAAAAATAAATTAGGAAACATATCATTTTATTTATCAGTTTTGATTATAAAAATATTTTACACATACTATACTGTAGTGACTTTAAAAACACAGTACCATACTGTATTCACTGTACAGTATACACCTGCCGTACATTTATAGTATATACCGATTATACATGACATACAAGCACAATGCAACTAATGAAAGATACACTTCAAATAATAATATTGTTATTATTGATACTTATTTAGATGAAGCATTCTATCCATGGCAACAGGCATTCTGATCATTAAACTGCAAAACACTTGAACAATACAAAATTATAGAATGTTATACAGAACAAAATCATTTAGAACAGTAATTCAAGATAATGGAAACATGTAATTCAAGGTACAGCAATTATTACAGTATTAGGAATTGATCAAATTCTCAAGGGAATCTACGTTTAATTAAACGTATAGAATATAAGGCACAGACACAGCAATACAGCAATGAAAAGGTACAGTCGGAACAGGTGGCACTGGAAGGTGGTTAGACACCATGCTCCTAGAAATCTGATTTGCATCAGATTTATACAGTATCACCACCGTGAAGGAGAACAGAATGAGGAGACAAAAAGTAGTATTGAAGAGAAAAAACAACCAGCAGAATATTAATAGACAGGCGGTATATGAAAGGGTAAGAGAGCGGAAGAAGACAAGTCAGAGTGATGGAGATGGTGCCTAGAACATCATCTTTCTGGGTTTAATAAATATGGGTGAGCAGTGATTGTCATCAAGTGACTATGCAGAGGAGGGGTTGCATGGCAGAAGCGAAGTAGAGAGAATATGAAAAGAGCAGCAGTTTGGATTTCTAGAGGGCAGATTTCTGATGCATGAAGGTGGGTTCCGAGAGCCAAGTCTAGTTATAGCAGGACGTCAAAAGATGTGAGATATTTTTTAAAATATTAGGTTATGTGATGTGAACACTTCTGAATTATAAAAGAGAGTACAAATTATTAGGATGAAATGAAAGAGATAAGATCAGAGGTAATGGCCTGGAAAAAAATGAGCCAGGATCAGATCCAATGCATATGTAGTAGACTTAGATGAGAAAAATGACTGGCTGAAGTACTCCACCTCCAAATTTGTCATTTGAAAAAAAGAAAGTCTGAAGGATCTCAAAGATGGTACCAGCATAGAACTTCTATCTAGTTTTAAAGATGAAAGCACTCTTTTCATCTTAAAATGAGAAAATGCACAAATTAAAGGACTGAAATGAGTATATAACAGGTGTTTACTGGACTTTGAAAATGCATTTGTGTAATGTGAGAACATTCACTCATGGTAGACAAAATCACATTGAATGTATCCAAAAGGATTCAGATAAAAGTAGGCCATTCCTACTTCCGGGTCATCCATTTACTAACAGTAATAATAACTTGGTTCTGTAGTTTACAAACTATAGTTTTCACACAAGCAAAACTCCATTAGCTTTGCATTATATTTAGACTGCTAGGTGAAACCCCTCTATTTGCCTTTCAAGTTAATATAAGTGTAATTTCTGTTTTTTTTGCAAACACTGATCTCTTTAATCAAGAAATCAAAGCACTGGAGAGGGCTCCTGAAGAGAGAAATATCATGGGTGTAGTTCAAGATCATTGTAGTCTGGAATGGTGAATCTCAGCTGCAGTTGTATTCACATCTGATGTTTAAACCACCTACGCATAAACAGCATGTGCTGTCCATCACAATCAGTCACTGGGTCCTGTGAAGTTACTGCTTAATGAGCACTGAGTTATTTAAGTCCGCTTGCAGTAATACAGTAATATTTTTTAAAAATAAAGACTAGCCACTCCATCAGAGTAATCTTAAGATTAAACAACCGGTGACTCAAGCTGGCATTTATTATATTTCTGTTTTTGTTTTTTAAGTGAAGAAGAACATGTATGGTTAAAAAAAAGGTGTTTGATACTATAAAGAACAGATATTTTACATTTGAAATAAAACATACATCTTAGGGGGGGTAGGAAATCCATAGTATACAGTATAGTACTTTTTAATCATAGTTAGCTTTATCTATTAACCAGTAGTAATTTCAATGCATCTAAGTGTTATTAATGATCTTGAATTGTATAAAAAGTATTTGTTCATCAAAGTCACTCATCCTAGTGAGGTCTGTGACAAACCATCATGAAAGTACAGCAGAATCAAAGCTTCTGAATGGGATGCTAGTACATAATTGGGCTGTGGAGAAAAGGGCAATTCAAAGTGATCAAGCAAACGTAACCTCCATGTTTTTTGGAGGTGGAAAGCACCCAGAGATACCCCACTCAAGCACAGGGAGAACATGAAAGCTCTGCACAGAGATATACCCGAGATCATTATCGAATTCAAGACCCTGCAGCTCTGAACTTCTAACTATTCTGCCACCATGTGTGTATGAAGATTGCTGTTGCACATTTCATTTAAAAAATCCTATAATACTGCAGGCATCAGGCACAGTACCACACATTTTATTCAACCTCTAGGCTGAAAAATATATCTATTAAAAAGGGGCTTGGTTATTATTAAAACAAATTGCAGGTTTGCCTTGCTGATAGAATCTGTTTATTCTCAAGCAGGTTAAGTTGAATAATGTCAAATGACTAATCATGTTGTGAGCATATGCAATGGATTCTGTTATCCTATAATGATATTTGCAGATCCCACAGTGTGTATGACAAAGAACTGACATTTGAAATATTCATTTGATTTTCAAAAGAATAACACTGGATCTTGTACTTGGTCAGCCAAGGCACTTGTAAATCAAATTGACTGTTTCCATAGATGTAAACAGAACAAAGTTTTCAATGAACAGGGATTTATTGTACCTGAATGTCAATACAATTATTATACTCTAGGCCATGTGATATGCTATTGAGGTGATTAATATTAATGTTTTACAGCTCTTGGGTCCTCCCAGATTGTATTGTATGCAGAGTGTGGGTGTTCGCTCTTTGGTGGTATGGATTTTCTTTAGGGGCTCTTGTTGGCTATCAGTTTCCAAAGATGATTAGATTTGTGTTTGTTTCCTGCAATTGACTGGCAACCCATCCAGGGTATAGTCCTGCCTTGTTCTGTCACGCCCTCTGCCTACCACATTCTCACACGGAAATGCACCCCCACTAATTACACTCCAGCCCTGAGCACTTCTGCCAAACGACACCGCTCCTGCAAATCAGCCAACCATGACATCAATCAACACACCTTCTTCCTCGCACAATACTTAAACCCTTCAGAAGCCTCTGCTCTTCTCCTGGGATCGGTCATCCTTTGGAGCTCCTACCTCGCCTTTGTATTCAACTCTCCTCGTAACTTTCCTTCGATAACGTCTGTCTTGCCTTTTTTGGATTGGAAGCCTTCTCGTTGACCTACACCTTTTGGATCTTGCCTTTTGACTACGCCTTCCACCTTACCCTCTCCTGGATTGGAAACCTTCTCGCCGACCTTTTGTTATGAACCTCAGTACTCGACTCGGTCCTTGCCTCTCACCTAGCCCTCATTCCCTCTGGGAACTTCTCCCTCATCTCTAGACCCCCCTAAGGTACGTCATAGGGTTCATCTTCCCGTTTACTCAGCGGGTCAATCGTGACATAGGTGGTCCTTCAATTTCTTGGAGAGACCCTTACAAAACTGACACATAAGAGCTTCGTTGTTGCAGGTGGAGGCAGTTGCCAGAGCTTGAAATTCAATAATACAGTCCTGAAGGGGTCGTGGTCCCTGTTGGAGTGAGGACAGGTGGAGATTGGCAAGATCCAGGCAAGCAAGGTCGAAAGTCATCCGGAGTTTCTCGATGAAAAGATAAAAATCCAAAAGTTCAGGAGCTGCTCTAGACTGTAGAGCTGTTGCCCAGTCCAGAGCCCTAGCCATAAGGAGTGAGATGACGAAACCGATTGCTTCGCGATTAGAAGGAAAGCATTCCAGGTGCATCTGAATGCATAAACAGCACTGAGCGATGAAACTCCAGCATTTTGCAGGATTCCCATCAAACTTGTCCAGAGGGATCAGTGGCAGGGCTGTAGCAAGCTGCGAGGCAGCAGAAGCTGCGGGAGCAAGTAGTGGAGCAGGTGTCTGGACAGGCGCTGGCGCAAGGGTAGGAGCGGGAGTAGTTGAGAGCCGAGAGACCTGATTCACGAGGAGCTGGAGGGAGTGATGAAACTGGGTCAGAGCTTGCGAGAGCTGATTAAGGAGGGAGGATATAAACTGTAGGTCCGCGGGGTCCATGATTAGGGCCCGGTATTCTGTCACGATTGACCCACTGAGCAAACGGGAAGATGAACTCTATGCGGTACCTAGAGATGAGGAAGAAGTTCCCAGAGGGAATGAGGGCTAGGCGAGAGGCAAGGTCCAAGTCGAGTACTGAAGTTCATAACAAAAGGTCAGTGAGAAGGTTTCCAATCCAGAAGAAGGTAAGATGGAAGGCATAGTCAAAAGGCAAGATCCATGATTCAAAAAGTGTAGGTTAACGAGAAGGCTTCCAATCCAAAAAGGGCAAGACAGTAGACGTGGTCAAAGGAAAGTTCCAAGGTTCATTATGAGGAGAGTTGAATACAAAAACAAAGTCAAAGTAGGCGCTCCATAGAACAACCAATACCAGACAGACAGCAGAGGGTTCTGAAGGATTTAAGTATTGTGCGAGGAGGAAGATACGCTGATTGATGGAGTGTGGTGGTTGGCTGATTTGCAGGAGCAGTGTCGTTTGGCATAAGTGGTCGGGGCTGGAGTGTAATTAGCGCGGGTGATACTGTGGTAGCCAGAGGGCGTGACATGTTCCTTATGTATCTGGGATAGACTAGGTTGCCACAGCCCAGTATTAAGAGGATCGTTGACAATAAACAATTGAAACCTTTGCATTCAAAACAAAAGCCAGCTCCTGCTAAACACTTACAGGTAGCTGTATTCAAAGAAACTTTTTATTATACACTTTCTTTGCCAGTGATATATGATTATTAAGACTCCTTATTCTAGTAAAAGGCAAATATTTGTGTATGTAAATTAACTGTATTTATTTCTTGAGTATTTCTTAACTGGAAATAAGGAGGCAAGTAGGATATGAGTGCAAAAACTGCATTTTTGGTGTACAGTTGGACAAATTTAAGGTACATGTTTCATGGTCATTTGCTAGTTGACAACAGGGTGAAGACTTCAATTCTGTGCTTTACTTGGCACAGTTTTCATTCAGGATTGAAGTGACCAAAGGATTGAACTTCAAACTACATGATTCAATTCTCAATGTCACTCTGGTCTCTTTATAAGATATTTTATAAGCTCCCTACAATTGCTAATAAGTAAAATCTAATTATTGTCTGTGGAGAAAGCAAATACCCTGAAACATTAGCGGTAGGCAGACTGTATTCGAAAGAGCTAATTACAGAATGTTTTCCGTTTGGGACTGCACAGCTAACAACATTGTGCATTATTGAAATGCTTCATCCAGAAATGACAAAATGGTTTGATATGTTTATTTTAATACATCCTTCATGGCCTCTTCATCAGCTTTACTTTTTCAGTTACAGTTTTGTGAGATAAATAGGTTATTACTGCCTAATTGTACAATAGCCAGTTATTGATCAGGGTGAGTCAGCATACTATAATTGAACCAAGGCTGGGTCTGTTTGTCTCAGGAAACATCTGACTGTGTCCTATTTCATTGGTATTACAGAACAGTTTCTCTCTTTCTTCTGACATATCCCATACGATAAACTAAAACATAATGTATTTCATTTTATCACAACTGCAGACCTAAACACATCTTTTTGTATTTAGCCAGCATCAGTTTATAGTTAAGCTTAAAATGTTTGAAGTACAGTTTATGTTTAATCTAGGTTTCATAAATAATCAGTTGTTAAAAATAAACATTTAATATTACATTTTATTTTGTTATATTTTGAAACAAGTATATTTGTCCAATTTTACTTTTTGGCTTCAGTACCTTGAATATGTTATCCTCCAAGACTGAGCCTACATTTATTCAAACATCGTAGTATTTACTGTACACCTAAAATCAGTGGGTTGATAAGGATTGATGGAATTAAAGGTTTTCCAAATGTTTTAACCTCTAATTCTTTAAAAGGGCTAGATAGTATTTTAAAGGTTATTGGTAGGACTTTATACTGTAACTGCAATATGATATTTTGCGGTCTCTCTTTCATTTTCAGCTACTTCTAACCCATGTAAAAGCTGACATTTAGATGTCAAGTACAGCTTTACTGTATAAATCACAGTGTATAAAAGAACATAAAAGTATATCTTTTATCATTCTACTGTACATTAGCATTCATGATAAATAAAAACTTTACATTAGAAATCCAACATTGATTTTTGTTTTCTGTCTTTAATTAAAATCATCCATGAAGGCACAGGACATTGAAGAAGGATTCTAGCACATTTTGCAATTACACGGTTTTCTTGCTGTTGACATTGTGAATTATTCCATGACATTCATGGAAAGCAAAACTAATTTAAATTTCTACAGCACATCAGCCAAGAGGCTGTCCCTTCCTTTTACAATTAATGATGTTTCATCTTGGTTTTAAGGTTCTGCTTAAACATTTGCAGCTATTATTGATTTGTGTTTTGATTTTGTGTTATTCGATACAAGGACATTTTTTGTAAATGAGATGCTTAATTTCATTACTGTTTAAATAAATCACTACAAAGCTCTTTCTGTGCTTGGATTTAGTAGTCTGAAAGATTAAATACTTTGGCACTTCAAATTCTGCAGTTCTTTGTAGACATTTATTATAAGTTACATCTAATTTAATCATGAAGTTTAAATATTGAAATGTGTATAAAAACAGTGTTTTTAGGTAGAAGAAGGTAAACAAGGTAGACTGACAGGTTGCTTACTAATTTGGATTTAAGTTTAGAAACATTTCTCATTATACATTCCCTCATTCTCATTTATCCAAGAGCATGAGGAAGAGCATGATAATACTTTTCCCACCAAAATCTTTGGCTGCCATTTAGTAACTTCAAAGTAATGTGCAATTTAAGTTAAAATTTACACAACAAATTTTCATCTTGAGATTTTAGCCTTTTGTCTTTACACTACATCAGTTCTCTTCACATATCACAGCTGGTTTTATCTTATCTAAGGGCTATATACAGTATAAATAAAGTATAAATTTGACTGTGACCAAAAGACCTCCTGTGGATGTAATACTATTTACAACAGTAATACTAAGAAAATCATATTTAGTTTATGGAAGAAGGCGAAAGGTTTCCACTTTTATTCAGCCATTCATACTGTATACTGTACAGGCTCACTGGTATTTCTTTCTCAGTATTTCAGCTCTCCACCTTGCATTCTATTGTGCAGTATATGGGAACTTCAAGTCCATATCAAGTACAGTATGCAGTTTTTCAGATTCATATTTAGGGTATTAAGAAGGGCTTAGTATGTTTGCATACATGTATCTTTATTCCTAGCAATGATAAGGTAATACAACAGTGAGGAAAGACAATGTTTTAAAACTTAATTTTTAACTAGAGCATGCTATGTTGCTCAGCAACATGTCAGACACTCTGCATTGACCTTTATGAAATTGCCACTTACTGTAAGTCATATTATGTTTACAGAACAAAAATCAACGGTTCAGATTGGGCCACTTGCTTACAGCCATATGAAAAGATTCTTGAAAGTCACTATTTATAGGGCTATAGTTCAAAATATCAGAAGAAATGTACAAACTAAATTTCTTGTAAATTCTTAGTTAAATTATGTTGTCTACTCATTTCCTTTAAATAAAGCTGCACTTGTAGTATTACAATTTTTAAACAATATGATGAGACTGCTTTATTTAACCATATTTATTAAATGATTGCACTGGAGTTCCACTTTTGTTGTGTTTTAGTCATCTGAACCAATGATGTTCTTCCTCTGTTTAGTACTAACCTGGTTGTTGCTACTCATTATTTATAACCCAGTGTTTTTTTTTCAGTTAAACAGGTGTCTTGATAAATATTTAGCCCTGCATGGGTTATTAAATAGGGAAGCCCATTTTCCTGTATTTCAGCTGTTTGAAAATTCTTACAAATAACATGTATTAATGGAAAGTTGATCCTAAGATAATATTTACTTCACTAAACAGGAGTGCAGTTCTGTTTGCGCTTATTAATGGTGTCACAATGAGCCGGAATTGAACATTTGCTGTATTGCATCTGTGTAAATGATCTAAAACTAATACACAGGCATAATTTTGCAAATGCTAGTTTATTTTATTTCCCTTTAGGGATACTGTAACTGTAATTGATCATGTTATGTTATGTATTTAACTTAAGATTATTTTAAAAGGCTCATACTCATAATTATTGGTACCGTTAGATAACATTTCATACACACATTACACATCCAAATATTTAATCATTTCTATTTTGTTTATTATTACAAAAGCAATGAAGCAAAGGAGTAGTGATTCAAGCTTCAGATCCATGATCAAACTCATGAGTACAGGTCCTCAATGAGGACACAGCTGTTGTAACTCTTAGGTACTTGAGTTACCACAGCTGTATAACTTGTTTTCTTGAGAGCTTTTCATGCCATGAAAATTGATTGCAAGAAAACTGAAAGAATGCTGACTACCATTTCATTCACTTTTAGACTAAAACTTTTGAGGATATTACAGAAACCCCTGTCCCGTGAAGCCCTTAAGTTTGTAAAGGACTTTAACATAGCCTAACTGATACCAATGTTCGAGCAGCCATTGCTTTCTAGCAGTTTTGCCATTTCTTCCTGATTTATTTCTTACACACTGATTAGCTTAATATGCTAGTTTAGCAGTTAACCTATTGTAAATGTAATTACTTCTCAAAGATATTCTTTAGTTCTAGTTTGGGCATGCTGGTTTTTGTTTACCTTTTATCATTGGTGTGGAAGCTTGGAACTGACAAAATATTAAGTACAACTGGAAGAAAAGTAAAAAAGCACCTTAAAGAGAATCAGTCAAGGCAAGAAACACATTTTCAAAAGCTGCCTTTGGGAAATGTAATAATTATACCACACAAGCTTTTGAGAAGCTGCCCCCTGGTAAGTAGCCAGAAAATTATTGCTTTATGACAGTTTCTAATGGTGCAGTGTGCTGTGCTAAAAGCATCGTGAACAGCAGGATAGAGAGTGAGTGGACAATGGAAAAGGTATGTCATGCTAATGCGTATTAAAATGAAAGCACGAGAGACTTAAAGTGCAATGCTATTTATCTTGATAAAAACCGATCAGGCTTTTCTTTCTGTATTGTTGACAGAATCTGGACCTTTTCAGTTGCTCTTAAAATCAGTAGTCAGAAAGGGGATGTTTCTGTGTCCCCTACGTGTATCCATGAAAAAAGAAATCTGTTTAGAAAACTTACTTTACTGTTCATTCTCCCATTCCATTGCACTGTTCCAAACAGAACATCATGTTGAATCATTTGATACAGGATGTACAGTAGCTAAAGTTCCTGTATCAAATGTAATGCTGCGTGCACACCGCATTATCTTTCTTTTTATGATACACTTCCCAAAACCTCTGAATGTGCTGATTTACTTGCAATTGCACAATCACAGTCATAATTTAGCTGTACCTGTATTTTAAAACCTCATCTGCATTCATTTCAGACAACTGCAAAGACTCTGTTATTGTGAAAGACCTGCTTAATTAGACATAAATACCTAAGACCTGCACTAGGGACACAGATGCTTCACTGGAGAAACGCCAGCATGTGGCCCAGGAGTGATCTGGAGAGAATGCAAATGCTCCGCCAATTGAGATTTGATCAAACACGCATCCCTTTTGCTGCAAATCCAGATATTGACAGTATTGTCTCACAGCATGCCTGTACTCAGTTTTAGTTTGGTAGAAGTGATACACCACAAATATCAAAACATAAGCATATTCAATAAATTATACCCCAAACAGTGTGCAATTGTTGTTAAGAAAGTACTTGTTTGTTTATATACAATTTTTATTTCAAATATTACTTATTATCAATACATTAATAATAGTATTTTTGCAACTCATATACTAACTCTCAATTTAATTTCTATAATAATGTACATTTTTGTGGTAATTCTTGGATTAAATATAGTAATAAGAGAAACTAAAAAGGATATATTACCAATAATTAAAATGGGATTCAATAGATAAGTCATTATTACTAATATTAACAATGGTACTGTAAGTCACTTAATAAGTCAAGAGTTTTCAAAAAGGGAACTTAAAAAATACTTTTTCTATGTTGGCTTTAGCTGTTCGCTTGATATAGATGAGAACTTTAGACCAATTTAAATTGTGGTCTTGTGGTGTAAATAAATATTAATAACTCAGATCCTCTCAGATACTTTCAGCACTGTTAAAATAAATATTTTTCTGTTACACAGTGATTTTGTTACATTTTGCCTACGAGTAATGCAACTAGTGTTAAAGAACACAAACCAAGTATTTATTCACCTATAAATCATAATTATTTTACATATAAGGTTATGAAAACCGTAAATTTTTATGGCAATAAGATTTTAGGGAATAATCAACATGAATTAAGGAAATGTAAACCTTGCTTATGATATATTTTCTGTGAACCACCAACAGAAATAATGGGAACAAAAAGAGTACTGTATCTGGTAAGGTATATAAAGCCTGTGACAAGGTTTCTTATAAAAGATTAACTCTCAAATTAAAGTACGTAACGCATGTTTTTTAATTGAGAACTGGTAAACAAAAAAATAAACTCCATATTAGGGCTAAATGCTATCTTTGGTGAATTATAATTAGTGGAGTACCACACAGACCTATATTATGACCCTGCTGTTTTCATCCTTTATAGTTATAATATAGTCATAATCTAGACAAACAGAAAACTTGTCAAGAATTAACCAACATTGTAGATGTGGTAAAAGATATTCAAAAAGGCTAATAGTAGTAACAATAACAACAACAACAATCATCTTTATTTTATATAGCAATTAAAGTGGATTCTCAAAGCGTTTAAAAAAGTTAACAGAAAAAAGTTAACAAAGGTAGGAGCTAAAATTAGCACAAGTGAAAGCAAGAGATTAGAATGCTGTAGAAGATGTTAGGACCAGTCACAGACACAAGTTAAATAAAAACCTTTATGAAAAAATTTTGAAAGAGCTCTGGGTACGTTACTTACTAATATCATTTGAAATAGATTTTCAGATCTTTAGGCCATAACAAGAAAAGACCCTATCCAGACGATAGAATCTGGAAAGGAGTGCAACAAACACGGGGAAAGCAGACTAGGGACGGGGCTGGTAAAAGAACAGGGGGGCGTGTTCATGGTGCACTGGTGCTCGGGAGGGCGTGGTCCAGGCAAACAGTCCAAGTGGAGACCGAAAGGAAATCCAGTGTAGGCAAAAGTCCAGAGCTGAGTAATCCAATCCAAGACAGACATTACAGAAGTTAAAAGCCAGTGCGGAATATGGCGAAGGGTCAGGGGAATAAAAAAGGTGTAACGGGACCAGGCGCTCCCAACCACAGATGGTTAGGACGCCATTGCGAAGGCTATGCTGTCGGGCCTCTCCTGGACCCGCTGGTAGGTGGGCTTCCGGGCGTCCATCTTTCAAAGCTCAGACTGTAATGGTGGGAGTGTCTGCCTTTTGTAGGGAGGGGCTGGAACACGAGGCAGGTGCAAAAAATCAGTACTTACAAGGAAGAGCTGGAATTTCCTTAAGAGGAGGGGCTTATGATCATGGCAGTCCTGCCACTTCTAGAGTGCAATGCAATCTGTAGTTTACAGAAATTATATTGTTCTACATGTACAGTATGTGCAATGTTCAATTATTTCTCTCAGGGTGGTTTACACAAAAACCATCATTAATTATCAAAGAGTAAATGGGTCCACTGATAGTGAGTCCAACTGAGGTATAGCTCACAACACCTTATTCTGTTATCAATAAATATTGGAGATTATGGGCCATTATGTGATCACTTGCTTGCAAACAGTGACTGTTTATCCTTCTCCTCACAGCTGATGTGCATTTTGTTGCAACTGACATTTCTGATGTAGTAGAACTGGCACATTTTTGGTTCTGTTGATAATCAGGACATTTTTGTTTTTCCTTCTTGATTTTTATCAGGCTTAATGTTCTGCTTGTTGAATAACCTCATTACAAATGCTCAGTCAGCCCTCTCACTAATGACAATTAGTGCTTTAATGAGTGCTTGAGTGTACTCATTTTTTAACGTTAACATTTTTATCAAAACTTGAATGCTCAAACTGAGCACTTTCATACATGAAATAAGTCTCAGCAAAACCTCAAAGGAAAATGAAAAATGTTTATTTTTCAAAACACCTCATAACATTATATGTTTCGGGTTAATTCTGGTTTTATATGCATTTCTTAAATAAAAATGGTTAAATTAATTTTATTGTGTATTGTGTATATAAAGCTAATTTTGGTGTGCCTCTCTCCATTCTTTGGCATACTCCTGTTATTAAGGTTCCCTCCAGTCAAAAGTGAAGTCTCAATTTTACCACAAAGAACATGAACAAATAAAAAATCCATGACTGAAGTTATTTCCCTGAGAAGGAAAATAACCTTTTAAGCCTGCCTCAAGGGCTAAAGAAAAATTCTACTTGCTAAAAATAACAAACCCCTGAAATCTCATTTGTAGCTTCCAGAACACTTGCATCTGTAAGAAAGTACTGTATGCTTTAAAATCACATTACCATTGAATACTATTTACAGCACATCACTGTAGCACTGCCTTGCTTTAAATGTTTATCTGGGACATTATTTATAAATATTGGTTTGTAATCCTTAGAGAATACTTTTCAGTAACTACATTAAACTAAACTAGTTCACAATATTAATCTCATCCAGTGAAACCTATCAGAAACTATTTAAAGCAATTATAATAAAATACTATATTAATAGTGCATTGAAATTATATATGTACTAAGCACAATTTACCAATAACGTTTTTAAATCCTGGACAGAAATATATTCAAGACTACAGTACCTTGTGTTAACTGAAAATAACTCTATTGTATTATTACAATGTGCATGTCACGCCCTCTGCAGCCAGAGGGCGCTCCTTCTCTGTCCTGTCCCTAGTTTCCGGTCTGCTGTCCTTCCTGTCCCTGTCTTTCCCTTGGGCTATATATTTCCGGGTCTTGCACTCTGTCCTTGCTCAGCATTGATGTTTGGATGTCCTGAGACCCGCCTAGCACCAGGGCGCCCCACGTCCGCTCCCTGAGGGCATAGGTTTCTATACGGCATTCCTGAACTCTTTGCACTATGAGCCCGGGCCTTTTTCCCGTCTCGCCGCTACGCATATGGGTCTTTTTCCGCTCTCCTGCTCCCCACGGTTAGTCCCTTTGGACGTCCGTGACAGAATGCTGAGCCACCTAGAGACCCCGCGAGCGGCGTTTTTTTTTTTGTCTTGCCACAGTTTTTTTTCTTGTTCTCTGGGCTGTTTTTTTTCAGTTCCTCTATTCTTATCACTGGATATCACTCCGATCTTCCGTGCCTGTGAGCGGGTCCTGTACCTGGCTTTCCTCAGGTAGATCACTCCGATATCAGTGATTGAATGTTGAGCTGGCTTGCCTATTCTTATTACTGGATATCACTCCGAGCTTCTGTGTCTGGAGCGGGTTCTCGTGCCTGGCTCTTCCTGGTCTGGCTCTCTCCGATATCAGTAATAGAATGATAAGCTTTCTGCCGTTCCTCCATTCTTTTCGCTGGATATCACTCCGGGCATCTGTGTCTGTGAGCGGACTTCGGTCTGGCTTTCCTCAGGTTGTCCACTCCGATATCAGCGTTAGAATGTGAACGTGCCATTTGCCCAGTCTGCGGTATTTTTCCCCGGGGTTTTTGTGTTTTTTTTCTTGTTTTTTGCCTTTTGTTTTGATTTTTTTCTTCCTGGTTTCCCCTCCTTTTTGGTCCCCCCTGCTCTCTGTGTCTCGGAACTTTGGTTCCTACCTGTTTTTGGTTCCTATCTGTCTTGTGTGGTTTGTCTCCCTGGTCTTTCCCAGGTTTTTGTCTGTTGGGTTTGTGCTTGTGTACTTTTTTTGTTTTAAGTCTCCGGAGCTCTACTCTACCCCCCCTTCCTCCACCCAATAAAGGTTTATACCCCGGAGGAAGGGGTAGCTCTCAGCCGTGGATTCCCGGAGGTTTCCTTTCAGTTAAATGAGGTTTTTCCTCCCCCCAGTGCTGTGCAGCTTATTTATTTGTATGGGCGTCGGGAGCCGCCCATGAAGGGGGGGGTACTGTCACGCCCTCTGCAGCCAGAGGGCGCTCCTTCTCTGTCCTGTCCCTAGTTTCCAGTCTGCTGTCCTTCCTGTCCCTGTCTTTCCCTTGGGCTATATATTTCCGGGTCTTGCACTCTGTCCTTGCTCAGCATTGATGTTTGGATGTCCTGAGACCCGCCTAGCACCAGGGCGCCCCACGTCCGCTCCCTGAGGGCATAGGTTTCTATACGGCATTCCTGAACTCTTTGCACTATGAGCCCGGGCCTTTTTCCCGTCTCGCCACTACGCATATGGGTCTTTTTCCGCTCTCCTGCTCCCCACGGTTAGTCCCTTTGGACGTCCGTGACAGTGCACATGTGTCATTATGCAATGTACATTTTTTTATATAATTGTTTAATGTATTAAAGCCATTTGCTTTAGAACAGTAATATCACAAGTGTAACAAAGAATGTATGGTCTTATTATTTATCCCACGTTCCTCAATTACAGAATCTCACAAACAGAACTTATGCTGAGGCAGGCTGATAAATGTTCTGTTTAACATAAACAAATTTGGATAACTCACCCTATAAAAACAGTGAGAATAAATACCTTTCAGATTGATTGATTTGGATCTCATAAATTCTCTTTTAAAACTGAACCGTATTGTAAGAAAAGTAGGATATGTAATGAGAGGTTTACTTAAGTGAATGACACTAAAATGTAATGCAGTTTTCTTTTTGTTATCAGAAGTATAATAAACACCATCCTGTAACTCAATGTTAGGTTGTCTGGCACTATGCTACTTTAGAGTGGGAGTTTTATACATATGTAATAGACAATGGCTGACCATAATCGTGATAACCTTTTAAATTATAAAAAATTGAAATTATAGAGCTGTGAGCCAGTGCTTTCATGCATGTAACACCTGACAGCTTTTCGTTTCTTTCAGAAACTATTTAATTGAGTGCATTTAAGTAAAGATAAAATCCCTTTGTGCTGCATAATAAAGGAAATTATAGCTGAGACTGTAAATGAAAATTATATGTTGTCAGTCATTGCAGTGGTAGAATAATTTTCTTTTTTTAACATTCAACGTTAATTTTATCAGTCACGTCATCCTTGCTTTACACATTGATGAAGCAGCATTGTAATTATACTGATGTAACTTCTAGCAGATGGCAATTAAAAACTTTATTTTTAAGGTTCAGGGAGTTTCCACTCTTGTAAGGAGTGGTTCTCATTCACTGTGAGGTGATAAGGGTGGACAGAACTCTTTAGGAGCAAAGCTTTCAGAAAACTTTCAAACGTCTCTCACACTGAGTGGGAGATGAGATCAAAATAAATAAGTATGATTAGAAAACCCAAGGACCCTAAACCATGCAAATGTCTCATACATAACATGCAAAACTACTGTAATTACTGCAGGAGGGAAGTATAAAAACTCTTTTAGCTTGCTTTTAGTTTGGACTAGTCAGTTTTTTTCTCCATTTTATGCTCACACAATATAGAATCGACATTTTCTTAACTCAACCAGCTGCTGTAATTTCTCAACATACAGAAGGAGAAGAAGCATTTCTTCAGCAAGTCTGTTGATTTAGCCTCTCACTATTGGACATGGAACAAGCCATGGTGCCATTCAAAAGCTCTAATTAAAGTAGTGTCATACAGTTGCCTGAGTGGTGTCAGGTATTGCTGTAGAACATCACACAGAGGAAACCCTGGCTCACTCTAATCTGTCCAATACCAAAGCTTTACTTATGGCAAACCACTACCTGAGGAATAATGTCATAGTTCATTAATGACAAGATTTAGACTACTTTCTGACTACATTTTTTACAGTGGTGCTAGAAAGTTTGTGAACCCTTTAGAATTTTATGAATTTCTGCATAACTTTTACCTAAATTGTAGTCATCTAAGTCATAAAAATAGATAAAGAGAACCCAATAAAACAAATAACACACAAAATGATTTACTTTTTCATTCATTTATTGATCAAAATGATCCATTTCTATACTGGATAAGACATGGGATTTGTCTTTTCCCTTTGTGGTATTTGTAAATAAATGTATAAAGCCATGAAACATTGTCTTTTTGTATATTAAACAAATTACAGTGCTTTTCATTTTTAGGTTTACCACTTGATTATTACTTTGTTTCCCTATTGTGCCAAAGAAAGAAAGTAAACATAACCCCCTGGTGATAGGGGATGTACAGTACATGTATAATTGTTGTTTTGATTTATTTGCTTCCATAGCAAGTTAGTGTCAGGGCTTTATGTTGATTTACATTTTTAGAAATTTAACCCCATAGTTTGTAACAAAAGGATTACATCACTTGTGTCTCTGCTAGGAAGTGTTTTTTTAAGTCTAAATCACTAAATTCAACTTCAAAATGGGAAAAAACTATGCCTGCACATACGATATACTGTACCAAGTTTGCTTATGTAGGTAATGATACTTATAAAGTCATGGGAATATTTATTTTGTATGTAACCTATAAAATATTACCTGTGGGTAATATTAAAAATAAAGGTGGGCATGCTTAAAGTTGATATTTCTAGAAGAATGGATTAACTAAAAGAATGTAAGCAGTTTTTGAAACTTGCACTCTAGTAGGTATTTATCCATTTAAAATCAGGTAACTTCATGAAGTTGAATAGAAACTGGAAGCTTTGTAAGCAGCTACACTGAAGGTTATATCAGAGTGCTTGATTGACAGTTTGCAGATTTCTTAATTAAGGAATGATATTCAGTAATGTCAAAATCAATTAATTGGAGGGTAAAGGGTAAATAATTATCATTTACAATAATTAAATTCTGACATATTACATCATCTGGAACATGACTTTTACTGATGATCTTACATATGAAGATACAGATTGCCTGGCTTCCCAAAATTAGCATAAACACAACTGCAGTAATTGGATTATATATCTGAAAACCACAGCGAAAAAAAAATGTAAAGGTAACATAGATTTCACCTGGTGTGCAGATTCTAACTGTCCACTATAGCCTACAGTGGGACAATTAGGAACTATTTAAATACTCCTTGATTCATTTTATTTTAAGGATTTTTAAGATGCGTGAAATACTGTATATACTAGATCATGTACAGTCATTTTGGAAAATTTATATAAATTAATTGTACACCTGTGCTTCCTCTAAACCTGTTTTCTTTGGATCAAAATGTCTCCACAAGACCTCAAATTACTATGCAGACAGGAGACACCTGAAGAAAACCAGGCAAACATCACACCACGGCACTGTAGAGAACATGGACAATTACCACAGTTTTCTGAGGCTAAAATCCATTTCAAGCTTTCTGGTCTAGCTAACCCTCTCTAGTTTACTTATGCATGGAATTCTTCACTTCTCAACCTAAAGTGCTGAGAGAGATGTACTAATGTGCTGCACTTCACTGTTGGTAAAACAAGTCCCCTCCTACCTGTACAGCACTCAGCCTTGTATTTACACGGAGTTAAATTAATGTAAGGAAAATAGCACAATGCACTTCATTAAATGCATACATTTTATACTATTCTATTCATTCTATTAGAAACAGTAAAAAAGGCTATTCAGCCCAGCTAGATTGCTTGATATGTAGTTGGTAGATCTCATACAGCCATTTCTTGAAGGATTTTACTTTATCCTAGGTGGATTAAATATTTGAATTACGCTTTAAAATATTCTGAATCTTAAAACATAGATTGTGTACTACAGTATATCCTTTTTTTGTCTCTTTGGCATTATTTAAAAAAAAGGCAAATATACTGTATAATTAGCACAACAAAAGACCAAAGGTATAATAAACAAAACAAGCACAATTACAGTAAAATGAGTTTCTACTCAATCGTTTGAATTGAAATGATTAAAACACTGAAATGATGTAAAAGCTGCAGATTTTGTTTTATGCAGTGACCTAAATCATTCACATCAGTAACTTCCGAAGCTTGCAAATCTGCCTGTAACATGAATTTTGCAGTGTTCTTTGTTGTCACAAAAAGGATGATGCAAATGGACCATAACTTTATATCAGAATTATAAAATGTTTGTCTCCAATCAGTATTAGAAACTTATTCTGTAAAGCATAGCAATATTTAATAATTCAAAAATAATCAAATTACCCTATACACTCATAAAAAAACAAATAACAGTGAACAAATGTAATAGAACTGGCTCTCCAAGAGAATCTTAATGTCATCTTCACTCATTCCAGGATTTTCCAGCACCTCGTTCTTTTCTTATGTCTCCATTCCGCACAGTGCTGTGGCTACTAATTGGGCACATCTGGAAAATGAGGCACAGCTAGTGGGAATAAATAATTAGTACTCATAGGGAGTGGCATTCCATGTGAGGGAAAGGTGCTGGGATAGGCTCTGTGTGGAATTAGTCACACCTCTCTCAATTTTAAGAGGCTTATAAAACAAGTTGAGAGGGATAGGGGGGATGGGCTTTAGCCTATATCTAGATTTCAGGCTAGAAGGCATGGGAATGATAGCTTCAGAAGAGAGTTCTCATTAACAGTGGATGGGGCTGGTTTACAGATATGTAAGGCTTGGTGAGCTGGGAATGCTTGAGACAATATAGTTTAGACTGGCATCACAGTTGCTGGACAGGCAAGCTGTGACTTTTTTTTTTTGCCAAGCACAATGAGATTCAAGTGCATAGCTGGGGAATGTAGTTTGATGACCTGGGGCTGAACGGAGGCATAAGCAGTTGAGGAGTGGGGCATCACTTGGCAAAGGTAGCAATATACCTTTACAGCACAGCTGAGAGGAGAAAAGATGGTGCAGGTGAGTAACACTATTGGAAAGGGTAGAGCCCTTTCCCTTCCTAGAATATCTGGTTCTGATCCTAAAATCCTTTAAAATATATTATAAAATATCCTTTTAATTGTGCTACCACTGCACAACATAACATTACAATTCAAATGTATCATTATGTAAATACAATTATATTGAATGGGTAAGTGGTTAAGAAAACTGATGTACAACAAAACAAACCAGTAGATGAACAGTATACCCCTCAATCATCCAAGTCTTGTGCATCACGTGTAAGTTAAGTCTGAACCTTATGTGGTCACAGTGACTGTAAAAGCTCCCCCACCTTGAGGTGTTGCAACTGCTGTCTGGAGACCGTTAAGTAAACACAAGTACTGCATCCATCTGTCTTTTGCTGGCTTTGTTGGAGGATGTAGACATCCTGAGTTTATCATATCATTGATCTCCTGTGACTGGTATAATTGACCTTTTAAAATGGTGTTGTACTAGCTGAGGTTTTATATTTAAGTTTAATCGCTTGAAACATTCCAGGTTTATTTTGTTACTCATTGGACAATTGTGGCATCTTGTGCTATGAGACATTCCTGTTATGAATTTAAGATTGCTCTGTTTGCAGTCTTACTAAATACTGCACAGTTGCTGCATCCAGCCATCTGTTTTTCTAACCACTTTATTCAGTATGGGGTCATGGGAGACATTGAAGCCTAACTTGGTGAGCAAAGAAAGCAAGGTGGGATACAGCCTGGATAGGATGCTAGTCCATCACAGGGCACAAAAACATGAATACATACTAATACCAGGGTAATGTTTTTTTTCAGAACCTAATTAACCTACCAGCATGTTTTTGGTGCTATGAAAGGAAACTCGAGCACTGAGAGGAAACCTGCATGAGCACAGGGAGAACACATGAATGCCATGCAGATACCTATCCATGGTTTGAATTCAGGACCTGAACCTCTGTGACCCAGTAATGATAACCACTGTGCCACCATACTTCCCTAGTTGCTGCATGTTCTAATTCTTAATATTTTGTGCATGCAGATTAATACATTTGATTGACATGCTTTTTTCGCTCAGTTTTCATGTGAAAACTGCTTGGTTGTAATGTATGCAAAATGTGCATTACAAACAATTAAGTGGATGTACAGTAGCTAAGTGTAATTGTGATTTTCTTTTATATTGTTATAAAGCTCTATACATTTTGTCCACTATATCCAATAAAGATTCATGGTATAGCTGGAGGCTCTCCTGGTATGCTATGGGTGCAAAGTGGGATACACCCTGGATGGGACGCAAGTCCATCATGGGGACGCATGCACCAGGGCCAATTTTCCCAGAATCCATGAGGTATGCTTTGCACTGAGGAAGGAAACTGGAGACTCAATTGGACACAGGGAGAACATTCAAATTCAATGCAGATATCACCCCAGATCTGAATTTGAGTCCAGGGTTGTGCTGCTGTGAGACATTGATACTATACACTGTACCATTGTCACCATAGAAATAGTTTTGTTAATTTGTCTGTTTTTATTGGGGTAGAGGTGTACAATGATAGAGTGACATGTAAAAATGCTTTTAGTTTAGTTTAGTATCCTTATACATATGTCTTAAACATTTTGTCACCCATTTGTGTGTCTATATTGTGTGAGGTTGATTGCCTCTTAAATGTGGGAGGTAGCTTTTGTGGAGCTTACTATCACTATTTCAATTTGCAGGATTTACTACACGTATTGAGGTTTTATCTGTAACTTCCTGACTGTTCAACCTCTTGCTGTTTAGTGCTCCTGTCACTCTGACCGAGAGTGTGTGAAACAAAACCTGCATCTTTAAACAACCTATGTAGTAAACTTCAACTTTTTCACTCAGTGAAAAATGGGTTAAAAACTTTAACTGTGATCTTCAGGTTCATTAGTTTCTCTGCATCCCTGATTGGGAACACTAGGTTTTCTTTTGTCATTTACCACAGTGATTGATGTCAAAATATAAGCCCAAAGTTTCTCTTGGGCTGTACAACTGTGAGTGGAAATTCCTCATCTGGAATTCCATCATCGAACTACAGTGATTTCTTTCAAAATATAGTATTTAAGGGCATACTTGTGAAAGGTTTTCTTTTTGTTTTTAGGTTCTGTATTTCCAGTCGAAATGCACTTTACATCTAGAACTAAGCTATCTGCAGATTATGGAAGACTTCACCTGCCCGAGTATTGATATGGCTCTTGTGAGATGACACTGGCACATTTAATTTATAAAAATATAATGCCCATTACTCCTACACACTGCTGCCAAAATCCTCATTATGCTTGTATGCAGTCGCATTTTAAAAGGGAGTTCCATTCCGTAAGAAGGAGAATACTGTTTTTATGAACTATTCAAGTGTTTTAAAATCAGATTTTGCTATTAAAGCAGATCATGATATTGTTTTTTTTTCCCCCAACTGAGAGGCTTGAAGGATGTTACTTTGAGAATTAAAAATCACAATCTGCTTTGAAGGAAACAAGAGTTCTTGAATCCAGTATACCTTTATCCTAAAAATCAGATGATGCGTTAAAACATGAGCTTGAAATAAGGTCACCAAATGCTTGTTGCTCAGTGGCTTGTGTGGAGAAGAGTGTAATCAGCAGTTATAATTGCATGTATAATATCTTGTTCTCACAGAACAGGGAGCTGAGTGGCTGTAGGAAAAAAAGGTGTGGCAGGGCAGTCAGCTCCTTTTTCCAGAAAGTTTACTGTAACTGAAGAATTGTAGTGGCCTTCCAGGGGGTACCGATGGGCTAAGTGACCACTGGAAGAATTCAGACAGTTCTGTGATTATTGTATTTTGTTGTAGTTTGGTTCAATTAATGGTAAACCTTTTTCTGCTTGTATTTGCTTTGTTAAAGGGCCAGTACATTTTATTTTACTTTGCAGTATACTGAATTCCAAAGGACTAACGTGTTACAAAAGAATTCATATAAAGTCGCTAATCCACATATGTACAACCTTTTCCTGGCAAATGGTCATTATTCAAATAATTATTTGAGCTTGTGTTCTCCAATTTTTCTATGGTTCAGTTCGACATTGATTCTCCAGCTAATCTTTCATTGTAGTCTGACACTAACAGTCTATCATTCTTTTCCCTTTTTTTATTTTGAGTAATCCAAGATATTGGACTAGAGACTACGTACATACTACCAAGATTCAGCTGTCTGAAGGCTAAACATTTTATTAGAAAATTGCTCTGCAGTTTGAGTTTTGAGAATAAAGCTCCGTCACACAAAATGTGTCACAGGGGCCCTTAGTGAGTTTCTGACTTAAATATTAGTTCTTTAAGGAGTTTTTAGAAGAGCAAGAAAGGAGCTATGAAGATTTTCATCTTCATCCAAGATGACACATTTTCCAATAGAGCAAAATAAGAAATCTGATCAATTATACATAGTTTAGCTGTTCCATCCTGGACTGTCTGTAATATGAAAAAGATAATATCGGATGTACAGCATGTATTTTATGCTTTCCTTTCCAGTTAATTACAGAAAGGATAATGTGAATATTATTATCAGTTTCAAGTTTTTTTAACCTGATTTACCTGTTTGGAGGTCAATCATATTTTTCTGTTGCAGTGGAGAAACGACTGGGTTTTTGTTCACATGAGTTTGGCTTAATGACTGACTTAAAAGGATAACGTTTCAGTACACCTATAAAGTCTATAGCAAATCGGTATAAGGAAAGAATGATTGTGGCACAGGAAATATAAGCTCAAAAGGAAACAAAGAAGAGCATTACAGGTGAAAATGGATAGTTAATCTAATCTGTGATACTGTGAGGAATAGGTTGAAAGTTTGTACATATAATGTACCTGACCTCTTGTGGATTTAAGTGCAGGAGAGATTTATAATTTTGGGAATTAGGGTTTCTCTAGTTCTGAGCAAATGAATTCTGCAGCCTTCAAGGACAAGACCAATGATTTTTTTCTCAGCTTGCAAACATCTGTGGCTGAGTGCAGAGATAAGGCAGGAGTAGGTCTGGGTAAAGAGATAAGAATAGTGTTGGCCTGTTTGATGTAAACAAAGGTTGGTGTGTTTTTTTGTTTAACTCAAGATCTGTCAACACACCAAGTACTGTATAACTACTTACTGAAAAGTTCAGTGAGTTCAGCTTGTGTTAAAGTTGCTCATGACCTACTACCGATTGAAGATAATTTTTAAATAAACATAATCAAGCATGGGATTTCAAAGTATCTAATTTCCAAAAGCTGTTGCACAGATGTGATTGATTCCATTGTGTATCTACTGTACGATCACCAATGAATACCATATTTATTCAAGTCACCAATTAGATATAGAGAATCGTAATTTCCACTGCAATGCTTTTCAATAATCGTGAATTCCACATCATACCATTCTAAAAATACTGATGGTAAAGTAATTACTGAGATGTGAAGGAGGTAATTTGAAAGATTTCTCTAGGTCAAAAGTTTTGCTCTGTGAAGACATACTAATTATCTTGCAGTGCTTAAAACCAACAAAGGTGTTTCAAGGAGACTAGAAAGAAGTTTGACTTGATATAATGTGTATGATACTTGAAACAACATATTGCAAAGACTTTAGGACGAAGGAGATCAAAAGTATCTGAATGATTGCATGCAAGATGTAATTAGGTGTGAATTCTAGGAAGCTTTTTAAAGAAGTGAAGTTCAATTTACTTTGAATGGAAGATAAAATTGAATGGTAGTTTTTTCATAGGGGTAACATTCCTTATGTGTATATTCATCTATTCATTGCACTGTAACTTCAATTATCAGTAATTACTGTCATTTAGTGGAAGAGAAAGCCAGGGCACTTCAAGATTTAAATTGACTGCTGGTGGTAGTCGAAGACCAGACCACAAAGTCAAAGTATGAATATTTGTGAATTCACTGTTTTGATTATATATTTTAGTGGCAGTAGTCAATTGCGTTGCTTTCACACTATCAATTATCTCAAAACCTGTTCCTGGATATTGTTTTCCTTGTGGCAGGAAGTTATTTAACTTACTGTAAGTGAATAAAAATGTCTGAATTTACATAAGGATTTGGAGACAGTAGTGGCTGATGAGATTCTGCTGTCTGATGTTAACTACAGTATATGAGGTATACAAGCCAGATGGCCTCAGATCATCCTGTGTGTTTTTATTGTATTCAGGGTTGTGGGTGGTCTGGACAGAGTTTGCAAGTTAGTCTAAAAGCGGTGAAAAGTTGCCATTTCTTTCTTGATCTCATGGATTCAAACCCCGTGGGGCTATCCTGTTTTAGCTGTATAAATTTTACACAGGTAGACCTTCATGTGACTGCTAATTGCTTTGTAAGTACTGTATACATTATGATTTATTTGTCTAAAAGATTTGATTGATTTAATTTTGTCAGTGCATAAAACATAATTGAATTCCTGATGCAGTGTTCTAAATCTAATCAAACAAATCCAGTTAACTGAGCCATGTTTCATTCCCTCTAATAACATTTTCAAATTCAATTGTAAACTTAATATAGATTTGATACATGCCATGTATAGACAATTGCAGAGACAAAGGGTCTGCAAGTGATTTTGATCAGCTCAAACTTGATCGTATTTGTAATATAATGTCACATTAGAACATGGCCAAGCTAATGAACTCTTACTGAGAAATACTGTGTACAAACTGATTCTATATGCGACACAATTAAAAAGAAAGGAGAAAGCCCAGCATAGTAGACAATGACCATAGAGGTTTTTACAATGATTTTTTTACATTTTCATTCTTATACTGTACATATTATATGTTATTGAAAATGCATGCTTTGGGGATGATTTGAAATTCAGACCTTAATGAGGCTTTTTTATTATTCCAGGTTATAAACTGTTACTGCAGTCAAAAGAAATATATATCACTATACCACTAATTGTATTACAGAAATAAAACAGTATTGGGGCAAGGTAATGACAAAACAAGGATGAACACACAAACAAACAAAACAAAAGTACAAAGAAACTAACGTAAAACCAACAAAGCCGAAGCTATATGAAAACACACACACACACAGCAAACCAACAAATGAAGCCAAAGCAATAACCAGAAGCGAAGTCAAACAAAAGGCCTCTCCTTGCTGAAAACCTCCATGTTATATGCTGACTAAGATGTGTTCTGATTGGCTGAGAGCTAATTGATGATGACATCATACTGAAAGTGTGGTGTAGGGGTGGGCCAATGGGGAAGGGAGAACAATCAAGGGTCAGCAGTGTGGACATAACAGAAAAAACACACACAGAACACACACTGGGACATAACAACTGTACATGCACATTAAGTCATTAAAGATCGTTGAACACAAAACAAGCAAAGTGAACTTGACAACTGACTTGCAGTTTTGTGACTCCGATTTAATCTTGAGTAAAATGTGACAGAGATCCAATCAGTCAGCCAGAATCCCTTTGACTTATTAAAATGAATCATAGTATATTACTGCGTAAGTCTTCCTTAATTCTTAAAAACTGTAAACAGTTTTAGAGCCTTTATTTTTTATAGTACTTTAAATTGATGTGAATTTAAAATTATGGTTCAGATTTTAATGTACTGTATCCTCCAAAGTGCAGTGGTTGCATCTTGCTGGGCTTTGCATCAAATCTAATGTTTCTTTCAAAAGAGGCAAATTTAATAAGAACTAATAAGAAGAACAATAAAACAAACCAAGGTAGCTAGCATTTGACATTTATATTCCCTCAATGTGAACATTGGACTGATTACAGATCCTTCAAAGTTAAACACATTTAACACTAAGCAGAGTGTGAACAATGTATTTTTAGTAATACAAGTAAGGAGTTACCGTATGTTCATAGTAACTGCAGAAATGCTTTTGAAACAAGTCAACCAATCTTTTCAATTTGTGACCTAGGTAGTTACACAGCAATGTAATATGTTTGCGTAAACTGAAATATAGTACTAATGTACCTCCTTTGGAAACTACAAACATATGGAAGCTATTTGTATGACAATTTACAACAATGACTAAAATCTGTGGTACACCATATGTTTTCAAAGGCTTGAGAGTCATCAGTCTGTTTCAATTCATTCCTAATCCATCATTTATTTAAAATAGGGTTCCCCTGTCCCTTTCAATTAAATTAATTATTGATTGTGAAGCATTACCAACATCCACACTATTTAACATGTTACAGTTTTGAAGAAAGTGGCATTACTGTTGTGACAGAATATGAGGTAAAGTTGTAAGGGAAACTATCATGGCAGAGGATATGGAATAGTCTTTCCACACTTTGTGTTTGCAGTAGAAAGAGCTCATAAGAAGGGGCTGGAACTATATTTTCCAATGGCCATGGATAATCTGGGAATTAAAGTTTTCATAAGTTAATTGAGCACAGGAGTTGCCCATGAAGAACTGAGTGTATATATAAGGTGTGGGATACAGGATTAAGGTTTCCTGTTTGAGACCAAGTAGTTGCAATGTAAACTGGGGGTGGCAACAGAAAAGAGGAGAGTATAATTCTGAAGGGTAAAGACCAGAAGTGTGCTTTTTTTTCCTTTTCAGGAATTTGGGAACATTGTAAATTTGGGTCAGCAGGCTGCGGGCACCTTGGAGTAGAGTTACTGTACTATTGGATTGAGAGGAGCCAGTTCAGATGATTCAGAAACTAGCAGAGCAGAAACGTGTCCAACTGTGGTGATCAGCATACCAAGGTGTCACCATGTATCGTTATATACAAAACGTGCACTTTGTCCACTGAATTTCATTTAAGTTCTCCTTAAGGTTTGTGAGCAATTAAAGTATGTCAGATGAGGGAATGCATGCATCATTTATATATATATAAATAGGTTTTGTGATTGATCAGAGTTGCTAAAAGTCTGAAAGAAGGAAAGAAGGCAATGCCCACAAGGGTGTTAATTGAGGGGTCAGAAGTATTTTATTTCCAGGATGTTTTTATTTTCAGAAATCATACTGTACAATACTTTACAGAGTCTGGAGATGGAAGCCAAAACTATTAACTAACCCTGTTTGAGCTGCATTATCTGACTGTTGAACTGTCTTAAAACCTGATGATGGTTTTGTATCCACACAGTTTACAGTTCCAAAGTCTGAAGGGCCCAATGGATGAACAATTTAGAAGCAAAATGTAAGTTATAATGACTTAGATTTTTGTCTAATATTAATATATAATCAATCCATTTAATTACTCATAAATCTCCTCCAGAGCTCCAAAACAAACCCTATCTGGCTGAATACATACAGTACAAAGAGGCATCCTGATATAGATCTGTAGTAAAAGGAAAAAACAAATGAAAAACTCAAATTATTTATACATGACATTTAACGTGCAAAAGAAAAAGTGATCTTTTGAAACAAACAGTGCTTCGCCTGAGGTTTTCTCTGTGGGATTTTCCCTTTTCTGACACACGTTTACATGTCCTAATTTAAAAAAATGCAGATTAGCACTTTGTTTCCATATGAAAAATGCTGTACTGCTCGTTTGATCTTTTTCTTCTATAATCGGACTTCTTCGTACTCACTTCTTTTCCAAGCAGGCTGTGTCAGTCTTAGACATTATGACTAAACATCTTGACAGCAGTTCCCTGAGGTACATTCTTGTATCATCGGTTAACAAAAGCAGAAATAAAGCATTCTCTTCACTGATAAAGTACTAAGTATAAGTACTGTATCAGGGTGTCTACCCATCATCTATCTGTCAATGACCCATCTCCATTAGCTACAGTATATCACCAGGACACCTTGCAGGACTTACTGCCACTGCTACAAAGGAAAGTAATGCTTAATTTCACTGATTTATTTGAACTCCAGTAGAATCTGAAAAGGATTAAAGTGTGACGTATTTCATAATAGCCTTGCAGTGCTGAGACCCTCGGTTCAACATTGGCACTAGCTGCATTTAGTTCTTATGTTCTTCCTTGTTTGCATGGGTTTCATCACTCTGGCTACCTCCCACAGTGCAAAAACATACTTCTAGGTTAGTTGACGTCTGGAGAAATTGGCCAGTCATGTCACGTTTCTGTCTAGGGTGTGTCCTGCGCTGCTCCCGTTGCATCCTGGGATAGGCTGTGACTCCCCTGTGGCCCTGAATTGAATGAAGCAGTAAGAAAGTGGATGGCTGGTTACATGTGGTGAGCTTTTTTTCTTACTACACTGTTGACTGAATGGTTTCTATTTAAAATGATAAATCCCTTTTTGAATTAAATGTTGAATGACTTAATTTTCAAGTGTACAATTTATATCCCAGCTCACAGGATATGACAGTGATAAAATACATGTCTTGAGTGCAATGATCAAATGCAGTTACCAAGACACTTCACTCCAGCTCCTAGCATTATTCCTGTATTGTGTGCGAGTGGTCAGTTCAAATGGAGATCATATGGAAGAATACTCATTATGATAATGCCTACCTGAGCAGAATTGGTGAGCTGTCCAAGGTTCTGCATTGAAAGTAAAGATCGGTTTCCTGGTGTGAGTTGAAAAAAAAAATAATTCCTTACACTTATGTAGTGCTTTTCTGGACACTCCACTCAAAGATAATGGGGATTCCCCTCCACCACCACCAATGTGTAGCATCCACCTGGATGATACAACAGCAGCCAAAGACCACCAGTACACTCACCACACATCAGCTAACAATGAGGAGGAGAACAGAGTAATGAAACCAATTCAAAGATGGGGATTCTTAGGAGGACTTGATTTGGGTAATGTAACATTTACATTAATGTTGATGAAATGGAAGTTATCAACTGTATGTTACATGAGGGAATGCATACATAATTTATATATGTACATACAGTACTGTAGGTTTTGTGAGGTCAGGGTTGCTAAAAGTCTAAAAGATGTGTTATCTAAAGACAAAAAGAGGCACTGCCCACAAGGGTTTTAATTAGGGGGTCAGGAGTGAAACCACACAATACGTTACAGAGTCAAGAGGCAGGAATAACAAAACAATGAACTCGCCCTTTTGGGGGAGTTCTGTTTGATCTGCATTATCTGGCTTCTGACTATATATAATAAGTCAATCTCACACAACTGTACCTAATCACCATCATTAGGAAACTAGCTACGTATACAGTACCAAACTCAAATGCCTTCTTTCTCATTTGTCTCAAGCATCCCTCCTCCACCACATCTCAAAATTGTAGCTAACCTTCGGTTCACTCAGTTTGAATGGGGTTCGAGCCTCCTCGTCCTATGGCCAGACGGCCACCCATTAACCAAGCAGGTTAAACCACCAGGCTTTTGTCACCATGTGTTCCAAGCATTCAGATTTTTGTCCCTAGTGAAATAATGGTGGCTTTGAGGTGTGTAAGACACACGTACATCTTCTACTTCTTAAGAAGATGCTATTCTCTGAGCTCTGACTGAGAGTGATTGAAGTGTTACATTAGTAAATAAATGTAAGAGGGGAATAAAGTCTTAAATATGGATTACCAACAAAATGAGAGGTTCTTAAATACAATCTATTGAGTTGGAATCTTTGATTAGTCCCCGATGTACTACTTTAAACCTAAAGAACTGGAATGCTAAGTTGCGAAAATAAACACATTTTACTCCCAAAACAAAGTCGTTAACAAAATGTGATTTTTTTTTTTTTACCACGAGAATAAAGGGCTCCCAACTAGAAATCATTTTGTTTACATGTCTTGGCAATTATTCCGATGTACTTCTGTATGAGTAGTTTATATTCTGTGCAATGGTTGATTTTAATCTTAGACTGGAACATGGATTTGTACTTGAATCCTTTTCAATTTGTTAACATCAGAAACTCTGATGCGTTTTTAATTTACTCCTCAGCCTAACGTTGCTCTGATGTCTTTTTAATTATGTTTTAATCTGTAGTAATAATGTGCCTTGAGATGGGATTTTGTTGTGTCAATTACTAAGCAGTCTTTAGGATTTCCTTGTTTTCTGTATTCCCTCAGAATGGACCAATCATAATATACTGTGGCTGGTGAACTAGTAGGTGACGCATACTGTGCTGTAGGAGGTGACATCCTTTGGAAGAGATGTCGGCTGAGGTCCTGAATAATTAGTCATTTAAGATCCTATGGCACTTTTCAGTAGAGTGGGGGCTGTTAGCCCTGGTTTTCTTTTTGGGCTTATAAATCTGTACTGTGCAAAGTTCTCCCTTCAGCTTGTGAAGACATTTCTCACCCTCTCTACCTGATCCACTTTTCTAAGATGTAAAGCACTATATGATTGCAAGGAATTATTTTATTATATTTATAAAATGTAAAATGTTTTTTTTTTCAGGTTGAGTGAGAAGTTATGATCCTCATATTCAATGCTTGAAGACAAAACTGTTGTTTTTACTGGTAGTACATGTTGAGCCACGTTCAAGCGACCTAGTAACAATACTGTATATTGTATTTCATTTGAAATGTGTTATTCATGCCACAGTATGTTTTTTTTTAAGATATGAAATAGGACTATTTTATTCATGAGTTTAATACCTTGAAAAGGATTGCAGGCGCAATTTAATTCGTCTTTTGCCGTAGGTGTTAAGAAGCAAGGCAGGAGGCAGGAACACAGATGCAGAAGAAGAAGCTTCCGCAGCTAGCAAATGTAGATCATTTAGACTTCACGTGGTTAGGATCTTTTTTTGTTAGGGAGATAAGCTGCATCCAACAGTCCAGCCTGCCTCTCACTCACTTGACTATTCACATGGTGAGCAACAAATACAATTTGTGCATCTGAATTCACAAATGAAGTGCTGCTTTTCTTTGTCAGTGACGGCTGCTCCATGATGGTTTGATTCACTTACTTTACTGTAGTTTTTATTTTCCATGTTTAGTGGGGGACAAATTTCTCAGCATCACAATTTGTGATCCCCTGTAGTGTGTCCTTCATATAAGATAATATATTATGCTATTCATGCACCAAATTGGATGTCTCACCATTCAGCTAAGTTAACTAACCCCCTGAGAGTAGGATTTGTAAGCTGACAAAATTAAATAACACTATATCATTCCGATAAGTGTTTTAAAGTCTATATAATGAAAATACGCTGTAATTATGTCTTAATGGTCTTTATGCTCTAAGACACAAAATAGCCTTTTCTTGTAAGATACAAGTGTGATATATTTTTTTTTCTTTTAACTGCTAGCTAAGAAATTTTGCAGTTATGTTACCTTGCAATAATACTATTTGTCCATTCAAGATTTTGGACTGATCTTTGGGAATGCGTTTTCAAATTTTAGGTATCAAAGATGTTTTAGTATGAAGATTGGTGTGTTTACATATCCTTTATCTAACAGGTTTTCCATGTGAATGTATCTCTCCCCGACTTCTTTCTTTAAAGTGGTCATCATTGCATCTGTTATGATGCAGTTAAAATGCAGTAATGATATTTTGAAACTTTAAGTGTGAATAATGGACAGTTTTCATGGGTGTATGCTTGCCTACAAAACTATTATACATTGTAATTGATTGATTCCTATGCTTACTATTGAACTCTTGTTATCAGAAAGTCTTATAAGATAAGATCACTTTATTGGCCATATACAATTTCTTGTATTAGGAATTTCTTTTTGCATACCCGAACTTGCTCTCCATGAGACACACAGACAGGGAGGAAAACGTGGGGTCAGTGTAGAGTCAGTCATTTATACAGCACCCCTGGAGCAGTTGGGGTTAAGGGCCTCGCAGAGGGGCCCAACAGAGTAGGATTCCTCTGCCACCCGGGAGATATGAACCGGCAACCTTCCAGCAGATCCTTAGCCACAGAGCCACAGCATTGCCCATTATTCCTGATAGGCCTGTGGCATCATGGTGTCTATCTTGGTAGCATGATGCATATGTACTGCAAGTGTTATACTTTAAATGGGATGCCAGTACAACACAGGGTACATGCGCACACAACCTGAGCACAAGGACCACTTAGAACACAGCAAAACTGACATAATGTAGAAGACTCTCTAGACTGGAATCGTTCCCAGAACCAGTGAACCAGCAGTGCACCAGGAGTTATAACTGCCATACTATGTTATAATCTAATCACATGATCAATTCTGCACTTCAACTAATGTTTTTAATTTGCAGTGGAAAAAAAATCCTATGTCAATTTCATATTCCCATCAACCCTCACAGCAAGATTACCTACTGGCATATTAATTAAAACATTGAGCCCTAGTCATTCAATTCCATATACTGTTCTAATTTCCTCTATGATAAATACAGATCACCTTTCTTTAACAATTAATTAGATCTCATTTCATGGCATATTTGTTCACTGCAAATAGCATTATTTTTTAACTTTAATATTGGCACAAAAAAGACCATGAAAAATAATAATGGATTTTCCTAAGTGGGTAAAGACCTAAGGAAAGAGCAACTGCTATGCTCCAGACTTCAGTTTTATTAGTTTAAATCTTGTTTGTGAAAATAAAAACAGGATTTATCAGAAGTTACTGAGGTCGGTTGGGATTTCCTTTGGCTTGCTGCATAACAGCACCTCCCAAGGCTTAAAGTCTATCTGGGTCTTAAGCACTCACTGACTGTGTCATCCCTTGGTCCTTAACCATGATAGAGATAAAGGAGTTAATTTCTCATATGTACATGTACAACTGGATTCCTGTTCGTGCCATTCTCTCAGGATATGCACAGTACAACAGACAACAAACTATAATATAAAGACAATAATAAACAGTGACAATAGTGACGGACAAACAGAATGATAAATATGTGGTGGCTAAGTCAAAGTGAAGTGTGCAGAGATGTATTGAATTTCAAGGCATTGCAAAGTTGGCTGTTAAAGACGCTCACTGCTATAGTATAGATGATGGTTGGAATCCTGAATATTGGATTGGCTTTATTACAACAGCAGATGCAACTTGGAAGTATGAAATAAGTCATGATTAATATGCATAGATTGATCAGCCCAGTAACTTTTATTGTGTGCCTAAAAGCAATAATGGTTTGGCATGCTGTGTGACATTGAAGTACCTAGTTCTTAAAACAGCCAAAAATCTTCTGATGTATTATTCCAGTGTTCATTTAATCAAACACATCGCTGTCCAACACATTTCTAAGCATTCAACCACCAACCCTACCCCAGTTCCAAGTGCAGCTTCAGTCTAAAAAGATTTTCTTCAATGTTCTGTGAAACTGTGAAACAAAGGCAGAAATATACAAATCAATCATCCATCCAATTTCTAACGGTTTTATCCAGTACAGGGTTGAGGTGGAGCTGGAGTCTAACTTGGCAAAACAATGTTTCAAAATATTTCTATTCTGAAATAACTTTACACTTTTTTTTTAGATGATCTAATTCTCTTCCATGACAAAAGTTCTTTTTTCATGACTTTGGTTTTAAACATACTGCATCTGAACCAATGTAGACAATCCAGTACAGACAAGGTTTTAAGAGTTATGGTTAACGGTCATGGTCTGCCTAAGACTTTTCATTATAGAAAGCCTATGTTGAAAGCCTTGAACAAAGCAGACAATATACAGTGGCACAGGACTTACTCTTGACTTTGCAATTGCATTTTCATGTCACAATGAAACCACTGGCTGACTTCTTGAAAGGACCCAAAAAGCTGTAGCTTTTTTTGACTGGTCTTTTCAACTGCTGGAAATGTTTTACAGTAGATGGATGAAAGTAGTACTAAAGCAGGGAGGACTGCAAACAGCAACACATACAACATTTGGACATACTGTACTGTATGAAATAATGAAGAATGTAATACAATTCTTTAAATACTTTATCCAATTTAAATTATAGTTCTTTTTTATTTTTTGCATTCATTACCTTTGTAGATTAAAAACAAACAGTGTTAACCATAGTAAAGGTATTGTGGTGGTTTTCACCACAATGATCAATACTGTATTTAAACAGTATTTAAAATTTGCTGAAAAGCCATGCCATTGTATATGGCTTAAATCAAAACAGGGCTTCAGTTAGACTGTCAAATTTTAATTCTAAATTTTCAGCCTATGTTGAAAAATGTGAGGTGAATACTTAAATGCTTAGAGAGACAAACATTCAATATAAAGGATTTTGTTCCTATCTTTGTTTCCACCACCTGCAAAGCTGTTACTATTAAAGTGTATCTCAGGAGGATGCCAATCTCAGATGGCAATGGAGCCTACAACTAGTGACTCTTTCTCTCAGCTTCGAATGCGCTGTGAGCAAGGTGGGAATTAATCATGTGAACTGCTGCTGAGATCCCGTATGCTATCAAATGATTGGAATGCCAGGCAGTCGGTTTACTAGAAGAAGCAAAGCAATATATACACATCAAAAAGAGATAAATGAAAGGGTCAACAAGGTGAGAGAACTCTGTGATGAAACTGCAGTATTGGATGCAATAACCTTACACACACCTTGACCAAATTAAAAGATTTTAAATGGTCTTGCTGCACACCATTTGCTGAGCAATACACCAATCTGTAAAGCTCTGGGTATGAGATGATATCTTCTTGAGGAAATGGGTCTCTTTTTCAAAGTATCCAAAAGTGAAGACAACACAACAGAGGTGATTATTTCTGTGATGGGTAATGCAATTTATAGTATGGTGCAAGGCTGTTTTCAAAGATCTGTGAAAGTGGCCATGAGAGATCCTTTCAATTTGGGGGTGTTTCCAAAACACTGAAGATATTTGTAAGCATCAATGCTAAGGCCTCAGTTCGTACATTTGTCCTTACAGCATGTTACAGTGCTGTTGCAGACATTCTCCTGGATCACATTAGAGCCCAAAACAATTTGCAACAACAAAAAAACATGCTTTGCCTCATGACAGGTTAACTGGTCGTCTTTTCTGTCAGAGTGTGCAGAGTGAGTTGCATGGGGCAGTGGTGGCCCACCCATGCTGATGGTCCAGACTGGGCCAGTCCTCTCTTTTTCCTTTCCTCTTTTTCTGCAGCTGTGAGTGTCCTTGACATTAAGCTGAAAAACTGACAACTACCTGACATTGAGCAGGATCAGTCTCACTGGCACAGTTGTGCTAGTTACTTCTGAATGCACATCACACGCATCCCAAAAGTGCTTGCTCACAGAATATTCCCAAACCATATGTGGACTGGTGCTAGTAACACACTGACTGCATCTGTGTTCGGACAGGGAGAAATCTTAATCTGGAATCACTGGGATAGTGCTGTAAATATTCTGTGCACAAAATGGATTAGCTGATGATTTATCCCAGTCAGAACTATCATCCAGTTTGTCTTATTCTCTGTCCCAAATAAGAGTACTTTGCAGGGCACTGATATAAGTGGTGAGAAGTCCTATAGAGACTAGACCCTTGAAGCGGCTGTAAAAACAGTTACATCAATCACTAAATCAGAGGGCAAAGCTCTATTTTTGAAGTGCAGATTGTGATTTACGGCATAATAACAAAAAGACAATGGTTTGATATTGCTGCACCTAAAAATATCCACAGAGCAAGTAAGATTCCCTTTGAGTCTAAAGAATGTACAAGCTATTGTACAAAAAATATCAATATTTTGTACACCAAACACAATAAGAAAAAGGGTGTGAACCAGTCATTTAGGGTAGATGGTTGCAAATTGGTAAGAGTTGATAATGTTTTGGGGGGAGTGTTGAGAACACAGCTCTTTATTCTTAGTATCTAGTAAGTTTAGAATAATTTGGCCCTTTCAGAAGTCGTCAATTCTCCTGTTAGAATAAAAAAATAAGAAATAAGAAAATAGCATCTAATGTGTTTAAATAATGCCTCCTCATTTGGGCAGCATGAGACTGACACACAGGAATTAATATCCTATGATGAAAAAACAAATAAAAAATGTTTAAGAATATG
Source organism: Lepisosteus oculatus (assembly GCF_040954835.1). NCBI lineage: Eukaryota > Metazoa > Chordata > Actinopteri > Semionotiformes > Lepisosteidae > Lepisosteus > Lepisosteus oculatus. The sequence continues at coordinate 20,476,387 of NC_090702.1, read as the reverse complement.
TACAGCCAGGCCATTGAAAGCTTTGTGTTACTTGTTGAACCACTGATCGCTGATCAGCTGAACAACTGCAGCCTAGTACAGGAGAATGAGTATGATGTATCTCTTCCAACATGCCCACTGTTAAGACTGCTTGCAATCTGAGCTATTGCAAACTCAACAGTACATTACAGCACCGTTCACACTGTCTGAATAAGCCACACTTCTCCTACTGATGACTCTGCAATTTCACAGTCACCCACTGTGCCACAGGGTTTCATATTGTGTGCAAGCCTGCAATACTACTAAGAATACTCCAACCAGTTCAAGACCTCATAAACCCTGGCAGGAACTTTGCCCTGAATCCTGATCACTAATCCTGGTGAACTAATGAAATAGCTCAGGGCCTAACTGGCTCTAAGTGTAATCTGTACTGCATTTTAAGAAAGATTGTCAGTACCTGACTTTTTTTGATTGCCAAAATGTCCCATACTGGGGAGACAGTTTATTAGATCAAGAGAAATGATGGTAAAACATGATGTACTGTATGTGTTGTAAAAGCAAATTGATTTTTTTATAGTCTCTCAATTATACAGAGTGAAAATTTGATATCTGACAGAAGAGATTGTCTATCCAAATATATTGAAAAGATCTATCTACTGTAAATGATCTTTCACACACTATTCTTTGCCACCTTTGGCTTCCATCTGTAAAATCACATACTGTACCTGCCAACATGCGCCATGTGATCATGTTAATCAAATAGAGTGTTTGCTTTAGCCTACCGCTGGTTACTCTTCATAATGGGAATGAGTGCTAAATGTAACTGTTTTATCTGTTCAGCTCAACAGAGCACTTGGAACCACATCAGATCATTAATGCTTACCATCCACTTTAACAGAAAATACTTTGTGAAAAATTATCAATGAGTATAATTTATTTTTAATTTCCCTAAAAATGTACAAGATCCTTTCATGACGTCATGATGCAAAGCAAAAGATGCATACTATTCTATAGCAGTAACTTGTGTACAGTAGGTTAATAATTTCATAATGCAGTTACAGTATTGTCATTGGATTGATATAGAAATAAATGTACTTTAATATGTACTGTAAATGCTACATAATTACAAAGTATTAAAGTGTACTCTATATACAGTACAGTACACTGTAATTAATGTACCTGTATTTTGAAGTGAATCTGTGTCTAATGTTCTGTTTTCTGTATGCCTTGGAAGAAGGACAGTGCTGTATAAAATATTACAGAATGAAAAGGATTTTGTTTCAGTTTATGAAAAAATGAAGCGGTTCCATACTGATATACATAAAAAGGAGGTATATCTCCCATTGGGCTGATTGGAGCTTGTTCTTCTTTTGAAGAAATCAGTGTTTGTTTTAATCTATCAAAGTTGGGAATATCCTTAGGGTTTGTTGAATAAGGGAATGGAACTGTACTGAAGGACCCTCCTGCTTAAGCTTCCATGATAGCTTTTACATGTCTATTTATTTGCTCCAAATCCCTCTAGAATTACTCAGAGGATTTTATGCATCTAACTCAGACACTCGTACTTTAATACATTTAGGATGTCCAGTGTAGCCTGTTTCTTGTTCTTGCAATTTGGTCAGTTCTTTTTTTTCTTTTACAATTGCTACAATAAAATAAAAATGCATTAGGAAAAAATTGCAGTATTCTATTATTTATATAGTGAATGAAATGAACATGCTGGTGCCTGCTTTTGTATTCTGAAAGAGCACTTGGACTCACATTAATGAGGAACCTTCAAAGCAATGAAAAGCTCTGTAACACACTGAAGACAGAAGTCAAAGTGACTTATCTAATCAGTGCTGGTCAGACTAATCTTTGACCAAATCCACACTTGATAATTATTAAAGCTCTCTCGTTGGATGGAAATAATATTCACATGGCGTAGGAGTTTTATTCTTTCCCAGTCTTACAAACAGCAGGCTCTAGGAGGAAGTGTCTACATCTCCGGTTTAAAATTCTAAGACCTGATAAATTTGGATTAACTCATAGTAAGTTAGCAATCATGACATATACACTGCCATGTGTTAGCTGGTATACTGGTGCCTGTTGTAAAACCTGAAATGGTTCAAACTGCTGCTGTACAGTATTCACCTAGGAGAAAGAAAAAAGAATGATTTACATCGTAGTGACAACAAAGCAAACAAAAAAGAATACAATGGCTTCGTAATGAAAGTCAACCCCCTATTTATTAACAGGAAGACTTAATTTTCTTTCTGTTATTTGATTATATACATTTTATTATAGTTATTCGCTAATCAATGTCAGAAAGAAGATAAAACTGAAGAAACTATACTGTAGTTCACTGGATCTCTACCTGTTGTAACAGGGCTTTTGAGTGAGGAGGAGAGTATATGATTATTATTTTCTCATCTTCGAATAGAAGCAAGATGCTGCCAATAAATAAGATCTCAAAGGATACACAGTACTGTGCGACTAATTGGTAGATATTCCTCACAGATGTTGAAGAAAGGACATCTGTGGACACAACACGTTAAAGGTGTATGTTCCAGTCTAGCTTGTTTTCCATGAAATAATAAATCAAGCTCTTTCAACACAGGGTCCATTTTTTTTCATGTGTATGTTTGTCCATGTTTTATTATTGATATTCCCCTCTTCCCTTGGGAAATCTTGCCATGGCAGTGTCCCTTCCTGGGCTCTAATGAAACCTCAGTGCATTTGTGTAACTGAAGGAGTGGCTGAGGTTGCTAGGATGTGCCCCTCCCTCACATCCCAGAGGAAAAGTGCTTATTTGATGTCCTTGATTGTCATTCGCAGGGGCCCTTGCTACCGGGCGTATGGGATGCTAATGCAAGATGAAAGGGTCATCCTAGTTTACTGCTGCCAGATTAGATATTCCAGGCAGCTCCCCTGCTCTCAGCCAATCACAGGCAAGGACTCCGTGATGCAGGCCCTCTCTCACTGGAGGGATTCCGAAGAAACTGCAGCGTGATGATGCTCTGTTAAACAGTCTAGTGTCTCTCCCTCTCTTTCTCCCCCTCTCTCCCTTCCCAGTGCTAGATAAATCCAGTGTCTTTTTTTTTTCAAATAGGGGATAACACAGCGCCGAATGTAAAGGCTCCCTGAAGGCTGGCCAGAACATACAGGCAGCAGCAAGACTTTCTTTGGCAAGACATCACCTTTTATTCCATGTTTCCAGATTGCATCTTACCTTAAAAGGCAACCATCTAGAGCCCAATTTGCACCACAAAGACAGCAATTCCAGGTAAGATCCTGTTCTCTTTCTCAGCCTTTGGTGCCATGGAAGTCATGTTTTCTGTTACTGAAGTACAGGAAGTCTACTTAACTGTGTGCTCATATTTGTCATCCTTTATGACCCAGTGCCTTCACTGAATTGTTTGTGGTTTTGCTTCATTATTTTTTGGAGGGGAGTGTGTGGGTGGGTAGGAGATTTCGTTGTACTATACTATTGTAGTTATTGGCTGGGACTACCCCTTCACGAGAGTCATGTTTAGGCTGTGCTCTTGTTTATTCAAATAAAGCACTGAGTGCGTGGGAAGACACAGTCGACCTGGAGCACCACACAACTGCTTTCAGATTGCAGCCAGGGAAACTAATCCTTTGGTCCATACCATCAGATAAAGTGGGAAGGTTGTTTTAACAGCTTTCAGATATGATGGACTTATCTTTTACTCAACTTGCTTAGGCTAGAAAAATATTGATTTTCAAATTAACACCTTTGTAAACTGAAATAAACCCACCTTACCAGTTTGTCCTCTTTCTTGCCTCTTTCCACAATTGGAAATGTATCATATTAATCCACACTGTTGTTATGAAACTGAAATAATACATTGTTGCTGGGGTACTGTAGATTATGGAGCTGTTCCTTTGACAGTCTAATACCAAATTTCATTTGGATATGTGTGTGATTACAAAATGTAACGCTAGTGATATTTGTATATGCTTTTGTTCATGTATTCCTGAACTGCAGTATTTGTAGTGTGGGGTTCTCCTCTGTTAGTCTTTACAAGATAATTCAATTGCCAGGTTTTTACATATTAAAACTAAAATAGTAAAAACTTTTTCATGATCTGCAAATATTAACACAGTAAGTCCTAAAATGCCTTATTTCAGTTTACATCTTTAAGTTTGGGTTTGCCATTTCCCTATGTTACTGCACGTTGATAAACGATAAAATAGTAAGGAAATGGTGTCTTTGTTTTCTGTTGTATATTACTTCAATTCATAGGTGGCATGATAGCGGTTGCTATGAACATTTGCCGACATTGCAAGTAACTGCACAGCTGCCTTACATAATACAGTAACAGTACTTACATAACAGATCCTGGATGTGTCTAAACTATACAATTGAAACATGTTTCCTAAATAAGAAAATAAACAGTATCAAGGATATTTTATGTGTTTAAATAAAGTCATGAAATTGACAATCAGTTTATGGAGATTTTTAACATGCCAAACATACCAGGAAAACTCTTGGGCTCTAAGCCTACATGCTTTTAATATGGTTATTGGGCAGCATGCTAATGACAGTTTTTGCAATCTGTAATTCAATCAGCTCTGATACACACTGCCTTCTACCATCATTCATCAGACCCAGCTGAGTGATTTCTGTCAGATTGCAGGCTGTATAGAGATCTCTCCAGGTAAATGTTGCTGGCAGGCTGTTCAAATGCGGTCTTGAATGAGCAGTAGACAAAAAAGTGCCTGGCCACAATGTACTGACAGATGTTAGTTCCCAAATAAATCATTTCCTTCAATTGTCAAGGGGGATGTCATGTTTTTATCCCTTACTGAATGCCCATTAATGAGTAGAAAGAAAACTGATTCTCTGCCGTATGTACTTGTAAGCATACTCCATGTTCAGGATTTTGTATTATACTTTTAAAAGTCTGAGGTTAGAAGAAGCACAATGGAAAAAATGCCACTGGTATTGCACAAGTCCTTTGACATTAACCACTCATTTGGAGTACAGCTGATGGGAAATAAACAGTACTGCTGTTAAAGGTAATTAGAAATACAAAACTAAAAAACAGTAACAGTACTCTTACTGTAGTTCAACCTTGTGATGCTTTGGTGCCAGAGATTTAGCATCCGGAAATGTGCGGCAATAACACTTATAGTACCTGTGTGATAGATAAAAGGGATTTATATTCTTATCAATTTAATATGAAAAATCTTCCTTACTTTTACATGAGTTGGTCATGTAAAAATGGGTTCTGGAGGGGAATTGTAAATAATGTAAAAATGTTAACTTGTCATTTAGAAGGCAAAATGCGCTTATCAAGAAAGGACCAAAAGTGTAACAGGAAATGACCTTGACATGACTGTCCATGTAATGGACCACAAAAAGAAACCCTTCATTGCAGTCAATCTAAGGTGTACAGGTCGTTACTCTGTTATTATTACTTATTTACTTCATTGTGTGTGTACTGTATATTTTTCCTAACATCTGCGTAATTAGATTTGTTGCTCTGGTCCTCGAGGTCACAAAGTCACATCTTATGATGCATTTTCTCTCTTGTTCAAGAGTGTGTTTTTGCTCTAGAATGACAGCTGCATGTTTACATTCATACATATTATAAAAATAGCAATTTTTTAGAAAACATCCAAATCAGCTTAAAATGCTCTGAAAAGTTAATAAAATAAGTTATTGTATTGAAATCGACAATAATTTTTCTATATTATTAAATATTTATAGATAAGACCATGAATCTGCCTCTTCAGTGTACATTTTAACAATATTTATAGGGATTTCCTCTAAACTCCATTTAATTTTTAACATCAGTCGTCATTGTAGCGCCAATTATTACATTAAGGTGAGTTCCGTGAAGGAGCTAGCGTCTCTTGCTTGTGTAGACATGCTGCTTACTTAGTCGCACATCATCTTTAAAATTCATTAACTACTGCAAGACCTCATCACTTCTCTCTGCATACATCTAAAACTACACGTTACTCTCTACCTGGAATTAAACTGCATGTAAAAACATTGTCTGTGTCAGAATAAGCTGCCAAAAAAAGATTTTGCAGTTTCCTTTTGAAACGAGCAACCACCCTTATTTTATCAGTAATCGCTTTTCCTGAACCTCTGTCATTCTGTTTTCTGCAAATAAAATGTAACTTGCTGATCCTTATTTGCAGACCCAGGTGATTCATCTTTCTGTACTCACCAGATGTAATTTGACAGGCAGTTAACTGTTAATTTCCTGGTTATAAAGCGTTCTGTTCCCTGAGCTAACTCTCTGAAAATGACAGTAGCAGAATGGTTTTATTATATGGTTCATTTTCTTTATTCGGTTTTGATTATTGTTTTATTGGGTACCCTAGCATTATATTTTTGAAATGTAGTCTAAGGTAAAATTGCTTTTTGTAATTGAAGTTAGTAAAGGTTGCGGAATGATAATATTGATGAAGAAGAAACTCCCAGTGATGTGTTGCTGTACTCATGGAAAAAAAAAAGGTGCTTTGCTAACTGGACATTTGCAAAGCCACTTATTTCTTCAGTTTGTGTGCAACATTAATAAATATTAAAAGTCTTAGTAAATAGCGTATAAGCATGTTTTGACACATCTGTGGTATGTTTTTAATGCTTTACACAATGAAAACAATAAACAGCAGAGTTACATCCAATCAATGGCTTAAAAAGGATTGGGTTATAGGCTGGTCACATGCAGTCCCCTAAAACATTCTAAGTGCAGGTCAAGAAAGAAGTATAGGATCAATTTTAATTATAGAGTATAGCTTACATTTCAAGGTCATTCTTGTCACTGGAAAAGAGAAAGAAAAAAAAACAGACATTGACATCCTATTATAATTGACATACTCTAGGTCACACATGTTGTCATATTAAAAGTCAAATTGTACCTTCAGTCAGTTATCCAGATTCAGGATGTCCGTGTCTGTCCATGCCTTGAAAAAATAGCTATTTATTTGTGTTTCTAATTATAAAGATACTTTCCCTTTCACTTAATTAATGTCAAGCTGATATTCCTATCCTGTGAATAATGAGTATTTAATACAGCATGACTTATAGGCAGATTTCAATTTTTAAAGTGGGCTCCTGAGTATCACTCAGAACACAAATTGAGCCTTATATTATGGCTGGATGGAACATATGATTGGCATTTCCTATGAGGTAATGAAAAGGCCATCTAGTCTCCTGCCAAGGTTAGTGAGCTAGAGCTAAAAAGGTTATCTTCAGCTTGCCATGCAGCTCATCCAGTGAGTCCTGGAAGTTGCTAGCCACCTGTGAGCTTCCAGCAGTCAATGAGAGATGCGCTGCTTCTGCAATTGGTGCTAACTCCATTGTAAAGAACTGTGGAAATCAATATGCCACTTGTTCTTATTTTCCCCTTGTGCAACAGGGGTTATAGTGACAAGATGCACTGATTAGTATTTGGGTTTTCCAAATCACATGGCTATAAAAATAGAAAAGCAACTGGCAATACCACATTTACATAAAACATCAACTAATGAGGACCAAGAAAATATGCTAACCTTTACTTATTAAACATACCTTCATTTCATTATACAATCCAGAGCTCTGTTGAATTAAAAACGTGAAGACACTGGGGTCCTTTAAGAACCCATCTACTCAGTTAGTGATAAATTAATAAAACCTTGTTGTCTGAAATTTGAATTTGCCATTCCAGTTTCATCTTAGGGAAAACTTGACATGTAAAAAATACTTAAAGAAACAGCCTGCTCCAGGTCTACCAAAGAGGGAGCTGTGCTTCCACATCTTGTGAATATTTAGCTGTTTGCTTGGCTAATGTTCCAGTGAAAACCGATCAAGTTCCCTTTTAAACTGTGAAATTCATATTTGCTTCTCTTCTGAAAAAAGCCAAGAGATACTGTAAGATAGGAAATGGAATTATTGCAGTGCTAAATTTGCCAGGGTTTGGAAGAACACTCTAATCTTACCATGGTTCATTATTCATGTTTTACTGAAGCATTCAAAGTACATGTAGCTGAGCTGCCTGGATGCATTATAAATGTTTGATGTAAAAATACATTTTGGAAAGTGTCAGTCCCTGAGGTACTCTGACTGTGCTTTATTAAATACAAGAGGTACTGTATGCCATGAAGAGAAAAGAGGTCAGCCAGCAAGAGTGAATTACTCATTGCTTTGGCCTAGACAATTAGTGAACAGTAACTAGAGACATACTGTACTATAAATTTCATTGTTTTCCCTTTATTGTGCAGACGTATCACAGCAATGCAAATAAGCACTTAGGTAAGCAAAACTGGCAAATTTTGCTTTAAGAATGAATTATTCATTTATTTTCTTTAATAACTGGATGTGCACTCAGGCCTGTTTTTATCAGTAATCAGGGAGCCCCTGATGTTAAAGCCATATTCAGGCAAACTATACAGATAAGGCTCAAATTACAAGATCAATAAGGCAGCTGCAGTGATAGAGGCCCAGTGTTATTTTTCAGTGGCCTGTTAAGGTTACCTTTGTTGATGAATAAGATACAGTCATTACCTAATCTTAGTGACAAATCTGAAATATTTCTTATTACTAGTAGAAAGAAATAAAAATTGGCACCCTCTGAGTTCCTAAATATACCCAAGGCATGGATAAAAATGTGCACCATTTATATTTTAGGAGGATTAATAAGAAGTCGTTTCTGATCTAAGGAACTCCTCTTTAAATGGAGTGATATCGTGATTACACTTCTTGCAAGAGTAATGCAGGGGGTAGAAACAGGGCCGTTGAAAAGGGTGAACAGCTGCACCTTGTTATTAACGACTCTCTGGCTGAGACGATAAGAACAGCTACAGGCGAGTGCTAATGTGCCGTCTTCTGAAATCCTTCCCTTTGCTTTGGCTTGCTGTGGTTGCTCCGAAGGGCGATGCGCGAAGAACCATGTGTTCATACAGTTTCTGGAGCAAGTGGGACAACTCTTTAATGATGCAAATTGAAAATGCAGGCTTCCTGCGTCATTGACTTTAATTTGCTAGACACAAACAGGGTTTGACAGCCTCAAAGTTAAGATCAAAAGAGTTCACTTAGGGTTTATTTTCAAAAAGCTTCTGCATTGCTGTGTTAAAGATGAGTAATATGGATGTTCTGGGGAGCTATTCAGGTGACTGATTCGTGTCTACTTAATTATTACTAGCTCTCATTTATGTAGCGCTTTACCACAACAAATACTAAAGCACTTTGCATAAAAAAACGTAGCCACTGTTGAAATTTACTGTATCACCCACTGTGGTGAAGTGCAGCAGCTGTTATGCTCCTGCATCCCCATGACATGGTAGATCAAGTGGTAAAAATGGAAAATGCCTTCACTTGTCCATTTATGGGGGAATTTAAGGCTATATTATGCAAACCTATGAGTTTAGCTAAGGAGAGCAGAGTTAAAACCAACATTACTCCATTTACTGTGCTATGGCATATTATTGACCAGGAAGTCAGGACATTGGTAACATCTTATCTGAGGGATAGTACAGTAAGTCCTACCGTACAGTGTTCCCGATAACTATACAGAGGGAATTAGAAATTCTGTCGTGAAGGAAAATGCCAGACCTTTCCATGCTCTGTCTTACTGGATCTACCTGGTTTTAGGCTAGATTAATTAAGTACACATATCTGAAGAAATTACATATATTATAAAAATAAATTGATAATATGCTGCTTTAATGAAATATGAGGAATTACTGTTTCCCATAAACATGATCTGTATACAGTACCTCTGCAACCCTGTATTGGATAAAGCAGTAAGAAAATGGATGAATCCATCCATTATATCGTGGGAATAGCCCATTCTTATTGAATACTGTAAGTTACAGTAGTAGCTAATCAGGCCTTCTCTTGTGTGCCGTGATATGGAAGAAAAGACAACTGGCGCATTTGCAGGCAGGAGCTTGATTTAAAAAAAAATAGGAACGGGTTATGTAACTCAGGCTAGAAGAAGCTAATGAACTGGTATTCATGTCTGTAGATGCCATGTCTCTACAGTGTGATGAAAAAAGCAAATTCTCATAATTTCACAGATTGTACACAGTTATTTTTTTTGGGTGTTCACAATTCAGTCCTTTTAAGTTGATTTTAGGCTGCTCCTGTCAATGTCCACGTAACAGTAACCAGTTTATCTTTTTTTATTGCTTCAGGAAGTGTTTTAATGCTGCCTTCTTCAGTGTTACTGAATGTCAGGTACTGTAGTTTTTGTTCTGGGAACTGGAATTACACAAGTTCAAAAGCTCAAACATTAAATCAGCAAAGACACTGAAAATCAATAGCTGAAAGTCAGCACATTAATACACATTTGCACACTTCTACCTCTTAGCATTATCAAATCTTTATAAATACGTATTGTACTGTACAGTATACATAAAGTGTTTTTATACTGTATATTTTAAAACCCATCTCTCTTATATCTGTAGGGATATCTAAGATACAGTATCTCGCAAAAGATAATAATTTCTCATGTTGTTGAATTTCAAATGATGTACACACATTTTTAAATAAGCATTTTATTCATAACATAACTGCTCAAAAACATATTTTAGTTTTTGATTGATTGCAGTTTTTGCTTACATTTAAAGTCTTTCACCCATAAAAGTGTTCAGTATGAGCAACTGAGAGCTGGTTACAAATATTGGGTTTGGAATGAGACATCATTGGAAGGGAATGAATACTTTTGCAAGACACTGTATATATACATACACACTGTATACACAGTGTTCTCAGAGTGTAATAAGAAGTGTTAGGCAACTAGCCCATCAACTATCATGTTTATATTTTTAAAATTCTTATTGAGCCTTTTAACCATAAATAGACAAATATACTAAGAAGCATTCAATGCCTCAGTATATTACAGTGGATATAAAAAGTCTACACACCCTTATGAAATTGCATGTTTTTGTGATGTAAAGCTAGAAATCAAGATATATCATGTCAGACATTTTTCCATCTTTAATGTGACCTTGCAACCAACAAAATTAAAGAGAAAAACAAATAGCTAATTATTAGGAAAAATAATTGAAATTTAAAACCTACAACACACTGGGTGCATAAGTTTGCGCACCCTTTTATAATGGAGGCTGTAGCTGTGTTCAGAGTTAACCAATCACATTCAAAATCATGTCCAAAGGTAAGCAGCATACGCCTGCCACCGATGAAAGTGATTCTGATTAACCCCAAATAAAAACCAGCTGTTCCTGTAGGATTTCCTTGAAACTTTCCTGGTTGCATCCTACTAGGAAAGTCATGGTCCGCAAGGAGCTGACAAAATATCTACAGGATTTTATTGTTGAAAGGTGCCGATCAGAAGAGGGGTATAAAAGAATATCAAAGGCATTGGATGTACCATGGAGCACAGTGAAGACTATCAATAAGTGGAGAAAATGTGGCACCACAGGGACATTGCCAAGATCAGGACGGCTCTCCAAAGTCGTTGACAGGACAAGGAGAAAACTTATCAGGAGGCCTACAGCAACATTAAAGGAGCAGGAATTTCTGGCAGGTACTGGTCACTCCTTGCATGTAACAACAATCTCCCATATTCTGCACACGTCTGGGCTATGGGGTAGGGTAGCAAGACGGAAGCCATTTCTCACAAAACACATCCAAACCATCTACATTTTGCCAAAAAAATACATTCAATCACCCTAAAACATGTGGGTAAATGTCTCATGATCTGATAAGACAAAGGGTGAACTTCTAAAAGATATATTTGGTGAAAAGACAACACAACTCGTCATCCAAAGAACACCATACCTACCGTGAAGAATGATGGTAGAAACATCATGCTTTGGACCTGCTTCTCTTCAGCTGGGACAGGGGCTCTATTCAAGCTAGATGGGATAATGACTACTGTAGCTCCAAATATCAAGATATTTTGGCACAAAACCTGCTGGCCTCCGTCACCTTCCAACATGATAACGACCCCAAGCACACATCCAAGTCAACCAAGGAATGGCTTCAGAAAAGAAAGCCTTGGAATGGCCCAGTTAGAGCCCAGATCCAATAGAAAACCTGTAGAATGACCTAAAGAGAGCTGGCCACAGGAGATCCCCTGGCAATATGAAGGAGCTTGAACTTTTTTGCAAGAAAGAGTGGGATAAAGTCCAGGTGTGCAAAGTTGATGGAGACTTATTCACAAAGATTTATGTCTGTAATAAATGCAAAAGGTGCTTCCACAAAGTATTAGATGGCGGGGTGCACACTTATGCAGCCAGGGTGTTGTAGGAATTTCAATTATTTTTCCTAATAATTATTGTTTTGTAGTTTGTTTTTCTCTTGAATTTTGTCAGTTGCAAGGTCACATTAAAGATAGAAAAATGTCTGACATGATTTATCTTGATTTCTGGCTTTACATCACAAAAACCTGCAATTTCAATAAGGGTGTGAAGACTTTTTATATCCACTGTATGTGTTTCAGGAAGCACATTTAGTATAAATCAACCCCTTTCCAGAAGCCATGCTGCCAAGGTTTGATTGTCCCTTTCTCCATGGCTCTTCAATGGACTGGCTTCCCACAGAGAGCAGGAACAGCCACATGCTCTGTTCCAATTTACACCTTTTGATCTAGGGATAGGCTCCAGCTTGCCATGTTCCTCACCAGAAAAGCAGATTTTTGCTAATGTATAGATGAATGTATAAATAATTTCTGAAGTCTGTGTATATTATTTTTGCAATAAAAAACATACCCAATTACAGTTGCAATACTGTTGTCAAACAATGTGATGTAATACAGCATCACGTCGTACCTATTTCACAGATGTTAGTGAAGTTATAGGAAAGAATCATTATCCTGTAAAGCCTATGTGCAAAATATTTTTTTTACATTCTTATTATGTATATGCTATAGATAGTGGTAATAATAATAATGGACCAATTTATATCAACAGACTGTGCCTTGAGATTGAGAATATCATCATAATAACAAACATTAACCTCTTTTACATCAGCTTCCCTTTTTATATGATATCAAATGAGACTCCAAAAGGAAATTACATTTTCCCAGCCCTTTTTAATATCCTGAGTTAACAGGACCTAGGAAATGGCTAGACCTCCTGGCAATCCCTTCCATCTGAAGATTTTGTTGCTCAAACTATGAGATACTGAACACAGTCAAAAAGATTCATAAACATTCCATTCGGAACAGCTCCCTGAGACATGCTCTGTTGTATGCCATTCCGTTCCGTCTTTTTGGCATTGGTTGTTTATTGGACATGGAATAGTGGTGGCAGTTGTGATTAATTATTACTAAAGGGCAAATGTAGTCACAAAGGTAGACTCCAGGACCTTCTAAATATTTTATAAATGTAATAACGGATCATAGCAGCACATTGAGAAATGCATTCCTCTAATTCATCCACCTTCTTCAATTTTTTTGTCAAATCACTGACCTTGAAACTAGGGAAAAAAACATCTTAATGTCCCATGATGCATCAGGATAATACGGTCTGAGATCTTCAGAAAAAAAAGGGAAAATTGGTTCTTGTAAGTTTTGGCTGCCAAAGGTGGTAATGTCATGAAATAGTATTGTAAATTGATACGTTCAGGTTTAGGCATGTGTATATGCATGTGCATAATTGAATTTGAGGAGCTTGCAGTTGTCTCCCAGTGATTTGACCCACTGGCTGTTTGGATCACAGCAGGGTGGAAATGTTCAGATCCTCAGAGTTCTTAAAAGTAATGCTGACGCCAGCATGCAATAATGATACTTGATCTCAGAGGCAAAAATGTTTCGAAGCCTGCTGACACAGTTGGTAGCGGTAACGTGTTGCATTCTTTGCCGTCTTTGAGGACTGGTAAGGAACAGCTTATTCAAAGAAACACATTTCTTTTAAGATTCTTAGTTTAACCTGAGGAGCAGAAGTAAACTCAAAGACAAAGAGCTTCCTTGAGGCTACCTGGACTTTACTAATCAATGTTGCTTTTAATACACCTTAAAATGCTACATTGTGGCATATTGCTTAGCACTGTCTCACAGCTCTTAGGTCCTGAGTTTAACTTTCAATTGAGATGCCATCTGTTTGTAGTTTTGCCCTTTCTCACTGTATCCTCATGGGTTTTTGGCTGATGCTCTTGTTTCCTCCCACTTTCCAGAGATATACAGGGTATGTAAACTGGTGTTTGTATATATAGTATCCATGCTCTGCAATAAACTAGTGTCCCATCCAATATTTAGTCCTTCTTTGTACCCTGTTCTTCTATGCTGAGGATATAATTTTGTAAAAGTGGCAGTGGAATGAGTACAGGGAAAGGAAACTGTAAAAATAAGGTAGGCTCTTTTTAAAAATTGTCGGCTTAAGTTTTTAGTACAGCTACAGTACGTGAGAACATTGTTCTGCAACAGTGTTCAAGGTCTGTAATGCTTGACATTATTCCAAAACAGAACAGAATTCAACAGCACTGACACTCCTTGTTTATTGGACACAAAAGTTGGTGACCAAGTGATCTATGAATTTATAGCTCAATAACAATTTCAAAACATCCCCACATTGAATTTCTGAAGAATGTTGTACTGCACATACCAGAATATATGCCAATACAATTTTAAAGTTATAAAAAGTCCTGTTACAACTTGCATTTAACAAAAGAACACCGACTCTTATTAACACTGCTTACAGAATGAAGTAGGAAAGCAATGCAGCATGTTGGGGGTATACAGACGTTTCCATATAGCCAGATTTAGCAGATATTAAAGACACCAATTCTATAGCTTCTCATAATCAAGAACAATATATATATACTGTATATGTGTGTGTACGTATGTAGGACAACTTGAGAAATGCAGTTCTTTAAACTTAATTACTAGTCATACCATGCAAACAAATTAACATTTGATTTTGATATTAAGATTGTTGTGGTAAACATACTGTATAGAACATGCTATATATTGTAGATATGCCTTTTGCAGTGTGAATTGACTTACAGGTATTCACATGAGTGACCACCCATGCATAGTAAGAACTGTATTGTGAGTTTGCATAAACAAAGGCAATCTTTGCATGAATAAAGTCATCTATATGTTTTAATAAAACTTCCACATGTTATGGCTTGATGAGAGACGAGAAAAGAGAATTTGTTTGAATTTTGATGGCGGGAACATGGCAAAATGTCGACACTGTGGCATTGAGTGCCAATCATCCTACTGTCAGTGTACTACAGCAGCATTACCAGCTGACATGAAGGACCTGTGAGTGACCCAGGCCCACTGAACCATACATAATGAACCAATAGTGACCACCTGGAGGACTGTTTCCGCATAGCAACAGCCACAGCTGCTGACACAATTGAGCATTATGGAAGACCCATTACCCTGATTACAATTATCAGATTTACTGGTAGGTTACACAGGGGTCCACAATGTTATCATCATGGTTAGTGTAAGAAGAGTGAATGATTGCAAGCTGTTCATCACAATGTTTGATAACCCCCTAGATACTGGAAAGAGGTGTCATTTTCTATTGATTCCCAGTTCAGTGTCTCATTTGGTGATGACAATATGTTCACAGGAGAAAATGCTGGATAAAAGATATCTGCATGGGAACAACCTTTTTTGGTACAGGCAGTGCAATTTCAGATGAAATTGGCTTACTGCTGTCAGTCATGATTTCATAAGGCTGCCCATTTACTGTTGAAAATATTTTGGAACCTGTGCCCCAGCCTCTGTAACAGACCTTGATTGTAAAGCTCAAGGTCACGAGAGCTATTTTAATTTTTAATCTAGGATCAACACTACACACAGACACACTGTATTGAGCATCTTTGGGAAAAGTTACAGGTACACATCTTCACCCCAAAGGAAACCATTGATAAATAACATAGCTGATTTCCTATATGCTATTCCAGATTTTTCTGCAAGAAAATCTTTTGTTCAGCTAATGGTGGACACCTGGCATTGATCAGTGTAGACTTCAAAGCATCATGTGACCCATACGTGGGTTTAGAAAAACCTAGATGAAAGGATCTCACAGCCAAAA
This sequence comes from Lepisosteus oculatus, assembly GCF_040954835.1. Taxonomy (NCBI): domain Eukaryota; kingdom Metazoa; phylum Chordata; class Actinopteri; order Semionotiformes; family Lepisosteidae; genus Lepisosteus; species Lepisosteus oculatus. The sequence continues at coordinate 20,460,445 of NC_090702.1, read as the reverse complement.
CTAGACAAAATGCTAAATAATCTTACCTTTATTCGTACAATGTTGTTCTTGAACATGGAGTTGCATTTCTGAGGTATTTAGTAACAGTATTGTATATGTAGTGTCATGGAAATATAACTATCAAGATAGCCACAAGAGAGAGTTCTCACCTGAGTAAGGTCTTTATTTCAATATTGCAATATTGGGAGCCCTGCTGCCACTTCGCAAAGTGCAACCAGAGACTCAATTTGTTACAAGCAGTACAGGGTTTTTATAAGATGTTGCGCTGTAAAAAAGCTCAGCGCTTTGCTCCTTCTAAAACTTCCCCTTTCCCTAAGACAAAACAGATCACATCATAGAGCGAGAAAAGAAGCACTAGATTTGTTATTCAAAGCTAATCAGTTACTTTCGGCTAATTCTAACCACCCAGACAGCATATATTGTTTTGGTACATTGTCTTCTAAAGTAACCTTAACAGTGTACTTTGTTGACGCACTGTTTTCTAAAATTCTGCACGTACTGTAGCACAGCAATTACATCCTTGAAATATATTATCTAAAAGCACCAATATATTTTTTTGTAAAGCTCTCTACATTTTAAGAATCAATTTACTTATTAGATTTCCACTTCAGTAGTGACACCTGCTGCAGAGTTTAAAAAGGCGGTAATGTGTTAGTATGTGAAAAAATGTATTTTCAAATAAAATTCTATTGCAGTTAATCCCATACTTAATATAAACATGATATAACTATTATTTGTAGCTCCTTATTATTGGTTACGTTTATTATAGCCTGTGGCTTCTTAAAATAGTTTTTAATGTAGAATTTAGAGTACCCAACATTGATTTATCTTGTCAAAACCAATTTGAAGTCCCTTTTTAAATCATTTGATCAAATATTAAATTGACACCAATTGTTTCAATCGAGTAATAAATTGATGTAAATCATATCTGTCATCAAGTAGGATAATTCCATATACTTTCATACTAAAATTGCATTTTTGTTAACTGATACTTTCAAGCTGTTCTTTTCTATATACTGTCCAAACTGTTCTTTTCAGAATTATCGATCCTGGCTATTATTGACATACTGTAGGTCCTCTTCCCTGAACTGGTCTGTAAAAGAAAAAAAATCTTATTAAAAGTTTCTTAATTTGCAGCTCAACACCAGACTATATGATACATGAATAAACCAGATGACCTTTCATTCTTTTATTGCACATGTGAACATCATATTAAATTATTTGATTTTCTAGTTTGAGCTCTCTTGGAGCTAAATGGTGCTGAATGTGTTGATTTAGGAGTTCATCTTAATGAAATCTACTGCTCTTTGGAGTGATTGTGCAGATGAAGGAAAAAGTGGAAAAAAATTAACTAAGACTGTTAAATCCCTTTCACATTAAGTCAAACTTTTGTTATCAGTCCTAATACAAATTGCTTTAAAAAAGTTTTTGGGTATAGAGGTATGCGTATATACAAATACATTTGTAATATATGTAAATATATTTACATCCACCCATCAATTTTCTGACTACTTTATCCAATATAGAGTTGTGGGGCTAGATAGGAGCCTAACCCAACAAGCTACAGGCTCAGGGGTTACAGGCTACAGGCAAGGTTTATCCTTTGATGGAACGCCAATCCATCACAGGGCACACACAGACTCAAACACACACACTCACACCAGAGCCAGAAGACAATTAATTTGCCAGTATGTCTTTCTGGGAGTGACTGTGGGAGGAAGTCAGAGCACCTGGCAAAAACCTACATGAACACGTCGAGAACATACTGTACAAACCCCATGCAAATAGCACCCCAGATCCACACTTGAACCCAGGGCCCCAGCACTGTGGGGCAGCAATGCTAACCACCCTGCCACCACACCACCACACCACCCCTATTTACCTGTACAGTATAACACGTGTAATATATTTTTCTATACTTGCAACCTCTGAGCTATTATTAAACTACAAAAATGAGTCAAAATGTTACATTACTTTGTTCATTTTTGTCATTATTCATATTGAAGAGGGGTTCAATTTCAAACATGTTGTTTTAGCTTTTGTGCAGCTTCTTCCCTATTTCTATTAGAACAATAGATACTGAAGTTCTTGGTCACCCTTCAGCTGCATTGATGTTTCATACCCAGATGCAGTATTTTGTGTGCCTCCAAATCACTGCCACTTTGAATTAATTATTTAAATGGAAAATCCCAGTTAATTCAAACGATATGAAATTTAAGGAAACAACAGTGTCCAATGTAAGACTATACCTGTTGGTTTTTAATGAATATTAAGTATATGCCCTTGTAATTCTTGTAATTGTGTATTACTACTTGTGAATGTATGTGTCTGCCATTCTGTTCTGATGCAAACATCCTTGTTTGTAACCATGACAACCAAGTCTCCTTCCCATTGAATCCTATCATTCTAAAGATTTCTCTATACAGCAAGCAAACACCCATGTGTGCTTCCTCTTATGCTTCTAAACATAACCTCTTTTTTTTTCTCTGTGATCTCTTGCTCTATGCTGTACTCCTTTCTCAGAACAGCTGTCCATGCCCATATGTTATATCTATTAATTAACTGTGACAGGGCGACACAACTTGGGATCCAAACCTACATAGCCTATACAATAGGAATGGCCCTCCCCACAGGTAACATAATGAAACATATTATTTAAAATCAGAACTGCACAACTAAAATGTGTTACTCTGGAATTCACCGTCCTCCTTTGAAGTTACTAAAAAATAGCAAAAATGCTTTGAAGATGAGAAGCTCCTCAAATAATCGAATGGAATTCTCCATGACGTTATTTCTTACATTTTATTTATTCTGTTCATGATAATGTATACTTTCATTTTCCTGAGATTTTACAATGTTTTTTTTATTTCCAGTAAGTCGTGGTTTATATCAAATGACTCCAAGATATTGTGTGAATTAATTGCTGGAAGCCTTTGGGGGTTAGTGTTGCTTAGGAGATAAAGCATCACATGGCTGAAGATGATAAACATTTTTTTTCAGGGCGTTTACAGCATCCATCTGAAATGTTAGAAATTGCAGAGATCATATTGCCCTTCGATGATTTTAAAAGTAGAAGGGTTGCATTTGAAGACAAAAGAAAACATTGCTTTTAAATTTACATAATTAACCTTTAATAGGGGTTGTGTTTTGTAGGCTAGGAGATTTGCAGTTATGGTAGGATTAAACTGATAGCCCAGAGGGAAGCTCTGGATAAGCAATATGTTTTGTGTGTCATGTTTTATTTGGCAAAACTTCAAAGATCAGAGAAGATTCTCATTAACCCTTTTCAAAAACACAACATGGATTGACTAAGCTTTTCTAAACCTTGTTTTTGCAGAGGTGTAAGGGGTTCACTTTGATTAAACGGGTAGGATCAGGTGGTTTTTCAATTAGCGTTTTATATATCTTTTATTTGTGCCCTGTAGGCAAAGATACTGTTATTATCTTTGTTTTCAATAAATGAGAACTATGAAAGAGTTTACAGATTGAGAGTGAAATGTCACAAGTGGTTAAAATTAAGTAGTAATTCCTTTCTAGGTACTACATAGTGGAAATACTACAGTATGGTGTACAGTATTGTACAAAACATAACTCTTTGTATTTTCCAATTTGGGTTCATCACAGCTAGTCAATGTGGCTCACTGCTATACTACTGGTCCGATGTGCCCACATTGTCACAGTTGTGTGTCAGAACTAGAAATGCAAATTCATTACAATTTTTCATTATTCTAACAAGTAACAAATCACACAGTTTCCCCTTGAAAGTTTAATTAAATGTCCTTGACAAATAAACAGTCAGTGAACACTACCATTTGAAAAAGCTCTTCTTTTGAAATAAAATGGAAACACTTTCTAAAGGTAAGAATCAGCACCTGTCATGGGAATATATTTGTTTCAAATCTACCTGAACAAAAAGCCATTCAGCATCATAGGGACATCATATTTTCAGTTTAGTTGTTCTTCAGTCTGTCAGAGCAAAGTCTACAAGTGCAGGCAGACATTTTAACATAAAGTGAAGGCACTATCATAAGAGATCAATTCCTGCAAAGTTTATTAGCAATTTTGTACTGTCTTCTCTCATTACTTCTAATAAAGTAAGAAAGGACAGTGTTAAGGCACCATGAGAACAGGGGCAGAATAATAATATGTGGAAATAAAGCACTCTGTCATGAAAAAGGAGACAAACACTCAGCATGTGTAGCTAATACCTATAACACCAATGACATTCTCCCAGCATGGAAGATACAGAAAGCCATCAGCGAATTATCCTGACAATGCAGGAAATGAAGCTATTTTGTTTTGAAGACTGTGTACGATCTTTAGACATTTTTATTTTTAAATTGCTTTTCACTTGATTCTGAAAAAAACGAAACAACTAAGGTTGCAAATGTGAATGGCAAACTTTAGATCTGACAAACAGAATATACAAAAAATAACCCGCAAGTGTTTTTGAGAGCTGTGCAGTCCAAACCAATAGTTTTGTATGGAAAAACAATAACAGTTGCTATTTGTATTTGTTATGACTATCTTTCAATTCATGAATGATAAAAATAGTTTTGCAATCTCATACTCCCATTTTACAATGGCAAATATCTCAATAGAAATGGTATATAATGCATCACTTTCATGTGATGCTGGTCTTGATCCCCATGTAATTTGATGAGCAACTAACTACGTTTTATTATTTTCTTGTCCTTTTTATAGGAAATATTTTGAACATTAAGTATGTCAGTAATGGTGTTCTAAATGATGATTCAGATAAGAACTTTGTGTTCTTAAATTCTTAGTTTTTATTAATTTTCAATTAATTATAAATTAACTGTCATAAAGACATTCTGTTCATCACTTGCCTGAATATAGTATATACAGAAGGGTACAGATGAAAGAAATCATTTTCAAGACAATATTTATACCTGGATTAAATCAATGCATTCTCCCTAACATTACTAAATTCCTCATCCCATACAGTACCTGATGGTAACGTTCCACTGGGTAGATGCAAGATGCATGCAGTCAACTAAACACTGCTAATAAAGTGAAATGTTTGGAATATTTCCAAATGACAGGTGGATCAAACATCTGGTTCATTTAGGTTTTGACTGGTGAATATTGTGTAAACTGAGAATTACATGGAAATATTTTGCCAAACATTTTTCATACTGCATGTTAACATGTCAGCAGTGAGACTGCACCACTCTTCTACTCATGTAAAAGTATGCTGGCTTCCCTTTAGTGTTACACACTAGAGTAGAAAGTGTACACATCTACTCATAAGAAAGGGCACTTAAAGAAAACAGATGAAGATGTAGAAAAATCTCCATATTGGGTTATTGTTTGTCCTTAAAAATAAACACCAATTTGAATAATCTGTTCATAAGCCATAAATCTGCTGCCATAAATCTGTGTCTTGATTTTGGATAAATTAATAAAAAGATCAGCACTTAAGCAAAATTGAAAAAAGAAACAATACAAGAATTTATAATCAATTGCTCTCATAAAATAAATAGTGTGTCACCCTGTTTTTTATTTATTCAATAAAATGTAATGGAGTGTGTTTTTGATGATAATGAAACTCAGTAACTCAAAAGAATGCAGTAACTTCCATTGACTTGTTCTTTAATAAAGTATTTCACTTTATAATGTATTGTAAAGTTTCATATTTGTGAAAACTGTTTCTATGTCAGGCAAGGAGAACAATGCCAGGCTGCTGGTTTTTTAATTATAGATTCTCACCCCATTCAACATCATTTAAAAAGCCATGACAATGTCATTACTATGCCAGTCTTCCTTTAAAAGCTACAATAAAATGTCAACATCAAGACAGATACTATATCTGTGGCAAATATGAGCTTTGTTCTCATCTTTCCTCCCATGAAGCTAAGATTAAACCTCATTTTATTTATGAGTAGCTTTCATGCTGACTGAGCATCTACCTTGCTCATTCAATTAAATGAGACCATATTTCAGACTAAAATGTGCTTTAGATAAGGAGTTTCATATATAACGCTGAAGCGGTACTTTTATTTCACCACATACCTGACAGCAACATATAAGGTTTTGCGGTTGTTATCCTGAAAGAATAGAGAAAGAGTTTCTTTCTTAAATGACTTGTTCAGATCTGCATCTGGACTTTTCTGGGGCTGTAGAATGGATGTTGGGGTTTCGAGCAATCCAGTAAATGACAGGTCACAGGATTAGCAGAAGTCTGTGAGGGGGTGATAAAACAAATGAATAGCAATGAGAAGTGAGGAAGACAGGGAATTAGCATGATGTGACAAAAAAGTTATGAATATCGAGTCTGCATTCTCCAGAGATTAATTTGGATTCAGAAGTGCAATAAGGACAAAATGTGTAGTGCTTTTCTTGGGTGTAGCTGACATCTTGAGTGCATGCCTGGTTTTTGTCCTCTCTGTTATTTTGTTTTTAGCTGGATAATTTTAGTTTTTGGTATTGGAAGTACGGATTTCAGATTCAGATCTCCTTTCTCCTTTTTTTCCTATAACATTCTTCTGGTTTTCGTATTTTTTACAAAATAAATGCTGTAACTAATAGAATGATTAAATTGTATTTAGGAATGTCTCTTGCCTTGATATTTTATAAAGAATAAAAATGATTTATCAAAAAGATAATTTTTATGTAAATTAAATTCATATATAGTATATATGAATAATTATTTGCACTACTGTAAAACATATTCAAAATTGTAACTTTATCAGTGTTACTACAATTTGTATACTGTACTTTTCTTAGAATTGCTTTAGATATAACCAGCATTTGTTATACCATTAATTGTGCATTTGAGATGAGTCACTAACTCTAGGCTTCTGTAAAGAGAAATTGCAGGTAGTTATCCATTTTTGTTACTGGTGACTATATTCATTGCAGTTACCTCTTAAGTTTATATGGGTGGCTTTTGTGACGATGCACCTGAAAGGACGTCGAAGAACGAAAATTTGGTTGCCTCTTGTTACTGAACTGAAGGAATTAAAAAAAAAAAGACACCAAACAAATCAAGGATAGCAAAACACTGTTGGCCACATCACAGTATCTTCTCAGTAACAATAACGAAAATGTAATGCATTAGTTCAAAAACGTCTTATATTCTGGCTGAATTTAAGAACTTCAATTCTCAGAATTTAATTTGAATTTTACTGAGCTATTTTCATTTCCTCACCTGGGTATCTCACCTTTAATCATTCTCTTCTTGTGTTTCCACGCACACTGTGTGTACTTGTCACCTCCGTAGCTGGTATTGCTGGGAGGTGTGGAATCCAGTGCCAGGAGAGTAGGCAATCCAGGGGCTTTCTGAATAAGGGCACTGTCACTTGGGTAATTTTGCTGTCTGTTCCTTCTGTGTTTGATACCTTCGTATTCTTTTGTACCACTTCTCTTCAACATTTTTTTTTTCATTGCTCATGAAAGTATTCCCACATAGAAGTCACAGTAAGGACATTAACGTCAAAGCTCTGACACAATGTGCTTTAACTCTACCCTGCAGGGGACCCCCCCCTTCCTAGGATAACAAGATTCTTCAGGCACCTTGCCAATCAATGCCTGGCCTCTCATCTGGAGCAGGTCTACAAGGCTGCCCAGTTGTTCTGAGTAAGTTGCATGAATTGGGGAGAAAAAAAATGACAAAGACAAGTACTGTACATCTCAAAGTATTTCTATTAAGACTGCTCTATAAACAGAGGATAGAAATGCATATTTGCTGTTTGATATCTAAGACATCTTACTTTCCAACCATCTGCCTTAAAATAGTCCATGTCTTACTAAGCAAGAATTCTATCCACCAATTTCTGATTTGGTCAAACCATGTGAATTACTGTCTTTGGGGAGAGACAACGATTACTGTATGTATGAACAAAGAAGGTTACTGAAAGGGTTTGTCATTTTAGACTCCCGACAAACTGCAAACCTTACTTTTTTAGTGGTCTGACTTGTTAATAAGATGCATTGGAGTTTATGAACACAGGCAAAGTAAATCTATGGTTGCAATCATAAGACATTGTTCAATATAGCAGTATGGTACCACATGCATATCTCATTTTAGAAACCAAAAAGCAACAGATGTTTCATTGCAATACAGAAGAATTATGTGCATTTGGAAGCCATAGAAAAGCACTGGTAATGTGTGTGTCTGCGTCAAGCAATATTACCATATTATGAGTCCCATCTCACAGTGGAGTTGGAGGTTAATATTTTTTGTATCACTCTCTAAATGATCTCGTTAAAGTTGGCAATGTTATTCTTTCACTTGTCAGATAGATTTTTAAGGCAGTAAAAGGGTTCTTACTGGTTCAGTCTTCAGACCATGCACATCTGAAGAAGTCCTGACCTGGAAACAATAATTGAGATTAATGTGACTACTGTACATTCAGTAGTTTCCGTAAGCATTGTCAGAAAGTCTAGAGGAAAGCTAGAAGAAAGGCAAAAAATAGTGTACAAACACATCCTGTGATCCTTAGTAAAGTCATCTTAACCTTTATGTGTAATTTATCTTTACTGAATGTTAACTTGTCAGGTGACAGGAATGCACACTTTTGTAAAAAGCAAGGTTCTTCATTTGTATTCATTATAAAATGCTCATTGTCTTATTAGTCACTGAAACTATCAAAAGCTGTAGCTACTGCAGATACAGTATGAATGTATTTTGGAGGCCATGATGTAAAGCTACCTTTATTTATTTTTTTAGGAATTAGACTCACGTCAAACTAATTAATAAATATTGCTATAAAAATTGAATTATTGTACTTTAGCATTAATGAATGCTTTTATCAATTCAATGTTTAATGCCTAGAATATTAATGAAATGGTTAACTAAAATCTGTTCTTGATCCTTGTTAAATGGAATAAATCTGAATTTAGGTCCATGTAACTCTCAATGTTTTGTAATGTCTATAAACACAGATGTATTTGCATATACTGTATACTGTATATAATATGTTATGACAAAATATTATAAGGATTTGCTCAAGCATAATGTCAATAATGTACAATGTACATTGTCATATGCTCATATGTCTCTGCATTGGCCAGTGGTAGACATGATAGTACTATAAGGCAGTGCCATTCCAGCTGAGCAACCACCACCTTTGCTGTCCAAACTCCAGATGCTGCTTTTGCTCTTTCTCTCTGTAGTCTGTTGCCATGTATCTCATTGGCTGCCTCTTTGTCTTTTGCCCTACAAGGTCCATTGAAGGGCTTCTAGGGCAGTGCTAATGTTAATGTTGTTGCTGTCCTTTTAGTGTTTATATATGCTGGAAGGGGAGAAGCTATACCAGCACACATAAGATAAATTCAAAAGATAGAGGCCGAAGGATAGGAATTTATAGCTGCAGAGAATGGGAATAAAAAAAATCAATGCATTTTTGAGATGTGTGTCTTTGAATAGAAACGTTGTTCAAGATCAGAAAGTAGAGACAAGCTGTGTGAGTGTTCCCCACGGGTACCTTCTGGAAGTGTGTCTGGGCTGAAGAACCAGTATTGACCCTGCTTTGACACCATAGTTCATCACTTCTCTCTCTCTCTGTGCAGTTCAGTTCGGAATATGTTTAGAAAAAAAGAGCAACCTTTCTTTAAAACAATAAGGAATACAATCTAAACTGTGCCTCAGTCTTGTGATTATCAGTTAATTGTCTTAGCTACCACCTATTAAAGATGAAGGAATTGTGGATCCTCACTGTATGAGTTACAGTATGTGTTCTTATGTTTAGAATCTAGGATCTTTCAAGCAACACTACTGACCTACTGCATTTTTTAAAATGTAAGAATATTGGAGTTAAAAGCACAAAGCCTTTAGTTCTCATCTGTTAAACCAAAGATGCAAAAATATACAGATGGGTTTCACGATGCCACAATAAATTCTCATGTTCCCACAACAGAAAACAATAGTAATACCATGACAAATGCTTGAAATTTTCTTTATTTAAAGGAAAACACTAACATGTGTTGTTTTGATAAGTATTCATCCCATTTGCTATGACCTTCCAAACTGGATTTGGGTAGATCTAATCTTGTGAGATCACTTGAGTCCAAATGTAAATTATAAGACATAATTTCTGAAAAAAATACACCTGTCCACATAAGTTTCCTCATGCATATCAGAGCAGAAACTCTACCATAAAGACCAAGCAGCTGTTTGTACATCTCTTGGACAGAATTGTGAGGAGGCATAGGTCTAGGAAGGGGTATAAAAACATAACTCAGTTGTTGAAATTTCCCAGAAGCATCGTAATCTCTATCACTGGAAAGATTTCAGAACTACTGTACCCAGACTTCTCCTAGAGCAGGCCATCTTCTCATCCTCTCAAACTGATCAATCCATGAGAAAAGAGCTTGGTCAGTCTAGTGACCAAAAGCGCAATACAGATTTGGCCTCTACGAGTGAGTGGCTGGGGATATCAATCAATCAATCAATCAATCAATCAATCAATCAAGGTTTATTTATTTAAGGGTATTTAGCGCTCTTCGTATGTGTCCTGGGAGTGCAAGTGACAGAAGGGTGCTGGTGCACCCCATCAGTTCAAGGAGGTTGCCTTTTTGCCAGAGGCCTTTTGGGTAATTGCAGGCATCTGCTGTGGTTGGCTGTTTAGTAGTCTTACTGCCTGGGACTGCCTGGTGGTTTTGGTCAGTATACTTTGGTATCATTTTCCTGATGGTAGCAGGGAGAACAAGTTGTGGTTAGGATGACTGGGGTCCCTAAGGATAGACATGGCCTTCTTGAGACATCTAACAGTAGATATCCTCAATGTTCGGTCGCACGCAGCAGGTAGTGTTTTGTGCCAGTTTCACCACCCTCTGGAGTACCTTGCGCTCTCTGGCAGTTACCATACCAGGCAGTAATGCAGCCAGTGGTGCACCTGTAGAAGTTGGAAAGGATGGCATGCCATGTGATGGCATGCCGAATCTCTTTAGTCTGCGGATAAAGAATAGGTGCTACTGTTCTGTCTTGGGTACGAGGTTGTTGTGGTACAGGTTAGATCGTCAGTGATGTTGACACCTAGGAACTTGAAACTGTTCACTCTCTCCACTGCAGACCCACTTATGTGAATGGGTGTGGGGTCTATTTCTCGATGCTTCCTGTAGTCCACAATCTGCTCTTTAGTTTTGCCGGTGTTCAGAGAGAGGTTGTTGTTAGCATTTCTACCTCCTCCCTGTACGTGGACTCATCACTGTTCATGATCTAACCAATGATTGTCCACAAACATGATGATAGAGTTTGTTTTGTTCCTGGTGACGCAGTCATGTGTGAATAGGGAGTAGAGGAGAGGGCTGAGTACACAGCCCTGGGGGGTACCAATGTTCAGAGTCAGGGTGGAGGATGTATTTGTGCTTACTCTCGCTACCTGCGGTCGGCCTGTCAGAAAGTCCAGGATCCAATTGCAGAGAGGGGAGTTTAGTCCTAGGTCCCAGAGCTTGGTGATAAGCCTTGAGGGTATGATGGTGTTGAATGCCGAGCTGTAATCAACAAAACAACATTCTCACATATGTTTCTTTCTTGTCTAGGTGTGAGAGGGTAGTGTGTAGAGTAGTGGCGATGGTGTGCTCAGTTGATCAGTTTTGTCAGTATGCAAATTGCAGTGGGTCCAAGGTGTCAGGCAGTAAGGAGGTGATGTGTGCTTTGATCAGCTGCCTGAAGCATTTCATGATGATGGATGTGAGTGATCTGCGCAGTCCTTCAGGACATGAACAAGGATAGCGTTGGGGCCAGGAACCTTGCGTAGATTAGTCTTTTTGAAAACTTTGTACACGTTAGCTCTGGAGACAGACAGTGGGCGTTCCCCCTGGTTTACTGGGATTTCCTTAGCTGGTTCCATGTTATGGACTTCGATTACTTAGTTAATCGGGGGTAAAAGCGGTGTGTGTCATTTTGCTATGTTTCGCTTTGTCATCTGTGATGGTGAGGATTCTTTTCCACATATTCCGAGTGTCCCGGTCGTCAAGATAGTTTGATTCCAGTTTTACCCTGTAATTATATTTGGCTTTGTTGGTGGCTTTTCTGAGATCGGATCTAGATTTTCTGTATGTGTCCTAGTCTCCAGAGTAAAAGGCAGATGTTCTAGCTCATACTTCGCCATTTACCCACGGTCTTTGATTTGGGTAAGTGCGAACAGTAATCCTGGGGACATCTTCTATGCATTTGCTGATGTAGCTAGTAGCATAGTCTGCGTACAGATTAATGTCGTTCCCAGCAGCTTCGTGAAAAATCACGAAAAAGGCTTCTCCTGCTTGAATTTCAGCCAATAAGCAGGGAGTAGCAGGAAGGAGGTGTGATCAGATTTGCCAAAAGGTCGGGGGAGGGCTTTGTAGCCATCCCGGAAGAGAGAGTAAACATTGTCCAATGTGTCTGTTCCGCGTGTCGGGCAATTTATATGTTGATGCAGGTTTGGAATGATTTTCTTCAGGTTAAAGCCATTGAAGTCCCCCACTTTGATGAATGCGCCCTTGGGGTTTGAGTTTTCATGTCTGCTTAGGTGTTCGTGTGGTTCCTCCAGAGCTCTTGTGGTGTTTGCCTGTGGAGGAATATACACCACTGTGAGGACCAACAATGTAAATTCCCTCAGTAGATAGAACAGGTGACATTTTATTGTCAGGTGTTCAAGGTGTGGAGAGCATGACGATGAAATAATCTCCACAGCTGTACACCAGGAGTTACTTACCATGATGCACACCCCTCTGCCCCAATCTTCCCCGAGTCCATTGTCCTGTACTGACAGTGGACAGAAAAACCTCTCGGGGGGATAGCAGTGTCTGGAATAGATGAGTCAAGCCAGGTTTTGGTAAACGCTAGCCATTTTTAATGTCCCTTTGAAAAGCAAGCCTTGTTCTCAACTCGTCCAGCTTGTTATCTAGTGATTGAACATTAGTGAGCAGAGTGCTTGGACGTGGAGGGTGATTCAAGTTCAAGTTTTTCAATATACTCATATACAGGTATATGGTATAACATAATGCTATTTAGCTAGCTCTCAGTTGGTAAGAAGTACAAAAAAAACAACAATACAATTGTAAAAGAAAAGAAAGAGACAACAGACAATATGCAAAATAATATTGCTACATTGTCTTAGTGTAACCAAGACACCTGCCCGCTTACCTCTCTTCCTGCACCATCGCTGGTTTCCTCCAGAAACAGGTACAGGTAAGACTCCATAGTCCAGGTAATCCACTTCCGTTTTTCATTTTTCCCAACTTTTTTGTTATATAATAAACATTTCTGCTTCTTAAATTGTTGTGTGAATCAAGGTGAAAAAACATTTCAATGCATTCAACTTTATTGTTGTAATGGAACAATGTTTGCAATTGTTCAGAGGGGTAAATACTTCTTGGAGGCACTGGAAATTGTTCTAAGTTCTTTAGCATCCTGTCTACAACATTTGATTGGCATTGCTTTCTTATAAACTATACCCACTCTTTTGTTTGGTCTCATTCTGGGTTTCTCTTTATTTATATACTGTATTTCATTTCAGCAAGTAAGGGGGACATGCTCTGCTCTGTAGCAGGATATTCATAAGATTTATCTGTAATTAAAATTTTAGTCCTTGTTTAGAATTCTCATTCATAAAGCAAATATCCTTTAGACAAAAAATATTGTCCCATTGAGAGCATTATCCTGTTCAGTCTGGGTCATTGATAGTAGCCTCTAGACATGAAATCATTGTTTACTGTTTAGCAGGATCTGGTTCAGTAAAGCTTCTCTGACATTTGTTTGACTTAGTGTTTGTATTTCACAAGCTTTTAGAATCATGCCCTAAGCAGAAATGGAAAAACACACTGATAAACACTATCTATGTGACCTGTTGGCGAAGCTAGACAAAGATCAGCTTTGTTTTTTTTATTTTTTATGTTTTGTTCTTGTGTCTTATGTTCTGGTAATCTTCTTCTAAAAAAGCTTTGGAATTATGCAGTAATTCTTGTTTGTACCCTACAATATTTTGAAACATTATGAGTGTTACCAAACTGTCTTTATCTCTCTGCAGAATCTAGCTTTGTCAGGGAGATTATTTGAAACACATACTTTCATCACTCACATCTCTTTTACACAGTACAGCTGAAGCATTGGAAGGGGTTCAGTTCAGTTTATTGTCATAAACACAAGTGCAATGAAATGCTTATTTGCATGTATGCTCCAATACAAAGACATTAAGGAAACACCAAAAACATAAACACAGAACAGCAGCAGCACCAACAACAAGTTAAATAACATACATCTGACATCTGACAGCTTGTGGGAAGAAACTGTCTCTGAATCTGGATGTTCATGCCTTTATGCTCCTATAATATTTACCAAAGGGAAGGGGGGAGAAAAATGAGAAACCAGGATGACTGGTATCCTTAGTGATACTTCCAGCCTTCCTGAGACAGCAAGTTGTAAAAATCTCTTAAATACAGGGGAGCTGTACTCCAGTCCTCCCCGTCTACCGGGTGTCCGCGTCCGTAACGTCCTCCAGCTCTGCTCTGATTCAGGTGGGGGGTCCGTACGCAGAGGCACCCAAGATAGTTGATTTGGATCCAAATAGGGTATATCTGAGTTTATATCAGTGATTCTCGATCCAATGTCCTCGAAAAGACAGCACAGACGAGGAGCAACACGCCGCACGTCGTTATTCTCCAGCGTCATGCTGATACAATGATGCAGTTATGATGCAGGTTTCACTGATACTGTGAGATCACAAGTGCTTTATACATCAAACCAGGTACATGTCAGCCTGCTTTAAACCTGCACAACCCTCTCTCGGGTTAGCTGTATACTCCATTCCATTTAGAACGTGAGAATCTTAATAGTTCTTAAGAAATTATTTTGTCTGGTTTTCCTGAATATGTTTTAAGTTTGTTTTGACTAGACCTCTTTGTTGATCTTTTCTGACAATGAGATCAGAAATCGATTAAATGGATCCTCCTGTAAAATCTGAAATAGAATAGTGTGATTTATTATGTTGGATTTAGAATTCAGACTTTGCTTAAACTAAAAATGAAAGATGTTTTGAGGCACTTATTAGACTGTAAATATAGTCTAGTTAAAGGAATGTGAAAAGATTAAAATGTTTTACTGGAGCTAAAGCCTTTCTTAATAACCCAGATAACTGTAATTAGAGCAGCAAAACTTGTTTTTCAACTTAGTACTGTGTTTGTACTTGATGCATTTTTTTTAACTTTTAGTCATCTTCTTTTCTCTGATCTACTTGATACTGTCACAGAAGGGGAAAATGGACATTGGAGAAAAATCTCTTCAGTTTAGGATAGGTTACTTTTTACAATTTATATGTGTACAGATGGTTGATGCTAAATTAAGTAATGAGGAGAGAGCTTAAGAAAGCATTTTTGTTTTGAGAAATCATGCCAGTCTTTTCTCTTGATATATTGACTCATGACTGTAAATATTTGGTGTGTTCTTATTGGTTACAACTACCCAAGTTGTAATGAGGCTTCCAGAAACTGTAGGTGTTTCACTACATGACCATGTACTGTAGCTAGCCAACTAAATGATGGCTGAAGAAACAATGACACAGAACTGTCAGGGATCTTAAAGGAAGTTGTGACTGTAAAGCCACAACTCCCTGCATGTGATGTGAACTTCATATTCCTAGTCACATTGCTGAACCTGTTATTCTCGTTTAGCTGCATTTTTAGATATCTTTTAAAATCCCCCAAATCACCTGTACTGTACATGTAACTTTGTCTCTATCAGTTTTTTTCCATTAAATGCAGATATAAGGAATATTGTATATGGGAAAGAAATTTGGCATATCACCAGAAACATTTACATAAAGAGATCTGATTGCTGTGATGTAAGAAAGTATGAATAAAAAAATATTTTCATTCCCTAGAAAGATATCTGCATCCCACCTGCGGTGACATTTAGACTTTGATAGGCACTAAGAATCCTAGTAGTTTAGAAGATTTAGCATTAATCTGTAATCCTCAAATTGATATATGACTCCTTTTCTTAGTCTCTTTTCACTCCCAGCTCTAGGAGCTGTCCATTAAAACCAGTGCTGAAAGATAGGTCACAGTAATAATGATTTTTAGTAGGGTTCATGAAATAAGTTAAAAGAAGTTCACCTGAGCTCACAGAAAGGCCACAGCCCTGTGAAAACTGATCCTGTAGATCTTGTAGATGTCCCTCAAAATTAAAAAGTGTTAAATAAACTTAAAAGTGATTTGATATTCTGAATGTAATAGTTCCTAATGTGCATAATAATAAGATATTCTTGTTTTCTGGTTGAAATCCCTGGGTAATTTGACCTTTATCTTTTACAACTGTTATTTTTATTGCATACAGTAAATGTTTGTACTATTTCATTTTGACAGTTTTATTGCACATACATATTCACAACTTCTGTCAGCAACCTAATGTTTCATGTTCCTACAACAACCTACAATGTAATTAAGAAATATAAAATGCAGTTGAATGACTATGTTCGGTTCACAGTTGTTTATCGAGTCGTTTGTTTTATAGCAATACAGAGAAGAAGTGTGACAGATTAATAATAAAAGTAAGAAAGCTTATTCTAACAAGAATAAGGTGCAGATACCCATCTTTGCCACTGTGTGAAGGTTTTGTAACTTTCAATAAAATAAAAATGAACAGCTGCTTTTTCCTTAAAGATGTAACAATATCTGAGTTTAAAACTACTCAGTTTAATGAATTAAGATTTGATTCCCTTTGTGAATAAATCATCAAAAACTGTAGAGCAATGTTATTTTGTTTTAAATAAACAAATAAACAAAACAATGAAATGCTTCACAATATTTCATCTTCTTTACTTTTGGACAAAAACTTTTTTCCTTGTTTTAGTTTTACTAGTCAAGTAAAACAACTTCTGATGAATTGTTTAAAAGTCTCACCTCCTAATTACTTTTTCTTAGCACAAGCCTTAAGAAAATAATTTAGAAACATGTTTTAAAGTACTATACTGTATATACAAATAAAATGCTATGATACGAAATTCATAATATAGCATACATACAGTATGTTCCTGTACAACAAATACAAAAAATCAAAATTTAAAAAGTAAATTGTTTCACAGTCCTGTCAGGTTTTTAGAATGCAACCCAAAAGACATAAAACTGGGATGTTATTGATGGCTCAAAAGCTTTCTTTCTTATCTTGACAGTATCTCAAAGTTGAACTGATGTCAACTGCCTATTTGCATTTAAATGGACATCCACACATCACCTCTCTGAACAAATTAAGAATTTTGAGGGCTCTGATTCTTTTGTTCTCCTGCCCTTGCCAGTAGCAATAAAGCCCATCAAAAGTCTTCTTACTAAAAGACAGATGTCAAGAGATATATCTTGGATTGAATGCTTTTGTATCTTTCCTTATATCTTTGACTAGAATTGAGGTATTGCAACTTGAGCTAGAAAGGTGTCCTAACCTGCAACCACTCTGCTGCAGATTTTGTCTCTTACAAATAACTAAATGTAAATGTATTTACATGTAACTAAATATTACAATGATAAAGAAATTATATAGTTTTAAAATGCTATATCATTACTGTTTTATTGTATTAAAGGTAAATATATATTTCAATGATATACTTTGTTAGGTCATGGATAGGTCATTTTTTCATCAGACTTTACCATATCTTGAAACAGATTAAAATAATTTTCAATTTATATTGGTTTGCATGTCACCATCATATGATCTCAGCATTTCAGATTTCAAAAATAGTACAAATCTTAATTTTAAAATATTTAAATATTTAGAATAGTTAAAAGAATATACAGCACACATGCATACATACAGTAGATGGTTTCAAAATTAGAGCACTAAATATAGGAATATAATAAAATAAAACATTCAACCTACTGTGTATTCTTCAGTGTTCTATTTTCTCAGTGAGCATTAAGAAATTGGTTACCCTGATATTGTTTGTGCCTTTGATTTTACAACATTATTTGTAGTCTGCAAATCTCCAAACAAAAAACAAGAGTAAAAAAAACAAATGGTGCCCTAGGGGTTTCTTCAAAAATGGCAGTGGTACTTCTACAAATTAACTTTCTTTTTGTTCACAAATATGTACATGTAAATTACTGCGTTGTACTTATCAGTCAGTTTTATCAGTCATTCATCTAAATACTATTAAAAATGTGTTTTTCATTACACAATTTAATATCACTCAAATTTGTTGGAAGTATGTACTGTACAATCTTTGGCATATTTTAGAGAGATTTCAGTTATTCTTCAAAATATATTGCCTCAATCCAGGTTGTCCTAGTGTACAGCATCACACTAGGGAAGCAAGCCATTTTAATCAGATGCATAAATACCAAGTAGCAAAGATAGAGAGGGGATCTGCATGCAAGCAGCACCAATGCACAGAGCACGTACAACGCATCCATCTTAAAAAGTGTTGCTAGTAAACACTTCATAGAGACAGTTGGTGCTTCACAGGATTCCATCAATACTGGGTGAACGTGCAAAATTAAGACTAATTTCACACTATGAGAGTTATGAGGCTTGTGGAGGTAACATAATATATCATATAACTCTTCACACCATAAATGGGACAAGCTTATTGCTTGTCCAGGATATTTAGTGGTAACTATACCATGTATGGAGAAGTATTCTGAGCAATTGATATCAAGAAGAAACCACTGTGCTGTATTTATGCAAAGCTAACATAAAGTTAATACTTTAATTGGGTTTTTTTTACCTTCACAATACATTAACTGGTAACCATCCATCCATTTTCTAATGGCTTTTTATATAGGGTATGATGCAGTAGCCGGAACCTATCCTAGCAAGCAGCAGGCACAAGGCAGGATACACCCTTGACATGACACCAGTCCATTGCAGGGCACACACAGACACGAACACATACTGTACATATTCACACCAGAGCCAGTAATCCTAGAAGCCAATTAACCTACCAGAATGTTTTTTTGTATTGTGGGAGGAAACCCATGCAAACGCAAGGAGAACAAACAAACCCCATTCAAATAGCACCTGAAGTCCAGAATTAAACCCAAGGCCCCAGCTCTGTGAGGCAAGAATGAAAGAAATCATACAAAGAAAAGAAAACATGCACTAATTAATTTTCAAATAAAGCACTATAATATAACAAACTACAAAAAAAGGTGTTGCTACTATAGAATCAATTTAGATAAGTACAGCCAAATGCATTCCATGACATAGAGGAGTGTCCTACACTGACAGTCTGAAATCACTGAAACATTCTAGTATTGAACAACCTGATTCAAGTTTTGAAAACTCTCAAAAGCGTTTTCAAAGTCAATCCAACAGATTTCTTCAGAATGAGCACTGAACCTGAATCAGAGGATGCAAGAGGAGACTATATAGATATGCATTTAAATTCAGGAACAGGAGGCACCTCTTTATCCAATGGGTTGTTAAAGTTTGGAACAAGCTATCCAGCTACTGTACATGGTTGAAGCTACTACATTGGCTTCCTTCAAGAAAAATTTGGATGAAATATTTGGATCAATACACAAACATCCTAAGGACTGTATGTCCTTATATCATTTTTAACCTTTGTAATGTTCTTAATTACATTAATTTCTTAAGGTAGAAGAAGCCACTGACAACTCTGCCATATTTTTTTCACTAGGAAAATATAAACTACAGTAGCTATAAATCAAACCATAAGAACAATGTCTGCAAATGAATGCAACCAAGTGTGATTGAAGGGTGTCTTAATTTCTGCCCAGGTGAAACAGGTGCTTCAGGAGCAATTAGAACGATGACAAAAATATGTTGTGCCAGAAGATTGAAAGAAATCTAAGAATTTTTATTGAGAAGAAGTGCCTCAATGTCACAGTCATACCAGTCACATCTCAAAACATAGAACCAAAGGTGATCACAGAACACTATGAATGTGGGTTGCTTTCAAGTACACCCTGAGGACATCTGTCAAACAGAAGGTCAGCAGCAATCTTCTTCTGGAATCAGTGGTATGGTGTTCTGTATATTTAATATGTCATTTTAAAACAACTAGCTGTTGTGCTACGTTTTTAAACGAAGAGAAAAAGTTGTTCCAGAGAGCATTATTAGAAACAAGCTTGTCTGTCATTCCATACAAAGGCAACTGGGAGAGGACTGATTCAGATGAAAGTTACACAAAACAGAAACTAGGCTAGGGGTCAACAACTTACGACACACATGCCATTATTGGCATACAAGAGGATTTTTAATGGCATATGCAATAATGGCAGCACATGCAATAAAAGTCTAATAAGCCACAGAGAAATTAAATAAAAAAACAATACAAATTTTACTTAACTGTTCTCTGCAACATGTTACCCAATGAAAGCTCTTTAGTGTGGAAAAAAATTATGATGTTTATTTGGTTCATTATTTTTAGCAGGGCTAGTCTATTGTTTTCACAGGAAAACTTGCAGTTGGTGCTGCTGAGTTTTTACACTTGTGTGTAAAGTTATACATTTTGAACAAAATGGTGGTTGCTAAGAAAGCAAAGTGAAATGTTTGCTCATTTTGGAGAGATGAAAATGGATTTGTTTGACATAAAGACCATGTGATATGTTCTCTATGTTGTATTCTGAATTGCACAATACAAAATGGGTTGCAAAACTAATGTTTCTAGCTGACATCACAACACATATAAATGAACTCAACTGCAGCTCAGACTGTTATGGATCTTTTTGAAACGTGGAAGGTATTCCATGTAAAACGTGACATTTTTCTCAGGACACTGAGACTTTAACTTTCCGCTATTTACAACATCTTAACTTTCAAAACATTGCTCAATCCATGTTGTTTGGAGTGTAAATGTGAGAACTGGGATAGCAATTTCCTGTCAGATTTCAGGATTTATGATGTTTTGTCTTGATGTTTTCTTTTCTGATTAAACAAGGCAGCTCTGATACCAGCAACCTGGATTTTTCAGCAAGGATCACATTTATATGGTATGACATGCGCATTCATATGTTTATTATATTTTAATATTATTTTTATTGATCAAAATGTAATTAGGGCTTTGATTGACATTAAAAAGTATAAATAATGTGCAAGTCTGGTGCATCAGCTAACTCTTGGCAAGCCCCTTCTGAAAGGTTGCCAACCCTTGATCTAGGCCTTTTGTGGTGAATAAAAATTGATTAGATCAGGTAGGAGGGCAAAGTACGAGGGACTGAGCAAACTCTAAAATATATGAAATAGTACAGTTCAAGAAGTGTGTAAGTGAAATATTGAAATCTGTGCAGGCTATGGTCATCATACAGTGTACAGTATGTCATCATATTATGAGCATTCTTTGATGACCAGAGAGGGTTAGTAAAGAGGTGAGAATCATGAGTAAGATGTATGTATTCCATTACAATGAGAGCTTATGTAATTTCCAGGTTCTGCCAAGCAAACAATGTACTTTCTTCCAATGTTTTCAATGATTAGACCCATTTAAAGGGAGATGATCTTGGCAGTAGAACAGAAAAGTTCCTGGGGTCTAATTGGCTTAATTAAAGCGTCCTCAATTGGGTGCCATGAGGTTGGTACTCCTGAATCCAATCATGTTATTAAAACCCTTAAGTGAAAAGCCCAGTAGTACTATTTAAAATTAGCCACAGCCAGGCTGCCTTAAGCTTTGAAGTGCTGTAAAGCTGTCAGAAAGACCTTGACCATTTGAAATGTTGCTAGCACAGAGAAAAGGAGTTTCAATAATAATTTTCCATCAGGAACCAACATGCAGTTTAATGGTGGGTTAGTGAGAGAAAGAATACTATAAGAAGCAAAGGATCATCATTTCTGTTATGAAGCAAAAGTAAAAACAAAGCAAAGGAGCATAATGAATCCCCCATGTAATAGACTGGCCTCATTATCTCCAGCATTAAGAGTAATCCATGGCTTTCAATCTCTTAGTACCAGAGCAGAGTTCAAAAGGTTACCGTATTTAAACCAATATGTTCCACCCATCTTTAGACAATTCTATTTACACCCACAATACAATCTGTACCACTGTCCCAAAAAATGGCATTGAATGGATGCAGGACCACAAACATGAACCATGAAACAGAAAAAAAAAATATTTAAAAAATACACTATTTACTGCGTGAGGGTTCACATCCTTATTTTATGGTTACATTTCCTAAGAATCTATTAGTATTTATTATTACGTTTGCGTAAAAATACAGATCTAATATATTGGTTAATAAAACCAGAGTTTATAAGGGAATTTTCTTCCAATAACTTGTGGCAAACTAGCCTTGTCACACCCAAGGGCACATTCTATCAAGTAAAGGAGACTTTAAAAAAGTTGACAAGGATAAGGCTGTCCAAACCTCCTCTTCCTATTTTGGGGAGTGAGCTAAGGAGCTGCTGTGAGATTTAAGAGGAGGATGCGGTAGTCATATGCAAAGGGAAGACCTGGGTACGAAATTTACATAGGTGACCGGAAGTGTGCAAGATTAGGATCTAATCCTCCTCTCAAACATCTATTAAAAACTCACACTTATATAGCGCTTTTCTGGATACTCCACTTAAAGCGCTTTACAGGTAAAGGGGACTCCGCTCCACCACCAGCAATGTACAGCCCCACCTGGATGATGCGACGGCAGTCATAGTGCGCCAGAACGCTCACCACACATCAGTGGGGAGGAGAGCACAGTGAATAGGCCAGTTAATATTAATAGATGGGGATTATTAGGAGACCATGACTGTTTAAGGTCAATGGGAAATTTGGCCAGGGCACCGGGGTAACACCCCATACTCTTTTTGAAAAAAACCCTGGGATTTTTAATGACCACAGAGAGCCAGGACCTCAGTTTTATATCTCAGTGCCTTTTTACAGTATAGTGTCCCCGTCACTAAACTGTGAAATTAGGACCCACACAGGCCGCAGGGTGAGTGCCACCTGCTGGTCCCACTAACGGCTCTTCCAGCAGCAACCTTAGTTTTTCCCAAGAGGTCTCCAATCCAGGTACTGACCAGGCTCACACCTCCTTAGCTTCAGTGGGTTACCAGTTGTGAGCTGCAGGGTGATACAACTGCTGGCTAGTGGTGTCCTCTGAACTGCTGTAGGTGAGAATGGATAGTCCTCAATTTGTCACCAACAGCTTTGGCATCAGATGATGGACTGATTTTTGTACTGTATTTCTATTTTGAATATATTAGAAACTTATTAGTGGGATACTAATGTTTTGAACAAGGAACTGCATTTACTGTAGATCTACTTATCTTCACATAGCAGTGTAGTAGTGGTCATCCAGACATCTTCATGAATGAGAAGGTCAAATAGCCTTCTAAGTTTCATTCTGAAAGCCTTTTGATCTGAACAACGTTAAATGTTAGACCAACCGCGGGCGGCTCTTTGTGAGTTACTTACGTTAAAAACACCTAGAAATGCCTGATGTATAAATTGATCATATTAGTCATGAATATATTTTTTCCCAACACTCAGCATGTATGCAGGAGATCATATGCTGTTCAGTAGCTGAACAGTTGCCCCACTCTGCTTCTTTCTTCCCCCCCCTGCAGTTTTTCTTTCATTACTCCATGTTAGTCAGATGCTTATTATCTATGGCTAAAAATACTTTCCCATAGCTCTGAAAGACCCTACGGGAAGGGTTTTAGAAGACACAAGGGGACCAAGGTCACCAGCTAAATGAAAAGAAATATCTAAATATAAACAGGCAGTTATGGCAGAATAGAAGTTAACACAAACATGCAGTATTCTGGTAAAACAGTTTTACTTCTTAAATTTTCTTGAGACCCTTCTTTTGTTATTTTACTCTTGATTTTAATAATACGGACTCCCAAAGCAATTTAATGAACGTGGATATTGGAATATCACATTGAAAAACTAAGCTGCTGAAATGAAGTGGTAATGAATTTTACAGGAGGGTGGTTTAATTAGCTTTTTATTTCTTCCTTGGGCATCCTGGAAGCTTGCAGATTGATGGTTTCCTGAGGAGTGACAGATTTTTGGGTGAATAGCAGACTGAAAATGGAGCAAAATGTACAGCAGGCTAACCTGTCAAGTGCTCTCCTAATGGTCTCTCCTTTGGGTCAGGTCAGTTGATTCAAGTCTGATTGATTTTATGCATCTAAAATTAGGTGGAGGCAGCCAGACGTCCTTTTGCATCACAGGGGAAGAAATAATGTTCTCTAGGAGCTTGTTATGTCAGTACTCTTTAGGGTAATACGGCTGTTATTAGTTTGACCTTCCTTAGTTGTCCTTTTTGGCCCATTCATTGCCTTTGAGATGAGGTGTAATGCACAGAGAATGCACTGTGTGCTGGAAAAGTGTTCAGCTCATTTACAGTCAGTTTGGATGAAAGCAGCATGTGGCAACCAAGGCATGGAAAAGAAAATAAAGGCCAAAACAAATAATCCTTAAATGGATTATGTTCCACTATGAGATTAAAATAAAAAAAGCTTTAATGAAGAAAAAAAAGAAATCAACAGCACCCCAGGTTGTTATATTTGATCCACTTTTTCATTTTTTTTCTTTGAACAGGGACTAATACAGGAAGACTGGTGCCATGATCCAATATTTTGTTTTTAACAAACACAAAGCATGGTAGATACAGAACATCTGCTGCTGAATCAGAAGCAAAATGGCCTTTTGCATGAGAGCTTGAACATTGTCTGGATGCATTTACACAAAACTTCACAGCTCACACGTATAATATATCTGTTTGCAGAGTGTCGGCTTCTGACGTGCTCCTGTAAAATTTAAGAACCTAAAAAAATGATTATAATATTATATACATTGGAAATCTAATATCACAAGTTTAGGACGTCATGATATCTGTGTAATCACAATAATAAAAAAGACTGTGGCTTTGACGTATTACAGTAATCTTAGTCATTCTTGCTATAAAAAGAAAAATGCAGTAGAATAAAGAAGTACTGCAGTATCATGTATTGCAAACGACTACATGAATTTTTAAAGTATATTGTGTTCCATACTGTCATATTAATGGATTAGATTTGTGTTTCAATAAAAACATAAAAATTTGGGCCTTGATCCATGAATCAGCATCTTGACAAACAGCATAGCAGATGGCTTACATACGGATTTCAAGAGGACAAACAGGATTCTGTAGATTATTAAATGCAGATGCTTTTTAAATTCATAAATGCAATATTCAAATTATTCTTGCATTTCCCTTTTGTCAAACATGCCAAGACTGACAGAAGTGATACATTTATGCTGATAGAACCCATAACTAATGTTGAAACAGCCTGTTCTGAGGTAATGATTGACAAGCTATTCAAGCTTTCTAAACAGAAAAGTAAACAGTAGATGACCCACAGTTCATTTTTTATTGATAGCAAATGTTCAGCAACACTTTGTGAAGAAATGCTATTCACTGACATTCAACAGCACTAGCAGTGTATTAAAGGTTTAATGACTGGCGTTTGAAAACCTGTCATTATTATACTAATAACTAGCTTCAGAACTATTTTCATTGTTTCCATTATAATTATGTATTCCTCATTTACTCTGCCGATAGTACTTTCGTGCCATATATCTTAAAACTCTAATACTTATTGTGCTGCCTATCCCATTAAAGCTTTTCTAGTGATGATTCAACATTTCGTATATCAAGTGCAATTTAATACTTTCTGTGGAAAGAGAAAAGCTAATTGAAATAATTTAGAATTCTGAAGAATTAAAAGATGATGAGGAGGAAGAAAATAAACGAGGAGGAGAAACAAGAAAAGAACAAGAAGAGAAACGATATGGAAAAAACTCAACTTTATGGGCAAAAGAATGTGAAATGACATCTTAATAATTAAAAAATATATATGTGTTATTACATGTAATGATAATGAATTGCTTTTAAATGAGATATTTCATTCCAAAGAATCTGCAAGTGCTTTATAGAGGACACCCACTTCATCTACTGTTGAAGTGCACCACCCACCTAGCTAAAGTATGGCAGCCATTATGTGCTAGCAATCCCACTACATTGCAGTTCAGGTAGAGCAGTGAGAAATTCTTTCACCTATTTTCACCAAGGGAGTGCATTCAAAAGGCTCAAATGGATTTTACATCCCCAGGAAGGATTTTATCCAGAGAACCTGGTTAAATAGCCCTTCCCTTTTGGAAATTTCCATGGCATCTTTAATATACAAGTAGTCAGACCTTGGTTTTTATGTTTCATCTACGTGCTGATTCCACAGCATTGTGTGTCTTTCCCCCATTCTGTGTCATTGACTTGGAAATGTGGTACAGAGGGAGTAGTGCCCCCTAGTGTTCACTAAACACCACTTGCAGCTGCAATCTGTTTATCTGTGTCCTTGAGAGGTATCCCTGTATTTTACTCATTTACAGTACATGTGTTGTATTTTAAGGTGTTACCATATATTCATTTGTAAAATTGTTTGATGTTGTGTATTAAAGTTTTGTTTGAAACCATGCATTTGAAGGGTGCTCATGATGGCCTCTTAGTATTACTGTAATTCAGCAACTGATTCCTTTGTTAGTGTCACGATCGCTAACCCCTCCTCTTAAGGGTGCTCCATCCCTTCCTTGTTTCCTCCTATTGTCTGCACCTGTTCCCTATTCCCGCTCCCCCTTAAAAGCCAGGCGCGGACCTCATTGATTTCTGCATCATGAGTCCTGCCAGGGGTCCTGCTGCGTCTGGCACTGTTATGGTTTTAATCTTCTGTTCCTGATTCCCCTCCCTTCGCCGGTCCCGACCCGGTTCGTATTTTAACTCCCTGGATGGATCCCCTGGCCTTGGACTCTACCCTTTGTCTCGGATTACTCTTTTGGATTTTGCCTTGTTTGTTCGCCCCGGATTCACTCCCCCTGGACACCAGCAATGCATGGACACGCCCCCCTGTCTCCAGACCCTCTCCCACATGACTTTTTCCCCAGTGTATCTTCGCTATTCTGGATCGCGTTGTCCGCATAGGGCCCGGAAGGAACTGCTATGTGACAGTTAGTTTCAGTGTTTCGTTTCTTGTTATTCAGAAAATGCTTATTACACACTTGGCAGACACCTAGCAGTTTGGAATGAAAAGACGAAAATAACAAGAAAAAATTAGAGGATTTAAAATGTTGATTATTGATGTCTACAAGGAGTGCTGCAGAATCCTCCTCTCAGATGTTCTTTGTCTTTGCTTAGCAGCAGATAGAGCTTGGCTGGCTAATAACCACTTCTCATTGAATATGCCTCTAACCTGTAGAAAATGAAACCCTCCTACCATCTCAGGCTGCAGACTTAGAACATTAGACCCCATACAGTATGTATGTGTGCACTCAAAACTGTCGGGACACACAACAGCAGAGTAGGACATTGTGAAAAATTCACCTGGAGCTTAAACTGATTATAGCATCAGAGCAGGCAGACAGGAAGAGGGCTATTTCTGGGGTGTGTGGATGATTTATTGAAGTTCCCGTGTGCTGCTGTTGTTCCCTGTACTCTATGTCTTTCAAGCAGGCTTCTAGCTTTAATCTAGCTTTAACAAGGGAAACTTTTCAGGTTTCATCTGCATTTTTGAGAGCATGCATTCCCTATTAATACTTTGAGGCTCAATCTTATAAAAGTGCAACCATAAAAAGATGATCCCCATTACTTTTTCAGTGGCCTCATAAAGCTACTGTATGTACAGATTTTGCCAATGACTATGAATTAAACCTACTTATATTGCATATACAGTACACAAACAGAGATTCATCCATTTTGAATGTGTGCTTCACACATTCACACAGAATACAAGGTTACAATAAGGCAGAGCCTCAGGAAATGACCTCAGTAGGAAATAGGTACAAGGAAGGCTCTGCACTAGACAAGGCAGAACATCAAATACTGTATGACAGCAATGTCCAAAAGGTGGTACAGGAATGAATCAGGGACCAATATGGAATCTATATCCTTGTGAAGCAATTTCAGAAGTGTGTAAAAGAGCAAGGAGATTGAAAACGTAAAACACACTTCAAACAATTCTGTGGAAAAATGATAAATATCAAATATATACAGTACATATCTAATATATAGATACATTAACATGATATCTGTTCTTAAGGAGCACTGTGTTTAGGTGCAACAAATCCCAATGTAGACAGGCAGGAAAACCCATTTCTTATGAACAGTCTCACTTGTCTCATTGACTTTTAAAGACAGTAATCAGAAATTGTGCATAATGGCCCCGAACCTATTCTTTTTTATGGGCGAGAAACATCCTGAGGAATACACCTATCTTGACTTCCCAGGATTGGTTTTAGCTTTAGGCAAGGACAGGCATGAGCTTTGTCTGCTGAATATAAAGACAATTACCTCCCAGGACTCAAATAATTTGAAGACAAGACTGCTGTGTTTAAAAGGATAAATGCTGTGTCTTTCATTTAGGGAAACGAAAGAAAATAATGGCAAAATTAGATAGTGTGCATGTGCATTTTCTACATCCATTTGAGCACTTAGAACTAAAAAGCTGTCTTGTTCAACAAGCAGGTACCAGCAATATGTGGAACAGACCACCATTACCTGAAGATCATATTTTCTAATGTCTCCAATGTAAGCACTCATTTTCACTGTGTGTCAGGCCATTGAAGTAATAAGCCATAATAAACGTTAATGCATAAGCTATCTACAGACAGATTTAAGAATGGTAAAGCAGAAGCTTTCATTACTTTCCGAAGTATTTATAAACTGCCAGATCCAGTGCCTGCTAATAACAAGGTAGTGAAAAGAGGGGCATCCTAATCTTAAATTGTGTGTGTAAGGACTATTTATAATTGACAGAGCTATCAATTTTGTGATGCAGCTTGCAAAAACTGGGGACTGTTCTTCTTAATTCAGGCACTGTTGTTTAGCATTCCATTTTTTTCTTCCCTATTCCATATTCCATTCCATATTTTCCCTTTTCTTTCTTCAAACATTTCAGATCATTACATGAGATTTCATTTGGTAAATCAGTGATATGGTAGAAGACCTGCAAGTGTGATAAGATGGACATAAAAAATGCTGTACTGTATGTTATGATTTCCTTGTATCATGAAAACCACAAAAACCTGAATCTAAATGGTACCCATACTCGTGTATCACTGTTGTTTTCACATACTGTATATTAAACTGTTAACTTGTGAGAACATAAAATGAGTTTAAAGTGCATCATATTTATACTGCTATGCATGTACTAGTAAGATATGTGATGTTAAATATCACTGTTTTTCTTTTGTAATAATAATTGTATTTCGCCACTTAACACAGGATCTTCAAATATAATCTACTGTGCCATGGTTTTGGTTTTTAGATTGCTATGTCAAATTGAGATTATATAAATTAGTTTTTCCTTTTTTCCCTAGAGTGTAAAAAATGACTCTAATGCTTCACATGGCCTTAAATCTGCAGAGTGGTTGAACAGTATCTATTTGAATACAGAGCTCTTGACCTGTATGTCATCGGTTTAAATCCAGCATAGGCAGACTGTGATGGGGGATCATTTTCCCTGCTCTATATATTTATACAGACACTTACAAAATATGTTCCAGAAGATATGATCAGAGCAGAAGAAATCCCTACCCTGTCCTGCATATACTGGCTATCGCCAAATATACTGTAATACCTATTTTGTGTGGTTGAAGGAGGAATAAAACTCTAGATTATTGCTAGTATTAGCATATGTTCTAAATGCATACATTATAGCACTTGTGGAAGATGATAAACTGTTTTTATTTTTTAATACTGTATATATCAATACGAAAGGTTGTGTCTAGACCTCTTCACCTGCACTGAATTTGGAATAAGACTTGAGAATATATTGAAAAGCTTAATGATTTGCAAAAGAGCACCTAACTTACTGAAAGAAAACTTTCTTACACTTTTTTTCATATAAATATATTTTTGTTGTATGTCTAACTTTGCACAAAATACAACAGTGTCAATAGAGACTGCAGTGAGGCAGACCAAAATGAGTGACTTGCATTATGACAGCTGCATTCTGTGAGTCACCTTTCTTCATTATAATTTTAATGAGCTCCTGTTTCCTCTTGACGTGACTTTATCTAGATTTGTAGAGCAGTCACTGTCTAGGAACATAACTAACATGTCCTTACGATCATGCACAATGGCTTTCAGATCTCGCAGAACTTCCAGAGATGTCCCTGCACCTCTGATATTTATTTATACTGTAGATACAGTACATACATGACATGTATGCATTGCATAGTGCTGTGCTTTTTTGTTCCTGTTAGAAAAGGGTAAAATGCTAGTGCAAAAGAATTACTTGTTTAGGATTTCATTTAATTTTTTTAATTAAACTTTTCTAACACAAATGTTGAAAATACATAGATTTTTTTCTCCCATTAAATTTTTTCAATGGATAGAGATAAGCTAATGTATCTATACTGTAATTGCAGAAGACTTTTTCTTGCTCACTCAGATAAACAATCAGCATTTTTACTATAAGGTCAAATTAAAATAGAATCAAAGAATAAGATCTTTCCATTTTGAGCTACAAAGTATTATCACGTCTTTTATATGTTTAGTGTTTGTTTAGTGATGTGTGTTATACAGGAGAGAAAAATACATCACCCATTTGTACAGTATCGTACACCTGTATTTCATACATTGTACAGCACCAGTGGGGTCAGTTGTATCTGGTAGTTGTCCTGTTGGAAAGCCTGAAAGTCTGAAATCTATCCTGTATTATGTTTGTACTTCTTATGACAGTAGCTCCTGTCAACGTTCATGATTCTTAAATCAGCATGTGAGTTTTGTGCCCCGGTGGGTGGACTACAGCATCAGGACTGGCCTCTCTGCCAGTTGCCCAGAGCATGATCTCTCTCTGGGTTTGTTTTGTTCGGCTGTCACGACTCCTGGGCTACATCTTTTCTCATTCTACTGCCTCTGGTATGCTTTTAGAGGTCACACCAGCCTCCACTCTGTCACAATGTGTTAGGTAGCCCAGCTGGGTTTTCTTCCAGCCAAGAATCCCTGTTGTTCTCTGAAATGTTGTTCAAAAGCAGAATTACTTTAAATGTAATGAAATGCAACAGTGCTACTGCTTAAAAAAACACCCTTCCTCTGTATTTATAATTTCACATTTTAAACATATTTCAGCTGTTAATTACAAGCCAGCTTGATCAGTGGTTTTGGGCCATGGGAAATCCTTTTAAATATTTTTAGCTTGGTGCTTTTCTCTCTCTCTGTGTCTCTTGCACAGAACTACTGTACAGTATATATTATTATCATGAAGATACCATTTTTATTGAATTAGGGTCATGCATATTCAAATGCTTGATTGTGTTTTGGAAACCTTAGAAGTACAGGTTTTAAATGGTACTGAAAACATTTCTGTACTATTTAACATGCCATTTATGTAATATAAACAGCATTATTCTCCCATAGCAGGTACAGCACAGTGTCATTTTTGTTCTATTGATCTATCTTATAATAAAGTAATGATTAACTGATGAAGAAATAACCAATTTCCAATATTAAAAAGACTATAACAAATTAAAGTGATATAACCAATTAAATTGATTTATGCTGAGTACTAAAACAAGCAATAGGTTGAAATAACCTTTGCAATAAAGACTTAAATGCAGGGCATGTAAAAGAGGAATACAAGTGCAGATTAATGCAATAGAACAAAACAACCAATGATCCAAATGCAGTTGCATCTGATATTTTCACATTTTGCCCATGTCAGGTCTGATGTATACAGCCTAGAACAGTTCTGTTTATATGTGGGAACTACTGTATATGCTAGGCAAATCTAACAGGTAGAGGTGTTCTCATTTTAACAGTTAGATATTTGTATCAAACCCTCGTTAAAATGCTGAAACTTCTTTATAAAACCAAAATCCACTGCACAGTATAAAAGTAACTCAATAACCCTTTGACTGATTTCTTAAGGTGCAGGTAGAATCCCTGAGATTGATCCAAAATCAGCTAGTTAATTCTTAAAAGCAGTAAATAAGCAAGTTATTGTGAATGACCAAGGAAGAGATTCTAGTCTATTTTTCTAGACGGCTAAAATGGTGTTCTGGACCTAGCATATTGTTAATCACTTTGGAAATTTGGCCTGATACTTTTTCATTATTTTCACTCTAATGGCTGAAGCTCAATTCTCATTTGCAAGCAACTAAATTTGGCAAAGGAGATGTCTCAGTAGATGATGGATAAATGATTTGGATACTAATCGATTCTAAGAGCAAAAAGACAGGTTTAAGCGATTAGTTTAGGTCTGGTGTCCTGCAGCATCCTACTTATTTTATTGTTCCATGTAATGTTTGTTTTGATTACAGTATTGCATTAATCTATATACAATATATATAGTATAGTGGAAATGTAAATATTAGCAGTTCTGGTAGTTTCACGATGCTAGAAAGTAAAAAAAAAATCTACTTTGCGTGGATAATCAAATATAAATCCAAGCTTAGTAACCATGGGGAAATATTTAGGGTTTGTCAGGGTGACATAGCTAGTTTTAATCAGTAAAATTGATGTCTTTACAGGTCCTGTATATATCATACTAGGAATACCTTTTAGGGTTCTGGGCTTCAAGTTTTCAGGGTTATGAATTGTTTTTAAGATCAAGTTGTTGCAATAAATTTTATAAGTAGAGTTTTTCTTTAAAGACATCATTAAATCTAGCTTGAAGAACTATCCTTCGAAAGTGCTGGGACAGTGTAGTTTAAATAAGCATTTTCAATAGGAAGCCTGGTGAAAAAAATATGACTGATAACCACAACTCATAAGGATATTTATTGTTTTTTAAACTCAATACCGTTCTACTCTCTTGGGTGAATCAAAAACATAGTTTCAAACTTCTGTATTTTGAAGGAGCAAACATATAATGATAATTGGCTGACAGGTGTGTCTTGATGGTCAGGTGTTTGTTGTTGGGTAATTAAGCAGTCTAAAGAGAAATGTGAATATCCTGCCCCTGTCTTGCTTTAACTTGAATTTGTATTTAAATACACAAAATAAAAAGAAAGCTGAAGAACTTGAAGAAAAGAAGATCATTTTGAAGCTGAAAGAATAAAGCATTGAGCCAGAAGAGTTTTGGAACAGAGTTTTATATACAAACAAAATCAAAATAAACCTTTACCAATGTACTGGAAAGCTTAAAGAGCAAAGAAAGAAAGGAACTGCAGATGCTCCAAAGCAAACACCCCCTCATCTGTGAAGCATGATGGAGGTAATTACTCGTCTTTATTGATGATGTAACTATTGTTTACAGCACCAGACTGAAATTAGACGTTTATAGAAATATTTTGTCTGCTTATGTAGAGTTCCATACTTACCGGGCATCACTTCACCGTGCAGCATGACAATAATCCAAAGCATACAGCCAATGTAACTAAGGAGTTCATCAGAAGAAAAACTGGAAAATCTTAGACTGTCAATTTTAAAATTTAAATCCTTTATTGAAAGTTGATGTGCCTCAATACTTATGAAAATTTGAATTCAAATAGTTGAATGCAGAGTATGTGTTTTACTTATTAATCTCAAACTAACAAATACAAATTGCTGTAAAGCATACATTAGCTTTGACTTTGCGGACTTTTGACTTATTCCAATACTTTTAAAGACCAGTGTAGTAGTTAAACTGAGATTTATTTTCCATTTATTCTCCATCTCATCCTAAGGATGAGGACTCTCCTCATCCTGTTTTCCAAGATTGTTCCTCAGTTAAATCATCAGCTATTCATTTGACATATTACTCCAGCTTTCTCTAGATTTTGTGCATATATTTTAATGCTATAGAAAATGCATAAGTTGTAAGTGCAGTATATAATAGGTCCCATGAATATTCAGGCACATTTTGTCCACAATCTAGAGTTTTAAGAGACTGTAGTCTATAAAAATATTTGACATTGCAAAGGCAGTATTAGAATATTATTTTCTGATCCAGTCAGTGAAGTTCCTTTAACTGCCATAAGGCATTTAAAACTGATTTTGCATATGCAGAGCTAATTGCTTTCAAGTAATGAATGAATCCTATGTGTAATGATATGTTGTATTCAATTTGAATTTACTCTTACAACCAGCTCATGGTTCACTGCACTACTGTGTCATATGAATTTCGAAGCACATTGAATCTAGTTTGAGCACTAGCTGGGAATAGGTTGAGACAGAATCTTTGTTCTTAACATCCTATCCTTTATTTTAATTCAGGGACAGGCATCTCCAGTCCATGTGTCCAGCAGGTTCTATGCTTACTTGTCAGTTTGCATAGTAACAAAACAAATTAAAGTCGATGAAGATGTTAGCATGGACATCAATACTTTGTTTAACATCATTAGTGACAGTACAGACAATTACAGATCTGTTTCCTTAAAGATTGTACAATTAGATGTATCCTTATCTCCTTCCAATATTTTCTAATTAACCTCACAGACAAATGTAACAGAATTATGAGTCATATGCATGGACCCAATTTCCCACAGTATAAAATCTGTTTTCTTTGCAACTAAATTACCACAGATCTCTCTGAAATTGCATTCCTTTGCAAACCTCAATATATTTACACAAATAATTAATTTCCTTATGTTTTACAAAACATTCTTATCAAAGAAGACAACTGAAAACTTTTTAAATAGGTTTAACCTAACGCTTGTTGCTGATCTTATACAGTAGCAAGAGAATTTCATAAATACAATTTTTTTTATTAACATGAATCTGAGCTTGGCAGCATGCAACAGATTATTTGAGAAAGGTTTTGTTTAGAGAATTGTGAACTCAAATGGGAATGCTACTTGAATTTTAATCATGACACTACCTTTGACGTTCCTATTTGCAAGCGTAATTTTATCAAAGTCACCATTTAATGTGAATTCTGTTTACTTAAATGGTACGCTTTTTTTACTATAGCTTTAATTCACTTTACATTTGTCTTACAATAGAAGGGCCTGATATGGGAAAACAATTCAAGATAGCCGTGAGAAATATCTAAACATTATGGGTCTTTTAATCAAAACACTTAGGCATTTAAACTCCTATAGAAAGAGATTTCCTGTGTCAATTTAAGCACATCAGTGTTCTGACTATAGAATACTATTTAGCTCTTTATTTGAAAATACAATACCTTCAGCTATTAAACTCTTCATTGCGTAGTCAAACTAAAATCATTATTACTAGTATCACTATTACTAACATGACATTTGTGTTGCTTTCATAAAACATGGTGTTCTAGGTCACAGTATTGAAGGATTTCTAAATATGCATGCCTCAAGTGCTAAAATGTAACCACTATCAGAAGATGTTAGTAGACTCAGAAGCTGTCACTTCTGCTGTGTTTTGATTACAGTATTACTCTACAATGGGACTCACTAACCTACTAGGTATAGTAGCTCTGAGCACAAGGGACATTGTGTCTCAAAAACACTATGTAGTACAATACTTGATTACAGGTCAAAAGCCAGTAACTACATCATCCTGCAACTCACAACTGGCAACCCATGGAAACTAAGCAGGTGTCAGCCTGGACAGTACCTGAATGGGAGACCTCCTAGGAAAGCTAAGGTTGCTGTTGGAAGAGGTGTTAATGGGGTCAGTAGAGAGTGCTCACCCTGCGGTGTGTGTGTGTGTGTCCTATCAGTAGGGGGTGCTCACCCTGCGGTGTGTGTGTGTGTCCTTATGTCCTGATACAGTGACAGGGACACTTTACCGTTAAAAAGCACCATCTATGAATTATATAATAATCCCCATCTATGTATTGGATTCATCATTTTGTTTCCTCCTCACTGATAACCGATGTGTGCTGAGTGTTCTGGTGCACTATGGCTGCCGTTTCATCATGCAGGGTGGGGCTACATATTGGTGGTGTAGAGAAGTACCCATTACCTGTAAAGCGCTTTGAATGGAATGTCCAAAAAAGTGAATTATTATTATTATTATTATTATTATTAGAAGCAGTTCTTCGCTCTTATGTCCTCCAAAACTGCAATTTATAACACAATTACTTTTCAAGAAGCAATAGGGTAACAAATAATTTTATGGGAGCTGGAGTTGCTGGAGCGAGCAACTAGTGCACGGCAGGGTACACCCCCTATAGGAGGCCTGTCCAACACAGGGCAGACTGACGCAAACACATTCACTCCAGAGCCATTTTTCCCAGAAGCCAATGAATCTAGCAGTATGTCTTTGGCTATAGAAGGAAACCAGAGTGACTCGAGGAAACCCACAGGAACATGGCGAAAACATACAAACTCACAACCTCAGTGCTGCAGGGCAGTAACGATAACCACCACATCACCATGCCGCCCAAGAACATAATATTCATTTCTTTTTCTTGGGAATGTTATAAAGAGAGTACTTATATGTGGAGAAATGTGCATACACTAGCCAATAACTTATTCTAACTTCCTATGCCAGCTGGGTTTTTCTAGGTCAGCTGATGGAATTCAGATCTTGAAGAAACTAGCTGGGGTAGAGATAATGCAAATGAGTCGCTTTTACTCTTTAATCTAAAAGTAGGTTTTAAGTGTGAGTCACAAAAGACTTCAGCTTCTTCTCCTAGTAAAGCTGCCCTGGTTGTCATGGAAGCGTCTGAAGTTTTTCTTCCTTCTAAAACATGTAAAAGTCAAATAGAGTGCAGAAGGAAACTTAGGGGATATCTTTATCAGACAGAGCTAAAACATGCATTCATCTTGGAACACCTGAGGAATTTTTTTCCCTCTGAGAAATAACAAACAGATTATTGTGTTTGTCTTTGAATAAAACATAGGTAATAAAAAGAGTTTTACCAGCTGTCATTTGTGAATATTGGAACATATTATCAGGATCAGTCAGATGCTGTCTCTTTGGCAGGAGTTCTGCCAAGTTGTAGGAAGACACAAGTCTTCTGTTTGCCACTCACACACACAAAACCTCAAAATAGTTGCATCTATCACTATTCACTGCCTTTTTGCATAGTAGATTGAGAGCTTTCAAAAAATATATTGAATATGTGCCAAGCGAAAAGTTCTTGATTTATATTATTCAGACTTTGAACAGGTCCAACTTGGCTGTATAAATAGCGGCGACAAATCCAGTTAATAATTATAATGAACATTACATCAAAAATCATACAGCATGTCTTCTGCTTATGTTCCTTATAGTACAAGTTATGCAAAACTGCAATTTCATTAATTCAATAAGATTAAGAAAATGTGATAGAACACTGCATCCTTCTTATATAACTGCTCTCTTTTTGGGCAAACACATTTTAATATTTTCTCCAATAAACAATTGCAGGTGCACCCAGACAAGTTAGAAAGAGTTAAGAGAATTACTGCTGTCAGTAAGAGGCTGAGTCTGCCTGGCAGGATTGTACAAAGAGTTGAGTGGGCGAACAAAAAATCATTAAGATGATGGTAAATTACCAACACACACAAAATAACTTTCTGCATCTTCAAAAATGTGCCTTGTCAATACCTAATCTGTTACGTTTTGATAGCTTCAGAAGAAACCCAATAATCCTATCAAAAAGGACATGATGATGTAAGCCTAGTGACAATGGATGGCAATTCAAATTCTGAGCTCCCTATTGACAATAAGTCAAGACCATTAAAAAGAAAATAAAAAAAACACATACAAAGAGATTGTAAATGGAAAAATGTTGGCAAAGAAGATTTAATTCCAATTATACGTTTATCCCTGCTTGGATTCTTAGTATCTGGCTGGGTGGAGAGAGTCTTTTTGAGAGACAGACTGTGAACTGAATTTGGCTGATGGTGAATATTCCATAAGAGCAAATGTAATTAAATGTAAACATTGAAGAACTAAAGGAGCCCAAAATATGCAATAAAATTGTAAAGACGAACATGGCATGGCAGATTTAGCGGGCATATGCTGAATGCCCAGTTACCTGGTTGTTTTGGGCTATTATTGATTTGTAGGAAAATATTGCGGGGGTATGTATAGTATATCTAATGGCCTCAAGCCAGGAATGCGTTACTTGAAGTTTACAATACTAGCAGGTTTTACTACTGTGGTAAAAATGTGTTATCTGTCATTTTCAACATATACATTTGTATTATATTCCTGCCTAATACAATTACAGTTTCTGCTACAGCTAACAGTAATTCCTAATACCTGTAAAAACAGTAAGTATCCAGTATCAGCAGTAGGACATATCAGTTAAATCTTTTTTTCTAGTTAGTCTGTGAGCGAGAACAGAAATAATTATTTATCCACAGTGTGCTGATATGCGGTAGGTCATTTCACAGCAGCGGGATAAATCCTTGTGTAATACTGTAGTGTGCCAGCCCACCCACTAGGGGAGAGCCAGACCAAACTGCAGGGGTTGCATTGCTTCCAGATTAAATTCTCAAACTGCACCAAACTGCTTCATTTGCAGCAACAGAATTCTGAAGGACTGCTGGTCTAAGATCCTGAAAGCTTCCAGGCATAAAATGACATTAGCTTACATATTAGCAATATGATTATCCTTTCCTGAGCGCGTACTGTATATTCTTTGAAAACGAAATTTCTCTTGAGATCAAATTCTAAACCTTGTTAATTGTTCAAATGACAGAGTAAAATAAATGGGTGGGATTCTCCAAGAAAAGCTATAAATACACAGAGAAAATGCGTTTCTTCACATTATGTCAGATGTGAAAACATGGGCTTGATGTTTGGATGACACAATAAGGAATGTTAAGTACAGTAAAGAAAGTACAATGTCAAAACAACAATGATGACAGACAAGTCAGAAAAAAATATGAGATGCTTAGATTTTTTTGTAATCTGTGTTATAGTGCCGTTTAACTAATTACTTCATTAGCTTTCATTGGAATGAATTGGGGGAAAAAAACTCTTTATTTTCTTTTGTAATGGTTTTAGACTTTGCATGGCCAATAACAGTGTAATTTATGTTGTAAAATTTTGCATTTTGTGTCTCAAGCCACAAATAATTTATATTGTGCTTCATACATCTTACCCCGGCCATTTATCCATTCATCTTCTAGCTGTTTCTTTCAATTCAGGCCAGCAGGGGAACCAAAGCCTATCCCAGCAAGCAACTGGTGCAAGGGAGGGTAGATCCTGGATGTGATGCATGTGTGTGTCCATCACAGGGCAGACACATACACGCACACATTCATACAGTACCTCATGCCAAAGACTTTCCCAAAAGGCTATTAACCAACCAGTATTGGTCTGTGAGAGGAAACTGGAATGCCTAGAGGAAACCCACACAAACCCATGGCAAGCAAGAACTTATAGACTCCAAAAAGATGAGACCCCAGCTCCAGGAATAAACCCTGGGCTCCAGCTCTGCAATGCTAACTACTATGCTACCATGCTGCCCTTTCTCCTTTTTAAAAAGTCAATATTCCTGTGTCAAATCAGCTCTTTTAGACCTGCCATTTGTTTTACTGTATCTAACAGTGGCATACTACTGTATATGAATGTCTTGAGAAAAATAGCAGATTGAATATGTATTGTTACTCTTTGTTCCATATGTACAGTATACATTATGCAGCTCTTTTTCATTGTTAAATGACACAAAACAGTGGTTAAAGAAATTCTGTATATGGTTCACAATGTAGTTTGCAGATTTTGGTGGGCTTTTTTTAGTTATAAACACAATCTGGAAGGCCCAGCTGCATTCAGCAGCTTGGCTCAATATCATAACAGCCCTCTAAGATCAGAAGCAGGTAGTGAATGTTCTGCATTTGTCACCCGTATCAATCATCTTTCCTTTATGAAAGCTGGTTCATTGGTCACTTTTTCAACCTTGAAGATTTTTGTCTTTTCATTGCTCCCATCAATCACTGCAAGATAGCTTACTCCCCCACAGGGAGAGAAGGCATATACTGTATGCTTTTCTCTCATCATACTTGGATGCGTTGTACACTAATTGAAAGGGTCTGTCCACAAGCCAACAGACAGCTGAGAGTCCAGATACTAAACATATTGATCACTTGTTTTAATCTGGTAGGGCTGTCTGAAAATAGACCTGTGCGCATTGGTAAATTGGTAAATGGTGCCAGGGAACTGGGCATTTTTTTCAAAGGTTTAGTCTGTCACACTTTCTGAGGTATGTTTTCTCCCATGAGGAATAAATAACCCCATCAAACCCGGCAAAAAACAAATAAATCCTTAAATGTTCCCTGTCAGTCTTCCATTAGTATGTGTATTGCTTCAATAAGAGAAGGAAAGTGGTGGTTATAGTGAACAGGATGACACTGGTTGAAAAACATTTCTAAAGAAGGATTCTACAGTATTTTATTCCCCAATAGGAGAGAATGCAGGAAATATTTTAACCCTTTTAATTCAGAGGTGGGGGTAGGGCTGACCCATGCTCTATAAAGGTTTACTGTGATCTGATATTGGTAAAGTAAAGAGGTAAAGGGATTTTGCTAGATTTAGACCTTTCCAACATTGCTTTTCCATTCAAATGTTTCTCTTAATCCAACATGGCAGAAATATATACTATTGGGCAAAAGAAATGCAACATTTAGATCTATTATTTTAATTAAACATTATAAATTTAAATATCAAACAAAATCTCTAAATATATTAAACCAAAGATCAAAGAATAATTAGTGTGTTTTAAAGATAAAATATGTCACACGGTCAAGCTGAAAACAATGAAAAGTTAGTATCAGACATGACCTCCCTGTGCATTAACATACTGTAATCCTGGCAGTGTTAATGCATAGGCTTATAAGTCTCTGAATAGACTGCCGTGGGATCTTACACCACTCTATGTAGCTGCCGTTGGCTAGTCAATGAATGTCTCCTGTGGATAAGATTGACGACTGACACTGTAGATGTTCTATTGGTCTCAGGCCAGGAGAAAAAGATGGCAACATCTCAACATTGTTATGCTGTGATTGGGCCATTTTACTCAGTTTTAAGGAACTCTCTAAGTATTGATACAATATTGGCAGTGTTATTTCTATGATCTGATCAACTTCTGTTTAGTCTCTCCTGTATTTTGCAACTGCTAGTCCTGTACAGCTGCAAACAGCTGACCTTGCATTAACAAGTTGATCCTATAACATTCTATTAGACACAATAAACTCTGGCTTTGGGAAGACCTTGACATTGGTTTCTTACAGTCATGGCAGTGCAGTCCTACCACTTGTGTTTTTATATTGTTTTACTCTAAAATTAATTTTTCCAGGTTGGTTTGCAGGAATGGAGAACATGTTAGATCACAGACCTTACCAATGTACACCTGAGCAGTCCATTACCCTCAATATGTACAGTACCACATTTTTCTTGTGTGAGTTATTTTTGGAAGATTCCTCTCCATACCATCTCACTTTCACCACCCCAGCAGTTGTTTGAACAACAAAAAAGTCAAATTACAGTAGTGCTTAGCACAGTGTCTCCACTCGTGCTGTCTAACATGTCAGGCGCAAAACGTCAGGCATTGTTGAATGAAATCAATATTCCCTGGCTTACGGAAGATAGGAATTTCATCTCTCAGCAATACTATGAATAGTCTCTGAGCATACATATCATTTTCATGCAGATAATGAGCTACAGTCATTCTGCTGACGTATATATTATTTCTTCCTGGAATTGTGCATACTGCAACTGCTGCAGTCTGAAAACAAATACACATGAGTCAGATAGATGGGATTGTCCTGAGTGTCTTTGGTGACCCTCTGTGTTCTAGGACATGGCCTGTCCTTCCTAGGTTCCTTTTTTTTTCTAATTTGCTTATTGTTGAATCAAATCATATTATTCTTTAGGCAACATCTCTCACAGACAGTCCTCGTTCAATTATGCCTACATTGCAATTAGTTGTTCTCCGTGACCAAAGCAATATTGACATTTCTAGATTACTGTATGCTGGGAGACAATCAAAAAGGAAAAAGGGAACTTTAGCATATGTAATTAAAACTGAAGGACTTAAAGCAAGAGACATTTTGTTAACATTGCTATAATATATTAGTAAGGACTCATTATTGCATAAAATGTTCAATATAGTGCAAAAAAGGTAGTGCTGCTTTTGTCGAATTTTGTAAGAAGCTACCAAGTCATAATTGTACACTATATATATATATTTTATAGTCAATATACTGTAGTTTTACAAGAAGAAGTAGCAGCACTCTGTCCTCAGCTCCCCTAGGTACTAACAAGAAAAAATGAACTAGACAGAACAAATATTCTCTGCTTTTTGGTAAGGTTTCTTATGTTCTTCTGTGTATACATGCTTTACTCTCTGTTTGTTTTTAGCAACAGATGTGAGCTTTAATGATATTGCATGAAACATTTGGAAATGCAAAATTCAGAGTGAGAAAGATAATTTCATGGCAGGAAAGCAACGGAAAGAACTACCTGACTACACCAATCCAGTTTATATGGAGAAACTTCAGTTTTTATCATTTAAAACTGAAACAATAGTCATTTCTTATTTAATTGTTTGTTTTATTTTAAAAGGAGCACAGAAGTCCCAGGGTATTAATGTGGAGCTGCTTGTAAAATCTATGAAAATCTTAAAGCAATGGCTATAATTCAAAATCCAACCACCAGTAATTCTCAAAGGGATTCATTCTTGTATTAAAATATTTAATTATTTTG
This sequence comes from Lepisosteus oculatus, assembly GCF_040954835.1. Lineage (NCBI taxonomy): Eukaryota > Metazoa > Chordata > Actinopteri > Semionotiformes > Lepisosteidae > Lepisosteus > Lepisosteus oculatus. The sequence continues at coordinate 20,418,034 of NC_090702.1, read as the reverse complement.
TTCTGTTTTAGATAATTCAGAGCTAATTAAAATAAGGACTACCTACCTTTAAATTAAGGTTACTTGTAACAAAGGTAATTTTGAAATGTTTTATAGAGTTAAACATAAATTGCATTTGCATTTGGGTCAAGGAGCAATTCCAGTTGGGATAAGCTGTAATAAATAAAGCAGAGTTGATTAAAAAAATCATTATACAGTATATCAAAGATTCTTCCCAGAGTCTACAATCTACAGTAAACCTGAAGCTTTGTTTCAGTCAGGGATAAAAGAAATGCTTGATGTTAGAATACTAAAACTGAAATGTCAAAGAGAGATCTTAGAGTCTTGGCCACACTGTCATTGTCTGAAACACATGTTTTAACTTTGAGAAAGATTTAATCAAATTATATTATTTTTAAGCTGCAGGTGATTCTTCAGTACTTATAATTTTGTATACCTCTTTAATGCCATATTATGACATTAAAAAGCATAATAAAGTTTGCAATTGGCCTCCTAATAATTCCCATCTATGAATTGGCTTCATTACTCTGTTCTCCTCCTCACTAATAGCTGATGTGTGGTGAGAGTACTGGCACACTATGGCTGCCATCGCATCATCCAGGTGGGGCTACATATTGGTGGTGGTGGAGGGGAGTCCCCATTACCTGTAAAGTGCTTTGAGTGGAGAAAAGTGTCCAGAAAAGCTCTATATAAGTGTAAGCAATTCATTATTATTAATTATTACATTTTTAGTACAACTGTAGGTTTGCAATTCAGTTCTAAATACAGTATGTCAACTATTCACAACTGTTAGATGCAGAGAGAAAAACCTGTGCAGTGTAAATATCAAATTTTCATTGGAAAAAAAAAACATAAATGCAATGAGAAATTTCACTAATCTGTATAATATGGATACACTGCTTTTTTCCCAAGAGATTCTCAAAATGCTTTGAGTAAAGGATAGTTAAAATGTCACTTTTAACTTAATCTTTTAACTTATTAGTCTCGAATAAATAATGACATACTAATGAGCAATCAATACCTGATTTCTTAACAGGAGGCTGCATAAACAGCTTTAAATTGCATTTCAAAACTTGAAAATGCAAATTTGATAAGATCAGCTAAGACATACTCAGTGCTAGTGACTGCATCCAGAAAACAGAAAGCTTTGTTTACCAAGCATTAATAATGAATATAATTTGGCATTAGTAAATTACGGTTTTCATTTTGACATTTCTTTTTGGCATTAAATCACAATTAAGCCTGGAAATTGTGCACAGCTAAATAAAGGGGGTTTGTAGTGTTGATTATATGCCGAATTAACTATCACGGCAACAGCATTTTGGTTACATGCCTCCGCAACCCAAATCTAAATATTTTTATTTAGAATGTAAAATGAAGCTTCCAGAAGAATGCTAGGAGATTACAATGGACAAAGCAAGGGATACCTAGAATTATGTATTGGGTAATTTCTTAATGAATTTGCTGGTACATACAGGGGCTCTCATATACAATGCTATTTCTTTTATGGTATAATACACTATTACAGATAGATGGGGGGTGGTGGATACCTAAGGAGAGAATGGACAACACGAGACAAGGAGAGAGAGAAAGGAGTGCCAGGCAAGAGGTTCTGGTTCTGATCAACCATTAAGACTAGATTCAATTACTGGAACCTTGTTAAGAGAGCTTGTCATTCTGTTGATTTATGAAACACGGATTTCCTTTATAAAGAATCCCAGGGTTAAAAATGGTCTCTCTTGCTTAGTGGTTTAATTTTTAGAATAGGAAATAGGTTTCCCATTCACTTTGTAGCATCCAGATTTATAGAGAGGTTTAATTGTAGGTTGGATTTTGTTTAGTTTAGAAGGCAGGATTTTGCCTCTTGCTGCCCTGTGTAGGTGATTGAATACTTTGAATACTTTGTAGCAGTCTGGAGTTTTTCTGGTTGGTCAGGGCCCAGGCCTCTGAGATGCATTGTTTGTAAATAGAGTAACTTGTATGTTTTACTGTATGTTGCATGCTGTGGCATGTGTTTAGTATGTGTTGTTGTCATTTTTAATAAATATTTGTTTAACTAAATGTGCCTGATTCATCACTCTTTTCACCAAAGCTGTGCCAGAGAACACAGATCTCCGGCCCCTCTAGCTATACCAAACATACATTTGTATTCTTGGGATTATGATTATTTATTTTACTTATTGATTATCTTACTTGATATTTTTGATATTTCACTATTTTTGCAACCCTCTATCCATTACAATTAATACATACTTCAATGTGTTCTTTCCTTTCACAACTAAGCTCTTTAAAGTAATTTTTAATGTTGAAGTTTTTATTTTAACTTATGGAGATCAAACCTATACACAATTTAATGTAATCACAGTCTCTATTTTTATTAACTTCTCAGTTTCAACCCTGTAAGGTCAGAATGTTTGCAAATGTGCCAGAATGAAAATTACAGCAACAAAAAGCATGAGGATTTTCATCAACATGTCTGCAGTTTGGACAGCCAATTAAAAACCTGTAAATTTCCAAACATACATTGTAATATTAGTACTGTACATTATTTTATTAAACATTGGTTTTAAATATACACTTAAAACATAATAAAGTTTATAAATGACTGGAAGTCTTTTAGCTGATTTAGCTTCTTGGTTGGTAGCAGCTGATTGATCCAAGGATTTCAACCAGCTATTAATTAAAACAAGTCAGAGTATCAACTTCAGCGATATGGCTGTATAGCTTCATCCAGACTCCCATAACTCTTTGTGTATAAAGACATGTCTGCTTTTCTCGGTTTTGTATGCTCTTCCTCGTAATTTGTGTTTGTCTCCAAAGGTTTTAATGTTTTACTGACGATTATGCTACGTGACACGATCCAATGAGTAACCTGGCACAGGGCACTTTTGTAATCTGAGGTTTACCTTTCCAGCTCTAGTCATTGTCAGTCAGTTAGAATTGAGCTTCACCGCATTGAACCACCCTCTCTCTCTTGTCTATTATTTGAAATCAGTTCACGTTTCAGTGTTCAGATGAGAAGTAAAGTAAAAACAGAGTAAAAACAAATATGCATATCACAAACCATACACAGCAGAAGTAATTTAAAAGTATTTATTTTACAATTATAATTCTGGGAATAAAGTCTTTAATTGATGCATAATGCACACTTACAAACATTCAATTACACAGAAGACAAAAAGACAGAAGTTTGAAGTTTGGGGTCTTATTTTTGCAGAATAAACATTAATGCAGTGAGAACAGCCTTTAATTCATTTCAGAAGTCTTACCTGGGGCCTTTGTTGTTAATTAAAGAAAAACACAGCTAACCTTTAAAAGCAATTAGAATTAGTCAGCACATTTAGTTTGGCTTATGTTTTTTTCTGTTCCTCTCACCTTTTTCAACCAAAACAAAGAAACGGTCAGGAGTCATTGTGTTTTTTGACTGCTGATTACAGCGTGTCAAAACATGTACTGTAATTTTTCATCAGTAAGTGTAATTCACCCAAACTGCCTAAGGAGGAGGTTGGGGGCCCTCTTGACAATGCTATACCCTATTTCATCTTGACAAGTAAGTTGATTAAAATGTCAAAAATAATAAGTAAAGATAAGAGATGCCACTCATGGGATACGGTTATTATTTCACACTCTTAACAGGTTTCATTGGTTTTAATATTGCACTGTAATAAAGTCACAAATCACACATATTTGATGTTAAATTGTGGCCTTTGGCCATTTGCATTTTTGCCTTGCTCGTAATGCTGTATAGCTTAAATGGAATGTGTCAACCACGTTATAGGAGTAAGAAAAAAAATATTGCCTGACAGAGTAACTCATTTTCAGAATAATGTCTTACAGTTTTATGGTAATTTTCATAAGAACTGCAATATACATTAGTACTTTATAGACGTATAACTGAGACTAATGTAGGCAGTTTTATTATTGATTTGCAGGTTAAGCTTTCAGGGTAAATCAGGCCAATTAATGAATTAATGTGTAAATCTGTATTTAGGTACAGTACATGATTTTTGTCTTGTAATGTACCTTTATTCACTATGTTTTAATTATTCACTGTATACTGTAAACTATATTAATCTATAAAGCATCACATTGTGGTAAATGATGACATGCACACATACTGTACACATCATTTGTATGAAGTCCAGAAGTAGATGATCAATTAACTATAGAAACCTCTCTTTTTGAAAGGTCATGGGATATAATTGTCAAGGCTCTGACATCCAGCTCCAGATAACACAGCTCTTTATTGAGAATAAAAACCTGACACTTGATTTTCAGCTGAACAAACTGATTAATGTCATCAGTGCATTCAATTAATGGAAAACACATTCTTAAAGGAATGAATTTTGAAAATATAAATGCTTCCTAACTCAGTAGCTTGGGTATAGAATAGTGAAAATAAAGCAGAAGTCTTTAAATTTACTATCATTTTTAGGCAGGTTTAACATCTGCTTATCATCTTGCAATATAAAACAGTAGCCCAAAGAACGGACAACGCTGCCATACTGAATTTCAAAATCCAGACTACAATTAAGTTTTCTAATAAGCACACTTCTGCCTAAGATATAATGATAAGTAATATTTCTTCAGCTCAGCAGATGGCCTTGTAGACTCATTTTGGCCCACGAACTCTGTGTAAATTACAGATAATAAAACGTCTGGAAACACATCAGTTGTGCTTTTAAAAAAGTTAGTCTGATTTACTGAGAACTGATTTTCATCACCAGAATGTACTGATAATGAATAGTGATCCATTTCAGCAGGAGCTTGTAAGAAATGATTTTCCATAACTAACTTAGGTTTTTATTCAAAGAGGTTTGAAAATGTGTATGCTTATACAGATGCAGTCATCTAGAATGTGTGTCAAAACAAAGCATTCTGGTATACTGCAATATGTTCCAGCATAACGAATTTAGCCCTTCATTGCTCAAAGATTTATAGGAGACATTTGTGTTGCATTAGGTATAAGTGAAACAGTAGCTGTTTTATTTTAGTCTAATGATTGTATGTCTTGAAAATATATACATACAAAAAAAATAAACAAAATACATAGCTTAGCTACCATTTTAAAATATGTGGCTGTACAGGTGAATGGAGCTTGGATCAGACCTTGTTTTTTCAATGCCCCATGTTTCATGACAAATCTCAGAAAGCAATGCATTTCTTGCAGTGACTACAAACCAATCCAAACAAATGAAATTGCTAGTATTGCAGTGGTGCAGCTGCATGTGGTTGTCAGAAAACTCTGATTTTAAACAAAATAAATGTTTCTTAACCCATTAGCTCTTCCTGAGCTAATCATACTGTATGCATACTGTACTAGTGACAAACAATTTCATTAAATATACTGAATACATTGTTGAGACAGGATGTTATATATGTTTTGGTGTAAACAAATTAGTGTTTCAATGCCAAAGTTAGTTGTTTTATTATTAATTCTGTATAATTATGTATGTAGATAACGAGAAACAAATTTATTGCCCGCTATAATGTATGTATGCATGATTTTTAGTGTTACAAAAATAATGTTCCCTTATTGAAATAGTTGCAACTATAAATTGTTAAATTTAAATTGGCAGCAATTTGTCTTTCTGAGCAGTGTATTGTTTCCTTATAACCCAGACAAGGCCTTTTGCAGCAGCAGAAAGCAAATTAGCAACTGGTCTCACCACAGTTAAAAAAATGTTGGAGTTGCATTGGTAGCTTCCACGCTTCCTCTCAAAGCAACATTACATTGTGATGAATCTTGATATCATTTATATGGGGCTTTCTAAAGCTCATATCCATGGTTCTGGGAGTGGGTGGAGAGACAAAGGAGGATTGAAGTACTGTAGCAAATGTGGTCAAATCTTTATTGCACAGTGCTTTTATGATAGCTGTCTGATTCTTGTTAGTGGCTCCTTTGTCAGAAATCTGACAGAGGTGCCACTGAATGTAGGTGTGGAGTGATACAGGATTGTTTTTAAGTAACACTGTTTTGTTCTTGTGTTCTGTTTCTGAAAAAAGAACTAATAGAATCTAGTGCAAAAAAAAACAACAAATTACAGTTGACAGAAATATGATATCCCTATGAAACATAGAACAAATGCATCTACCGGCTTTTTAATGTCAGATAAGCACTTCTACACAAATAACACGAAGATACTTTCACAATTTTGTGCACATACAGATGCAGAATGCACATCAAAATTGCATCAGCAGAAAGAATGCTGTGGTATACTACAGTACATTCCGGTCCAGCATACTGTTTTTAGCCCTTCACTGCTCAAAGCAGATCGCTAGGTGGCACATGTGTTAGATGTTAATGAAATGGTAGCTTAATTTAATCTGTTTTTTTTTCTTTGTCTTATATTTCTTGACAATATAACATATATTGTGTTATATAACCTTTTGAAATAGATAGCTTAGCCTAACTTTTTAAAATTATAATTTGACTGTACAGTGTTTTTTCTGAAAATGGGATTACAGGCCATGAACAGAGCCTGTATCCATTATATTAAAACCCTTGCATTAGGCTGTTATGTATGGAAGTACAGTCCTGTAACATTCATGTACTGGAAGCCTACTTTTTTAAACTCAATAACGCAATGTTATTAAAAATATTAATTTATGAATATAAATATATTCAATGGCAGTGGTAGGGGTATCTGAAATAATAAAATAGGGTACAAATAGTATTCTCCATAAACATTTTTTGCCTCAAATTATTTAACTTGGTCACTTGTTTTCACTACATTTCCCATGAACACTTGCAAGGGTCAACTTAAAAACAATAAACAACATATGATTGTACAAACAAAAGTTATATAAGTACTAATAAATTGCAAAGGCTGTGTTGGACCTGCAGAACCCAAGGAAGCAGAACCGTGGGTTTCTAAGAGATGTAGTTTTTGTGTGCAGTGGCAAGATTGGACCATCACGATTGATATTTTATGGTTTATTTATGGAAACTGAAAAAATCAGAAGTACCGTGGCAGACAAGGTGTTAAGTGTTTTCTTGACAAAGTGTTAAGGTGGCACAGGACACAGTATAGCTAGTGAGTGACAATGTTAGTTATAAGTTATGTATGCTATTGTATTCAGTAAATTTTGAAATGGATAAATTAGTTAGGATAACTTATTTATTCATGTTTGCCTTTTCATGAAAGTTATCCGGCTTATTTAAGTATTGTAAGTTAATTATAGCTGAAGACTGCTTGGTATCATAATAAATCATAAAAGTTTTATGTCAGTTCAATTCCAAGAAAATCTAGAGTTGCTGAATGCATACAGATCCATTAAACCACCCTCTGTTCCACCTTACCAGTCACCATATGCAGTACAATAACTGTTAAAATATTTTGAATAATGTTTTCCAATCTAATGGGGGATTTACATAGAAATGATTATTCTTCTTAAGGCTATAATTTTTAGTATACTTTTGAACCCTTGATTGCTTATAGCAGGTGTTTTATCATTTTATGAATAAATTATTGTGGAATTGACTAATGCTCATGGAAATGATATTTTTAAATCCCAGCCCTTTTGAGTGCTTAAGTGATTTTTATTTCAGGGAGTTTCTTTTGCTAGTGTTATTTTGAAGGTCCTTTGGCAAAGGTGTGAACCCCATGTCTGCCTCTAAAGAACCTGAGATTATGACAGAGAAGGACAATAATATTCTAGACGTAGTATTCATTTCCTGTTAAAGCAGACAGTTTAAAGGCAGAATAGAAGATCATAATCCGTCCAGATATTACACCTAGTAGGGAATCTTGAAAGATCTGACACAAAAGCCTGGAGATAGTGTTTTGTTGGGATAAAAATAGGCAATGAGGTAAATAAGGTGACCTGATGTGTGAGAATGATAACACGGGCAAATGTTCCTTTCAAAGAAAGCCACACCTTGCAGACTTTCCTTCTTGAATATCAATTAACTAAGAATCCTATATGTGATGACACGTACGATTTAGGTTTGCAAAGGAGTTTTGAATTTGTTACATATGTAATGATTCATTTTAAATATTTACTCAAAATCAAGGAAATGAGTGATGATGAAAAATGATTCTCACCCAACAAGGCAAACATTCTGCCCTTGGAACGAATTATAAAACAAAACTGTTGTGCTTTATTTTATCTGCTTGTTTTCTGATAAGTGCATTGTAGTTCCAATGTTGTTTTCTACCTTCATTTTAAGTCACTGATTTCTGTGAAATTCCTTCCCTGATGAATCATCCTTAAGCCATTGGTCGCTGTCAATTGTATCCGTTCAAGTTTTTATTTATAGAATGTTTATCCAGCTTTGGATGCATGCACTGTTGTCTCTGCTTCTATTGAGGAGACAATTATTTTTCTGATTGGTTTTACTTGAATGCTGTATCTGCTATAGAGTCGTGACTCATCCTTCCTTTGAGATTAATACATAAACTACTAAAACTGCATTTTTTTCCACAGTACGAGCTCACTCATTGTTAAGAAGTAGACCCCTAATCTTTTGCAGATTGAAATTCAAGCTGTCTAAATGTTTCTCTATGTATTTCTTTCAGCAATGCATAAAAAATGAAAATGTCCCCATTTAGAAATGAATTGATATTACTTACAGTATGTCTTCATTATGTTTCAATGTGTTTGCAGCTGGTTCCTTGTAAAAAGACACTCAATGCTTGTAAAAAAAGTATGTGTACATGAAATGTTGTCAGTGAGGAAAGCGGTTTATGAAGTTTTGATAAAATGAATAACAGAACTGTTATTAAAAGTTGCTATTGAGACATTAATATACGGCAATCACTTGGGGGTAAATTGTTCCTTTAGTTAGTGGTGGATGGATAGGTACTGTGAATTTAGCCATTTTTATACTAGATGTTGTGGGCTTTCAAGGTTCCCTAGAGATCTTACAGTATTTTATGTTTATTAAGTGTCAGCAAGGAACGTAACAACAATTCAGCAGCACAAAGCAAAGCAATATTCTGTCTTATATTTAAAACATTCTGCATATCCCTGCAATGGTCCAGAATCCCACCAGATCACACAGTGGTCATGCTCTCTCAGTCCTCCCTTTTACCTTGTGCTAAGCAAATAAGCTCTTGCTGGCAGAGACCCTCACCAGCCAAGCAGAGATGGCAGGGTGGAGGGCTATGCTGTCTACTTTTCAGTTTTGACATGCCCCAGATATTCCCACCTCTTGTGGCTTTCAGGAGGAGGTCAAGTTCTAATCAAACCCATCTCCCACGCATTAATATCTCGCCTCCTGTGCAGCCCTTTGCACTGCTTCTCTTGCACCCATCCCCACTCTCTCCTTGTTGTGGCTCCTTGGTTTAGTGCCCACAGATCCGAGTGCGTTGCTCCCAATAAGGTATGAATAGGCTATTCTTTTTTAAATTCAAACGTTCACATTAAATTAATAAATGTCAAAATCTGAAAACTTAAAATAGCATGTAATCTGAAGTTAGCTGGCACCAATTTATTACAGATGTAGGTTGTAATAAAAATTAAACTCTGACTGACTAATTAAATCTTTCTTGCAAAAAAGATCATTAAAATTATTCTGCTTAACCTGATCTAAATCCCCATATTGCATTGTTTTCTCCCCTCAATTACAGCAAAATGTGGACTTAAAGATAAGGACCCCCGGGAGGGGGGGTTAGTAAAGATCTTAGACATACTGTACAGTAAGACATACTGTACCCCAATTCCTTTACTGTGATGCATCTCCTGAAAATGTTTTTGGAGGGAGCTAATTACACCTTACCGCATGTGTATGAACGGAAGACTGATGACGAATTTCTTATAATGTGTGAAAAGCAAATTCCAAGGGAGCTAATTAAAACCTCCATCTGACTGATCTTAAATAACATTTCAGACTTGTGCTTTTTTTTATTTTCTGTATGGCACAGGCTGCTAATGTGTTAACTAACAACAATAGAGTTTCCAAATTTCACTACAAATCCACGGAATTATATTTTGAACTCTTTTGTCAGATTATGTAAGGTCTGCAGTAGATGAAGCACACTCAAGACTCAAATGATTATGCAAGTATATACTGTATGATTGCTTTTCATTTGTACCAGCTGATACTTGCTGATGATAGGGGTATTTTGACCTCTATTCTATGTTTAGAAATTTAGAACTCTGTATGAAAAGTATGCTATAGTATAGATAGTATATATACTCTGCTATCCCTGTTGTCCTGGTCAAATTTCCCTCTGGTCTTTACCAGTGGTGATGGCCTCTTAATAATCACCAGCTATTAATTGGCTTTATTACTCTGTTCTCCTCCCCACTGAAAGCTTTGTGTGGTGAGCATTCAGGCGCACTTTGGATGCCGCTGCCTCATCCAGGTGGATGCTGCACATTACTGGTGGTAGTGGGTGCTTTACCTGCAAAGAATTTTGAGTGGAGTGTCCAGAAAAGCAAAGTGTGAGGAATTGTTAATTATTATATATATATTTATACTTCATATCAGAAATATTATGTACTGTATCTACTGTATATTCCAATATAGTACTGCACATGATGGTGGGAGTGTTCCATAGTGGGTAAGTCCTCCTTTTCATGGCATTTGGTTTCAAGTTCCCGCTGAAGATGTGCTGTTGTAATTTGAGCAAGGTACTGTACTTTATCCCGATTGCTCCAGTCCACCTAGCTGTATTATTGGGGGGGTCTCTCACATGGTCTCTCATCTAGTTAATGTCACAGAAACCACAGTAAGCTCTGGCCCAATGAGCCATTGCTCTTCAGATATGGAAATAGTATATAATGGGTAAGAAATGTTGCCTGATAACATTTTCATTCCACCTGAGTAAGTGAGAACATTCTGTTTATTCTTGAAGACATTTGTCATCCATGATTATAAGCATCTATTGTCACAAATAATGGCTTGCTCAATTGTAATTGTGTGTCACATTTTCTGTTAATCTTTTAAATACAATGTTGTAAGGGCCAGGGTGTAATATGTAAATTTCTTAAATTCTTTTAAAAGTAAAATAATACATAGGTCAGGCACTGGCTGAAGGACATCCCAAGCTTAAATATAAAGTTTTATTATAAATAAAATTAGTTTTTAAATGTTCATTTAAGTTATTTTAGAAAACCAAAGTAAAGCACAGTTGATGCACTAATTTCATTTTTTTAAATGCATGAAAGAGGATGGTGGCCTTTTTGTTTTTCCATTTGCTGAAGAGTGTGCTTTGTTGCTTCCTTATTGTTCTTACTGTTTCTCAAAAAGAATGCAACAGACAGGCTGAAAACCACCAGTCAAAGGGTGGACAGTTACTGTAAGTAGTTATGTGCTAGATACCCTCTCCAACAATTAATGCATGTACAGTATGTGAAACAACTAAAGGTTTAAGACCATCAGTGGGTTTAACTCATTTGGCTTGAGGCACATGTATAAGAGGCAGCCGAAGACACCCTATAGAATGGTTTATTGTGTTACAGGTGCCATTGTGTTCAGGGGTGGTAGTGCAAAGAAATTGTTGGAGAAAAGTTCTGAACCTCCATATTTATACACTAGCATGCTTGTTATTGGTGGAAGCCAGATGTATTGTCTTTCTGCTGAGCTTTCATTATGAACTGTATTGATTGTGGAGAAAATAATCTTCAAAAGTTTAAAGATGTCTAAAAAATTGCATTTTGAACAGTATTGTTCAATGAATCAGATAGTGTTGATTTTATTCATGTTTTAAATTAATTAATGTTCAGTAATGCCATTATTCTCATCATTCAAAAAATGAAATACTAAACCATAAATGATTACAAGTATATAAATATGAAGAGAAATTCAGACTTATTTATATAGGATTACTTTAATTATCTTGCTACAGGAAATGAAACACCTTATAGTTGTCTTCTTTTGGGTTTCCCATAATTTTTAAGATTCCAGAGCTCTTCTGGTTGAATGACCTGGGAATATTTCTATCATATACAAATAAATAAAACATTTCTAATGAAATCTTAAATGAGAGCAAATTGCTTATGAATACATTTGGCAATAGCAATTCATGAATAATCTGACTTGGGAGTTTAACCTCATTGAGACTGCAATTGCTGGTGTTTTAACTGCCTTTTCAGCATGATCATATTCTTGTTGTTCAAACGCCTCTTTCACCCATAACACACAAGTTCTTTATAACAACTGTAACTGGTAGCTTTTGACTATTTTTTTTGCATTCCACACAATGTTGTTATAATGACTGTAGATGTTGTACCATTTGAACCTATTGCAGATGGTGGCGTTGGCTCCTTGAAACTTATTCACTGTAAAATTCTTCCATGCAGGAGAGCTGATCTTTGAGTCAGCTGTGACACAATGAAAAACTAGTCATGGTTGTTATAACTATATAAAACAATAAAATAAATGCTGTTTGTTTTATTGTTTTTTACAGATGAGGTACAAATGTTCAGCTGTTGTACTATAGTCTGGGTTACCTGTATAATAAAGTCATAACCATATGAGGGAATGCAACCTATTTTTTTATCTGCTTCACAGCACCAAAGAACAACTGGAAAGCAAAGGAGTGTTGCTTAGTAACATGTGAAACATCTCTTTCACATTTAATCAGATTTTCAATGCCTTGGGAAACAAGTGTGCTCTTGGTACAGTTTTATAACTTGCTTTTCATGTACCATCTGTCATTAGACGTTGATACTGCTCGGAACATCTAGTATGTGATAGTCAATGTCATGGTATCGATAGAAAAATAACAACCCGTGGCAAGGCTGCAGTTTGCTTTATGCCCTCATGCCCCAAAACCCCCCTAAATTCAAGTGGTAAAGTTATTCCTCATGTCTCCACCTGACTTGCTGGGCAGTGGGACTGCTGGTGCATTAATGGCTGCTGAGGGTCACTCAGATGGCTACTGCAATATATAGATGGATGAAGAGGAGTCTCCTATACATTATGTCAGTTGCTCTGGTATCATGCAGGATGAATGGCCCAATACGATTGCAAGAATTTATTTTTAGTAATCATCCTTACACTATATACTCCACTCGAAGTGCTAGGACACCAGGGTCAAGACACCTACTTTTTTTTTGAGAAAAGCTCTGGGATTTTTAATGACCATGGAGAGTCAGGACCTTGGTTTTATGTCTCATCCAAAGGATGGCACCTTTTTTGACAGCATAGTGTTCTCATCACTATTCTGGGGCATTAGGACCCACACAGGCCTTAGGGTGAGCACTCCTTACTGGTCCTAAGAACACCTTTTCCAGCACCTACCTTAGCTTTCCCAGGATATCTCTCCATCCAGTGTACTGACCAGGATCACACCTGCTTAGCTTAAGTGAGTTGCAAGCTGTGAGTTGCAGGGTGATATACAGTACAGTTAACTGCTGGATATAGCTTATTATTAGATTTTGTTATCCTCAACAAATATTTTCTCTAAGTTAAAAGAACCCATTTAATTAAAAAAAACAAGTCTTTCTTTTTGGATGTCTGCCATAGATTCTACTCTTTTACAATGTTTCTCTTGTTCAGCATCTTTTGCCCCTTTTACAAGTGGCTCCACGTGGCAGAAGATTACAGGTTGGTGAACTTTGTGGGATCCAATTTTGCTGAGTGTCTCCTACAAGCGTCACCTTCACATGACATATTGATTTGTATATTACATTTAACAAGGGAGCACTGCAGCACGTCCGTCTGAGTACTATGAGGCATTATGGTTAATCACTGGAGAGAAGAGTAAACAACACAAATGTAATGCTCTTAATGCCAGACTAACACTTTGGTGACCTACTTTCTGTTCTATAAACCAGTTTTTTATATCCATTTTATCCATTTGCTTTCTTGGGTCTTGATAAGTGTCCATTCAATGTCTTTCTTCAGTCATAGGTAGTAATTTCTTATTACCTTGGCACTTATACAGTTTAAGAAACAATCCCAGAAGTATGCACCGGTTAATTATACAGGAATCACAAATAAGTCGCAATTGCTATTAAAATATATGGAATAAATAACATGTTACTACACATATTTTATATGGTGCGTTGGGTATGTGATTTGAACTGATTGGGAATCCTGTTACAAAAGTTCCACAATGTATTCAAAATGTTTTCTTACCATTCAACTGTCTCATTATCCATTTAATGTTGTTATTTAAAAAAATGCTTCTCTTAGTATCCAGTGATGGAAGGATTCTGTACCAAGCAAAATAAGTTTCTGACCTCTAAATGTGCATTTCGATTTAATCTGCAAGTTCGGTCTTAATAATAGATCACTATCAATAAAAATCCAGCTGCAACAGAAATGCAAAACTCTTAAATCTTAAGCAAAACTTAAATCTGAGATCAAAAGAATTATTGATTTTTTTTCCCTCCTAAAAGAAACAAGGTTAGGGAATCTATTTCAGGCAAGCAAATCTCGAAGAGAATGAGTTCAAAGTGTAATTTTCCCTGAAGCAGGAATTTGTCATATGCAAAACATGCTATGACTGAAAAAAGACATGTAATTCAAACCTCTCCTTTCTGTGACTATCAGAAGAAAGAATGGTTTTAGTACATTCTGTTGCTGAAATGCTAATATTTCAAAAAGCAGACAAGCATTTCATATTGGAAAAATTGGCAAAATAATAATAGTATCCTCCCAGATATAGCTTGCAAACTTGGATTACTTTCCAAAACAAATGAAGCAATTTAAATAAATATTGCATCCAGATAGTCTGAGTGATTATTGCAAAACAAATGAAGAAGATCCCATTCTTGTATGTATAATTTATATTTCTTTTGGAATGGAAGCTACTTTAAAATTACCTTCTTACAATCCTTTTTGACTGATAGCAGCCCAAACCCTCCTGAAGTTTTGTTAAGCAATGCAGGGTATATTTTCTGTGTAACAGGTGACAATCCTTGCTAACATCCTAATTGCCTGTAATTAATATTATGTATAAAACAGTACATATAGCATGAAATGGTCACATTCGATGTGTAGTTGCTCAAAAATCTTTGCTTAGAAGAGGCTGCCAAATGAAAAGTCTGAAATGAAACAGTGTGAAAACAAAACTTGGAAGAAGATTCCTTACTTGTGAGTTCATGTTTGACCAGGTAATAATTAATGACATCGGTGAACTAGAGCACAGCATCACAGAGAATGTACAACATTTATAGTGAAGCATAAAAGTGTATAAATTCAAGCATTGGGCATCTTTACAAAGGCTGTCAGATATTTTTGAAACATCAATGGTAAATTGACTGCAGACAGATACAGGCAACTTCTGATCCATCATGTAATTCTCCCAGGAATTCTCTGTCTGGGTAAATCATTTTCAGACATGAAAATGATCCCAATAATACATGTATTATATAGTTTATTGATTAATGAATTGGCTACATTACTCTGCTCTCCTCCCCACTGATAGCTGATGTGTGGTGAGCGTTCTGGCGCACTATGGCTGCCGTTGCATCATCCAGGTGGATGCTGCACATTGGTGGTGGTGGAGGGGAGTCCCCATTACCTGTAAAGCGCTTTGAGTGGAGTGTCCAGAAAAGCGCTATATAAGTGTAAGCAATTATAATTATTATTATTATTATTATTAATGTTATGAGGCAGCATGGGGTAATTATGGGACAATACCAAGTGCAGATTTAAAAAAAGTTAACTACTGTAGGAAGAAACCTGATTAATAACACTATTTAAATTTAATTCATAGAATCGCCTTTTGTAAATAAAATAATGTTGTTAATTTGATTCATCAGCCTTTTTATTAGTTCTTTTCAGAATGTAACTCTGGATATTTCTTGAATTAGCCCATATTGTAGTATTGGTCTAATAGAGGAAGGTCATACATTTCTACAAGAAAAGAAAATGCAGTCACTACTGATGGTCAGCTCACAGTAGCTGACAGGCAAGGCTGATTTTAGGGATTAGCCATGAGGCAGACCAACTGCACATAATTACGCACCTTGATTGCAGTGCAGCTTTCAAGGATAATTCCAAGGATTGCGGTCCCCAGCACATTTACAGTCCTTATGCAGTCTTCCAGAGGATGAGAATGCATTTCATAGTTGCTGCATTTAACTGGCAATTTTGTCTGCCACCGCTGACTAGATAGTGAAATTAAGACTTCTACAGGGGAACAAACTTTTAACCCACCAGCTGATTTAGACAATTACACACTCCGTGCATTTTGTCTTCAGTAGTATTACAGTATCTGCGCCATTATTAAAATGTCTTTAACCATATAACCTAACTTTTTGGAATTATGATAAAGTTGTGTCAGCAAGGCAGTGTACATTTGATGGGCAGGACCATCAACTTTGATGCTGCTTGCACTGCAGTAGCAGTTTGCATTTGCAACAAATGGAGTTGAAGTCTTCCCTTACAGTTAAATCAAAGTCCTTATTTAGTGCTCATTCCTAATACTATAATTTTAGCTTTACTCTTGCTGTCATTTTTCAATAATTTCATACCCACTAGTGATACAGCTGCAGATTCTGTGCTTAGTGGTGCTAAGGCATTGTAGTTCATTCTGATCAACTGGGATTCACTTTGCAGTGGGGGTATTTTAAAATCTGTTTTCTCTCTCCTGAGATCTACAATCAAATATATCCTAAAGACAGTTTACTTCCTTAGCTGAAATCTGTCGGAGGTGGGTTAGATGAGGGGTCTTCTAGCTCCAGGGTACCTGGTATGAAGCTAGTAGGGCACTTGAAGGAGATACATCTATCTCTGAAGTCTGGAAGATGCAACGACTAATTTGCTGGGAAGTTAATCAAAATCATGGCCCAACCTTATTTAATCACAAAATAAAATTTCCCTTAAAGGAAAAAAGGGATCCTAACAATTAAATATGCTAACAAATAAGGCAAAAAAATAAAATATCTTAAAGTACTCACACTTACATTGATGAATTTAAAATCATTTCATATTTTGAACTAAAAAAACTATGTATTTTGATGTGTTATGAGGATGATGTAGATTGACAGGGTGAGATTTATTTGGTGCCATTCTGTACCTGACAGAATGCTTCTGAAACATTTAATCTCTATTTATCTGAGAAGCCTGAACTGTGAGAGTGTTGCTTGCATTTAATTATCCTTCAGTCTTCAGTAGACTCGAGACTGGAATTGATGTGTTGAATTTAATTTTAACCAAACATCCACAGCTTCCTTCAATATTAATAATGTTGAATTTTGTTATCTCTGTTCCACTTGCAGAACAAACAAAAAGATTGTTTAAGGGGTACAATTAATAAGGATGTCTGGGTACACTCTGGAATTAAAAATATGTATATTGTTCTCATTTTAAGGAAGCACACTGTAGCTTAAATAATAAAGTAGTCATGGTCCAGACGTTTTTTTTAAAGTCTAATTGCCTGTACAAAACGTTGTAGGCACATTAATGAATGTTTCATTAAAACTATGGTTAACAAGTTTATTAAGAGTTATGTACATTTTCCAAAGTGCCATCAGAACATGATGTAACAGCTGAGGTTTTCTCTGAGTAGTCTCTCACATGGGCTTCATTTTAGCTGCAACATAGTCCTCTAACAAGTATATTACAGATCCGACTCTTTTTAAGTCCTTCCTCTAGTTCATCTCCTCTCAAAAAACAGATGTTAATTATATTTTTGGAATTGCTGAGCACTTTTCTTTCTACATTCTGGCCCTGATGGGTAATTGTACCCCTGCACTGTCTAATACTGAAGTATAGGGACTTTTTATTGTTTTCTAACTAGCGAAACAACAAATTAATAGAATTTCCATTCGTACTTTTGCAGTTATTTTCATTGTGTTCACAAAATTAGAATAAATATCTTGGATCCCTGTTAAAATATAATTCATAGAATATGAAAAGAATATAATTGCTTGATTCATAAATGCTGGAAATATAATATATTTTGCCAAAATACAAGATTGTATTCTTTGTCTCCAATCAGCCAGTCCATATAACATCCTAATGTGATGTAGGCTTCAGGGTGAACAAATTACACACTATAATGACCCTCTAACAATAAGATTTTGAGATTGATGAAAATTTCAGCTTATGATACACAGAAGCAATATCCTTGTACAGGATATTGGCCTTCAGCTTGTGCCAGGACATAGTGGAAGCTGCCAATACGGCTCTTGTCATTTCAACCATCTTTATGAAATGAAAACTGGATCACTTCTTAAATTAAAATTAAACACTGCCCCTTTGCGTGGTAAGATGAATTATATTCATATCTATTAATCTCTTGGAGTTGTTTTTTTAATGTTTAATTTTGAGAGCTCTTGAAAGGTACTGATCAATACTGAAAATACTGAAATATTATATGGTAACTTAATATTGAAAATCATCAGTGCAAAGGATACACAGAACACAATGTGCCTCAGTCCTACTATATAAAGAGAAAGAAAGGATTGTTTTTTATTTCAGTCATCCTTGACCTCACTTTTTCATAGAGCAAGAGCAATGAATAGGCCTTTTGAAAACATACTATAATACTTCTTTCTATAATCATTTAAATACCATATCTGTTTTTTTTTTCTTATCATTGTTTGTTTGTTCATGAGTTTTGTAACTCAGTTTGAAGATGTCTGCTTGTATTACATGCACCAGGGGTGTTTGACATCGGATGCTACAGTATTCATGTCTGCAGGAACCAAATACCAAATACAGTTGTTTTCATTGCACAGGGTTTGGAGAAAGCCATTCCTGTGGCAGCTTCAGGGAACATCAGACCACACAGCAGGCATTAGGACACTCCTCCTGCGTTGATAAGAGACTGACAAATTTGAAGCCATAACACTGGACTGATAAGGCTCTGACCTGTACATTAGCATAAAAAGGAAACTAATACAGATAAGTTAATTAAATAATGGTAGGATCTCAAGGGAAAATATAATCTATTTGCTCTTAAAAGAATGTCAGAAGATGTATAATGATTTCTTTTAAACTGATTTTATGGCACATTGTATATTAGTTTTTTATGTGATGAGAATTTTTTTTCCTCTGGGACCACCAATGAAAATTTGTCTTCAGTGATTCTGTTAAGATTAGTTTTCCTGAAGTATGTATTTCATGTACAGTATATCCCACCACTAAAATACAGTAGGAAGAAAAAGTTACTGGTGAAAGTGCAGATATCAGTACAACAGATTCCTGGGTGAGTAGTTTAGTAGTTTAGTGTTATTCATTTATATTGTAAGTTGCTGAAACTGCTGAACAACTAATTTAAAGCACCGAGAGCTATAAGAAAGGAATATAAACAGATCACTAAGTGTAATTGTGTTTACAGAAGTGACAAAATCAAGAGTCTAAGTACTATAGGTAATGTGATGAAAGAAAGCTAAGGTGAAATACAGTATGAAACTGTATTTACTGTATTGTCCTTTAAATGGGCTGCATCAAACCCATCTTAAAATAACACTTCCACCCGTCGTCTCTTATTAAAATAATGATCCTGTTTCTCTTCTCTTCTTTCTCTCTAAATACCCTTGAACACGCAGAACACTGCCAACCCTCCACTTAACCTTTCTCAACACTCACTACTTGATGCCCACTAGCCTGGCTTTTTCCCAACATACTCTGCTGAAACTGCACTTCTCTCAGGCACCCATGCCCTTCAATCTGTTCCTGCTGGTGCCCTCTCATTTTCTTAATCCTTCTTGACCTCTTTTCTGCCTTTGAAACTGTGGACCTTGTTATCCTTTTGTCAACACCTGCTGACCTGGGAATCACCAACAGTGCTTAGGCTTGGTTTCCTCCTACTGTACCTTGATGATCTGACTTTCCAGTTCTTCTAGCATAGCTTGATCTCTGCGCCTCATTAACTACCCATTGCTGTCCCCAGAAGCTCTGTGCTGGGTCTCCCACTGTCCTCCCTTTGTACCTACTTTCTATATCTACTCCTATTCACTCCAATACACTTTCCACCAGCTTCTGCCATGAACTTCATTCTCATATTTGACTCCTACCTCACCTGCTCCCTCCACATTTCTGCTCTGGCAACCTCCTGCTGTTTCTTCCTAAGCCACACCTGCAGGATCCACCCATTCTCACTAAATTGTCTACAAGTTCCTTGTCTAATGTCTACAGTATTGCAATTCCCTCCTGGCTGGGTTCTCAGCATCTCCAGCTTGCTCAGCTGTCTTATTTTCTCCTGCCACACTGTTACCTCATTGGCAACCTTTAGGTGCACTCATCTTCATCAAAGTGCTCATTTTTGCTGCCCACTGTCTTAGCCTCTGTGCCTCAGTCGATCTCAAGTCCCTCACCTCTTTCTCTGCCAGACTGTCTGTTCCTCCTCTATGTTCGTCTACCTGTAGGACCACCTCATTCTCATCCCTGGCTCTGAAGTGGCAGGATTAAGCATCCACCAAAATAAGAGCTGCTTCGTCTCTGACTACCATTTAACACCTCTTCTTTTGTACAGTATATACTGTACTTTACAGTATGTTGAATATGGAATATTTTGTAATTTGCTCTGGAGTAAATAAGTTAAATTATTTAAAGTGTTTGCACTGAGTACTAAGGTTTTGTATATAGCGGAGATGGTCTACTTTGTTCCACAGTAGAAGGTGTTGAAATACAAAAAAAAACATTTATTAAATCCCAAACAGAGAGAACAAACAACAGAGTTTATGTTTCTACAATTGATGTACAGTACTTAATATATTTTCCATGTAGTGTAAGAATTTTAGGAAGCAAGGGTATATAAGATGTTTCAGTAATTTATGGGACATGAATGAAGATTAAAATAAAACTGTCAATTCTGGCCCAAGAGGCATTAAAGCTAATCTTATTTACAAGAATGAAACAGTTTGAAACCCATTTGAACACAAACGTGCATGTAAAAAGTGTAATTTACTTTTACTGAATGAAATTCTTGGATCCAGCAGCGGTAGTTTAATGCTGTAGTAAAGGAATGTCAAAGTTAAATAATGGGCACATGTTTTCATACAGAAATTTCAATCACTGTTCCTAATTTGAGGTACATTAGCACTGCTGTTGCATGTCACCTTAATAGATGTAAAATCACTTACAAATACTGGGGGCCATTCCAATATGATTCCAAAAGTAAGCTGAGTGGTCATGACTGCAGTGATTTATGATTATGATGTCTTTACAGTATGCCAGAAAATAATATCTTGTGATGCTATTGCACCAGTTCTCCGTTTAGATCTTTTATTCGTTTTTCTTTTTACTCCATTTCTCTTATTCTATCTTTTCAAGGCATTTGATCATGTATTGACATAAAAGACAAGATTTCTGCTGTCTTGTCGAGCTGTTCTTTATTGAAAGATCTTTGCTGCTTGGACAATTGTGGTGTTACTTTTTCTTTTAACTGGCCGATTCTTTAGAGAAGCTGAAACCTGAGGTTAATAATTTGATGCGCTACTCAGACAGTATGTGGCACCCTCAAAGCACGGGCTTAACTATTATGACCTATTGTAATGAACGCCTGGGCCCTGCAAAGTCACAGTGGCACTAACTCTTATCAGGCATGAATTTAGATAGCTTTCTCTTTCAAATTATTGTATTTGTGTATGCCTTTGTCAGGAATTTACAAAACTTGAAGTGGGCAGTTTTATACAGTAGATCATTCCATTAGTTATTTAAACAAAAAATAAAGTTTTTGAATTAAAGAAACTTGAGTACAACTTTGCCATTAGTGAGGCTCTGACTCTCGCAGTCTTCTTTTCAATGACTCATTTATCCCTTTTTACATTCTTTAGTTTAGCAGTGTTTTGATCTATTAGGATAATAAAAAAATCTTGACACGTTTCTTGTTCTTCATTATTTTTCTCTTCCTTTTTAAAAGCTAGAGGAAGTTTTAGAATTCAAAAAGACCATGAGCTTTATTCACAGTACAGAATATCATCATTTCTTAACAGTCATTCGGTAAAAAAAAAAAACTTTTCTTCGAAGATAGACTCATCAATGTGATTTAACAAATCTTTTCATACATTTAATCACAGGAATTATTTTTTTTAGTTTCTCTCTTGTGAGAAGAATTATATAAGAATACAATACAATATTAAATCTGTGGATCTGTAGTGTTAAAATCATTGTCTGACAGGTTTTTCTTTTCAAGAGACTTGGAGATTATTTCTCTTAAGTGATAGTCCCGAATACAGTTTATAGAAAAAAATATAAATATAACATTGATCCAAGTTTAAATATGGATTTGAACATTTCCTATGTAGGAATTGTATGTCGTCCGAATGTCCAATAATCTGGCACATTCATTCATGCTGGCTAGATTAATTAGAGTCTCTTATCCTTAATCATCCTTACACAAGCAGATGTGTGTATTTGCACATTATTTATTGCACCACTTTAAACTGCCAACTTTAAGAAACCTTGGACCCATTATGTCCCTGTTACAGTATGTCCTATTAAGCGTATTCTCAGGAAAAAGGAACTGAACTGAAGGTACAGTAACGATTTGAATAAATGTATACCTCCCCACCATGACCTCAATGTACAGTAGCTTCATTTTCTTATTGTCAGTGCCCACCAGGGAATCAATGCTAGCCATCATAGATAAATAGTTCAGTTGGGTAGCTGCTTCAGCATGCGTAGGCTGCAAAGGAACAAGTAATAAGTTTATTCCATGCTGAAAAAAAAGAAGAAAGAGTACACAACATTTCGGCCATGGAGCCTTCTTCAGGTGTAAGAGAGACGGGGCAGTAAGCAAAGGTAAAGTAGCGGGAGAACAAAGTTTGGGAGGGAGGAGTGAGAGGCGGGAGCAGGGGACAGAAAGAGAGGCCAATCAAGAGGTGTGAAGTCAGAATGGGTGCAGAGAGGTGTGAAATGAAACTTCCAATGAATGGAGAAAATTTAAAAGAACAGTAGTCTGTTGTTAAGAGAAGGGAGAATGTGTGATCCTAGCTGCAGAATTGTGACCTATTGTAATGAACAATTGGAATAAACCTAATCATAGATAAATGTTATGTTCACATTAGGATGTTACTGTATTACACCTACAGTGTAGTGTTATCTATAGAAGCACATCATCCTGGATCTCATTTGTATGAGTACCATATTGTTTCATGTGTAGTTTTCAGGATCATATTGTCTGAATAAGCCTTTCAGCCTTAATAAGGAACTTCCATTTTAATTTGTTGTCCAAAGTTTTATAAAATATTCCAGTGCTTGCAAGATTATTAAATAGAGATACTCTGTTCTATTAAATCCCTGAATTCAGTTTTATAAAAATCTTTTCAAGAAACTGGGTGAAGTTTTGATCATTACGTTTATCTTCCCTGGGTAAAGCAAAATTAGCTTTTTTCCCCTTGATCTGGTATTTTTATCATCTTTATGTAAACATTGTTATTTTTTTCTACAGTTGGATTACAATATATGGTGAGTTAATACTAGATTCACTTGGGCCATGGATTAATACAAACGTAGTCATAGTTATTTACAAGGCTTTTAAATCTGCTTTAAAAGAATCTCAGGTTTTAATCATTTGCATGAGGGACTTCAATGATTTTAGACAAAAGACTAGAACCCATATTAATGACTGTTCCCCCATTAGTACTGAATTATTTTTGAATGCTGGTGTGATCCTGAGAAAATTGCTATAGCATTGGAAGGCTTTAGAAATACTGTGATTTTTTTCAGCCCTTGTGGTATTTGTGCACAATACAGTAACTATGCTTTTTTTCATTGAAGTCTAAAGTCATAGGGCATTTTTCGTTTATATAATATGCAAAGCAGTTTGCATGAGAGACATGTTCATTAAATTACTATCTTATTTTATATTAACATTTAGGATCTCCTAATTAATTCCTTTAATTAGTTTGTGGTTGTAGACAAGCAGTGAGGACTGAAGAGGTCTTTCTATTCACAGGTCAGGCAAAGGTTAGAAAAAGACAGCTGAAGCAATATCTTCTTGCCAATATGTGTTGAACTATCACAGAAGATAAGACATTAATGATCTATTGCAGCTTATTTGTACTTAAGGGCTACCCTAACAAAAGCACTACTTGTTGTTTGTCTCTAATTGAACCCAGAGCACTGCATGTCACAAGTCTGGAAGGTGGTCAATGAAAAACAGAGCTTCAAAGCACATCGAAGAAACCACCCTCTCTCTACTCTTTGGTGACATTTAATTAGAAACATGAAAGGCAGTGTAACATTTTGTAAGTTCTGCATGACGATTATTAGTTTGGCTGTAATCAAAGCTGGAAGTTTATAATTAAAGCCATCAGAGAAACCATATGGAAATTACTGCACTCACATGCTGTGTACTTAGGTAAGATGGCAATAAATCCAATGCTAACAATGAGACCATTTCAGATTATTAAGGACTCATATCACTGTGCCAATGTAATTTAACTTGAAACTTTTATTTTTTGCATAGATTATATTTTCAGTCCTAGGTTTGACCATTAACTCTCATTTGGTTCAAATCCCAACTTGACTGGTCTTAGGAAATGACCTCTTTTAGCTCCTGTCTTGGTTCTTCTGTACAGGTTGTGTACACAAAAGGCAGCCAGACTGTAAAATAGTTGATCTAATGACTCAGTTAGACCCAAGAGGATTCTTTTGTATATTGTATTTTGTTTTATATTCATTCCCATCTTATACCCTGTTTGTATCAGATCGCAGAAACTAATCGATGCTGGTCCTAGTCAATACTGGGATGGGAGACCTCCAAGAAAATCCACATTGCTGTTGCAAATATTGTTGATGAACCAGCAGGGGGCCTCTTCCCTGTGGGCAACAGTTTTGAAAGCAATGCACCAGTACAATAACAATATTGGGAACAATATGGTCTAGGAGACACTCTCCATAGAAGATATATTATGCTGAGGCTCTGAATACTTGGTTACTTAAGATGCCATTGCACTATTTGAAACAGTGATCTTAACTTCTTACTCACACCCTGCCAATTCCATTATGGGTTTGTTCAATCTGGCCGCCATAAAGTTTAGGTCTAGTAATTACTGACTTCAATGCCAGATCGGGTTTGTTGTAGGGCTGTTGGAGCACAGTGGCTAATGTGTGTCACCGAGATGAGTGTTGCACTTTTAGTGGAGGATGAAATAGGTTGTCTAATATCTGTAAAGTGCTTTGGAATCCTTTGGGATATAAATGCAAGGAATAATTATGCTGTATGCAGAACTAAGATACAATATCCTCTTTTTAAACAGTCTCATGTTAACTAATATATTGTAGTACATATATAACATTCCATTACAGTAGCAAATGCTTTTGTATGAATTGTCTTGTACACTGTACAGAGGGATATCCTGAAGGATGGCCTTGGGGAAGTTTGAATTTAATGTATATCTTATAAGGACTGCACAATACTAATCATTTGTGCCACTGCCACCAGCATTTTTCTCTGTTCTTTGAGTCTAGTAAGTCTACTGTGACTAAGTCATCCATTCCCTTTCGATCCTCCCTAAGCAGATATTGATTCAATGTCTTTAATGTTTCCACCAATATAAACATACTCTAATGCAAAAAAAATCAAATCTATCCCTTCTGTTGGAATATTGTATACAATGTGATCTGACAAGGTTAAATAATGGCTTAGCTTCAAACTTCACCATTCTGAAGGGACAAGGAAAGTCAATACTTTGCTATTAAGTCTCCAAACAGAATAATATAGGTCAGGCTTGCAAGTCAGTGATTGGTTACCAATTAATCTGGGCAATATTAAATAGAAAGCTTTTTCAGGGAATTGATTCACAGAAGATAGAGTGTGGTAAGAGTAAGAAAAACTGATAGTAAATAGCTGATAGTAAACAAAAGCTTTAGAGTTTTTTTCTGTTCCCTAAAATGTATTTAACAAATACACATAATACAAATAAAGCATACTTGACATGAAATTGAAAAAATATAAAATTTATATAAAATAATAATGTATTAAGTACGATATAAACACAACCAAAAATTAAGTAATAGTTGATGGGCACATAATAGTGTACTCCTTTTGAAATTGTGCATGCTTACTGTGTGAAATGTAATCAGGAATTGAGGTTTAACAGAAAATAACACTCCAGGGTCCGTCAGATGGCAGCACATACAGTACAGTATACTGTAGTATGATGTTTCAAAGACAAGCTGAAATTTCCTACCTTTTCAAGTAGGAGTAAGATGTGAAACAAAATGTAAGCCCACTGTAAGATTTTATAGAGCTTTGTTTTATGTCTGGAGCAATAACCATAAATCACCAAAAAATAAAATAAAAAAATCCTCAATTTCACAATCTGAATACACATATGTTACTCATATCTGTTTGCATACAGTACTGAAACAATTCTTCAGATTAAAAGATTGAACTACAAGTGTGAGATAAAAAACAGTAGTTTTTATATTAGAGGTTGATGGTCAGTTAACGACCTGAGATTCAGTTCTAGTGGCTGTGAGATTAGAAATGCTGAACACAAATCTTATTTTCTTATATTTACAGCAGTTCAATAGTTATACTATATATTCTTAACTGATGCAACAGATTGCCTATCTGTTTGGGTGTCCCTCTACTGAAAATGGTACTTTGCCAATGTAATCAGCTTTTGAGGGATGACTTAAATGATCCTCTCCTATTCTCACATGGAAGCCTTGGCCCCAACTCAGATCCGGCATTCAGACACTGTTATTTCACAAGTGGTGGCAGTTAATTTTAGACTTAATGACTAAATGCGATAACAGCTCATCTGTCTCTACACCATCCATGCCCCGGTCAACTGGATAGACTTGGCTTAAGAGGGAAAAGAATTCTTCAGATGCCCAAAATGTTCACCACAAATACTACGTTTCAGCAGGCTACTTCTTTGAGTTCTAGGGTTAAAAGCCATGCTTTCTCCGTTTACAGAGGAAAAACTGCTTCAACAGAAAAATAAATTCTAAACTAATGATTAAATGTGTACTCATTCAGTTTATTAAAGGTTTCTTCTGCATTCAATCAAAGCACAATCAATCCTCTGCTTGTGGGAATGCTTTTAATTGTTTTGCCACTACAAAACCAATTGTGTAAAAATACAAGGCACACCCTGAGCATACAGTATGTTGTATTACATAACTAGCAACATCTGTTTTGATTCCAAAATTAAATGCCAGTTCATGTGTCATTTTTACACATTAACTTTTAATGAAGATTTTCCTACTTCTGGAAACACAACATTATACTGTATGTATTTTTATGACAAGATAAAGCAGTTAAAAGAAGTGCTATGCAGTCAGAAGGAGCACTTAAAAAAGGGGTTTTCATGATTAAGGAAGGAGTCATTGTGGTGCTATAAACAGTTTCTCATTAAAGGCACTACATGTTGTCTTATTAAAGTGATATGGCATTGAAGAATTAAGTCAACTAAGATTTTGTTAAGTAGTGCTCAAAGTTGATTTTGTTTTTATTGCTTTGTACAGTATATGAAAAATATGTTTTATTAAAGTGATATAAAGTACATCATTATTTAAGTTTTGAAATAATATTTTTTTAAGTTAAGGAACCACTAGTACTAGTATTGGCGAAATACAACTGGGAATTTGACCTTGTGCTAGAATATTTTGCTTTATGCAAAGCCATTGACGACTGCGCAGACAAGAGAGCTATGTTGTTCTGTGGATCCAAGACCCTTTCCTTCCACAGAATCTGTAAGTGTGTCTTGATTGCCCATCTTTCTGGAACAGCCAACAAATTCAATAGCCACTGGAATGACCAGCACTTTGACAGACAATGTCCTGACCCCCTTCCCCACCTTTTTTTAAGGTTTAAAAGGTTTATCTCATGCTAATGTTTTCAGTGACATTCCAGAAAAAAGTGGTCTTCTGGACGTAGATATCTGTTTTATTATATTTGCTCATAGATTAAATATAGACTTTCCGATTGTACCTCTGCAGTCTACAGCTCAGTTCTGGCCCAGAGGTAAATTAGTTTTATATTCCCAGTGTTACTGTATTGGTGTAGAATATGGAGTGTTATGGAGTAGATAATGGTAGCAAAGAAAGAGTATGAGAATTGTTTTCGAGTACTGTACAGTATATTACTGTACTTTGAATCAAATGGTCTTTTTGTCAGATTTTTAGTGAGGGATGTGAATCTGCTTAAAGCCAAGGGCACTGACTGAGCCCTTACAAGAATAAACTGCTGTATTGTACCTTATGTACACTAGAACAAGTAATAGGTTTATTCCATGCTGAAAAAAAGAAGAAAGAGAACACAACGTTTCGGCCGTGGAGCCTTCTTCAGGTGTACACTAAGAAGCAAAAAACGTGTATGTACACGTTATGTACACTTATGTACACTATTCCATCCATTTGCTAGCTACAAGGTTGGGAGAGAGCCAGAGCGTATCCCAGCAAGCAAATATACAACACAGTATACTGTGCACCCTGTATGAGACACCAGTTCATAGCAGGGGATAAATAGAAGCAAACACACACACACTCACACAAGGCCAATTTTCCCCAGAAGCCAATGAACCTACTGTACCAGTATGTCTTTGGATTGTGGGAGGAAACTGGAACAACAATGCTTGGCACCGAGAGACCTACCTGCTATGATATTGGGCAAATCTTGAAACCATAATCAGTGCTCCTAGTATGTTGACCAAGGAAGATGGTTCTGTATGTTGAAAGGCAGCAGTGTTTCAATTTAATAACAATGATCCAAAAGCATAACATTTCATATTTAAATTACATTATTTTCATGAAACAACAAAGTTTGGATATACCTGATGAAGGCAATTTTCCAACAGCAACAGTTTGATGTTTATACAACGCTGTGATGCTATGCAATGGTGATGGCTAAAAATGTGAAATTTACTGTTTAGGGTTTTGCAACAGAGTCACTTGGGAATTTTGAAATTTAGTAGAGTTCAAGCCATTGTCTTGGTTTATGCAGAAATGTCATTAAACAATATGTTAATGAAATTGACACCAAGATCAAAATTGCCAAAGCTTGTTTTAATTAGTAAAACATGCTTTGAATTGAACTAGTTAAATCTGTGGTCACCACCCTATTTGTAAAATCTGCCATTTTGCCATCAAAATCACTTACAGATTATTCTGTAGAAAGAAGGCAGGTGTTGATATTATCCAGTTTTCTAATCAACTGGTTAACTGGTTCTGAAGAAAAAGTCTTTGAAAGTTGTTTTTTTTAAATACAACATAGATTGCCATCTTGGTTGACACAGTTGTAATGTTGTCACATGTCATTTAGTGCCCAGGATGAATTTCTTACATGTTAAATCAGTTACATACAGTAGTATTTAACTAAAAAGCAATTTGAATGTTAAGAATAAAATGGCCCAAATAATCTATGACAATCATGCAAACATCTTAGTTTACACTAATTGTGGTGCATTTTGATTGTATAGTAAAGATGGTAATTCATGAAGTCTGTATTTAACTTACTTTGATGGTTTTTAAACAGTAGCATTTTGAAATTTACTTTGTAATTTTGTTTGTTTCTGTGCCTCATTTCTTTTGCAAAACCAGAGAACAGATTTCAAAGATTTGATTTATATTATGTTGTGGATGATGTCTGCCAAATTAGCTGGTGTTTAACTGGTTTTAACCAGTTTTAACCTTTTTTAAAGCCATTTGAAATTTAAGCAAAAATTGTATTGATTGTTTTGTCTACCTTTGGACCAAACAGTTTTTGTATAGAACCTGCTTGGATTACCAACTCCACTCCATCAGGCAGATGATGACCCAGCGTGGGTGTAAAAAGTACCATCGCAACTTGTGAGAAATGAGTCTGGAATGGATTTGTATTTTGTTGATGAAATCTGCCAATTTGTTTGGTACAGCAGTTTCCAGGCAGTTTGAATTTTTAGAATCAAATGCCAGTCAGACATATATCCTGGTTTGCAGATGCCTCATTTCACTATATAATAATTTCATTATCTCTATAATATATATATATAATATATTTACCAAGTTTGGAGTTATTTGATCAAGTTATTTGTGTGTTTTGTCATTCAGGTGAGGACTCAGTGTAGGTGAAATAATGATTACAATATCTTGTGAGGTGTAAAGCAGAAGAAAGTTTCATTTCTTGCAAATGTCTACCAAGTTGCAGTTCAATCAGTGCTGCAGTTTTAAAGACAGTGGCAGTCTGAGTTAAAGGAACAAAGTGACAAATAGGTAGACCCTTTGGTTTAGGATGGAATGCGAGTACACCAAACGCTCACTAGAATGACAATAATCATGTCTGGAGTTAGCTGACCATGTAGACTGCCCACACATCCTCATTCTTCCCTGTACGCAGTTGTGGTGATTGTACAGTAACTGCAAGCCGTGATGTGCAAAACACACCACTTGCTGTTCCAAAGTAGGAATAATAAAGTAACAGAAAATAATTGGTGCTTCTAAGTTGACAGAAAAAAGAAACTTCTAACTTCAGAAAAAAGAAAAAAATATTTTATTGTTGATGAAGTCTGCCAAGTTTCAACATAATTAAGAACAGTGGTTCATATGAAAAAAAAAAGAAAGGTCTTTTGAATAAATTATTGCTTCAAGACACCCGTTTTTGTTGCAAATTTAATGGCTGTCCCAGTATATCTGTCTACTAAGAGATAATATCCTAACTATAGATTTTCTGTAATTGGATGAAGATATAGAGGCTTAATTGCATGACAGCTATTGCACTCCCTCAGAGCTCTTCAGTCCTGGGTTCAAATTCTGAACTGAGGTGCCCTCTGTGTTGATTTTGGCATGAATTCACCATGTTTCCACGTGCTACCATTAGGTATTTCTGTTTCCTCCTGCATTAGGAAGACATGCTTTCTAATTAATTGGTCTCTGTAAATTGTCCTTGTATGCATTTGTGAATGTGTTTGCCCTGTGATGGACATGGGTTCTAGGACAGGCCACAGATTGCCAATATTCTTGCCAGGAATATGCAGCTTTCTCAAAATGGTTGGAAAGAACAATACAGATAAAAATTTTGCTTGGAAGCCTAAAAATTCTAACAATTGGTAATGGCTTTCATGCTTGGAAACCTAATAAGATTTATTCCTGGTTATTAGTTCTGCAGTATAACAAGGAGACTTTCTGTTACCTTAACAGCATGAACACATTTTGTCTTGAATCTACAGGCATCATTCTTATACAACCCGATGGAGTGCAAAGAGATACAGCTTTAATTTAAGCCTGTACAATGCAACAAAAAAGCTCCAAGCTTGCCCTCTGACCCACTTCCATCAAGAGATTCCTTGAGTGCTCTCTCATCAGGTAACAAAGTCCCACACATGCTGTTACATTTCCAGGTCTTGCCTTCGCATCTACCATTTTAAAAAAATGCATAAGCATGGATCAAAGTAAATATACTCATTCCATTGTTTTATTTCTAAAATACGCCATCCACCAATTTGCTTTGCTGAAACCCACCACTGTCAGTAATGTAATTTAAGTGTATCTTTACGTATATCTGAGTGGTGTGTATTGCAATGTGTTTATGGAAGGACCCTCTGCACAATCATAGTTCTAACCTGCAGGCCAAGTAAATGACAGATTCCTTTAATTGCATCCTGCAACACTTTGCCTAAATTGAATTCCTCTCACTACAAAAAAAAAACATAGCAATGCAAGTGAATAATTAACTGTGAAATTTCTACTGCAGAAAAATGAATCTCCACTGGAATGCTGTCTTTTCTTTTAAGAAAAACTCTGACTTCCAATGTTCAAATCAATAAAGCAAATCAATAAATCCATTTTGCTTCTATTTGTACGTTCCTGATATGCACAAGTATGATGCTTGGGGGAATTATCTGAATCTTCAAAAGGCAAACTGAAATTTAAAATGCTTGTCACGAGCAGATGTTTTTTTATGTGGTCAGATTGCTAGTAACAATGCAGACTTTCATAATTGCATTCCTTTTGACTTCAATGCTTTGCAGTGGCAGATTTTAAAGATCCAAAACATGCTTAGGATTTAAATGTCACCAGAAGTAGATTAGATCTGTCTTCCTGTGTCACTTCCCAGCTGCTTAATCAATAACTGCCAAACATCACCTCAGTGCAAGGAAAACTTATTTTATAGTGCAGCAAAAAAAAGCATCATTATTTTATGATTTGTAT
Organism: Lepisosteus oculatus; assembly: GCF_040954835.1. Classification (NCBI taxonomy): domain Eukaryota; kingdom Metazoa; phylum Chordata; class Actinopteri; order Semionotiformes; family Lepisosteidae; genus Lepisosteus; species Lepisosteus oculatus. The sequence continues at coordinate 20,386,092 of NC_090702.1, read as the reverse complement.
GTTTGTGAAGTGGAAGTACAGCCACAGTAACTGTGCCTACAGAGGGTACTTGATTTATCACACAAAGCTATTACTGAGCCCACAATCTCCTTTAATGGTTCATTTCTTACTACTAGGGAATGGTTCCATTTGGATTAAATTTGGAATAGATTAGTGACCACTTGTCTATTAGGATTTGGGGTGATTGCCAGTGGCATATAATTTAGCTGGTCTGATGTACAGAGAATCCATTAAATAAGTGAGCACCAGTAGATTACTTATACAATCAATCCAAGCCATTATCTTACTAATTAGTAAAATCTCCTCTGTAGAGAGTCTGTCTGAGAGGAGACATGCAAATGTAGGACTTCTGTATCAGCGGCACAATTCTTAGACCTGAAGCTCATATAAAATTAGCAGTGGTTTTTCATTTTAGTTGTTTTGGAAGAAGACATTTTATGATTATAAATTCCAGAAGGTGCTAATAGGTTACTAAAATAGAATAAATGTGTTAAGAAGGTACTTTTTGATATGCTGGTTACTGTGGTATTCAAATAAGTTATGTGAACTGTGAGTTCCTATATCTTTTTTTGCTGTGTGTTCCTTGCCTTCACAGTAGAAAAGCAAAACACAAGTTTTAAAATCTGCCGAGTTATCTGGTTTTTACACCAACTTCTTTTTTTGGGTGAATTATGATTGTGAGTGTGTCACTAAAGCATACTTTCAGGACCATATGCAGACGACATGATCCGGGGTAGAGTGGGGAAAACACGGGGAAAAAGCAGGCGGGAGTCTGGAATGAAAACAGGGGGCGTGTCCATGGTCCGCTGGTGTTCGGGGGAGGTGTGGCCGAGGCAAACAATCCAGGAATAAGTCCAAGGGAGAATCCAAAAGGAGGCAAAAGTCCAAAGCCGGGCGGTCCATCCCAGACAAACGGGGTTAAAAACAGGAACCAGACAGGGACCGGGAACTAAAACTTTAACGGGACGAGGCGCTTCCAGGTCCTGGACTCGCCTGGAATGGAAACCAGAGCAGAGCCTGGAATAGAGTGAGCGCCTGGCTTTTAAGAAGAACTGAAAAGGAGTTTGGAACAGGGAGCAGATGCTGTGGATGAGTAGAAAACAAGGAAGGGCTGGAGCGTTCTTAAGAGGAGGGGCTTACGAACGTGACAGAGTGCTAAGTAATCATTTAAGATTAATAATGTACAAATGTGGGTGGCATGGTGCTGCAGTGGTTAGAATTTCTGAATTTCGGGTTCAATATCAGACCTTGGGTTCTATTTGCATGTAGTTTGTATGTTTTCCCCATGTTTGTGTGGGTTTCCTCTTAGTGATCCAATTGTGTGGCTTCTGGAAAAATTGATCCTAGGTGTGACTGTGTTTCTGTATGTCTGCCCTGTGATGGATTGGCGTCCCATATCTTTGCACCCATTGCTTATCATGAAAGGCTCCAGCTCCCTGTCCTCCACTATCCTGTACTGTTAAAATGGTTAAAAACTGGATGGATACGAGTACAAAAGTAAAAAAAAAAAAAACTGAAAGTTGTGCATTGTACTTAACATTTTATCACTTTGTTTGATATGCTTTTATTTTTGTAACAATGTATTTTTTCATAATTAGCTGCTAAAACATCGGCCATGGTTGAAGCATGACTAATTTCAAAGCCTTTAAAATCAATTAAATGTGAGCTGATAAAACTACATGATTTACTTAATGAATTTAATCAAATGACCATCATTTATGGACTGTGATGAGCACCCACACAGAAATAACATTTATTTTAATTGTCCTGTTTTAGCAATTCCAGCATTAACAATTATGTATTTGAATGCAAATTAGACTTATTTCCCTAGACAGAGAAATATAATGTTTTTAGATTAACTGTTTCTTAATACATGAAACCTATATAAGCATTTTTACTTTTAAACACTTTTTGAGCAAAGATAATATGACTACAAACAAGGACAAGGATGTGAATTCAGTCCTATTGTGAGACTAGTGGTTAACCTTGCAATTTTGTTTGCTATGATGGGAAATACCCTGTTGTTAAGAAGTCTTATTGCCTACATACAGTATCACAAATGTCAACATTTCATTAAAGTAAATTTACATTACTTAGCAACACATGTTTTTGATAACTTTATTTTCATGCCACAGATCAACTCCAGGAATTTCGTTCTGTGTGGTCTGAACAGTCTTTACAAAATTTTAACTTAAAAAAAATTCCAGACACAATATGTTGCACAACCAAACCTATAGCAAACAGAAGTATGATTTACAACTGTCAATAGAGCAAACACCACATAAGCAAATTAAATTTTAAACGATTGTGTAAAAACGCAAAACTGGGCTAACACTTGGTCAACTACAGTATGTAATTAATTTAATTGGTGTAATGTAGATAGGTGCAAATTATTGCATGCACATAGCAAAAATATAACTGGGAAACACAGAGTTTGAAGAAGTTACTTTTGAAAAAGACTTGCTATTTATTAATGTGTTGAAGTTAACACACCATTTAGATCTGTATTTAGAAGTGGGGAAGCATTCAAAAAGGCAAAAGTACTGGTAAGACCTCTTTTAGAATATTGTCTATAATTAAGGACCGTATTATAAGAAATACAGTATATTCATGCTCTGGAATCAGTCTACAGAAGAGCAACCAGAAACATTCTTGGGCTTAATGCCCTACACTGATAGACTGAAGCACCTGCATTTTTTCAGTCTTGAACAGGCAACTAGGGAACATTATTCAAGTACTCAAAAACAAAAAGCATTGACAAAGTCAATCCAATTGATTTATGCCGAATAAACAGTGAAACATGAACCAGAGGATAAAAGTGGAATTCGCAGCACATGGAAGTGTATTTAACACAGAGAACAGGAGGTAATTCTTTACACAAAGGGTGGAGTATGAAGCAAGTTACCTAGCCATATTTTTTAAGCTTCTTTTAAGAAACGGTTGGATAAGATCCTTGGATCAATTATTTATTTTAGTTCAATTAATGAGTTAATTAGTTATCAACCAAATGGGTAAAATGGGCCAAATAGCTTTTTTGTAACCTCTCTTATTGTATGTTCGTATGGATTGTGTTTTCCCACTGGGGAAAAAAGATCCTGAAGTCATTTACAGTACCTCTGCTGCTGTTCCAGTACTATATATGCCTAATAATGTTTGGTATTGATCTAAATGGATTACTGTTCCCCTCAACCTGTCACAGAGATACGTAAGCCCAGCAGCCCCATAGAGAAACTTCATTTCTGCCATCTTGGTCTTACTCTCTGTGACAAGATTAAAGGCTTGGCAATCCAGGAGGACCCTGTTTCTCTGAATCAGAAGGAGCTAGTTGACTTAGTTTGAGCATCTCACCTAGTGACCTGTGAGAAGCTCCCGCTGGAGTTGTATCCTGCACAGCCCACCGGCAAGAGACAACAGGGCAGACCCTGGACAGGCTGGAGGGATTACAGCTGGCTTGGGAGCTCCTGGAATCCCCCAGGAGGAGCTGAAGACTGCTGCTGTGGAAAGGGAAGTCTGCCTGGCTCAGCCTATTAAAACTGCGACCCTTGCCAGGAGGAAGGAGCTAGAAAATGGGCGGATGGACAGATTACTGTAGTTTAAGTTAGTATTTTAACATTTACTGTAAGTGAACCCCAAGTTTAATAAAAGCATGAGATTAATTGTGTTTAGTACAGTATGTTTTCATGTAATAAACTTTTAGCAATGATATATGAGAATAAGAGGACTTCATATGCCTTTACATCATAACTGTGCTTTTAGGTATTTTATATCTTAATGTTACTGTTATTATAAAATATTGAATTTTATAATCTTTAGACAGCTACTGTAGATACTGCCGGATAAGTCACTGAAAATTAATCCATTCCACCAAGTGACAGAAATAGAGTATGAATACTTCTTTATGAAACTTGAATTCTATATTATATACAACTGTACTGTATGTTGAGGCTCTCTCATATACAAGGTTTTTTTTTTCTGTAGCATATACAAGTATATATACTGTACAAGTTGCAGTATATACAAGTTTTTTTATCCTCTGTAAACCAGTTTCTGAGAGGAAATTGAAGCCCAAACGAGTCCTCTTATTCAATTGTTCCTTTCTAAGGAGTACTGTGTATTACAGCTACCCAAAGTTTAAGCAACTAAGTTGTACCTAAGCTGACAGATCTCAAGTGGCTCTATAGCTGCTCTAATCTCTCTCACTAAGGATCTTTAACCTGTCAGGGAGCAGGTTTAAAATCGGTTTGATACCTCAGGTTTGCTGTCTTGTTAGGTGCCATCTTTCCTCCTCTACAACCAGGCCTTTCCACAGAAGGCCAATTATAAAGGTCTTAATTATATCTTTGAAGTATCACATTTGTCTGGAACAAAAAGACTTTTCTAACTTTAATTAGACAGGTGCCCTTTGAATACTGCATGTAGTTACCCTCCTCTTAAGTTTTTTTGCTCATACTGCATTAAACTCTTAAGTTCTGTTTATTTTGTACAGATTTCTGAAACACCTCCATAAAATATGTCTGATTTGGTCTCATGTACTTTAAGTAAAACTGATTTATTAGTTTTCCAAGAACCCACTTTTACTGCACAGAGTGGGAAATCTTTTATTATATTTGGTGTTAAAACATGTTTTATTACATTGTTATTATGTCACCTGAAGAGAAATTGTTAGTTGTAGGCTTTCTATGTGTTTTTTTTAAATGAGAGAGCAACACACAGGGAAATGTAAAACTGCTTAAATCTTTATGGCATTTCATATTTTATTGTGTATTTGTCTATTTTCTAGGAATCCATTCATGTACATCAAATTTAATTTATTATTTGAAACACACTAAGTGAGACTATTTTGTTTTTATGTTTCATTGCCCCTCCATCTGCTTTGTCTAAATTAATCCACTAGGTCAATTTATGTATTCAGATTTGAAATACCAGATTGCTTTGGATTTAAATAAAAATAATTGGACCACAATTACAAAATCAGCTTCCATAGTACAGTTCTAAATCAGTGGAATTCATTATTTCAGTTTAATCAACTGAAATTAATCAACTGTTCCCGCTCCTCTTTCTGATTCATGTGCTGAGTTAGAGCCTACAAATTTTCTTTTCAAAGTTGAAAGCACATGTGGTACATGATGTTTGATTTGAAATACTGTGATCACTAAAAAGAATTGTAGTGTAGCATTGTTCCTTTATTTTTAGAAACTGTGAATGGAGAATGCTTATTCAATTCACCTTCAAATCACCTTGTGTTTTACTGTCTAATTTACAGTAGTGTACACTGTACTGTATATAGCTAAGCCAGATAGTGCAAGTTTAGATCAGACTTTAGCCAGGACATTGGGTTTAACACCCCTACTATTATGAAGAATGTCATGGCCAACACCTAATGAGACGGGTGTCCCGGTTACTGCACTGGGGCATGTTTTTTTTTGTGTTAATTGAGAGCTACGTTCTGATCACCCAATCCATTAACAGCACTAACCTAATTTTCCATGGGGGTTACCTATCCCAGTACAGACCAGGTCCAGCCTTGTTTAGCTTCAGAGATCTGATGAGATTGGTCTGAATTATGGGAACATTTCTGTCAGATAAATATATTTCTAATCAAAGATATGAAATACACAGCCATTTGGTAAGCTTTTGTGATGCAAAATGGCTGAAAAAGTCTTGCAAGGTAGTGTGAGGAACATCACTTTATTGCATTATAAAACCTTTGTTCTTTTTCATGCCATTTTATAAAAATTGCTCCACACATCTTGGCTTTGATGAACAACATACAGTACAGTAAGACGTACTGTAGCTTGTGAAAATAAAAAAAGAAAGCAGGTTATTGCTTTTGAAAAATAATAAAAGTGTAAAGACCAATATTCTGTGCTTAGAAGACTGTGATTGGGTAGGAGGAAGTGCGGTGAAGAATGAGTAATATGTCCTTTCAGAAGTCTTTACCAGGAAGAAATCCATCTGGCCATTTCATCACTCTTATTTTGCCAGCATTTCTAAATGAAGAGGTTGGTTCCTTTGATATACTGTAAAATGAAGTGGATATAAACACAAGTGACACTGACACAAGAAAAAATAAGTATTTTTCTGAAATGCTATATGTGTTAAAGGCACCATGAACTATGGAAATATTTAGACAGCTTCTTCTTTTTGTTGTTCTTATGTAATTAGAAGGAAATTAACAAAAATACAGAGAAATAGCAATGACTGCTAGGAATAAGTCATTTTACAGATAAAGAGGTTCAAGGCTACCCATCTGTTTATCTGACATGAGGCCTTACTCTTGTTACCATGAATCATAATATTTACTTGCTAATATACTATACCTGAAAAACAAACACAAATCGTACTTATCATACAGAACATAGAACTCTTGCTCTTCGTACATCTACAGTGTATGCTAAACGACATACAGTATGCAGTTTATGCTTACAGCTTAAACCTTTTTGCTTTATAGCCAAACTAATTCAGGATTTTTTGAGGTTTTATACCTCTTTAGTGTTTTACATTATATGGAAACTGGAATAATGTAACTGCAGGGAAGCAAATTCTAAAATATCTTTTAGATATAGGTCTTTTAGTTTAGATTTCATAAGCCTTCTGGACAATGGGATTCACATCTTGTATTTCAAACGCTTGGTATGATAAGATCCCTCAACCATTGAATTTCCCACTGTATCAACTACTTGATAACGCTTTTTCAAGAAACTACTGTAACTTTAGATACCCTATTCATTTTTTGTAAATATTCCTTTTTGTTTTATGCAATTTATCTGTACTTAGTGTGAACCTGAGTCATTTATCACAAGTACTTCATACAGTGCGTCAGTAGGCAGCAAGGATTTGAGAGTGAGAACAGACAATTAGAAAGTGAAATTCGAGTCGTCTACATCAACACTTTGAATGTTGTTATAAAGAAATCACGAGTTCTGTAGAATGCTTTCAATAGGAATACAAAAGTAAAACTATTTTAAGTCATACATGTGAACGTTAGGGCCCCACTGACAAGGTGACTGTGAGAGCAGCCCTGCTCTTAGAACTTTAAAAATAATGAAACCAAGAAGATGCTGTACATTCCCTAATCATGATTGGCATAACTTTCAATGAAATATTGATGTCACTAGCTCTTAATATTTACGTATATAAACTTTATAAGCTACATAAATCATACAATACCTTAATCCCTTTTGTGTGAGTCACTGCATTTTATAGTTTTATTGTGTTCTGCTCTATTCATGGAAGTGATTTTGTAAGGCTAATTACATGTAATAGCTTTTACAGTGTGCACTGTACTGTATATCTAAAAAGAGGTACTTGTTTATGGATGAAATGGGTGTTTTATCCACTGTTTTAATCAGTGAGAATGCATACATTATTCCTAACAGCATAAAGGCATAGTGCTTAAGCTAGGATAGCATTTATAAAGAAAATGTGATGCATCTTGTGTAAATGAATTTGGTAATGCTGTGATACTCAGACTCAAGTTTCTAACAGGTGTGATTTCTGGTTATGACCCCGACAGCTTTAAGAAAGCTATGGAAAATCATCCTGTATTACTTTTGTTGAGGTCAACATTTTAAGCTGTCATCTGCCATCACACAGATACAATAAAAAGCTTCCCCAAAAGCTGTCAGACCCAAAGCGATCAATTCAAAGAGTTATTGAACCTGCAGTTCTCCAAAAGAAAACACTGCCTTTCATGATACCAAGTTTCCTTTACTAACCTTCAAGATTTGTTATTTCAGTTATAAATGAGTTGCATAATGCCCCAACCACAACAGAGTGTTATACCAATATAACATGAATTTATATGCATGTTAATATGACATTATGACAGAGCCCTGGTTCCTGAGACATAATTTGTGTTATAATTATTTTCCTATTTTATTATACTGTACATGATGTGAAGGGTAACTGTTTAAACATTTGTCAGAATTCTTCTGCCGTGTAAGTCTGAAAAACAAGAAGAACAAATATGACCTCCATTGAAGAGGGTTTTCTAAAGTTAAAGAGAACAGATTCATATTCGAAAACTCTCATTAGTCAATCATGGCATTCGTAGTCATGCATTATCTTTCCATGACTGCATTGTCAGGGGCAAAACAGACACAAAATAATGAGCCTCAGATCAAAAGGCTTTTGAGAAAAAAAAAACAAAATTAGTAAATTATTTTAATGATACCTTGTATAAAAAAATAACAACAAAAGTAGCTATCATCTATTGCAAATATGAAATATTAATCACACCTACTATAGTCCTGTTAAAAATGTATTTCACCCTGATGCTATAAAATGGAGAAATGTGTTCCTGTCAGTGTCACGATTATAGTCCCCCCTCCTTAAGGGTGCTCCAGCCCTTTCACTAAGACTTTATTCTCTGCACCTGTTCCTTATTCCCAGCCCACCTTAAAAACCAGGCGCTGACGCTCTTCCGGGGTCTGCATCTGATTTCCATATCGTGCGAGTCCGGGACCTGGAAGCACCTGGTTCCGTTAAGGTTTTAATCTCTGTTCCCGTTCCCGTTCCCTCTCCGCCGGTTCCGACCCGGCCTTCGTGTTTTTAATTCCTTCTTCTGATGGATCTCCTGGTTTTGGACTTACTCGTGTGTTTTGGATATTCCCTAAGGACTACTCTCTCGGATTGTTCACCTCTGCCACACCTCCCCCGTGCACCAGCGCACCGTGGACACGCCCCCCTGTCTTCAGCCCCGTATTCCTGCATGACGTTTCCCTAGTGTTTCCCCACTCCGTCGGACTGTGTCGTCCGCATAGGGTCCGGAAAGAACTGTTCGTTACAGTCAGATACTGTAGCTACAGTAGATATCATAATCTTTGACATTTTCTTCTCATAGGTCTATGTTTGTAGTCCAGTATTGATTTGGATTTTGATGTGCATTTTGTCTGTCTGCATGTCAATTACACAACTGTGACACGGAGGACTACTAAAACTACTTTTCATATTATAATACAGACTTTAGATCTACACAAAAACATACCCATTACATTTTGAAAACGTTAGGCAAAGTTATGCATATTCTTTGGAATCAGTTTCACTGTTCTTTTGGTCAAATGTAGATCCCATAAAATGTTATTGGGGATGAAATTGAAATTAAAAAGGTGCATGATTTCCTGCCAGTTACCATCTGATCCTTCATCCAAGACAGGTCATGAAAAGACTGAAGTGAACTGACAATACTGTCCACATTCAAAAGTGCCTGCAGGGACCCTATATGAGGAACCGATTTCTATTTCGTTCTCCATTACACAGGGCTATAATGGAAGGATTTAGGTTATTTGTAGACATAACTGTTATCTCTAGCAATGAATATGATGTAGTACAAGGAAAGGGGCAATGAAAAGAGTCAGAGTACATTTATAACAACATGAACCACTGCAGTTCTAAAATGCATGGCTGAATTCTGTTTGTTTATAGAACTCAGATAACCACAGCAACCAATGCAGAAATGTGTGTCTCAAATAAAAAAAAACACCAAATGAGAAAGAGACCAACATTCTTAAACATTTTCATAAATTAATTCACAATGCACTGACTCATTGTTGACCATATAATGCCGAACTATTTTATACCAGACTTTCCTTGTTTCGGTGTCAGTTTTACAGAACAGGGTGTCCTTACACATAGACAACTTATTTTGTCAGAAGAGGTATAAAGGTCAGTTAAGGCCTGATTTAATAAATTATAACTAGATTTTTTTTTAGAAATATTTGTTATGTTTCCTTAAATTATGGCCTCATGTCTTCTTATGGGCTACATAATATGTAAAAACAATATTCATAACTCCTTATGACTAATTCTGCAAAAGAAATAATAGATCTACTATTGTTCCAAAACAACATCACAGTAACATACTGTATGTAGGATCTAAAAAGGTACTTTGAAGATATATAAACTACATTAAGCATAATTCAATGAAATATTATTTTAATACCTCCAATGAGCTCTGTGTGTTGAATTTGTAAGACCTCAAAAACTTACGATAGCATAACCGGGGGTTAAAGCATCCATAACTGGTCCTTAAATATTAATGACTCTCTTCAAAAATCTCCATAAATTCACAAATCTCACATTTCAACAAGTCCACAGGTTCATCCCTTGGTAGCGTTTTGGGTTCATTCTTCCACTGGTGCCACATATTACAGTGGATCTGCCCTCAGTTTGCAAACAACAGAACAACCCTGGCTCTTATTTTTAAATGTCACCTGATCATTTGTCTTCCTTCAACTGGTCAGGTGACGGAAGAAGGCATGACGTTCCCAGCCTCCACCTTGATTGGGCACACTGTAGTGGACTCTTACAATACTCAATATTGTTTTTGTGCTGGGGGATTTATTAGTTATACCAATATGGATCCTGACATAACCATGTAACACTCTGTAACTTTTATTCATGAAGACAAATGCCTTTTTCATGCCACCTGCTAATTGGCAGCAATGTACAGAGAACTATGCAGTTAGCAGAGCCCAGGTCAGGTTGGGGAGGTGTTGTTTGTTCTCTGTGAAAACTCAGCAATAAAGACTGTCAATATGGAAGACATGGGCCATTGTGCTAAACACTTATACTAAATCTCTGCCTTTGGAGGAGAAGATACAATTAGGGAACAGCTTCTGCAAATTACTCACCCTCCATATTGGAAGAAGTAAGACCATATGAGTGAGTTCCACCTTTCCACTGATACAAAGCTTCAGCAATCTGACTTAAGCTTTGAGCAATGAAACAAAATATTTACTTCTGAGATCAGAACTGACCAGAAGTAAAATTAGGACTGTTTCTCTCATACAGTAAATGAGGGATAATATATTCTCTTAAGCTCCAGCTTGTGTCTTTGAGATGCAGTTTTAGTGTCAGTTTTACAGAGCAGAGTGTCCTGTGCCTTACATGACAACATACAGTAAATGAATACAAATTTACATCCCAGAACTGCTACAGTATGTCTTTGTTAATTTATAGTAAGGTTGTTCCAACTTTGAGGGTACAAGACTTGCAAACTTAATAGTGTATGCTTTAGTTTGTGTTATACTGTGGCAGGTCCCCATACACCAACAGTATATGGCTTTGGAGGACCATTGCATATACAGTAAAACCCTTTTTTACTATTGGGAAATATGGAACCAGGGCTGAACCAACCCTGATGTTGAGAGCTTTTGCAAATCTAACTTGGACGATTAACTTGCTGGTTTTTCTATTTCCTCTGTCAACTGCTACAGTACCTAATCTAACCTGTTAATCCTGTTTTGGATTCTGATGCTTCTCAAATATGAGATACCAGCAATCCTGACACAGCAGCAATTGCTTTGCTATTTTATATTCTTAACCTCAGTGTAGATTGTCTCACCATTGAACTGAACCTTTAGCCTTGTAGTACTGTACCTTCTCGCCAATAGACATTTCAAGTCTAATCCATTTCCAGAATAGACAGTATTCTTGTATGCTGAAATGTTTCTAGAGGAATCTGATGACCATAAACTAGATTTGATTCCTCTAATAACCATAAATGTGTACCCTATTATTTATTTGTCTGAAGTATCCCTAACCTGCCTTCTAGTGGCTGAACCCATATTGACACTTCAAGATGGAGCACCTCTGTTACACATAGTGTACATATTCTTTGGCTTTTAAGTTTGTGCCTCCTCATTATTCCACCATCATATTGTGCCAGGGAAACAAAAAAAAACACATGATAATTGAGTGTAAATTTACAGAGTAAAATGTGCTGCTTTGGGTATTCTGGTATTCTGAACTTTGCCCATTTATGTATCGATGTATTGCTGTACTTAACACCAAGTACATTTTTAATAATGAACCCTAGCCTTTGGCGCCTTTTGAACATTTTATGTCACTTGATTATCCTTAAATGCCATAGGACATCTTTATACTATGAAAAAATGAAATTGGTGAAAGCTAAAACAGAATATATGAATATGAAGGTGAATGAGTGTACCATATACATAATTTAGTCAAAAGAAGAAAAGAAAAGTAAATTTGCTTTGACAGGTTCTATTGCATCTAAATTTTGGCTTTGCCAGCAGTCCGCAAATTAGTCACTCACTGCTGTACAACTGTTAAGCAGTTTGACAGCGTGGACAGTAGTGATTATAATGTGCCAGCAAAAACTCACTCAGTTAAAGTTTCCTAAAATTTCCAGTTTCTAATACGTGTCCTGATAAATGCATCACTCTGGTTAAGCAAGGAACTGTTGCAGTAACAAAAACATACTGTTACATGTACTGTTCTGGCATTCCACTTAAGGTTACCGCTGGTCAAAATAACCAAGAAATTTTATCCTAGTGATCAAAAGTTCTGAAATATTATAGTTTTGTCAAACTTCACATTGAAATAGAGTTTATTAATATAAAATATATTGGTTCTTCTTCTCTGGAATATAAATAAGTGTTTAATTGATTGTATCTTCTTACACCTGAAGGTTGATAACATTTGTTAATTTATTATTGATACTGACATCAGTTTTAATAGTAGTAATAACCATCATCATAGTTTTGAAGAAAGAAAATGCATAATTATGGACAATACAGTGTCCAGTGTGAAAACAGTGTTCTGACAGAGCATACATTTGTAAAATTTGATAGGCAGTTGTCACGCCTATCATATATTCATATAGTTTTTGTGGTTGTTTGGTTTATTACTAGACTTTTAAGTAGTACTTTGTAAACAAATAAGTGTTTTTAATGTGATTTCATATGGGGTTTAAAAGAAGCAGTCAGACGTGTATCTACAGTACCTCTCTGCACTCTTACTCTTACTCTGCAGTTTAGCACTCTTGTTAGCAGCTGGTATCTTCCTCTGGTAGGGTTACACTTCTCCGCTATCCTGCCCCTGATGGCTATGTAAATAACATCGCTAGGTTACTCCTTGACACTCCTCCTACCTTGACAGACTAAGGTCATCAACTTCTTTCAAGATAGTTTTCCTCCCACTACAGAATTCCCACTTATGTAAAGCAGATGCAACCTTGGATTAGTTGAATGGCTGTTTACTGTCTCCTGCTGAGATGTTGAGGAGCCAGTTTGCTTTCCACCATGGGCTCTCTCTCATCCTCTAGCCAGAGTTCTAGGGGGCCTGCCAGCTTTTTCTCTGCCACCAGCTCACACCTTTCCTTGAGCCAAGGTTTGGGTTTTTCTGAGACTTTGGGATTTACTGTTAACATCTGGCCATAACAATTGTCAGCCTGCTGAGTCTAGTTTGTGCTCCCACCCAGCCTGGAATGCTGCTCCATTTGTGACCTCACATCAGCCTTTATACCAGCCTCCTCTTTGACTGCAGACCAGATCGGAAGAAGGGCCACAATTCTAGCCTCTCCTTCGCCAGCCACCCAGGCAGTGATCCTGGCTTCACTCCCCTCTACCACTCGGCTGAGCTCTACCATTGAAGGGTAGTTTAGTCAGTGTGGGATAGGGCTTTGATTCCAATGTCATACTGAGACATTATATGAAATTAGTCCAACGGAATTCTAATTACATCATCCAAGGGGTCCTTTCCAGAAGTCGAGGTAGCAAGGGTTGCTCCATGTCATTTTTGCCTGTCATTTTTGCTCATAAGACCTCCTCTCCCTGGATATATACCCTGCATGTTATTTTCTTTACTTTTCTGCAGGAATACTGCTACCCCTACTGAAAACTGAACATTTGACCCTCTCCTTGGCTGGTCAGATTATCATACTTAATATTTTTTAGTTTTTTCTCTCTCTCTTTTAAATAAATACTTGTGAATGGACTCTTCCAAGCTAATCTCCAGATTGGCTCACTGCTTAGACCCCTTGAAGGGAGAGAACCTAAAATATTGCCAACTGTATTCATCTTTACCATAACACTTTGGTGACAACACTGTGGAAGTTGACCAGATTGGAGCATTGCCCTTTGTGTCTAGGACACAGATTCCACAGAGTCTTAACAGCACTGCCTCCATTGTATCCTTTGGAAACCAAACTTAAGGAACCAGACTTGTATATAAGCATAGGCCTCAGGGTATAACATATAGTAGGCTGCAGTCTTTCAATGCCTTTCAGTGTTTCTGGGTCTCTTTACATCATCAGCCTCTGAAGATCTTTGAAAAGTATTAAACTCTCCAATTATGTTAATGATGTAATGAAAGTTTACAGAACCTGCAGCCTTCAAGGACTAGAGTTGTAAGCCACTGGTGTATAGAGTGCATAATTCACCTCAGTCTGAAGACCATTGCATCAGCTACAACCCTAAGAAGGCAAACTAGTGGAACTATACCTGAATGCCAGAAAAATCTAATTCAACCAAGAGACTGAGTTTCAGCAGTCTCTTGAAGTTGCATTACACAGCACAGTCTCAACAGCATTGCTTCAACTGAAACTCTTGGAAATAACACAATAAACCTGGCCTGAGGTTTTTAACCTCAAGGACCCTGTCCTCATCATCCCACTCCACAGAATCCTGTAAAGGAACAGAGCAAGAAACTGCTTTCAAATAAATAACTTAAAACTCAGAGCCTTTATAATAATTCCACAGATGTAAGACTGAAGTGCCATCTTGTGCTGTAAGGGGGACCACAACTGTCACACCATCCTAATGCACTGTTTCTCTGTACCTGAAGATTAACTAAGAAATAAGATGTGCTTGCTTGTTTACTGAAGTTTTTCTGTGCTGATTCTTTTCTTTGAAATATGCCCTAGTTAACGTATGTTCCAACAGAACTTAATGCAGTTTAATGTAGTTCCCCTCAGTTTGCAAATTTATTTCTGGCTGAAAAGTTGTTAATGTGTAATCAGGTTATGATGAATAGACACGAGTGGGAATGACAAATATATCAGGAAATGGATGCTGAACAATGTAGCTTAAGATCAAACACACATAATTTTAATTATTTATTCTGTTTTGAAGATAAAGATAACACTAGCCTTCCATATTGCTGTTTACTACAAATTTTAAATACACACTCATAAAGAGTCCTAATGAAGAAAAACTAAGATATATTAAAGAGATAGTTGTGGACATTAGCAATTCCTACAATGTGGATTTGTTTTATATTAGTAAACGTCATGTTTAAGTGCTATTAATTCCAGTGTTAATTCTTTAATATAACATTATTTTTTATATTTTATTTTGCATTAGATGTTTAATGTCATTTATAAAGCTGAAAATAAATTCCTTTAGGAACTGTTGTAACAATTATATAATAGGAGCAGCTGGAGGCTACTGAGATGGCAGGCATGGGGTGCTGAGTTGCTTATTTTAGTGGACCAGAGCACTAAGAGAGACAAATTATAAATTATACAGCCTCCTTCTCTCAGGGGCTGCTGGGGTACCTACTGCACTTACAGGCCTAAATTTTATTTTTCTGGCTTTCTTCTGTCACATTCCAGTTCTAGTTTAGTGATTACTAGTATTTGTGTTTCTGTTATATCTACCCTCCCCCACACTGTGACCCTATTATACTGTGAGTAAGTGTGAGAGTGTGTGGCAGACAGACAACCCAGATTTGGATTCTATCTCTTATAGCCTCTCATCATTCTATATTATTTCCATTTGCAGAGATAGTGATTTATTGCCACTATTCCTGAATGAAACATCTGTTAAATCCTAGAACCCTTATACAGTAAGTGCTGCACTGCTCTTTGGGAATTGTTCTTCAGGGAAGTTGCCTTAGTAATGAAAGGAAGAGTGAAAGACACCTGCCAAGCTGGAGTCAGACCCCACTGAAGTCTATAATGGATCCCTTTGCCATGAATAAGTACGACATAATGTAGGAGTGAAGCTGCAACTCCAGTGGGATGTGAAAGGATGCTGCAAGGTACTCATCTGCCTATCCCTGCCACAATATCTGTGTATGGGAAAAGAAGCATAACTAGAACACTCTGAAGGTCCCTGCTAGACTTCCACAGGAATGAAAAAAGCTCCTTTTTGCCATCCAGCTCCTGCCTATGGACCGTGATGTTCCTATGCCTTTATAAAGGAGAGAACTCTATAACAAAGCCTTCACACCAGGGGAACCACTGCTTCAGCAAGCCTGACTTTTCACCCTGGAAGACAAGAACCAGCAACTAGAATGGTCCATGTCCAGACTTCTAGCACTTAGTCTGCAATAGGCACCTGCACCCACCACCTTAGGCAGTGGAAAATGGGAGGCAGTTTCAAGGTCAAGCTCTTTGACAGCACTATGCAGTGAGAGCTGTATAACAAGACCAAGTTTTAAATCTCTGAAAGGTTTGTACTTTGAACGTTAAGAAACAAGCCCACTGGTAAAAAAAATCACTAGAGGACTCCACAACTTATAGTCGGTTGAACAGCACATCTGAGGACATTGAAAACCTACTGACAATGAGAAATGTTTTGCAAAACCATCAACAGCAGTCTTATAGCAGTGCCTTTAAAACAAATGCAAAAAAGACCAATGAGACAAAGTGCTGGGCTACACAACACAAAACAAGTAGTCAACTGTCTTTGTAGCTACAGTACTGTATTTATACAAGCCTCGTTGAACACTAACAATACAAATACACTGCTTATCAAGATCTGCCTATTTAAACCTGATGTGAAAAGAGGATGGCTTGATGCTAGTCAGTCTATTTTACTGCTGACTAACTAATTTGTCTAATATTCATTTTATGTTCATAAACAAGGCTCTGAAGTGTATCACAGATTAATTCTATTTTCACTCAATTGACCTACAAACTCACTATCAGCAGATGTACTGTGAATGACACCAGAGGAAAGACCAGAGACTGTCCCTCTATTGAGCAAGGATTCTGGTAGTTTGTCATGCCATTTTGACTGTGCAATTCCCCAGGCACTATTGAACATTTAATGTACAGTTCAACTGTGCCCTGAACAGAGTGAGCAGTTGCCAAGATCATCTTCTACTTTTTCACTTCATTACCCTATGAAAACTACTGGGCTGATTTGAGCAATAGGTGCCAGAGGAATTATTTCTCAAGTTTGGACCGAAAGAGTTGAAGATGGGGACATACTTCACTTGTATTCGGTAGGCCTCTGGGAGGAAAGGTTGTAGTCTAGCCTGGACTGAAACACTTGGCCAGCCTTCAGGAGTGCATAGATATTACTCTTGCATTTGCCTAGTAACGTAAGATCAATTCAGTCACCTAGAGAAAATACATTCTTCCCAAGACAGAACTGTTCCACAGACATGGCTCTCCTCAAAATGTGCTTTGGCAATGCAATCTGCTTGCATCTGCTTGGCCAACTTTTGTAGGTCATAAACTGGATGCAACTCAGGTGCCATGGGATAGTGGTGTGATGATCCATTGAAACAGGCTTGTCCACTACAGGAAGCTGGGAGAGATGGGTGCCCATGGAAGAACTGAGAACTATGAATAGCAAGTGAATTATTCAAGCTTCACCGCTACACAAGCATTGCCATCAGCACGACTTCAGAATCTGCATTATGAGGTAGTAGGGAGATGTGAGCAAGTTAAGACACTTCCAGAAGGCTTGAGGCTGGCTGGTGATGGTCTGTCACCAATATGATTGTTTGCCATAAAGTAACTGATTAAAATGGTTCACACTCCAATCTAAACTTAAGTCTTCTATATCTGGAATTCTGCTGCCGAAAGAGATATTAATCTAAAAGCAATTGGTCACTTGCTGCCATCCTCCATAACATGTGACATGACAGCCCTAATGCCATATTGTGCTGCATCACAAGTAAGTTTGACTGATTTGGACAGATTATAGTGTCGGATGTGACTAATTTTGCATCTTGAAATGCATGTTATCACTCTCTAGTCCATTGCCATCTGTGTCCCCTCTGTAAGATCTGATGTAATGACTGGAGTATGGTCACTAAGTATGACAAAACTTTTCTATGATAATAAAAACTCCCAAGAAACATCTTACGTAAGATACATAATATGGATAGGTATGAATGTCAAGATAATCTTGACACTTATGTGGTTCATGAGGATCTATAGAATGTCCACAGTATGTAATAAACAGCTTCAAAAGCTCAGGCTTTACTCACAGGTCGTTTCTCCAAGTGGTGCTCAACACTAGCCGTAGTGACAAAGATACCTTCTAATTGACACTGAAAGCATGGAACCCTATGTACGTTCTATTCCAGCTCACTGATGGGGTTGAAGCCACCCTGAATACCATTAAATTATATTAATATAGTGCCTAATATGTACAATATGAATGGTTAGAAATAGCTTGGACTCATCTTCCATCCTCATCTGAAAATAAACTTCTACCAACTCAGGGTTGCTGTTTTCCTCCTGATAATTTATAAAACAGTAGATAATAGGAAAAATGTTTCAGATTGTGTCAATGGGTACTACTCTGCTTGTAGAATTGGTTTTATAGTGACACTGAAATCACCATATAGTATATCCTTACTGCTCTATTCTTCCTGATTATAAGTGAGAATTGGATTCCAGTTTACTTTGGACAGAAATCCTGCTTCTTCCAACTTGTCCAGCAGGTTCAACTTCCTGTCTGTTTTGGCATATGGTACTTGTCAAGTTTTATGGAACTTGAGTGTAGTCCCATCTATAAGCTCATTATGCCTCAAGTTTCCAATGCCATATTGAAACACTGGTCTGTTTGCTTCAAAACATTTTACTTCTGTAGATAGTGTGTTAGAGTAGGAAATGCATACATTTTTGTTTAGCTTCTGGTCCACATGAAGCTTCCTCAGCCAATAAGGTCCTCAAAGTGTTGGTTTACCTTTGGTAAAAAACATAAATTGCTACAGTGTACTGTACTGTTACAGGCGAGCCCTGACTAACTCTGTTGGTAGAGCATGAGACTCATAATCTCAGGGTAGTGGATTCATGTCCCATGTCGGGTGCAAGGTTCTCTAATAAACCATATTGGGCAGCAGCAGTATGGGGTGGGGTGTTCATGATGGAGGATCATGTTTCTGTGTCACAGCCGAAACGTTGTGTTTTTTCTATTCTCTTTCCAGCATGGAATAAACCTATTACTTGTTCCTTTGCAGACTATATTAGGTTTTATTGATTGCACCTGCTGTACCTCCAAGGTATAGGCAATCTAGTTATCATGAAATAGTGATATACAGTAACATAATGGGTGACAATCTTAGGTCAAAATTTACTATTTTAGCTATTAACCACAATGTTTAAATTAAATCTGGTGAACTGTGATCTGTCAAAATATCATTCTTTTAATATGTTGATTACCTCTCCAGAGCAGATAAGGAAGCAGATATTTTGTTTGGACATGTGCAGTGCACAGAGCAGGAAATATAGACTGGAGAGGCAAAAATTACACTTGACTACCTGTCTGTTCAAGCACTGTATTGTATGTACAGTATTGGAGATACTGTACATACTGTACAGTAAGTGTTACATTAATTTGCATAATTTTATTTGTTGAAGTAGAATTGGCTGTCTAATACTGTATATTTGTGTTAAACAATCATATGCCTGCAAAGTCATTGACAGGTTTAAGCAAAATATTTAATAATATTAAATTATAACGTCAAATGTACACATACAGTATGGTACACGATCAGTAGTGAAAGCATTTTAGGAGGTTTTAGATTTAGGTTTACTGATTTGGACACATAAACTTCATGATACACCTATTTATTACGAAATACATTGTTTTCTTACTGCGATCATAACATTGTGTGAGTTTATACGGAAGTTATTTAATGTACTAAACAGTCGGGATGGCGAGAGCAGAGCACTAATGAGATTGTTTGAAATGATGCATTTAGAGCACCAACAGATTAAAAGGCAACACACTCGCTTCAGTCTGTTGCAAGACGTGGGCAAGCGAAGACAAACAGTATACACCCATAGGAATACAGTGCTTGAACGCGGAGGGGCTGACCATTATACTACTAGACTCCATGGGTGAGTTAATTCTATCCAGTGTTACTTTGTAGTAAAATAATATCATGGCATTTATTTAAAAAGCCGGCAGAATCTTCTGAAAGCGGAAAAGAGACTGGTTTGATGTTGACATTTCACTTGTTTATATAGCCTGAAACATAGATAAGCTTCTACAATCCATAACCGTTTCGGTTATCATTTACAGTTTGTTTTCAACTTTAGCTTGTTCTACAAGCCTACATTTAGCCAAGGTTTTCGTTGTTTTAACGCAATTTTTTTCGTGATTTCGAAGGCTTTTCTACTACTTTCAATAAATATGTAAAATGTATTAGCTTAGTTTTTCAGTTGCATCCTGAAAAAAATGCTATCTCTGCCATGTAATGATTTTCATTAAACGAAAAAAGGTTATTCATTGAGTTCATTAAAAGAAAGTGGGAATGTTTTAATTTGTAGCTACTGCAGAGGAAGGTCAGCAATACAAGGCAAATTAAGTTAAATTACAGTAAATTGGAGGCAATTAATGCGCTGGTTTATGATGTGATCTCCAATAAGCAATCAAGCGGTGAAATAATGAAGAATGACAACTTCTACCTTCGTGTCGAATCAGGTTATAAAAGTGAAAATAGGTTCGTTTATGAGTTTAGACAGCCAGAACAGGAATAGGAACTGTGGTTTTCTAACGCTATAAAAAAGAGGAATTACAGTATTTTTCTGAAGATTACTTCCATCTTTGTACTTTACCATGCCACTTGAAGACAGGTCTGCTACAGTATGTTACCTTATATTTCAGTGACCGAATATGTGGAAAGGTTTGGTCTTCACCAAGGAAGTATAGTAGATATCGATGTGATTAAAGGATATGAATCCGGCGAGTAATGACCCAGATAGCACCTGTTTTAGTGTAATCATAGCTTCACTACTGCCATGCTAGGAATAAGAATATAAACCATTGGATTTAATGAAATCCCTCGAGATTAGAGCTCATGTGCTGAGAAAATTGCATAGCAGATAGTTTTTTTTCTTTGTACTCTATCACCATATGAGCGTGTAAGCTTCTGTATGAAGTCCATAAATTTGAAAAGCAATAGAAGACACAAAGTCTGATCATCAATAATTTATATTTCCTTTAGTGGAAACGGGTTGTCGCTTGGATTTTTTTTTGTGCAATCTGTTGTCATGGCAATATGTCTTGTTCTTAATATATGTGGTTTTTAAATGGTATTAAATGAAGGGCGGTTGGTGTTTCAGTTTTTAATCCGGCGTTGAACTAATCCGCGGATCAGCGCTTTGCCTTTGTCAAAGAGCTTTGAACAATCAGTGGGGCACACATTCACGGTCAAAGAAATATGATAAATAAAACGACATAATCAAATTGACATTTAAGAATAATATGTAATTTATAGACATTAGTTTAGGTACAGTATGTAGTGGCTCAGATTTAATAGTCATAACTATTTTGCATCTTTGAGTTTTTCTCTGTTTTGATGGATTACAGCATATCTCTTTGAAACGTTACATAGAAATGAATTTTCGGTTACATAGAAATTAACTTCCAGTGTGTTGTTAGACTCTTCAAATATAAATTGCATATCAGATATTATTTTTAGATAGACTTGAAAAACACAGGTTGTTATCGTATACTCTATACAATACCTTGTCCATACATCAGCAGCTCTGTTGTGTTCAAGCACTCAAAGCCTAATGGAAGCTTTGTGTGGGAAGAGGAATGTGTGAAGAAGCAAGACAATGAGACAATCTTATGTTTTTCTTGTAAGCATTTCACCATTTCCAACCTCGTCAGTTAGCTGTTATTATTTCTTCTGGTTAAAAAAACAAAAAACTAAGGTTGTAGCATATGCATATACTGTATGCTAAACTCTCTTATTCCTACACAAATGATAAAGACTTTATCTAAAACAAGCAGTTTCAAAACATACAGTCTAAATTCCCATAAGTGTTTTTAAGCAATTTTTTAAAGCAAAGAATTACATAGTAGCTGACATCTGCTGTTTACAAAAAAAAGACATGATGCAGCTAACTCACACTCTACTGAGCTTACTTCATGATTCAAGTGTGAAATCTGATTTGATATCTATGACATCAGTCCACCTCACTGAATTGTCATGCCTTGTTTATTTAATAAATATCTTTGGAAAATATGGAGCATATAAGCTGACAAACTGATAAGTGAAGTCTTCAATGAATGTAAAGGAAATTAATTCTTTGGAGTAGATGAACCAGCATTGCTGTCTGTCATTGAAATGTGGTACTGATAGCAAGGATTCCTGAAGTACTGCACAAGGCTGGCTGACTTCTAAAACAGTGTAAAAAGATTTTGACATAAAAACATTATTGATCCTGAAGGGCACCATTCATTTTACAAAAAGAGTCCTTTGGTGACTTTGTTTTTCTTCTAAAGTACAAATATAATATTTTTTACCTTTATTGTTATTATTTTAGGTTCATCGGATTTTTAGAACGTGGAGAGAAATATTTAGGAGCACGAGAGTTAAAGGGAAGTGTCCAGATTTGGTCTGAGTACTGAAGATCCTCTTTTCCTCTGAAACACACAGTTACTGTAGGACAGTCATCTCTCTATTCGTAGAGGGGGATATCTGGGGTTATGTGAGATTGCAAGGCAGGTACAGTACAGCTTCTGTTTTCTTGGTGTTGGGCCTTCCTGGGACTCAAAGACGGCACAATCTTATCTAGTCCTCGCAATAACAATTTGTGTAATGTCAGCAGGGCAGCCCAGAAGAACTCACATTTGATCTTTGAGTAGATACACTAGACAACATGAGGCTTCTCTTTTCTTCTGACAATTGTATTTGTTTTCATTTTCATTTTTCGAATTTAATTGTTAGGGTTATTTTTTTATTTTTTACCAAATTAGATTTATTTTTTTATTGACTGTAATAAATCTGCATTTTCAGGTCGCGTGTAGGTTTTAACGTTAAATCGTTGGAATCAACCAACACAACAATACAATATGGTGCTTTGGAAGGTAAAATCACAGATGTGATTTTATATAATGCTTCCCATTAGGTAGCATTCAAAAAGTAAATAACAAAAATAATGTGTAAAGTGAAATATTTTGGTTATCCACACTGAAGACCAAGCATGTACTAAAAGAATTACCCCATGGCAGCCTTAATTGTGTGAAAGTTTGGAAAAAAGTTGGAAAACATCAGTTGTGTAGAGGAACAGAATTTGAAACATGGTAATATTTAATTCTTCTCAAAGTACTAGAATTTCTCTACAGTTCGTATCTTTTTCTTTTTCCAATTAAATTTGTCTTCAATTCTTATTATTTTATTTAGATATACTATATTTAATTATTAATTAAGACATGACATTTCTTGCCAAGCTCATTAGATGTTATCAAAGAACAAAATAGCCTTCTTGAATAAATGATTTTCACTATACTGTATACAGGGGGTCATTCATTGGTTGTCTTTTATGGTTGTTGTGTAAATGATTTTCTAAGTATAATTTTAAAGCTCATCAAGAGCTTAACTAACATTATTTGTCCACATTTAACCCATTGAAGTTAATATTGGATATACGACATAGAATACAAATGCAGAAATACTGAGATCATCCAAACAAGCACTTCATTGATGTTCTTACAGGTACCTTCATCAATATTTAATTTAGCTTGTATTTGATATAAAACAAAGTGTGAACATATCCTGTAATGGTTTTGGAAAGATAAAGATAATAAATCCATCCAGTACAGGGTCACAGGGGAGTTGGAGCCTATCCCACCAAGTAATGGGTGCAAGGTGGGATACACTCTGGATGGTTCTAGTAGTTCACGTTACTAGTACTTTTATTTCTTTACAAACACTTTCTTTAAGAGAGGGCTGTGATCATTTCGCCTTTTGTGTCCATTGCAGGGCAGACACACAAAGACACGGACATACTCTTGTCATTTTTAATGACCTGGCTTAGAAAATGCTTTACAGGCAACTTGCATTTTATCAAAAAATTATCCTCAAGACTTTTTCAGAGAGTGTAAAATAAGAATGTGTTTTCAATAGTATTTAGTTGTGGGATCTAGTGATAAATAACCCACAAGGGATGTATAGTATGTCTCGGACTGTGGGAGCACCTGGAGAAAATCCATGTGAACATGGCAAGAACATACAAACTCCACCCCGATAGTGCTGTGGGTCTGGAATTGAACCCTGGGCCCCAGCAATGCTAACCACTGTTCCACCCATCGTCCACCATAATAAATATACTACTTGTATCTTTTTTCTAATCCAAAAGTATGAATATTCATAATGATGTCATTGTATATATTGATCTATTTGTTTTTCAAGCAGTCTACACTGCACAAGATTGCTACTTACATTAGCTCACCAGATGGATCATTGCTGGAGAAAATGGCAATGAAAGTTAAGTCCAACAATCTAGGCTCCCTACTGGAATTCCACATATGCCTTTTACTGCTAGTATTAACATTATTTTATGAATACACTGTCCCACTGATTGTACATAGTTCAAATAATTTTATATCTTTGTTTGCAGTTAATTTCTCCTGAAGAGGGAAAAGGAAGTGGAGAAGATTACATACAAGATAACAGTAAGTAGCTGGATAATCGTGACTTAAGTTTTACACTCCCTTTTGGGGGGATATCTCCGAGCCTTGCATCTCCGTATGAGCCTTGCAGTCCCACAGGGAGACACAGAATATCTCAAATTAAAGCGTGATAGTAGCATTATCCTCCATTCATCTCGGCAGAAGTGAAGCAATGTCAGGGGAACATGTAAAGTCTAAGTAAACTTATTAAAGACCAAACAACAGTTGTTCAGTGTTTGAACCTTAGGAAAGGAATGACTTTTGTATATTCATAAATTTTGGGATTTTCTCACTTTGAACAATTGGTATACAAATAAAAAATTCTAAAGATTTAGGCCTAATTTCCCTTCGGGATCAATAAAGTCTTACTGTATCTATCTATCTAATTTGTCATTAATGACTCCTTTGGCAATTTTCTAATTCAATGTAGAACTAAAAATGAATATCATCCTGTCGCTTTTTCTGAGTGTTTAAATATATATTGACTGATGTTACATCTGCTGTGCTCTACAAAGCTGCTCCAAGGCATTATGGTTTCCCATGATTGAGTTAAGCTGACTGAGAAAGTTGAGCCCAGGGGGAAGGGTTGGTTCCACCATATGGCAGTGGGATCCAGACCCCATCAGAGAGATAGCAAAGGGTTAGATTCTGTACTCACACTCTTGGGAGTGTTGACAGCAGTCCTTTCAGCTTCTGCAGCCACCTCTATCCCTGTAGGGCTGCTCGACACTAGTGTGCCATTAAAGTTGAGCCTCAGCATCGAGGGGTAATGTTCAATGCCTGAAATACAGTGGAGAAGTACAGTAAGAAGAGAGGAGAAATGTGTCTCAGTGAGGGCTCTTCTTCTATCCTTTACATGTGGTCAGACCTGTAAGTGCTCACTGTACTGCAACCCTGAACAGAAACAAACTTTGTACAATATATAGGAGGTACAGTTAATATTAACAATTTTAATTGTTGCACTTTTTGCATAATATTTGTTAGGGCTCAATATTCTTTGCACTGTTATGTTAGGTGAAGGCTACATCTGTATTGAAAGCTAGATGAAAATTTGATTCTGATGTGTACAGTTCAGTGAACTGTGTATGCGCAGTGAATATTTTCCATGCATCCTTGATAGCACTACATGCATGTGTCTGCCAATAGTCCACTCAATGAATGCTGCACAGCACATAGTTTGGTATTTATGCTTTTCCAGATTTTATTAGTTATCATCACTTTGCCATTTCATTCAGTCTGTTTCCATTAGCCAGGAAATCAATCATGACCAGCAACATTAATTGTTTAATAACCACAGAGGTATCACAGTAAGAAATCACTGTAGTGATACTAACACTAAGATTGTTTTGTCTTTTCTTTTTCTCTGTTCAACAGGAGTGGATTATGAATCATTTATCTTCTAATCCTCTTAGATAGCCATGCTAGATAATCCAAGCAATGTCTCTTAGGAAAAGAAAATGGTAAAACATGTTTTCTGTGGCCTGTGTTAGAGCGCTTCTTAAAATTGGTCAAGAGGGTACTAGGACTGAAGTAGCAAAAAAATCAATCTCTCACTCTGTAAAACATCTAAATATGCCAAGTGAATTGCATGAGCTGACAGACTTCTTATCCACTTTACTATCATTAGAAAAGCATGGATGGATTGACACTGTCACTTGCTGGTTTAAAACCCCCAGCTGTTCAGTGCTGATTAGTGTTTGATTCCTAATGCTGTGCACTCAAATCAGTATTTTAGCAAATTCAAAGAGCTGCTCTATACATATTTCACAGATGAGAACCTGTACAGGTAAGGTACATCAGACAGCAAAAATGGGACACACTGTACTGTAGGTCAGTGCCTTGAAAAGATGAAGATGTAGGATGAAGCACTTAAAAGCCCTCATTGAAAACAAAAATCAATGGGCACTCATGTGAAATTAGAAAATTAGACATGTTCATGTTCATTTATATCACATTACATCACTTCCAATAACCGCTTATCCAATTCAGGGTCATGATATCCCACAGCCTGTCCCAGGATACATTAGTAGCAAGGTGGGATACACTCTGGATAGGATGCCAGTCCCTTTGCAGGGCACACTCACATTAGGGACAATGTTTTTTTTTTTTACAGAATCTTGTTAACCTGCCAGCATGTGTTTGGATAGTAGGAGGAAATAGGAGCACCTGGAGGGAATCTACCGAAATGAGAGAATGTGCTAACTCCACATACAGTAGATAGCAGCCCAGGAATTGAACTCAGGGCCCCAGCACTGCAAAGTATAATAAAAATGATAATAATACCTTACAGTCATATAGCGCTTTTCCAGACACTCCACTCGAAGCGCTTTACACTCCCCTCCACAACCACCAATTTGTAGCACCCAGTTGGGTTACGTGATGGCAGCCAATGTGCACCAGTACTATCACCACACATCAGCTGTCAGTAGGGAGGAGAACAGAGTAATGAAGCCAATTCATGGATGGGGATTATTAGGAGGCCATGATTGGTAAAAGCCAGGGCAAAATTTGAAAAGAATAACAATTCAAGGAATTCTCTGGCATTTGTATTGACCAAGTAAAGTCGGGACGTTGGTTTTAAGTCTCATTTGAAGGATGGTGTATTTTTTACAATATCATCACTAAAGTGGGGCATTTGGACCCACACAGACTGGAGGGTGAGTGCTCCCTATTAGTCCCATCAGCACCTCTTCCAGCAGCAGCCTTAATGTCCCTAGGAAGTCTCTCATCCAGGTAGTAAGCCAGGCTCACACCTGCTTAGCTTTAGTGGGTTGCCAGTTATGAGTTGCAGGATGATATACAGTACAGTAGCTTTTTTTAACCTTATCAGCAGTGTATCTTCATTTGTTTATTACCCCAAATGACAGATAAGTTAAAAAAGGCATCAAAAAGGAATATTTTACTGAAGTGTATGTTGGTCTGTATTATGCTGATTGTTATAAAAAATCTAAAGCAATTTTATAAATGTTATGTTATGTTATGTTATGTTATGTTATGTTATGTTATGTTATGTTATGTTATTTAAAGTGTACCAGTGAAACATGTACTGGTCTTTTAGAGACTTTCTCTAAAGAAGGTGACATTGCCTTTCCTTCAGAGATTTAGTTTGCATAAAGGCAACATTACATTTAGAGTCTATTTTAAAATATGATTCTATAGTATTGAAATTTGCAGAAGAAATGGCAATGCATGTGAATTAATTGACTATTGTCTGTAATATTCTGTTGTAATTTTAACAAAACTTTATAAGAAGAAGAAAGCGTGAGGTTTTAAAATATTTAATTACCACTTCCACGTTTACACTTGAATGCATTTTCATTAAGTCACCAATTGAAAACATCCAGAATTGATCAGACTCATTTGGTATTAAAACAACGCAGCAATAAGATACTACAAAAATAGTTTTCTATAGGCACATATATTGTAACAGTTAATGTCAGTGCTTATCACAATGATTTGTTTAACTGGTAAACATCTAAAGTTTTCCCTTTAATATCTTTACTTTGAAGCTTCTCTTTACCAGTGACACAACATTTAACCTAATTTGGGATTCCCATTAGACTCACTGTCCTGACTCTTCTGTTGTGTCTGAAATGAGGAGTTTCTCTGAAATACCTCTGGGTCACTGACAGAGAAATTCAATACACATTAAATTGTCTTTTCTAGCGCAGAGCTACTTTAGGGCCTGTAATTTTCATTCACCTACTTAGTCTGAGTTTGTTTATGCCTTTGAAATCACTCCTGTCCCTTGTCATATTATTGTAGTTAACTAATTGATCAGACTGGAAAAATATTGTCTTAGACGCTAAACTAGACTGAATATTTTCATCTGACCAAACACTGTACCCCAGAAGTGGTGTACTCCACCCTCTGAAGAGAGTTAGTTGAGAAAGTGGTACATGGAGCCACTTGAAGTACATTAGCAAATACATTTCTAGTATCTGAAGGGAGGCCCTTATATATAGTACAAGCCCTCTTGCAGGGAAAATAATGTTTCAAAAGTCTCCAGTTATAACTGTATATTGGGGAGCAAATTTTCTTTTTTCTGAGACAAAAATGGATCCATTGAATGACAACGTTTCTTTCACACACAGGTATTCCTTTTTTCTGTAATGTATTTGTTAATTATGTTTTTTAAAAGAAGTGTATTATCAGATATAAAGCTTTTTTGCTCCATCGAAAATGAACAAGCTGAGACTGTGTAAGTGTTCTCTTGCCTTATGCCTACACAAACAATAAATACATACATGCATACAGTTCATGTAAAGAATTCCATTTCAAGAGAAGTTATAACGTAAGAGAGGGTCAGCAGTACATCAAAAATTACATTAAAACAACAAGGGACCCATACAAGTAATTTAATTAATTAAATCAATTCATTAATTCCCTAAAAATGTTACCCGAGGGAGGATGAATGTCACTATGGAGGAATTAAGTGTATTAACGTCTTTTGTACAATCAGTGCAAAATGTCTTTAGTTTGTGATGAAAAAACGATAGCGTAATTGAATAGATAATTAACTATGTATGGGTGCTTCAGTGAAGGTGCAGGTTTAAGGGGCTTCTTGCTTAACATATAAGTTGGCAAGCTGCCTATGTAGAAGGGTAGTAATTCCTACTGGGGCAGAGAGAAATCTCCATGGCAACTGGAGAGAGGCCCAAAGTACCTGATACAAAATTGGGCAGTAGGAGCAGTATGACTGTACAGAAACAAACAGGAGCACAATTTGGCTTCCAAGTGCTTAAGCAAGCAATTAGGTATACAACCATGTGGGACAGGACATGTGAAACAAGAAACCAGATTCTTCCATTAAATTCTTCCCCACGTTTTTGCTTACTTTCTGTTCATACATGGCAGAGCAGGGAGAAGTAATTTTGATGTACACTTACTGTCAGAGATGTCTGTTTAAATCTAATGTGGAGAAATATGTCAGGGTTTTATTCCAAACTAATTAGGAGTGAGAGTGAAGCAATTTTCTTCTTACTAGATAAATGGAAATAATAATAAAAAGCTGTGATCCTCTTGAGTGACAGACTTCAGTGAGTCCAACTATAAGAAAATAAAATCCCTGTTATCAAGAGGTGGCAGAGGAGTGCAGTTCTTTTTTTTTCCTCCTAATTAGCACTTTTCAGATTATGTATATCCAGAGTAAATAAACCTGGATTGTCTTGAAAGTGTTCATGAAATAGAATCAAATTAAATTATGCAGCCTCTGTTAATTAAGTGAATTTTTTATTTCTTTAACAAATTGTGAAAACTATAAATGCAGATTTGGGGATCATTTATACAGTGTCTAATCCTGAGTGACATTCAGGATATTCTATGGTAGACATATTTCCTTTGTGAATAGGACTCTAACTCCAAACTCAATTGAATTACTTAGTCTCCATTTTCACAATTTAAAACATATTACTTTTCCTTGCAATAAAGTGTAAAGGTAAGTGTTCCATTATTATGGAGACAAACAGATATTGATTTTTAAGTATCGGTTTCAGACTTACCTGTTCATAAACCACTGTGCATTCTCTTAATAGCAAAATAAAGCAAAGACATATACAGTACTGTATACAGTACACCACCTACTGTATTCTGGTTTTAATTGATATGTAATACATTTGCTTAATATCTGTTGAAATTGGTGGTGAAGTGTTTTAAAACAAAAGGTTTTAGATGATAACCAATATAAAACTTGATTAACGACCAATGAATAAGAATGGTTAGTTGTTGAGTAAAAATATAAAAAAAAAACACTGAATGTGTGCTTCCAAAAGTCAATAACACTTTTATGGTCAATGGATTAATCTATGCAGATCTTTTTTAAGACACGTAATCTTGTTAAACTATCTTTGATTAAGCATCTCCGATCCAATCACTTAATTATCCGTAACTAATGATAAACCCATGGCAAAGAAAGTGTATTATTAGCACTATAAAACGTCTGATTGCAAATTTGCATCACACAAATAAAATCTTTCTGGGTAAATAAAAAACTAAACAACATTCTTTTAAAATAGATCATACAGTTTTTTTCCAGCATTTCTGTGCAGTATGTTTAAACAGTATGCAGTGTAAATAAATATATTTAATATTAGATTATGTGATGATTTTTGCATACATACTGTAAGTATGAAATGTTTTGTTGCTAAGTAGATCCTACGAGATGTATTTGTTATTATGTGTAGTGTTGTATTTTTTATTCCATATATGTTTTGTGTATGTTCATGAGCAAGAAAAAGATAATAATACTTAAATATTATTTAGTCTCATTACAACAACATTTGTAAGAGTGGTTTACAGTTAATATCAAGCAAAATGATACTTTAGCTGATTTCTGAATTCAGTTATCTGCTACAAAATGTCATTAGTTCAGTACACCAGGATGAAAGAAACTTTTTTCCTTGAAAATGTCTGCTGACCTGATCACAGCATGTTTGTCACTATGGTGAAAGATGGTGAATACACTGATGGTGGTTTTAGGATTTCTTCCATTTTCATGGAGCTCCTGAGACAGATGAGAGGTGAGGGGACTTGTTAGTTGCCAGACAATGTGTTGCCTTTTGGCTCCTGTTTCCATGTCTACCCACAGCACAACGTGGTCACACAGATCAATGTTTACTTCATTCCATTAAAAGCTTTATTTGAGATTCTTAGCTTATAAACACAGAGAATGTTAGTTCTGAACACTTGACAAAGCAGGGTTTTCATATAGAGCTGTATTCAATAACTCAAGCCCCAAAAATACAGCTTATTAATGCTGAGGATGTTCAATTTATTTATTGGGTTCTTTTTTAATCTTAGAAGGGCAAGGCATAAAGGCATCTTTATTTCTATATAAGATTCAGCCATTACAAACGTGTTCATGTTATGTACTATACAGCTCCTAAACCATAAAACTATCCAAATACATTTAGGCCAATCTTGCAATGCAGTGTTGAGTGCCTTATTAAAAAATCAATTTAGTTTAGTTTTAAAAAAGGGTGGGTATGTTGGTCATACTGTATGTTTGGATTTAACACAGTAAGTGTTGCTATAAGAAGCATTACTGGTATTTTGTTAATTTGAGGCCCAACTTACTGGAGTTTTTCTTAGCGTTCATTTAAAAGTAATAATATTATATTTCTGCTTTGATTTTTGGTTTCACTTGAAAAAAGCTTCCACAGCCACAGCATGCCTGTAAATGGTCTCAGATTTCTTAATTGTGCTCCTTACTTATTACTTATTAACAACATGCAACCTGATATTTTGTGTATACATTTCCCTCCTGCTTTATTAATAAAAAGTTCATTCTACCACTTTCCTCTGTAGTGTCCATTTATACGAAATTTAAGGTTGCTAGTTTAGTGACCCACGAAAGGCTGTGAGAAATATAGCTCAAGAGGCAACTTTCATAGACGAAGCTTGGAGATTTCCAAAGCAAACTGGTATCTTCAGTGTAACAAAAGCATTCTTTCAGGACCCTTTGGAGACGACATGATCCGGGGTAGAGTGGGGAAAACACGGGGAAAAAGCAGGCGGGAGCCAGGAAAGAAAACAGGGGGCGTGTCCATGGTGCGCTGGTGTTCAGGGGAGGTGAACACCATTGGGGCAAACAATCCAGGAATAAGTCCAAGGAGGAATCCAAGAGGAGGCAAAAGTCCAAAGCCGGGCGGTCTATCAAAGACAAACGGGGTTAAAAACAGGAACCGGGTCATGACCGGCACAGGAACGGGAATAGGAACAGGAACTAAAAACTTGACAGGACCGGGTGCTTCCAGGTTCCGGACTCGCCTGGTACGGAAACCAGAGCAGAGCCCGGAATAGAGTGAGCGCCTGGCTTTTAAGGAGAACTGAAAGGGGGTTGGAAAAGGGAGCAGGTGCGGTGGATGAGTAGAAAACAAGGAAGGGCTGGAGGGTCCTTAAGAGGAGGGGTTTACGAACGTGACATTCAGGATTTAATAATAATAATAATAATAATAATTGCATACACTCATATAGAGCTTTTCTGGACACTCCACTCAAAGCACTTTACAGGTAATGGGGACTTCCCTCCACCACCACCAATGTGCAGCAATGTGCAGCATGTAGAGTCAAACATTATCATTAAGTGTGGCCAGCATGAATGTGGTATCCATGGCAGGGATGCAGGGTAGAAGCTTCTTCTGAGGGTGAATCACATGTTTACCTTTGCCAGGTACATATATAAATAGATATTTACCTTTGCCAAGAATCGTCATTCTAGAATAAACCTGAAGCTCCAGATCAATTAAAATGTTTTGAATTCTCTTAACAACATACATTATCTAAATTGTAAATCTTTCTGTTATAAGATGGGTTTTCGTTCCTATTTCATTAGGGACATGAATAAATCTGGAGGGCAGAAAAAATAGCCAACATACAGTGCATAAATGAAAAATGGGTTGGTTATATAGCCAGTATTCTTTAATTATTTTCTCTCCCTTATTAATCAGATGACAACATGGAATTTTGGTAAAGTTTTTTGGGGAAAAAAATAGCAGTTATATTATTAAACATTACCACTAGTTCATTATGTACACTTTGAGCAAAATATTTTTTAAAAAAAATATTTTGCGTTATCTAATGCATAAACATTAAATGTTTTGCATTATCTAATCTTTTCAATCAATATTTGTTTCTTTAAAGCAAAAAATAAAAATTATTTGGTGAACCTCTACTAATGTAAATCCTGATAGATATGTACAGTATTATGTAGTCCTACAAGCAGCTTTAAAGATGTGTAGAAAGGAAGACATTGTATCGCTGATGAGGAAGAGATGACAGTGAATCGACTGAGAAATATGAAGGTTATTGAAACACTTTATAGTGGCAGCATATTTCTTACTTTGAGTTATGATCAAGATTTTGGTCAATGTGATTGAAAGATTGCTAAATGTCAAAATTTTATTTTCACCCAAATTGATCTGTATTAATCACAGTTAAAAGTTATAATAATACAAATCTCAAGTGGATGCTTTGAGGAAATTGCTGATGCTCATAACAAACATATTGTAGCTCTATTATTTTCACACAATATATATAATTTGAATTTGCCTGGAGTATCTAACTCCAGTCACATTTATTGATAAGGTGGACACATGTATGTGAAAGCTGAATTAAACTATAAGAACATTTGCTTCTTGTTTTTCCCCATTATGCTATATGTCTGCAAAATTTTGTAGATTTTTGTGTGCTGTGTTTTTAAGATACTGTAATAATCAAAATTATTTTTCCTATGACTAATTTTGACAGGCTTACAATTTGTCAATTGATCAGAGGTTATCTTTTTAAAATAATTCTAGTGCTCCCGTTTGACTGACAATTGTTTTGATGTTTTACATCTGCAAAAGTGAATAAAATATTATTCTTAAGTTGAATTATGAAGTGAACTGTTCACCAGTGGAACATGTTGTAAGTAGTTTACATAAGAATTATGATATACTACACATACTGTATCACATTCTTTGAAATATTTGATAAAAAATCACTATGATATGCTTATGTGTCTTATTAGCTATTAAACCAGGGGTGTTTTTTAAAGATTAGGAATACAAATTGGATTGTTTGTGCTCTGTCACTCTGTTCCAAATGTATTGCACGTTTGTGCAGAGAATGCATTATTTACGTTTTCAAGTTTTCTGCCCCATTTGTGTCACAGCAGTATTGTTAGTTAAATCTGTGCATTATAAAGGCACCAATGCATATAAGCATATCAAATGCATTAATCAAATAAAATGTTTTTGGAGATAAAGTAATGTTCTATTTCTGTTCTCAAGACTCTGATAGATGTTTACCAGAGTGCCCTTAAAAAAAGTGTTGGTGCCTTTTTATTGGATTTAGATCTGAGTTATACAATATCCTTTTTGTTTGGTGTAATTTTCTTTTACTCTTGTTCTATATCATCTTCTGCTATTCCATTTTAACCTGCTTATCAGATAACAAAACAGGTTGAGAAAGTTATGGTACAGTAGGTGACAGTCTCATCACCCCTTTACACTATTCTGAGCCATGATTACCTATGAATAAAAATGGCTACTAAGGGATTACAACAAACCTAAAGGCAAAGTTCTGATCCTTTCTTTACAATACATGTTCAGAGACAAAAGACATCATGACAAACCTGAGACAGCTAATGCATTCCCCAGCAACAAACCCATCTCGACTAAGCCTTGAGGAGCTGTAGACTCTCTTGGTCATGTAAAGAGAGTGAAACAGTTAACATAAATTATGCTTTATCCAGTCATCTGTATATTTAAAGCCCCTGAGCAGTAAATTTTCCAGCACAGTTGGTGAGCATGCAGGGAGCTGCGTGCAGAAATGGTAATCAGGAATGGCTTTCCCCTTAATCTTCCTCTTGAGAGTGACTAGCATTTTCGAAGCATCGAGGTTTTGCTCACAAAGGCAACAATAGCAGGGCAGTTTAATTTGTAATAATGGCTGTAGATTTAAAGTTAGACCTTTGCTGCTCATTGTATTGACTACCGTCCATCAATCCTTTTAAAAAATACAGAAGCAGTGGCCCTCAGACAGTTTGTTTTACCTTTCGTTTCAGTCTCTGTGGAAATGGAGATAGCTGGATAGCTTCCTCAGCAGTTTTCAAATGAATATCAGCCTGATACTATTTTTTTGGCTTTGAGCAGAAAAGTCAAATGCACAGCTTGACATTTTAAGTGCATTGGGCCTCACATACGCATTATTTATGATTGTGGTGTTCTCGTACATTTCCATCATTTTTTTTATTGAGTAGAGACAGCATTTTCTTTGAGATTCACAATTTAGTCTTCAAGAATTTTGTGTGTTTTATGATGTGCAAAAGAATAAATGATGTCCTACACAGTTTTTAATAAACATTGCATTATTGGTTAATCCATAAATAGAAATTAAAAAATCAATTTTTGCAAACATCTGAAATAACATTTTAGATCAACTGTACTGCTCTAGGAGGACAATGAGCTTTTTTGACCTTCACTACATTGCAGTTATTGATTTCTGTACAGTATGAAATACATTTATTCATAAAGATATTTAGTTAAATTACCCATTTTATACATTGAGAATTGTTAAATGAACAGAATATAGTTTGATAATTTCTTTCCCTCTGTTCAATTTAATCAATAGCAGCTAATATTAATGTATTGAAAAAAAAATTGTCATGCTAGATCTTTTAGGTAAACTGAGAAGAATCAGGGCCACTGCAGTGCTGGATATCATTTGTTTTCTTTCAACCCCTCTTCCCAAAACAAAATGGGAGGCTTAATTGGAATTTCTACCCACCAATCAAGAAAAAATAGAAATGGCCAACACATGACTGGCTCTCCGTTTACCAGAAACCTCTTGTGGCTACACAACAGAAAGCTACCTTCAAATACTGGGCTTGGAAATGATCATTTGTGGGAGGTCCAAAGTATTAGTAGGTACAGTAATTTGCTGTTTGTGTGTCCATATAGCTACACTTGGGTAAAATTGCACATGATTGCAGGTTTGTTTCCCACACTAGGAAAACTTCTGTATTTAGATATTTGCACTGTGGCAATTGTGGTAATGTTTGCTTTTTGATTACCCTTTTTGGTCTTTGTTTAAGAAATATGATGGACCCCCTCCATGGAATGGTAATATTCAGAACTATTATATGTTTTTTAAGTTATGAACACTGCCTTGATCGCCATCTTAGGACAGTCTCTCACACTGATCAGTAGACAGCAACAGCGTGTAGTTATGTTTAAAAGGCAGCTGAGATATTACAACAGAGATCTCAGAGGACATTAAAAGGTCATCTCTGGGGGCAGATGCAGTTACACTTGGCAGTTACACCAGGCTCAGTGAGTCAGAAAGTGAGTTAGCTGACATGTCAACTAAGACTGAGCAGACATTAGTCTGCATCAGTGTGGCAGTAATCAATTGTAAACAATTATGAATATATATAGAGTTCACAGACTGTACAGTGTGAGAGTTAGATCACGTACAGGTTTTTACAGAGATGTTTATGTATTTGTTAAGCATATTGTATGTGCTGCATTATATTGCTTTTGCTTTTAGTAATCAAGAGGTCTGCCATAGAAAGGTTTGGAAATCCTTGCAAAATACACAGCTTCACTACTATAAGTTAAAGTATTAGACCTGCATTACTCTTATAGTGAAAACACCCTTTATGATCTGTATGACACAAATTCTCAGTTTCTACTTTTAGTTGATGAATGCAAGCTGAAAGTCCTTGCCATTCCAACATTTGTCACCAATCCTATATTTTTTGTGACACGTGTAAATGCATTACACTGAAGATCCCAGATAATACAGATCAATACAGAATTGCTATTATAATTCTATTAATAATTATGCTGTTATTAGATTAAAAGAGTTACAGCAACAGAAGCAGCCATAGCTCATGTCCTCCAGTGTTTCCACAGTCTGTTCTATAACCCTTTAATGGAAAAATGGAAAAAACTGAATGTGGACACAAGATCTGAAAATGTGTTGACCATTTGCCAGAATTACAGCAAATCCTTCATGTTTCAAACACTTTTGTTGGACATTTACTTTGTTATATTTTTAAACGCCTTCTTTGCTGAAGCAACTGTGCTGCTACAGAGATAAATGAAATATAGGTATTGTGCCATTGTGCAGCAAACTGTATGTCCCAATAGTCAGTCTGACAAGCATTTCCCATGTGTGCAGCACTTCTCTTTACTGAGGGATAAAAGATCTAGTAGGTCCTCAGAGAAAGGAAGCATTCAGGTGCCTGACACATCCTAAAGTGAATATTTTAATTTGCATATTTTAATTGACTTTTTACAATCTAAACCCTCGATCTCAAGGTTATTTTGTGTTTCCTACTTTCCCCTGCGTTAATACTAATGAATAGTCATTAGGAGCCCAAACAAGGAACCACGCTGTACATTTGAAAAGAAAATACCTGTCATAGATAAAGTCAGTCTTTTGAACAATCAGGAAATCATTTTGAAGTATCTAATAGAAACAAGCAAATTGCACAATGACCTACAGTGAGATCCTAGTGTATCAACTTTGTTACATATGCTGTATGTTATAGTTGTTGTAGGTTATC
Source organism: Lepisosteus oculatus (assembly GCF_040954835.1). Classification (NCBI taxonomy): domain Eukaryota; kingdom Metazoa; phylum Chordata; class Actinopteri; order Semionotiformes; family Lepisosteidae; genus Lepisosteus; species Lepisosteus oculatus. The sequence continues at coordinate 20,348,634 of NC_090702.1, read as the reverse complement.
GTAACCTAGAGGTTAAAGGTTGTTTGACCTCTGAACTGGATCTGCCGGTTGTCTGCCCTTCTTGCCCCACTATATATTGTTAAAGACTGCAGAACCTAAACCTAATTGTAAGAAAGATGGGAAGATAGATAGATAGATCACTATTTCAAGGCCCGGCTACCGTATGTTTAAACTGTCCATATGTTTAAAAAGTAGTGCTGCATCCTGGATGGAATTCCTATCCATTGTAGAGACAATTTAGAAACAAACATCAACCAAACTAGCATGTCTCTTGAACATGGGAGGGTACTGGAGTACCTTGACAAAACTCATTAGAACATCTAAACTCCATAGAGAAGGAGCCCCAGTCAGGAACTGAACCCAGGACCCAGGAGCAGTGTCACCTGCCATGCCACCATTTCACACTATTGTAAACCATCACAGCTTGAAATAAGCATTTGAAAACCTGGATTAAAAAAAAATGTTCTCAAGTAAAATGCTGTCCATGGTGCTGAAAAGTAGCCCACGTACTAAATTATTGTTTTTGTTTTCATCCCTGCCTTTGCAACAGACATTTTATCTCTCTGTCTTCCCAATGCATTATGAACAATGGATGTGGTAAATTGCTGCTGAAATTAATAAATATAAATGAGATGATTCAGTGCACTATATGCATGACTTATTTTTCTTACTATTTAAATTATCCCGATTATCCTAGAGATAGTGCATTCTTTCTTGTGCAGTGAAACAGGAAAAGAGCTTAAGGGAACTGCAGACATTAGTGTTGACTTTGACAATACACAAGAGGTACAAGAGTGAACTGTAGGCTTTTGTGAAATTTTGATCATGGTGAAGCACACGGATGTGTGACAAGTCAGATTCCCATAGTCGGGGAGAAAAAGGAGAAATGAAAAACGATTCTTTTAAAATCCTTCTAAGTCATTCAACTGTCTGGTTGAATGAATAAGTCAAATTGAGTAAGTCAATTGAGAACTAATTCTCATTTACCACAATGACCTGGAAAGTAGCCATTTATACAGCAGGGTGTTTACTGAAGCAATTTGACTGTAGAGTACAACTTCAGTATCTCACCTGGATGGTAAACCAGTGCACCTTCTGTCAGGAGTCTAAAGAACTTACCATTACCATTTAAGTCAAATGGTAACTCATTTGTTTAATGATACTTACTTTATGACTGAAGAAAATAAAGCAGTTATTCAGAATATGGGAATATTCTGGAAGATGTCCTAAGAATACAGAATGCAATGGACAAACTAAAGCAAATAGAAGTTATGAGTCACAAAGGCTTTTGTTATATTAAATCTGAAATGAATTAATAACATCAGAAACTAAGCTTTAAGCTAAAATCTGGAGAAGTTCTAGCACAAATTCTTTAGGGGACACCCTCAGAGCTTTCACAACACTGATAATTTTAGCTTTGCGGTAGGTTGCAATCGTTTTTCTCTGTTATTAGTGCTCATTCAGCCATAGCTTGAGCTATGGTAGCATAAAAAGCATGTGTACAGAAAACCAGAAAGAGTGTCTTTCAGTAGAGCTCGAGGTTAATATTCAAAGTTAAAAATGTAATTACATAGATTGTTTTCAAGCCATGTTCTCTTTTTTCCCCCAGTATTCCATTTCTAGGTAATGTATTATCTGCGGTATGATGCAATTATCATTACGACTGAATTCATCCTTTAGAGTGATTAAACATTCTGTTGCAAGATTAAGTTTGCTAACCAGGCAGTTCCCCACAATTATACAAATGATTAGTGTGTGTTGTCATGAATGTCATAGATCTTAGTGGTCATAGAACTTTTTACTCACAACACTTCCTCATCAGTTTTCTCACACCGATTAACTGAATGGCAGCTAAACTTTTAAACCAGAAAATGTTTTTACTTACTTGCTGTTCATAGGAAGCTGGACCATAATAAGCGCTCAGTCTCACTGCATTTTTGTGTTTTCTTCCAAGAGCGGTAAAGAAAATAAATATGTGGAATCCATTATCCAAATGTTTTTTTTTTAAATCAAAGATGTGGTAGCTGGGAATAAGTGTTCAAAAGATAAATATAACTCTTCTTCTCCATATGGTGACATTCAGGCTTAATGGTTTGTTAATATTGATTCCCTGATGATCAAAACCTGCAGACTGTTCGGTACCCAGAGCCTTAATGGTCTATAGACGCCCTGTCATGTTACATTTACATTTCAGTTTTATATTATTGATATAATGCTTATTTCTCAGAAAATGTTCTAATATCTGTAAAAAAATGTGAATACAGCTTTGATTTCACATTACAAAGAATATGAAAATATTGTTTTATCACCACAATTTCTAGGAGGAATAAAGGCTCAACTTGGCAATAATATTAAAAATGAGGAAAACAGCAAGACTGGCATCAGGGGCAAAACTTCAGGAATAGATCAGACTTGTGAAACAATACAGAGAGAGGTGCTGTTGTGATGCTCCTCAGAGTACAACAATGAGGTGAGACTTTATCCTTAAAGTGATTACACTTAATTATACAGAAAGTAGCCTGTGCTTTCCTTTAAAATGCCTATGAATTAAGCATGTACTGCACTTTTTTGCATTTTTTTTAGTTATAGCCCCTATACAACTTGGATTATTAATGATAAGCCACTCATTACATTGTAATAGTATTATATGCTGTATAAATGTATACTGACAAGGCTATACCTGTCCTCTCCATCCTTCTCAATATTGCATGTTACAAAAAAGAAAGTAACATGTGCACCCAGATTATAGTTTAGATCAGTTTAAATGTACAATATAATCTCTCATTTTTTCTTGTAGTATTAAATATGCCAATTTAAATGTTAGAGTAGACTTACTTGGAAGTGAACCCAGCCCAGCCTCGACAAATATTTGCATTTGCTCAATGGAGGAAAAACAGTTTGCTATGTCTTACAATCTCCATGTATTCTGATAAAGGCATTAGATAAGGTGCATATAAAAGTATTGTAATTTCTGATTTACTGACATGTGCTCAATGGAATTATGAATTTAAAAGCTCTGTCTTTTGTGGAAGGACCTTCATATTGATACTATTGCACATCATTAACTCTTTTATACAATATTTTGGCCTGAAGAAAAACATATGGAGATAAAACAGTCTTTATCATTTTCTGTGCATTAGATCCTGGATGAAAGTCAATGTTGGTTTAATCAGGTACATTAATGGTGGCATAATAAAGAAAGTAAATTAAAGAATAAAAACATACTTACAGAACTTACAGAACTGATTACAGTTGACACAAAACACAGATCCTAGCCATTTCACTTAAACATATTGGTCTGGTGGATCTGTCTTGTGGTTGATGTTGCTGTTTGTGTGCAGTTATTGTTACCTTTTTAATCCTTGGAGACCTTTTGTGCTTTTACCAGGTACTGTACAAAAGACAAAAATAATTTTTTATCTATTCAGTCATAGTCTAACATGAATATAAACTTTGATGTATTGAATAGTCTCAGCACACCATCAAAAAAGCAGGATTTGTTACTGTGTCTGTGTAATATTTTTTCTTCTATCCTGTTTACAGTATGTGTACTTCAAATCAAATCAAATTAAAGTTTATTTATCAAATGCACAACAATACGGTGTGCAGCAGCTGTTGCTGGCAATGAAATGTCTTTTTCTGCGAGCTCACAAAAATTACAAGAATCACAAAAATTCCAAAAATTCACAAAAACACAAAAATCACAAAATTGAGGTTACATTTTTGAAATTGAATAAAACTCAATATGAGTTGAGCTGCAATGTGTCCATGGTGTATGCAATATATACATGTAGTGCAGTTATGCTGAATATAGTGAGAATTGTGTGTCCATGTAGCCATTACAGGTGATTTGCTAAAGGAGCTGCAGGTTGGCTATTTAGCAGTCTTATTGCCTGGAGGTAGAAGCTGTTCCATAGTCTGTTGGACTTGGACTGAATGCTTTGGTACCGTTTACCGGTAGGAGGGAAAACATTTCCTGGCAGGAAGTAAGACAATTCTAGAAAGGTGATGCCAATCAACAACTTCCATTGAATTACAATTTTCAGACCATTAATATATGAATCGGTCTTGAATTTGATAGCTCCAATCAGCCATGCAAATTGTGAATAGCACAGTTGTTTTTTTTTTTCTGAGAGATGAATTGCAGTAATTAGCTCTCAATTGGGACAGTTGCAAATTCTTAAATAATTGACTGGTGATTTGCATATTTTTTTACATAAGATCTATTTTTTTTATTCAACTATTTGTTCCCATTTCTGTTAGATTTTGACACCTTGCAAGTATTTTCTGAAGCATTCGGGTTTGTGTAGCAGTCAAAAAATACTTTGAAGTTACACTGGTCATCACTGAGATGAACACTCTCCATATCAAAGATACTGTTTTCAAAGGAATCATAGTGAACTACAGGTATATGAAGTAACACCTTTATACAGTAGCTTTTCTTAAAGTAAACACTACTACAATTGTGCTTTGACATAAAAATGTCAAATTAACTTAAAATAAAAGGAAACCATGCAATTATTTTTTTTATTTTGCAGCATTTTACATCATCATGCACTTCTACACTTCTGACCCTGTTAGTCTTTAGTTTAGTTAGTTTTCTTACTCACCTTATTTTCCATTGGCAAGACAGGGAAATTCTGTTAGCTATTACGGTACATTGACAAACAAGATTGTCTTCGTTTTTATTTTTTAAAAGTACTTCACCAAACTCAGACATTTAGTCCTTTTTAGTCATTTTTAATAATCATATCCCAGCAGTTCATGAAGTCTTCTAAGGCTAGAGTGATCTGAACTTTGAATCTGAACTATAATAAGGACAATCACCATGTTTTTACATGCTCTCCAATAAAAGAACACCTAGGATTCTTTCCTTTCTGGCTGTGCCGTTATCAAGGCAGGCTGACAACTAGCAAGACTGCCAACTGAAGGACTTGCTACCTTCAGTTGAATTATAAGCTTGAATATATTGTAAATATCTAAGGGAAGAGGAACCAGGCACCTATTAATGATATTGAGGGTAAAAACACAAATAACTTCACAAATAGGGGTGGCAATATCAAGTTTCTGTGAATATACAATATGTAAATTGTCAGTGGTCTGGCACAGTCTATTCTCACTCTTTCCACTCTAGGTTTGCCAAAGGTTCTAAGTGAATTCCACTCTTCCACCTTTCTACCAACCTTTTATGCTGTAAGTTTGGGGTAAGGCAAAGTGGAGAGCCAGTGTCAGACAAGTGCTGATAAAAGAGGCAACTTCAGGATTTTTTTCCATAAGCTCTTGAGAAAAGATTGGCGCTTGCGGAACTAGATTTGATAGGCCAGGCCACCGACTTTTACACTCAACATAGTGCATTAGACTGTGTGTGGAATGGTACAGTAACAATTGATGCCCAACAGTAGAGACTGCCAAAGGGAAAATACAGTAGTTTGTGTATATAGTGTTGGATGAATGGAGTGCTTCACTGGAGAGAGTGAAAGTTAGGCCATGGTCATGTAGACCAGACATGAAGCAGTTTCTGCCTTATGTTTGTGAAGGGTTTTTTTACACAGTAAACTCTGTTTAGCTGTTCCAGAAACCTAGGCACCATTTTGATTAAAGTCTGGTCAGGATCAGATGAGCTAAATTTTCGTTTGGTATTGTCTCTGAAGTCCTTTTGTTAAACTAAAAGAAGAATACAGGAATCAACTAACTAAAATGTCCACTTTTAATAAAGCCAAGGATGTTTCGGGACCTCTGTATATTTTGTATTCGTGGATAGTAAGTTAGTATAGTATAGTTTAATATAAGAGGTCAAAAGAGCTATGATAACTCAAACAAAACAAAATAGACCATATAGGATTAAAATAAGCAATAGTTAAAAATTACAAATATTTTACTAATCTTGCTTATTCCATTATAGAGTTCAATAACACCAAAATAAATAATTTGTAACATGGGCTTAATGAGTTTACATTAAGTAAAAAGTTAATTTACAGACCCAATACAAACCCTCTTTTCTGGAGATTCACAATGTTTTAAGTTATAAACATCTATTACAAAATTCTAAATTTGATTCTTCATATTGGCTTCCCCTGGGGTTTTATTCTCAATATGAGTACTCTCTGGACCATCACTGTTCATTATAAAATGACTTACAGTATATGGTTAAACAACAGGTTAAACATTCTGTATCACATTTGACAGATTTAGGGGGCTGGAATATGGAGATGTCTTTAGATGAAAGGGAAAATGCTACATTCACATGCATGTTTCAGATAAGCTCACATTACTATACTAATGATATGCTAATGATTTCTATACCGTACATCTTAAAAAGAGGTATTTGCATTTTTGATTACCACTTATGGTAAATCTGTGATGGGAGGATGGTAACATCTGGTGCTTATTATATTAAATCTTTTAAATCTTTCTATGGATGAATTCCTTTTTCTATTCTGATAGGAGATAGATTGGAAACTAAAGACTGAATCTAGTATTTTTAAGTGTTCAGTGTGAGAAAGGGCATCCTACAGTAGGTTGTTCCTCTCCCGATCACATCATGCTCTGAGTATAATTGATTTAAACATGTTTCAGTCTGGTTTATGTTTAATCTATTTGTTAAGAAGCGAAGCACTGTGGGTAATAGCTGATGGCTTTTACTGATACTTAAATGTTTCTTCTCCCAAGGTTTTAATGTTTGCTGTTTTACTATGGACTGCCTAGCTAACATACAGCTAAGGGCCTTTCCTGAACTAAAATTGCTGCCCTTTCAATAAAAATCAAAACTGTTCTGACACTGACAGAAACTGATATGTTAAGGTGCTGAGCAGCACATGCAAGGCTATACAGTACATCTTATCAGTTTAGTTTCTTCGCACTAGGAATGGATTGAGAGATGCCTTGGGAACATGAGCCTGTGTAGTACTGCAGGCTGTGTTTCAGCTCAGGTTATTCTTGTCAGTGTGTCAAATTCATTGTTACACTGCATGTTGCTTAGAAAGAACCTGAAGAATACAGGAATCAATTAAAATGATGTCGAAGCATGGATTATTTTATGCAACTGAAGAAACTGTTCTGAAGCCTCAATTTCTCATCTTTTATTTGTTGCCTGCATGGTTTAGTGCCTGTAATGATCCCTTATTTGAAATCTCACTCTAAAGTAGAGCATCAGGCTAATGTTCCAGAGGGATTTTTGTTTCAGGTTTTCTTAAGAGGTCTTGGTTAGTAGTAATTGTGAATATGTGACTGTTATTGATGTTGTATTGCCTTTAAAAATCCTGTTTTTTCTACCAACCACTCAAAGGAAACCAAACTACTAGTTCTCCTCCTAGTTCTTGCAAGTCTCCCAGTGGCTGGTTTTCTTTACACTGCCTGGCTGTCAGACTGGTAGTAGTCCCTTGCTGGATCATCCTTTATGGATTTATGGAGTTCTGCTCCATGCTTAGTTTCTTTCACTGATGCTCACCCCACTATAGCGCTTTCAACCTTGATCTCAACACACAGAAAACTCAGCAATTTCACTCCTTTCTTGTCAATCATGCTCATTTTTAACCCGTTTTGACCTTTTTGCACCTTCTTTCTACAAGCCAGACTTGTCTGCATTATTGAAATTTGCACCGCTTCCTCTTTTATTTAGAGTGAATTCCTCAGTCAATTTAACTTCACTCTGTGCATTGTCCCTCGGGATCTGTAAATTGTTTGCCTCCTCTGTAACACCTCTGCATCACTATGATAGCCTGGATATTAGCTGGACGACTAATTAAGACTGACTTCTTTTCGTGCAACAATGGTACGATATCACTTTGTATAATGATCATCTGTCTGCCTCCTAAATATGTCCAACATTTTGCTAATAAAGCTATAGGCTTTATCGCCAACATTACTCTACTTTGGGGTCCCTTTTGCAGTCAAAATCTGTTCTCATAATTAGTAATGTACTGCTGTACAAATTATAAATAAAGACACTTTAATTCTGCGTGAACCACCAGTCTTCCCAAACATCTCATCTTGGGTTTTTTCTCTATTCCTTATAAGTTGTGGTTGCAGGCACGCCCCTTATTCAGAAATTCAGAATTCTTCACCTTTCCCTTCACCAGTATCTGTTCCTCTTCGCACTGCATCACCTTCATGCAGAGGCAGATTTTGGTGTTCGTAAGCCCCTGGCACTTTCGCTCCAAAATGTGCAAAAAGAGGGGTAAATGCCAATTGAAGTACGTCGATTGACATGATGAACTTTAAATTATTCTAATGCTAAACCACGTGATTGATGGAGCGAGTCGAGTGACCATCACTTCGATAATTCAAGTTTCTAGAACAGCCGCTCGATAGCATATGATCATTGATTTGGAGCACCTACTGCAGGTTGATTGCAAGCATGTTGTTTCAGCTCATTTATCGTTAGTCACTAGTGTTTCCCTCCTTCGTATGGTCTATAAATGTTGTAGGCCCTAGGCACTGTGCCTACAGTGCCACTGCCTTCTTACGTCTCACTTCTCACTACTCATTCATTACTTCAGATTGGTCTCCAAAGAACAGTCCTTCCAAACCTACTACCACTACTCCAGGTTACACTCGTTTTAGACAGCCATCTCTTCTGACCCGCGCTTCTTTGTCAAATCAACAGTGAATGAAGTGCCACAAGTTTCTACTGCACTTTATCAATGCACTAAGCTTTCTTGAATTAGTGCAGTGTTTCTCACTATTGATTGAGGATTCCCAATTGTTGCATTTAATCCTTTGAGTACTGCTCCTCTGAAGTTATGGAGTTTACAGTACATCAAGTCTGAACCCAATCCACACTCACCATACTCTACAATTAAGGTCTCTACTTTGGTGTTACAGGGTTCTCCTCATTCAAACATTATTCACTAGAGCAATGTGTCTCAAACATTCTTTTTCTGGTTGATTTGGAAATGCTAACATTTATTTTCCTAAATTTTCCTAACTCTACACTCAACCTATCTTTATTTTTTGTGACTTAAGAATTCTATATTGGTTTTATAGACTCCCTCTAATTTTTTGGGGGGGGTTTGAATGCCTTGTCCTATTGGACAGGCTATTGTTCTCATATTGTAAGTCAGGTAAATTGCTCCCAATAAAGTTCACTATCTGAATCATGGATCTTTCTCGATTTACTGTGTGACCAGAAATGATCAATTAATTAAATAAATGATAAATAAATGAAATAATGATAAAAGCACATTCTTCTCTGAATAGTTACATTTATTTTATGATTTGAATTAATCTCAGCAGTAATAGTTGTGATGTGAATTCAAATACGATACTTGCTCATGTGTTAATCTTTTCCTAACTCACAGCATGATTAAATACTTCCATTTCTTTTACCTACAGTGCATAATATACTGTATAAAGAGCTGCCTCTTTAAACTAAATGAAACGTAATACATTTTTTATGTACTAAGGAAAAAGGTTAGTCGTTTTAGAATGCTGTTGAGACTACAGATCCTTCTTAAGATCTTTACTTAGGGTCAGATGTTATCATAGCTTCCTTTGTAATTTCGCTGTCTGCAAACAGTCAAATCAATAGTTTGGACTACATCATGGCTTTACAAGTAGCATTGTTTTTACTACAGTTTCCTTTTAAGCTCTGTGCATTTAGTTCCATACACAGACTCCCAATGAATAACTGTTTCCATGGTGTTTATACTGCTGCTTTACAATAATTTTTCTTCAGTTCCAGCTTGTTTTTTCTTTCACGCTTTGCCTTTGAGGTTTGCTAAGGGAACATGTTTTAGCTGAGCTGAAATGAACATATTTGATTCCTTTCTTTTAGCTAATGAGCTGTATGGTATCCTAAGTATAGATTTCCTCACATATGATCTTTCAGGCATACTTATTCAGATTTGCGAATATTATATTCAATGTCATTTAATAATGTACAGCTCCAAGGCTTTGAATAATTGCACAAGACAGTAACATTAATGGAAATTAAACTAAAATGAGCCTGTTTACCTACCAGTATTAGGGAATTTAATCACGTTTCTTGTTAGTATTTCAGAATAGTTCACAGAACATAGAATTGTAATGTATGTGGATTCTACATTGTGTACCATGAACATAGTATTGGGTTTTCTCAATTGAACATTTAGTTACCAAAGCCTTTCATAGCTACTATGTCAACATAAACAAAACTGCTTTTTATTCTAAGAGCTAATATTTTAACTTCCAATTTTTAACAGCACCTACAGTATATATGTGTATATTTTCATAAGTACAGTAGGTCTGCAGTACAGCAATGATATTTATTGTATTCCTTTATTGCCATAGCATCATGGGTGTATTTGGTTGTATCTTTCTAGTAGTGTGGACTGGAATACAATGATTTTACCTTAAATAACCCCATGTGTGAAACCTTGGGCTCTAGAAACAGCAGAGAAAGAGATGTGAATTTGTTATTCTCCAAAGAGCTGAAGGCTTAACGAGACTGTTGCTCTTTTGGACCAATGCCAGTGAAGCGTTCAGCTCCCTCTCTCTCCCAGCCACTTGCTCCACCAGGCAGTCCTGCCTGAGCAGCCTCGTGCCAGTGGAGACACCTGTCACGATCTGCTAATGTATTGAGTTCCTTTGTGAACTAATAGGCAGCTTCTGAGACAGATCTGATCTGGGCAGAACATGACTTTCATAATCCTGAAATTGTTGCCTCACCACATGTTGTTTCTGTGCCTGTGAGCTGCACACTAAGCAGGCCGTTTGAAGAATAGGTTGAATTGGACCTCTATATAAGTATTGATTTTATTCTTTAGAGCCTTTGCCATAGCCATGCTAGGATAAATGGGGAAATAACTGCTGGAGACACAACCCAGGAGCAATTTTCTAGACTATGAGCACAAGGAGAAGAATAAACAGCTCCTGCACATGCTTATTATACAGCAGTGCCACTGGTGCTAGGGAGCTGTCCAGCACTACACTGCAAAACTGACAAGAAGGGAAGGAAAACTAAAAGCTCAGATACCCTCTCATGACATAAGGAAACGACATGTCCTTACCAGCTTTTAACTTGCTATGAAAGTGCTGATTGTTCTTGATTAGTTTTTAAAAAGAGAGGGTACATATGCAAGAGATATTTTTAGTATTTTGTTTCTAGATTCTGACAAAAACAGTGTTGATTTCTGTACTAAGGCAAGTCTTCCTCCTTCCCTTGAACATCAGTTAAAGTTGTGTTGACTTGCAATTCACCTTTTCAATTGAAGAAGGCTTTCAGTAGAGCAGGCTTACCCCTTATTTCTTTTTTTATGAAATGATCCTAAAGGATGAAATGTGAGATAAAATATTATAGTTTTCTTCAAACTTCCTTAACCCTCATTCTTTTACTGAGTCATCTAAAAGAACCTTTGGTTATGAAGTAAACAAATGTTTGGTGTCATTGTACACTGAGGTAATCCTACTTACTGGGGGAAATGTCTGCAGAGGGCATTGCTTTCAAGACAGGTTTGTGTGGCAACAGATAAAGGGATGGCTTTGAGATATCATGTAACTTCTACTTCAGTGTAAAATGAAAAAGGATTGAGAGCTATGGGTTGAAACGCAGGATATATTAATCTTTTGAAGACACATTGGGTTGCCATCCAGCACAAAATAGACAAGGTAGCACCACGATAAAAATGTATAATACTCTTAAAATCTAGGAGTACATACCCTTTAATAAATTAAAATGATTTTCACAGTCAGATGTTCTCAGAATTTTGTATCCTCAGGACTTGTATTAAATATTCTATACATTTTATTGTGTAGATTAACGGACCTTTTTGTGGAAAAGCTTCACTGTCTGAACCCTCTTTTTATGTCCAATGATTAAAAAAAAAATTCCAGTTTATGTGTACAGATGCAGTACAACTGATATTTTGCATGATATTTTAGGGTGGTATCTAGCAATATTAATTGCCACAAAAAAACTATAAAACTCTCCAGAGATTTTATCACAATCCGATTACACGTTCTATCACATTAGGTCAAAATAAGGTTCTTTTGTTATTTTGAAGCCTGATCAGAATTCTTTTCAGTTAACCAAGCAGTCACACTGGGATTCTGTTTTCTATGTTAAAGCTGCGTCGTATATTTTTTTAAATGAAACAGAAAGAAGAATATAAGATGATCAGCACAGAAAATATTTTACAGAAAAATTACAATCGACAATTTTAATGCAGATTTTCAGGCTGTTGTTATTCTAACTGTGAGCAGTCATCAAGGAAAAGAAGGAAAGAACTGAAAATATGGCACTCTCGGCTACATAATCCTAGCAAGCTGTGCCCTGTGGTTAAATTGCTTTTTAACTGGATGCACATATGTCTGTATAAAACTTATACAATGCCATCCATTTTAGGGGAACAGAAAAAAGAGATGACCCAAAAGAGCTGGTAAACCAAAAATGGTAAAGAATTCATACTTCTATCATTTATCTTCATTCTTATTATAATAATTTATTCTGTCCTTTTCTGTCTTTATTGAACCTCTCTACTGCTTTATAATTCCCTCAAGCTTAGGCACTTCTGTCTCCCCGCATAACACGAACATTAAAGATTATTATTATGAAAACCATGTATCAGAAGGCTGGCAGCATTTCCATCTGTAACGAGAGGCTCTGTCAATTGCTAAGCAAAAATAAAAGAAAACGAAATTCAATGCACTACCCACTTAATGCAAAAAAAAACTCTCTGCAGGAACCTTTACAAACATTGTATCTTATATATGAGCCTATTCCTATTTATGCTTCACTGAAATATGATTGGCTTTTTGGGGTAATATAAAATTTTTCTTAACTTGAGTTGGCTAGATTGCTTTGCTTTTAAAAAGAAATATGTAATTAATATGTAATTAAAGAGGACAATGCCTTAGTCTAGTCACTGCTTGAGTGACTTCTGTTGGTTTTGTTTTTCCACTCTTCTGTTAGTGGTCTCAAATGTAGCTGAAGGATGATTGAATGTAGCTGATGATTTGTAGATTTACTGAAGCCTTAGAACAGGAAAGGGTTTCAGAAATTTCTATTTTCTATTTTGGTATGTAATGTGTTTTTTTTATTTTGGAGGAGAGTTAATACCTGTAGGCTTCATAGGTTTACAAATTTAATCTTTTCATCTTATCCTTTTCTACATTTTTGTATGTGACCATGTTCTAAAAATATGTAATCTGTTAAAACATGGAGGACTCCCAACATCAGGGTGCCATAAATGAAAAATTCTACAAAAAACAGTTCCTCTTTGAAAAGTTGAAGGCTCTGGAGATGGGGCTGCTGAACCTCAGAGAGCATCACAAGATAGTAGATCTGGCAAATTCCACATTCATGGAGATATGCAGCATAAATTGCCAGAACAAAATCAAACCCAGAGTAGAGAGGATGTGGTCTTAGGTTGTCAATGGAAAAAACAAATATAGTGTGCTATCCATATACTCCCGCTAACATCACTTAACCAAACAAGTTTTTTCCAGGACCTGGAAACAAACAGATACAACTTGGAAGCTCAAAACGGCAGCTGTCAGCACACCAAAGGAACAGATAATTAAGTCCAGACACCAGTTGTGAAATCTTCAATCAGTGCCAATGCCACCAAAAATACAAGAAAAACAAGTGATAGTTGTTGGAGCCTCTGTTGTCACAGACACTTTGAGTGAGATATGCATGAAGGGCCATGAGTCAACAATAACAAACTGTCTCATTGGAACTAAGGTAGTCGACAACATCCAAAGTGTACACAGGCTCTTAGCAAAGGATTACATCTGCATTACATCTGAAAGCAGTTAGCTTGAGCAAGATGGGCAGCAATTAGTTTGCGGAGAGGATTTCTCTACAGAAAAAAAAAAAACTTAACTAAAACACACAAGCTAGAGTGGAAATAGGGACATTCCCAAGTAGATCTGCAAGATAAATGTCTTGCTAAATTATTTCAGCTCCTGCAAATTTGTCACGTTTTGTTTCATTAAACCTTGCAGTTAGAACACCTCAAAGTAGCAATTAATATTTGTTATATACACAAACTGCTCCACACAATTAAAGCAAAAACAAAAAAAGTAGATAATTTGAAAGAAAAATTAAAAAGTAATGGTTTCATAAGTAAAGCCCTTTGCTGTGAAAAACCTGAATTCGTTTAGGTGAATAAAATTACCTTCACAAGTTACAAAATTAGTCTGCAATGATAGCGGTTCACATGATTCTAGCATAAATATACTGATATAAACTGAATAAATACACTGATCTCTATACGGTTCTTCAGTCAAGTAGTGAATTTCAAGCAAAGATTCAACCATGAACACCAAGGAGGTTTGAAAACAACTCAGGGATAGAGTTGCATAAAGGCATAGATTGAGAGAAGGATATAAAAATATTTCAAAGACACTTAATATCTTTTTGAACTTGGAGAAATTGATCATTAATAAGTGGGAGATACCCAGACCATGCCTAAATTGGGTCATCCTGCCAAACTGAGACACGGGTTAGGGATACCAGTGTAAGGCCAATAGTGACTTAGAAAAGTGTTACAAGGTTCAGTGGCTGAGATGGGAAAAACTGTCCATAGGTCAACAATATGATGGTTACACAACAAAGAGGTCTTCTAGGCTTTGAATAAAATATTAAGTTACAGTATCTTTATGCATTTCCACAAAATAGTACACCATAGAAAGAGTGTGAATAATTCTGCAGGACACTATACTGTACATAAGGAACAGAGTTAAAAAGAGAACTAAAGTAAAAAATAAACCCGTTAAAGACCAGGTAGTTATACAAAAATGCCAAGGATATTGGGAAGATGCAAAAAATAGAAGCCACTGCACTAGCATGGAATTATGATGGGATTGGAATCTCAGAAACATTAACATAATGTAGAATGCTAACAGCAAAAACTGCATTAATGGATTCACAGTGCTGTGATGACACAGAACTTTAGTGGAGTCGTAGAATGATATATCAAACTGAAGATCCAAGCACAGAAACAGGAAGTCTAGTTGTATCACAGATATGGGAATGTACAGTAGATGGATCAGAGTTATGAAAACTTTCAAAGGACATAGTGTTAGGAGCTTGCAACAGACATCCAAAATCAGATATCCTATACAGTATAATGCAGTTCAATAATAATATATGGGATGTATTATTTTAAAAAGGTATGTTCTTGGGAGAGTTTCCTTTTTCTCACTTACATTGAGAAACACTACAAACGATGTCTGCAGTTGAATGTAGTCCCAGTGTTGTACTAATAATGTATATTTTTTCAAACAATTAATAATGATGAATAAGGAAACCATTAGCAGTGATCATCATGTGGAATGCTTTAATGTATATTGAGAAAACACTCTACAGGTAGAGTGCAACGATAAGCTTTGCAATTTTAGATAAACACAATGTAAGAATCAGACAGAGCTTAAGACAAGTGGAATGGAATAAGAAAATCAATAGAAATAGATGAGGCTCTTTCTTATTAATCAATTAAGAAAACCAAAGGGAGAAAAAAGCTTTTAAACATAACAGGTTCCATATTATACTCAACAATCAATGTTATATTCCATTCCAGTTAAAGGAATGGAATATAATAAACTGGAAGTACAGATAAAAAAGGACATAAGACATGCAAAGAGTGAGATGGAAAATAATATTGCAATGGAGGCTTTTTCAGTATTAAAATAGTAAATTAACAGTAAAGTATGAAGTAGGGTGTCTCAGAGATAAAACTGGGAAAACCTGATAGAAGGGTGATGAAAGGTAACTGGCTAAAGGTGTTTATAAACACACACATCAGGTTGAGCAAAAACAAATTCTATATAAGACAGTTTTAGTAGAGAAGAGGCAAAAGCTCTTGTAGGATAGAAACACCTAAAACAAATCTCCAGGAACTGATGGTCTGTCTATTGTGCTTAAAGCATTTTCAGATTTGTCTGACATTTAACTGCTTTCAACCATTAAAGAGTTAAGCTTGTGCATTCATGTTTTGATTTAAAATACTTTATTTTAAGAAATGTGTGCATATTATTTGTTATTCAACAAAATGAGATATTATTATTGGAAGAGGATTAACTTTGCAAGAAATGTATTGACTGAATATCATATTCTGTTTTTTAACGTAGTTTCATGTATCATGGGTGAATAGCTTGAAGAGTAGTGTGATACACTTATATCAAGGAAAGCTGTATGTTTTCAAGTGAAATAGAATTTATTTAGAGTAATGAGAACCAGAGTTACAGCACTGAAATTCCCAATTGTCCTGTTAAAAGATTTTTCTTTTAGCACAAATCAATACAACATATTTTAGATTTCTTAGGGAGAACCACAAAGCTAGAGGTATGTACTTTAAATCATCAAAATCAATTTTAAAACTTGAATGCTTGCAGTAACAACATTCAAGGTAAAAAAAAAATACATTTTCATTTTCAGTTTTGATTGTTCTTCTGTTTTGTTTAATTACAAGGATTACACCAGTATTGCCTTCTACTATTTTAGATGGCAATTATACGATATTTCTCCTGCATTTTCATTTGAATAGACTTTTGTGGGCTAGCCTGGGAACCTAATCTCCATCTAGAACATTATTTCTATGGAAAAATGCATTCTAGGTTCAGAACAACCCACTTGAAATGAAGTTCTGGAACACATTTTTTTTGTAAATTGGAAATTATGTACAAGTCTTAACCACAAAACTCTTCTATTCACACAAGGATTGGTTTTAAGAGAGTGCTGGGTTCATTAATGCAATAATCTGACCACTAAGGGTCAGAAACATTTCCCACTTTTCAGTCTGGCAAAGTCTGGATGTTAGTGTTACATCACTGAAATTCCCAATTATCCTGTTAAAGTGATTTGTTTTAATACAACATATTTTTAGGTACAAATGTACAGTATACAGTACGTTTCCCTGGAATGACTAATCAGGTAAATCTATTGCATATCATTGAAAGTAAACTATGTTTTCTGAAATGATGTCACTGGTGATACTATTTTTAATTATTTTAAAATCCAAAATGTGCTAATAATGCCACACACTGTAACACACTTATTAAGGGGAGTACGCATGATACATAAGGGTGTGTTCTGTTAATAGAGAAAAGATCCTCATGAGCACAAGCCAATGGGTAACACAGCTGAATATGATGGGCATGTTTATAGTTGGACCCACTTCCTCACGGGTAACAATGTTGCTCTCAGCAATTAAAAAGACCTGTGTAGACACACACTACAGTATACTGGGGTCCCTGCAGGCTGCTGACCTCTCCCATCAAGTTGGAGATATCAGGGATATTTTTGGCCATCACAAATCACATTGCCAATGCAATGCTCTTGCGTTACTTGAGACTGTGCATGCAGTAGCCAAGTAGGTATCCTGAAATGAACATAGGGTGTTTAGGGACTGTCAAATGTCTCACCAAACCCTTATTTCTTCAGAGTACCATTTCCAGATTTCTGGGTCAAATTTAAAAAAAGACCTGTGTAAGATAATGTTACAGGAGCAGGTTTACCATGACAAGTGGGATTACTTGGAATTTGCATTAACCTTTCTTGCACATGTAGAATTTGAACTTCATTCCAAAATGTACCCATAATTTGATTACCTCACTTAAGATGCAGAAATAAAAATAGCAAGACCCTTTATTTCATTAGTGCCCTTTCTTGAGCAAATATCCTTTCATTTCCTGAATCTTAAAGATGGCTGTTTCTGGGGCAGTGAAAAACCAGTCTAATACTTTTCAATGCATTTATAGAATGTTCAGTTTTCCCTCTGCAGTGCAGTGTTTTCATCTGTTAACATGTAACACATTTTGTACTTATTGATCCATTTGTCTATGCATGTCAACTGTCCTCTCCCTTTACATTTTAAGAAAGCCTAAGTTTAAAGAAAATCCATCTAGTTTCTGCCGAAGGTATCACTGTAGATCTAATGTTACCACAGTGCTAGTGAACACATTTCACTTCTACTTTTTGTTGCCAACTCTGTGTCAGTATTTAAAGTAAAATGTACACGTTTCCTATGTTATATACTGTATACAGTGTACTTTAATTCATGTTGAAAAGAAATATTGAATAGTCAGAACACTGGGGAGATGCCCTGAGGGTTCCTTGAAGATCTAGCTTGCAGGTCATATACAGTATACTATACTTCTTCATTACAAATACAGCTTCAGCAAATCTTACAAACTTTTGGATGATAGAGATCTTTGATAGTCTGCTAACAAAGACTGTGAATGATTGGTGTTACCAGAAAAAGAAATACAATAAAAATAGCATTGCTTTCTAAATCTCTTATCCCATTTCAATATTAAAAACAAACAGTGGATTAACCAGAATAACATTACTCAAAGGCTTTGAGAGATTTTTCATTTATGCTGTAGTCCTTAGAGACCATGTTATCAGATCTCTGGAATTAACAGAGGCACATTTTTAACTTCCTATTTAGATGGTAGCTCTTGGTTTCTATAGACAGTAGTGAAGCCAGGGTTTCTGGATTAATAAATATTAAAAATATATAGTCTTGTTTCTTTGCATAAGCCACAAAGGTCATATTGTTGTATACCTCACATTTTGGTATAGATACAGTACAGTACACTGTTCTAACATCTCCAAGACCAAATACAGAAAGCCTTCTCAAAACTATAACTATCATTGATGCTGCCCCCCTTTCTTCCATTGTCTTTATTATCTGGTTAAAGAACAAATCAATACTGCTTAAACTCATACAAAAATGTGAAAAACATTGATTGCCATAATGTAGTTTTAGAACAAAAAACATTTACAGTACATTGTGAAACTTTTGTAGAGTGGACAGCATGGTGACACAGTGGTTAGCATTGCAGCTTTAGCTGCCCTGGGCCCTGGGTTCTGTTCAGGATGATGGGTTCAGCTACAGGATGTTCTGGGGTGCTACCTGTGTGTAGTCTGTATTCCCTGTGTTCAAATAGCTTTCCTTTTGGTGCTCCAGTGTCTTCCCACAGTCCAAAGATATACTGGTTGGTTAATTGGCTTATGGGAAAATTGGCCCTAGTGTGAATGTGTTGTCTGTGTTTGTGTCTATGTGAGCCTTGTGATGGTCTGGCCTCCTGTCCGGGGTGTATCCTGCCTTGTGTCCTTTGCTCGCTGGAACAGACTCTGGCTTCCTGTGAAAATGGACGGATTATTGTTTATTGTGCTGCTGTGAATGTACCTGAAGATCACCATACACAGCAACATAATAATAACGAGGATGATGAGGAAGACAGTTTTAGCAGGAAGGCAAAGCAAAATGGAGTTCCTAGTGTAGACTGTGCTGTAGCAGGGCATGATCCAACAGTGTGTGGAATAGTTGGGAAAGAAGGGATGGATTCTGTGAATTGTGCTTAAAAAAGTGCCAGGAGAGGGAAGGGTCAAGGGAGACGCAGAGACGGAATGTTAGATGTTATAAGTGCAGTAATGATCTTTACATGATAAACCATCACGGCTCTGACAATTCCACACAACCTCCAGCTGCTTCAAGTTCCATTCATGCCACGTGATAAAGATTGATTGGTGGTTCAGCGTTTTGATTTTTATCAAGGCTTAAGTCTGTTGTCTGTTATTTTCCAAGAGGGTACAATTTGATTTTGAAACTTAATGTTATTCATAGCCAGATTTAGTAAGTACGTTTAATATTTAATTATAAGGCCTTTATAATGACTGGCACCTGGATATGGAAAAAAGCTTCTTTTTTTTATTCAGTTCTTTGGAGCCATGCAAAATCTATTTATTTCAGTCTTTTGCCATCTGTCTGTGCTTTCCAGCATGCCATTATTTATTGTAGTACAAAGATCTAATGGGCTTTTGATATACTAATATATAAATTGTTCATCCACGTCCCTGTCCTTGCACACCTGCCAGTGTTGACTAATAGCTTTTAATCTGAGTGTCAAAGACCTGGTAAACACCTTCAGAATGCTACCAGATAATAGATAGCAATCCCCCTCTTTTTTTAATAGATAGCACTGATTCATTCCTGTTTTATCAATATCCATGTATTAATGGCAGCGATAAATCATTTTTTTCATTTTACGTTGTTTATTCTAAACTTGGTCTGAAATTATAATGTGAAGGCAACAGTAAGGATGTAGGGTTTCTTTGTCAGCAGAGAAGATGCACTTTAAAATGCTCAAGTTAGAAAAGTAGGTGTAGAGAAGTACATGTAATACAGTATGTCTATATTTTAAGAGCTTTTGTATAAAATGAAAAAGTGCCTCATAACCTTCCTAAAATGCATGAATATCAGTTAAATAAGTATAATTTGTTGAGCTTCTATATTTATCCAAAGTGCCTTACATTTGCACAGTTGGCTATTTAACTGAAACAATCTGAGCAAAGTTCCTTACTCAAGGGTAGAATGACGGAGTTTGAACTCCCAGCCTTCCAATTATAAGCCCATAGGGCCATAACCTGAGGTGAAGTAAAGAATAATTGGAGTTTTGCATGTCTTCTATATGGCAAGTAGCTTTGCTCTTTATGACCTTCACATCAGTTTCTTGTACTGTATATGCAAGCTCCCTAATTCCCCTATTTTCCTTTTTCTACGTTCCTTTTCTCTTTTCCATTGACTGTTGGTTTCTATGATGATTTTTATGTGGTGACCAATTCTGTGTATCGAATTGTTTGCAAATGTTATACAGGTATGTCCATATACTCGATTCTCTAAAAATGTTGGTAAGCCATGACCTTAATGCTGTTACAGTAAGTGTTGTAGTGCAGGCATCTGTACATTTTTTGGATGTTTTAAAACAATGGAACATAGGAACCAGTGACCTTGTTTATGATTAAACGTTTTTTTTTTGGTACTGTTGATGGAGGAGGACAGCTTTTCCAAGAGAGGCAATCCGATCGACTCGGGATATATTCGGGTTTTGAGAAATACTGTGTATTTTCTGTATTTGCCAGTAATTGTTTTCAGAATTTTCCTTCTTGTTGAATTTGTTGTGCGCTATAGGCCACATGTATTAATTATTTTGTAAACCTCTATCAAATGTGTTCATGTTGTATAACATAGGAGCATAGTTTCTTAAACACTCTGGATATTTGGCTTCATTTGGGATTTTGGCCACATACAGCAGGTGCCAAGGAGTATTGGGTTAAGGTTTACAGTGAAAGTAACAGTTTCTTGGCTGCTTGTTAGTTTCCTCAAAAACCTTGATAGGCTAAAAAATTATGTTCTGTTTTATTTTTAAAACGGCGTGTACAGTGTAAAGTCTTTTTAATTTGTGTGCAAGTGTTATTTGAATGATTGGACTGGAAAGGTTATTTACAACACCATGGCATTTTGTGTCACGTCAAAAACAAAAACACCTGTGTCTTTCACTCCTTTCTTTTGAAAAAATGGACTTTGATTTTGGTGGGTCACAGAAGGGTTCCATCCGGGTTGAGAGGGCGCTTGTCCCCTTGTGAATGCTGAGAGGGAAGCACATAGCAGCCGGCCGAGCTGAAGGCACAGTGACAGACAGCAGCTGTGGGGGAAATTCACAGCTGCTGTAAGCCGGCCTCTCCAAGCTGGTGCTCTGTATCAGACATTGATGTTTCAAGGGCCAAGTAATGAGGATGTGTAATAAATGGAAAAAGCAGACCATAAATAATGGATTTTAGAAGATTAAAATAAAAAGTAGGTTTTGGTTGAACAACATAAAAACAGTGAGGATTACATTTTCCCTATTTGCAGTTTTATGTAGCAGTGTTGGATTTTTGGCCTTTTTAATTGATATGTTGGGATAGTGCTTGCTTATATTTTCTTCTTTTTAAATTTGGATTTGCTTAGTTGGGCTTTTGAACCAATTAACTGTAAAGATGCCTGTTACAATACAATACACATTATGGGAGCACTATTATCCCTTTGGCAGAAATGAACATCAGGAATGAAACACAACCATTTGGACGTCATTCCTAAATCCAGGAAGAATACATTTAATTGGACAGATGGGGCTCCTGTCATTTCCAGTCACAAACTACAACTTGATGACACATAAAATGTATAATTTTGGAATCACTTGTCTTTTTGTCAGTGAAGTTTTGGAAGCTGTCCTTGAATATCAACTAAGTGACTGATAAGCTGACAGAATTTAAGTTAATTTAAGTTAGATTTGTGAGGCTTTTTATTCTCTTGTTAAAAAGGTACAGTAGCTATATTATTCTGCTTTGGGTCTTGAATATGACTCCAAACTTCTGAATGTTCGGTATAAGAGACTTAGTTTTATGTGTCTATCTCCTGTCTTCCCCCAACACATGCTACAGTAGGTTAACTGGGGTCTTAATTGTGCTTGAGTATGGGCTCTGCATTGGATTAGTTTCCAATCCTGGGTGTAGTCATGCTTTGCAGCCTTACACATTTGCAACATACTTTTTACACAGGCCCTGGATCACCATGATCCTAATCTGGAATAAGCAGCTTTATTTATATCAGATTGATATAGTCCATTTATGTATTAAACACTATACATATTGAACAAAAGATTTGCTCACATCCAACATCTAATTTATGGAGTTTATTTAACTAAAGTTCGGGAGGGATGACAACAACCATGCTCAATCATTCCCAGCCGTCAGTGATTAGCAATCACTCCCTTCATCCTTCCTCCACCGAACACTATAAATACACAAATGCGATATCTCCCTCCCTCGCATTTGACTTTTGCATCACTTCCTTCGAGCCGGCCACCCCGTCTGTCCAAGAAACCCCCATCAAAGTTAATGGCTATAAAAGGCCAAGTCGCTACTGTCTACCTCCATTTCTCCTCACGATCACCATGCGAATCAAGCACAGGAGTCTCCAATTTCCACTGCTGCTTTTGGGGGACAATCATAAACACGGGCCCGTACCCATCCAGATAACGCCGGTACCACTAACCCATTCCAGAAATAGCAGCAATTTTCCTTTCCCATCCACGGAGAGCCTACACAGTTCCTCATCACTTAGACCCCGCGTCCGTTCCTCAACGCGTATCCATAATAAGTGACTCGCCTAGGTCAGCAAAAGCGACTTCCCTACAGTAAACCTATAGAGACTCCGACTACCCTACCGCTGCACGATCCATGCGCCACAGATCATGCCTCCTTTCCTTCTTCAAGCTCTTCCAAATACTGCATTGGTGGTTTGGGGTCCCGCTCGGTTCTTTTTGGGGTCCTGGCCTCCTCATCCTACGGCCAGGAGTTCGGCCCTCAGCCAAGCAGGTTAAGCCAAATATTCACTCCACAATATTTCGTTACGCTTCGATTTTGGGGTGTTGTCATTCCTCGTGAATAAGAAATTGGAACAAAGTGTAGACACCTTAAATGATACAGTTTCCCTTTAAAAACACAGAGAAGGACTGTAATTCTAAATTTATCTATGGAATAAGAGTAAATAATTGAGTCACTTTTTCTATTAATTTATCGTAACAATGAGAGTTTAAATGTGTAATAATGGAATTTTTAAAAGGCTAAACAACTAGTTAAATGACACACTCAAAGAGCATTTGACATATTAGTCAGTTGCTTATTTAACATAACTTATTTTAGGCTGCCTTCAATAAGCAACATTCAAAACAAGTACATTTCTGTGTCCTACACATACAGTACTGTACAGTACAGCATGGCAGATGCATTTTCATACAATAATCCCATTGTCCTTTACTTTACAATAACACAGAAAAAAATCCACAACGCACAAAAATATACTTATCCTAATGATTCAATCTGAACACACTAAAAAGAACAGTTGCTTTTACAAATTTTATACTGCACTAACAGCCCTAGCATAAGTCCTGCTGCGTCTCCTTGTTGCACTTCCAACATACCCTGACCAATTGAAACACAAGGCCTTCTACCACTGCTTGCATTTCTTCATCAAAGAACCACCATATTCTGATTTTTGTAAACTGCAGGCATAGCTTGTGTCTTTGTGACCTGATCTCAATAAATATTTGTTAGTTTTCTCCTCAAAACATTTTATGGTCTATATCTGTGAGCTGAATAAACTCTTATTTAGTTTATTTTTTTAGGATGCTGTGCCTAGGCTAACTGCATTGAGTTTTTTTCTTGTAACCTTCCAGCAGTTTGCAACAAAATATATACATGTAGAAGAAGGCTCCACGGCCGAAACATGTTTTTTTTTCTTCTCTTTTCAGCATGGAATAAACCTATTACTTGTTCATATACATGTAGAGTCAAGCAATACTCTGTGCAAAGTCAACATTAAAAAACTCAGTGGCATTAATAATATTCATGAATGCTTGAATATACAGTAGCATTCTATAATATTCTGCGATATTCATCATCCAATCAAGGATAATGAAGCAGTTTATTGAAACATACAGGGACAAGTCATAGTATAAAAGTAAAATAGTCTGTAGTGGAGCAGTGTGATAATCTATTCACAGTACTTCAACAGTGTATAGCTTGTGTTGAAATCAACCGATAACTATTGACTTTATTCAAAGTATCATTAAGTGCAATTTTGCTTTGGGGAATAAACAGGTTATTTGTGTTGATACGGTGGCTTGAGTACTACAGGATATGTATGAAAATGGGTTCTACAAGCACCATTTATAAACATACAAAAATAGTTTCCGAGGCTTTTAAAATCCAATGAACATTAACATTTTGTTAATTTCTCTTTCATTCCACTGCCTTAATTAACATTTACATGTGGATCTTTTGTATTTTGTCTCTGTGAAATGTATTTTCATTTTTCCTTCTTCCTCCAGTTTACTATTATTATTTAAATAATGTGTTTGCTAAAACGGACACCTATTTTCTTTTCAGGACAGACCAGACCTCCAGTATCTGGTGTGAAGCTCGTGTCCTGGTTCGTTGTGCAGTGGGTGCCATTGAATAAAAGGTTAGTTTATGTTCCTTTGTGTCCAAAGCAAGATAAATGAATTGTTGATTTGTTTCAGTATAAATGTCAGAGGTTTGGAAAGGTCTGAATGTGGTGTCCCTTTGCTTCAGAGCCTTAGGATCTTTGGTCTTTTGGGGTCGTCATTGTTAAATGCCAACTTTGCCAGGCTTACATACTATAGCATAATATAACCCTTATTGAATTATCTTGCTTTGAATGTGTTGCTTATTATAAGATGTTTACTGATCTTAAACATAAGGTAGGAGAAAAAAAAACATATTATCTTTAAGTAACAGATTTTAGTACACTAATAGGATATTCTGAGTCGACCACTATAATTTATGTGAATTCCTTTTGATAAAAGTTACTGTATATTTCTTATGGTAAAAACGACAATATAGATTTGATGCTCAGTCATACTTGGAAAGTGAATAGTACAGCACTACACCGTGGACTCCCATTCCTGGTACAAATAAATCTCTGTCTTTTGAAAGATAACAGATAAAAATACTGGTGTTTTAGACTTTGGACTCCAAAAGATCTACCGAAGCCCCTTCCTTAGTAACAAGGCTGCATTTTTTTCTATTTCTTTATCTTCTTACTGGTCCTTCAAACAGGGGTTTTGTCAAAAGGCAGAAAACCTCTTCCTTTAGGACATGTTACAGAAAAAAAATTCAAGTATTTAATTAGATACTGTAAAGTATCAGTCTGAATTGATATTGTAAAGGCAACATCGTTGAAAATACAGTTTACTGCAGAAATGTTACTGTATGTTTCAAATATTACACTGAATCGCACTTCTCTTCAGACATTTTTTGTATTCAAGGTTATTATCATCTTATTTAATAAAACAACATGTGTTTTTCATACTGAAGCCTTATCATACAGTATCTGTATTCTATGTTTTTTTTCATTTTAAGAGTATTCTGAATGCAGTAACAGTAAAGTTTTTTAATTTAAAAAAATAAAACAGACTAGCTTTTTTCAAAACCATTTTCCAAATGACTTTCTAGAAAAATGTAGATATAAAAGTAGTGACATGACCAAATTGAACATAGCTTTTACAAAACAATTTTATTGTTTATCAGTGAGTGCAATAGTTTTTTTTTTTAAACTGTAGCTTCTTAAGTGTACTGGTAACTTAAAGACTTGTCAGACCAAATACACTCTAAATCCCTTTACATTTGTATAATTACTGTATGTTTATCTTTCAAAATATCTTTCAGAACATCATTTCAGAATTGTTCAACTTTTAAGGCACTACAATTTCTTATGTTCTAACTTACTTTCATCACAGTATCATGAAACCTGTATAAAGTGCAGTTTTGTCAAATGTTTTTCTTGTAACTTCTGAGCAAAGGACTTGCACTACCTGGGACAATAGTGCTGTTGTTTGGATATACGATGAAGAAACACAGTAGAATTTATATTTTATGTTGGAATGAAATGATGGTTGAATGTCTGGTTCTGCTTTTTGCTCATTCTTCAGTGTTTGAATAGAAACCTTAAATAAAGTACCTCGAAGCTCAAAGAGGTAGGACTGAAAGAGTTTTGAATTATGTTGAATCACATGTTTCATTTTTCTTGAAATCTTTCAAGCAAATTGGGAAACCTGGAATCCATTGACTATGATTTTTTTTTAATTGTGTACTGTCCTAAGAATATGTTGCACTTGTGATCAATACCTGAAAATTTCAATCTGATCTTTTGCTTGAGGTAGAAGCAGACAAGCCAAAATAATCAATAGCAATAAAGCACAAGACAACATGGAGCCTTTTAACTGGAAATATAGAGGTCGATTTGCAATAAAAGGATGGTTACAGTATGTTTTATTACAATTGCAAACCCTTAGAAAATAAAAGTTATTATTACTATTGAAAGAGCAAAGCCTGACAAAGTCTGAAGCTCAATCCCACTTTCTCTTAGGAGTATTATTTAAGACCAGACTTTTGATGGAACATGTAACAGGGACGCTGTCGCTACGAGGGGAGTTTGGTTTGGGTTGCATGGTTACGTGCTGCGTGCACTATATGCACATCGATCTGGTTACAAGCCTATGGGTGATGGTGTTGTTTATGTTCATGGGTGTGTTCTTGGATTGGTTGATATGTGATCACATGAAAGTTAATATTTTATTGGTTTGGATGAACGTTTTTTTATCTCAGTTCAGTGGTGTATGGTTATTGGTTAACAAAACTCCCCTTAGGAGCCTGTAAAACTCAATATGTTTTGATATTGAGTGGGTGATGGGTGTGTGCTCTATCCTGGAATTGTGTTTAAGAGACTTCAGGTTACAGCCTCCTCAGAGAAGTGAAACAATGGGAATGCATAAGGAAATGAAGAAGCAGGTCAGCAAAACTGCCACAACTGAAATTTGGGGAATTGAGGAACCTGAATTTATAGGTTATGTGAGTCTGAAAAAGGAGTTGTTATGGTACCCACAAAGTGGGGGTACGGCTACAGTACACTACTGTATATACTGTAGGTGCTCCCGTGCTGAAACTGGATTTTTACCTGATGTCTTTTTCACTGCAGTGGACTATTTGGAAACCCTCTGTATGTCCCTTTATTTAAACACCATGATGCCATATTAGAATCCTGAAAATCTTTTCTAATTTCATATCTCCCCAGGCTACTATTAAAGATCTTCAAAATGTTGGGGAAAGCTGCCAAAGCCATGAAAACTGCTAGAATCCCTACAGAAAAAAAGTGAAAGAAATGTATAAAGCTTTCAGTGTGTCAAAGATAAAGCCCGTCTGTTTCTTGGTGTAGTGGAGATTATATCCTTATATGTACTTACTGTATATGCATAGGTCCCTATGAACAGATATTCACATGACTGTAGAAAAAAGTCATCTGTATCCCAGAACTGTTTTCGCAGTTGAATTACTGTATTTCAAAATTATATTGTACCAGTCAATTTCAGTTGGATTTTCCCAATGGTCTCCTTTTGGTCTGCAAAAAAAATCTTAATTTTTTACATTATCTTAGTTTAATTGGTACAAATAGACTATTTTTAAATAGTGCTACACATAGAATCCACTCTTTCTAATACAGATGCTTACAAATGATGAGCTATGTTTGTCTATGATTTAAAATTAATTTGAGTTTAAGAAAAGAGTACAATATATCTACGGCAATTTAAATTATTTTTTAATTACTCTTTGTCTCTGTGTGCTTTATTTGTAATACAATTACATGAGCACTGTTCACTGCACAGATATTTCCGGATCATGATTCTAAATAGCACTTAGTATGTGAATTCTTTCATGTCACCTACTCTCTATAGGTTGAAAACTGCTCAACAAAATATTGACTTTATTTTTTTGTGAAGGAAAGATACAAAATTGAATGCCTAAGTAAGCTTAGGCACCTGGCTATCAGGAATGGTGAAAAGGTCATATTTCCTCTGGGATTGTAGCCACCCTTCAAACGAAAATTAAGTTTCTAGCCAAGGGAGGGGAGTAAAGATCAGCTTCTGTTTCTCAAGAAAATACAAAGAACATAACTTCAAAGACACCTTTTGACCCCATGAATACATGGTAGTGACTTTGAAATGATGTTTTACTTCTACCTATTTTAAGCTCAAGGAAATCTGAATTTAATCTTCAAATAGTAATCAGTTTTTCCCACTCAGTCTATTCTAAGTACAAAATTCTAATGTTAGTCATTTGTGTACTTTGGTCAACATAAATTGTACAATGCTACTTAATGATTTAATGTCCAATGATGGTATTATGAAAAATGAATGGGTTGGAACAAAAGATGACGTGTTACATGAGTTGTAAGATTAGAAAAATGTTGAATTATAATATTATGTCACTAGTACATTTTGACAGTGTAAAAAAATGATGTACAGTATCAATGTTGTTAAAACCGGTCTTTGGTGATTATTCCATTAGAATATGCACGTGAATGTACAGTATGAGTTTCAAAAAATGTGTTTTCTTAGTAGATTTCAGTGAGTTGATCACTTTGCTTTTGAGTTTTGATATCATTGAACAAAACTTTTTATTTCATATCTGTAGCTTCTGATGACCTTTAGGTTACAGATGGAAATCTCTAGTTTTGTTTTCTGCAGTACAGTATGTAACTAGATGTGACTCGTACTAATATAAAGATGCACCATACAATTATTACACGTTGGTGCTCTCAGCATTAAGTGCAATGCTGCTGTAACATTTTTCTCAATTTATTTTTTTGCAAGTCTCTTGATTATTATGGAGGAGCATTATGGACGCCACAGCCTGGGTTAAATCACATTTGTTTGTGCTCAGAACTCCACTCCCTTTGGAGGCATAAACCCAAGTAGAGAGTTGTGACTCCAGGCGCTTTGCAATTTTTCATAGTTATTACAGATGACATATCCAAAGTGGCAGAAAGCAGGCTGTAGAAGGGTATATGCATTAGACAGATGAAAGAGATTTTTTTTTCTTTCATTTTCTCATGTGGTGCTGAGGTGTATCTGTGAAGGCCTCAAACAAGTTTAGTTACTGAAGGAGGAAAGGTTAAAAGGAAGAATAACACCTGAGCGATCCAGTGTGGCACTACGTTTTAAAGCCTCTTTAGCACAACAGACATATTTATGATTGAAAAGAAAACAGGTTGGAAAAGTCGCCGCTGAAGTCATCCAGATGGAGATAGAAAAAAACCTTGATTCGTGCTCATACAATCTACTGTATGTTTTTTTTTTCAATAGCGGTCATCATTATTTCCTTCCAGCTGCTTTGTCATAGGAAAATGTCAAACTGAAATTCTGTCTGCCAGCAGGCTATGAACAAGATAACTCAGACCATATGACCAAAATGAGCCATTACATTGCTGCCCCAGAGCACCCCCCCTCTAAATATATTATCAGGGGAATGGCATGTATCCATGCTTTACAGAATGGGAGAGATTTCCAAGGACGTCTTGAAGGTAATCTCTGTGGGACATGTGTTATGCTTCCATGTTTTGCCTGTGTTTGGACACCACTCAGTATGTTGAAGAAGTGTTTACATAGACAATAACCTGTTTAAAAACCAAGACTGCCCGCAGTGTTTCTGTATAAATTGTATTTTTTTCTAAATTGCCTCTGGCCAAAAACATTTCATGTTATTAGGCAGACCAACTGCCTTAGCTGCATTTTGAAATATTGTATTTGACCTCAATGCTCTCTCGTAATCAGTAATCAAGTAAAATCTCATGTTATTCCCCAGGGACATTTGATGTAAACTAAAAATGCAGTTTTCTTTATCAGTATTTGTTTTACTCTCTGGGTGTTTTAATAGCATTCTGCCCTTTGCAATATTTACTGATCTCCCAGTTATCATTTGAAGGAATATTTTTGGTTTCTGTTACAGTGCAACGTACGGTATATGATAATATAATGTACATTTTCAAATGTAATCATGTATTTTTTAACATACTGTATTTGAAAACAAAAATCACACTGAAAGCTTAATAGCATTGCACATAGAACATTTATATTTTCCAGAAAAGAACAGAGTCACTTTTATTCACATCCATGCAGTTCGTTTTTTTCTAAATCCTCCATTTAGTATTTAATTACACTGACTAAATGCCTCCTGTAGTGAGCTGTAAAGGTTTGTCACTTGTGATGAAAACCTTTGACCATTCTTCCTGCATTGCTCTAGGCTCTACAAACCCTTTGGTTTCCATTTATAAACTGCCCTCTTGACTTTGAACCACACATGTTGAATTGAACTGAGCTCTGAAGAATGAGACATTTATTTTGTGTGCAGTTAACCATTTCTTGCTTTGGATGTGCTGTACTGTATGCTTTGGATCAATATCATGTTGGAAAGTCCATACCTGACAAGCCTGAACTTCTTGGCAGTGAGAATAAGGTGTTTGGACAATATACCTTAGTATACTATATGTGGGATGTCATTATTATCAAATTTGGCCCCTACTATACAGTATTTCTCTGTGGTTATGAGAGAATTCTCAATGGCAAATAATACTTTTCTCTGAGCATAACTATTACAGTATAGTGATTATAAAGTGGTTTTAAACAAGACACATAATGCAATCTGTAACTCATCTTTTTATATATTGTTTATTTTTCTTATTTTTTTGAGGATGTCAGTATTGTACATCTGAAAAGCATTGTACTGTAGGTAAGCATTCTAGACAATTCTACAGCAAGTATTGTTATGTATAATAGTGGTGTGTGCAGAAAAGAAGTTTGCCTTTTATATACTGTTCAAAAGAAGATATACACTGCACAGCAAGGTCATAATAATTTGCTCTAATTTAAATACAAATAAAGACAACATAAAGTGGACAATGTAAGCAACCACTGAAAATCTCTGACAACAGTTTATCAAAGAGGTACTTGTGACAATTAGGGCAACTTTGTCTACAGTCCCACATCCTGCAGATGTAGTTGAGCAGTGCCATATGGTGTTATACAGTGCTGTTACAGATTAACCTAGGTGATGTCACTTAGTAAACAGGAGGCTATGGGGATGCTCTTGTAAACAGGCCTGGACACATTTGCAGATTAATTATTGTGAAATCCCGGTAAGTAAAATATTGGGAGTATATGAAAAAGCAAAATACACAGTGAACTTAATGTGCTTTTTGTATAGCTTCCCTTTTTTTGTCAGTAGGAGAAGATAAGTGTAATATTTTGTCAAATTATTTTTTTAACAGAAAGGTAATTTGTGTACATGGTCTAATGGAGACAGGAATTTATTTTATTTCTAATTACTTCTGAGTGACAGGTAATTTGGATCAGATTAGTACACTAATGTAAATGTATTCCAGGGCATAATTTTAGACAGTTGTGCATTACTTTACATAGTGTTATATAGTTTTTAAAACTTGTCAAGGTAAAATGAATAAATAATGTGTGGTTATACCTGTTTAACCTGTGCTTGCCTTTTATGGAGGCAATCCATAAAACAGAAGGTTTTCCCATGCAAATGTGATTTACATATTCTAAACACCACATAATGATGTAAAGTTTCAAATAGAGTTTTTAGATCACATAGCTCACATGTTCCAGATACAGGAATGGAAATTAGGCATTTCTTAGCAATTGCAGTTTACTGCATGTTTAGATCTACTGTATCAGAACTTGAAAATACTGTATTTATAATGTTCAGTGATACAAAAAGCTTTTATTTATTATTTACTAGTGCAATCACATTAGAAAACCGAATTGTCTGTTTGGGTGCCATGCTTGTGAATGCATGGAAATCATTCTATTTAAATATCAAAATAAATAATTGGTTGCATTTTCATTGCATTAATGGTTGATTTATATTATTATCATTTTGAAAGAAACGGTTCTTATTATTCCTTGTAATATATGTCTTTATGTAAAATATAGGCCATAGAAAGACCAATTTATTAAGACTGTCTCAAGAGAGTTGCTGAAATATGTGAAAGTATGAGCATTTTTATAACTGAGGCTGTGATGGCCCCATATTTCTTAAAATAAATTCTAATTAATGACTCTGCAGTTCATTACATGTTGAGGGCTTTCTTCAGTTAAATGATTCTAACTTTCACATTCACATATGATCAGTGTCCTGTCTTGACATGTAATTGTCAGTTAATCAATTAATCAATTAATTGTGAGGATTGAACCAAAGCTAAACAATACCATTAAAATTGATCAGTGATCATGTGGGTATTGACGATTCCTTATTTCTCATATTGAGTTAAATTGGCCAAATGGTTTATAACATTTCTTGTGCTCTTAC
This sequence comes from Lepisosteus oculatus, assembly GCF_040954835.1. Classification (NCBI taxonomy): domain Eukaryota; kingdom Metazoa; phylum Chordata; class Actinopteri; order Semionotiformes; family Lepisosteidae; genus Lepisosteus; species Lepisosteus oculatus. The sequence continues at coordinate 20,316,140 of NC_090702.1, read as the reverse complement.
TCCTGTTATAAGCATCCGTTATGTTGGGTTCCCAATATTAACAGTGATATTTGTCCTTCAGTTCTGACCTCTAGTGCCCTATGTGGAAAATTCTCTGTCCTTCTGCCTACACAATTTTGGGTTCTGGTCTCGTTTATTGTGGATGTAACAGCAGTTTTGTTAACACTTTCTGGATATAAAATAAGATATTCCAGTTTGCTATATACAGTATACAGTAGACAGCTGTGGAGTGTGGTGTAAAAAAATCCTGTGCCACCTACTGGAGACAGTACACTTTAGTGATTTATAGATTGTATATTTTTCAGTATTTGTTTTGCACTTTCTGTAGTTTGTTTGGATTTCCTCTCTTTTATTCAGCAAATCATAGTTGAATTCTCATTTTTCAGAAAAAAAGACTTTTTCTAATGTACCGCTTTTTCATATAGAAAGTGTGCATCGCTTCCAGATCAGTCATACGTGAAAGGCTTGTGTGTAGGTATCTGTTGCTTGACAGTAAGTTTCACATGCATGACTGTGTGCGAAGCACTGCTGCCTCCTGTTTCTCTGCTCTTGTAGAGCTGCTCATCTCCCACACAAATAAAAGGCGGCTGAATCTGCCCACTCAGTGGTCACCTACAACATCAGAAGTGAACATGGAAGAGTGAAGCATCTCTGTCTCCACTTTTCTTATTTCTCTTTCCGTTAGAAAGGCAAAGAAAAAAAACACATACTGTACTTCAGTTCTCATTCATTCTTAATGTCTTTTTCTTTGCACTTTTTAATGTGTATGAATCCAAATTACAGCGGTCATTTATTTCAAGTACCTCACTATGTAATTATGAGGTTTTTTTCAATTAATATAATTGAACACTAAAATAGACATTTCAATACAGGTTTTCTGATGTTTACAGCTCATATAGCTTGCTGGGATAGACTCTGGCTTCCCCGCAACCCTGTATTGGACAAAGAAGCTAGAAAATGGATGGATGAGTGGACAGCTCATATAACAGAGTTTTGCAGCCAGAATCTGTCTATCTGTCTAAGTAAATCTCCCACAAGCACAAACAAGGATGTATGATTGAACTCTAATCCCCTAGAGTGTATATTTATTTTATAAAGGACAGTCACTGGTTTTTGAAAAAGGTGTAGACTGAAATATGTTTCTATTGATTGATTTCTAATGATTCTACAAAGGTATTGTTGAAGCAATATTAAAATATCAAGTATTATTAAACCTTAACAATGTCATACCTTTTTGACATGCATTTAAAGGTTGATATTTGTGGCCTAGCAGAATCCATGCCTTCTGAATAGTCAGTTACTTATAATCATTGCAACAACAACAAAAAAATATTTTTGGTGTAATTAAACTTTAAAAATGTAATCCTTTATAGAAGTAAAGGCACAGGTACTTGAAGCGTGACCACTTTCCAGTCTGCCCCACTTTTGTATCTCACTTGTTTGCTGAAGAGATCACTTATCCAAGCAGTGACAGGTTATCCCACTCTCCCTGCACATTAGACTCTGGTTTCTCCTCTCACTTCTCTCCTGCACAAGTGCCTAGTCTTAAGAGTTGTTGTTTGTTAAGTGTAGATAGAGAACTTCACACTCACTTCTCTTCATCTTTGGAGTTTGCAGTGCTGAGTAGATAGTAAATTAATCCCCCTCACCCAACTTTGACAAGTAGGTAATAATTCTTATTACTTTTACTAGAGTAAATCCTAAAATCCACTCTTGTCCATGGGATAAATTGGATCTACTGCTTTGTTACCATGATTAAATTGTTGGACCAGTTGGGGTAGGAGGGCTTCTGGGCTTTAAATCTATAATTTGAGAGCCTCCACAAACAAGGAAATGTGAAGCTGATAGATGGAATGTATAGAAGGACCCAAGAAAACCTTCTATCCTTTTTTAGGTTTAACATTTGAATTAATAAAATATAATATCCTATAATTATATACTTCAAAAACTGGAGGTTTCTCAATGCAGTGTGAGACTTCTGAGCTGGATTGCCTCCCATCTGAACTAGATGTGCATCCCAACATTTCAAATATTTTCTGTCCACAGTCTAAGAAAATGTTCTGTTCACCCAGAAAGCTGCTTATTCCTTACAAAGGTTGTTCCAGCCTGGATATTGTTCTGGGAGCCTAGGGCACACCTTGGACAGGATGCCAGTTCATCAGAAAGAAAACACATACAAGCATACAGGGACAAATTAGAGACAGTAACTTGATAAGCCAGCATGTCATTGCAAGGGGAATGGAAGCTGAAAAATTCAATGAAAGACCACCCAAACACAGTAAGAACATGCAAACTCTACACTGAAGACTGAGCTGTGAGGCTACACACTCATGCCATTTAAAAAGAAAAAGTAAGTAAGTAAATAAATAAATACGCTAATTCTATGTTACCCTTTCAGTTTTTTTCTAAAAGTTCACTTCTTCATCTTGGTTTTGTAATACATGGGCACCCATGACATAGGCAGGGTATGACGTTTGTGGAACAACGACACAGCTCAGTATGAAAGAAACACCTGCTAAATGTAAAATAAAAAAGCTTCTAAAATCAGCCTTCCATTCTGGGAGGACTATGCTGTTCTTTAGTCACCATCAACCTCATGCTATTTGGAAGTGTAGTGGGAGGGTAATTAAAGGATCACAAGTAATTAACAAAAGTTCCATTGTGGAACAAATTCAGGTCTGGGTTTTGTTCAGTGTGACTCTTCTGTAGTTTGAGTGACTAATAGACACTGTTTGTGTGCAGATGTTGGTCTGGTAATTGCAACTCTTGTGTTAAGGAAACAATCAATTGTATTTCATTCTGTTCTAATTGTGTGATGCTGACGTCTATCCAGAGAAGTTTTGCTGTCAATTCACATTGCTTAGCTGGTATAGGCTACATGTAAACCTGGTCTTTATGTTAATTAAATCAGGAACATTAAGTTTTCATTTGGTAAGTATACCAAATATGAATAAGATACAGTAACGTACTGGGATAGTTACTGCACTTGGAAAAAAACCCTGCAAAGTCTGAGTAGTTCCATAGCAGATGATTGTAGATTACAGCTTATTAAGACAGGACTTCTTGTACAGCAAGATACGCTTGGCTTGGAAAAAAGAAAGACAAATACATCTTGTGTTGTTCTCCCTGGGAAACATAATTGCATGATGACCCCAGATATGATGAATGTCAGTAATTGTAGTGACAAGTTCTGTACAGTAATATTGGCCTGTCATTGAAGCTGTAACAACTACATTACAGCAAATTAAAACTATAGTATTGCCTTCTTTAATAGCTTTTTATCACTGTCATAATCTTCTCTTTTTAATACTGCACCTAATGCGACAACTGTGTTCTAAACAGTTATAATATTCCACATATTGGGTTATCTTGCAGTTTTACTCGACCAATTAACAAGCATTTAGTTGGTGAAGCAAAAAAACAACCTGAATCCCTAGTGTAAAACATTTCTAATCAAACAATGCTTCTAAAATTGTCAAATTCGATCTAAGTGCACTGTACTGTAGCTCATGAATATTGTACCGTATGTGGAAAAGTGCAGGGGAAAAATAACATTGGATTGCTTCAACCCATTATTCTGGAGAAATACTCTGTTCCCTTTAAAAAGGTATTTTAACTTTTTATTTTGTTAGATTTTTGGTGTTATGCATTCTTTCACCCTAAAAAAGGTTAAATTTGTGTTTTTACTTCCCTTTTGATCTCCTTCAGTATTGAAATATATATATATAGGTATTTTGTCTCACATGTCAAACTTAAGTGCTGTCAAGTGCTTGTTTTCCTTAATTAATTGTGCATGTGTATGGTCCAGTGGTTAGGTTGTGTGAACCATTATTGTAATTGCTAATGTTATGAAGTATGATGAGCAGTGCAGAGTTTTACATGCAGATAGCAAAGAAAATATACTATAGATCCAAAATGGGAAACACTGAATTTGAAGATACATATGAAAAAGATTATGTGATCATGTTGACATCTTCTAGACTATGTGGCAAAGCAATAAAAGCAAAATGCTCAAATTAAGTTAAAATCAAGGAATACATTTTATATTCTACAGTACGCTAGTAAGGCCTCATTCAGAAAAATAATTGGTGCTGTAGAATCCAGTCCAGAAAAGAGCAACCTGGGCTTAAAGGAATGCCCTACACTGATATAACGATATGTTATCTAAAGTAACAATACGTTTTTTTCATATTTATTTTTACTTTAGCATCAGCAATTCATTTTTGTTATGATCATCCAGTGTGTAATTTCCAGTTCTGTGTTTTGCACTTATCAATCCATGGACGTGTAGGTTACCTTACTGGATGCCTCCAACCCACTCGTTTTCAAACTATCATCTTCGTAGGCAAGCAGCACAGCCCTGTGCAGGAAGTTCAATTGCTCTTGCAGGAGAGAGGTATCCCTCACTGACGGCATTGCAGGTTTCCAAATGACCAGATGGTCACAGGAGTCACCGTGATACTGAAAGCTAAGACAGCTCTGGCAAACTAATCCTACCCTACAATCAGTGATATTCAGCCAATGGTGTACCGCTGCTTGGGCAGTCCTGGTCTCAGTCTGCTACCAACATGATTACCAACATGATTAGTCTGCTACCAACATGATTACCAACTCAAACACATGATTACAGAGCTCAGGAGTGTCTCTTTACTGGTTGAGCCACTTGCAAGTCCCAGTTTCTTTTTTTTAGTTGGAACAGTATGAGAGTATAAGGGGTCCTGATTCAAATATTGAAACTCATCAAATCCGCTGAAAAAAAAACAATCCAATGAATCTTCTCCAGAACCAATAGTTAAACATGAGCCAGAGAACACAAGTTGAAGTATTTTTCTACACAAAGGGATGTGATTGCCTATATCAGTCTGCCCAGCCATGTTGTTGAATCTGTACCCTGGCTTCTCTCAAGAAACAGATGGATGACATCCTCAATTAGCTACTAGCTACCAAATTGGCTACATGGGCCAAATGGTACCCTGTCATGTGTAACCTTTGTTATGTTCTTATGTTAAATGCATTAGTGAAGATGATGCATTTTAGAAAATAAAAAAATTAAATAAGATTCCTCTTAATATAAAAATGAAATAACAATCAAAGGGCATGGCCCACATACAAATGGGAAATCCGCAACATACCAAAGTGCATTTTGTCATAAAAATATGTATAGATTTTGTCAGGCAGGAAACTCAATTCAATATAAAGTCTCTTTTCTCCATAAATCCTCCATAGAAGCATTCAGAATAAAATGGATCCTCTCAGTTTCTATCTCAGCTTTAAACACTGTTGCTTTCCTTCAGATATCTGTAACATATCAGTTAAAACCCACCTGCATTTGCTTATTAAGATCTATTGGACTGATTTTGTCAAATGCTGGCAGTGAAACATAGACCCCACTGCTTGGTTTTATGTAAAACTTGGCAGCAAAGCACTTGATTTGTTAATTTCTTTTTTAAAGTAAACCAGCTGGCTTCTTCTCTGCATGAAGCAAAACTGAGAGGAAGATAATTTCAAAAAGATATTTTTGCTTCAGAAATGTAGTTGCCTTCACATATTGGCAAGAAAACTCTACTGTTCTTCCACTTATCAAAACTTCCAAAAACTGTTTTCCTGTTTTATCAGAAACAATGAAGCATTGAGATATATCCAGTTCATCAGATCTATGTTAGGTTGTAAAGGTAATTTTCTAATTGAATGGTTACTGAGATCTGAGTCACTAATTTGTAATGTATTACTATATTTCAGAAATGGAAACATCAGAATGTGTAGGATCCCTAGGAGATTCCTGGAAGAGTAGAAATTTTTCTTTTCTGTTAAAGACATTAAATACTGTATGTTATTATCGCACAAAGGTAGAGATTACAGTTTTTGAAGTAGCCATTTCAACTACAGTACATTTAGGTCAGTATGATTACGTAAGTATAAAAGGTAAAAAAAATTCTCAGATGTTTTCTTGCGTTTCTGTTTTTTATGTAAGTGAGGATTTTTTGACTGGGAAATCACTGTTTTTTTATCTGCAGTCTTGTACAATTAGACTGGGGACATGTCTTAAATAACCCCTCAGAGACAGATAGTCTGAAATCACATCCAGAAAATAGAAAAGGCTGCCATGGAAATTAAGATCAGTCTTTGAAAGAGGAGCTGAATAGCAGACAAATACGAGGTCACTAAAAGTATAAAGAATACAATTAATCAACCTTATCAGGAAGACTTTTCTCAGTTCCTATCGAAATTTAATGCATACAAGATTCAAATGCTATTTGATTTGGAATGTCTCACTTTTAGACATTTATCCAGATTATTAGGATGTACATACAGGACTAGTGTGCTTTGAAGTAGAATGTTATCTTTGGAAAATACCAGGGGGTGGTGTGCCCTCTGCTCATTAAATTCTGGCAGTTTTCATCTGACCTTTAAAACTGTGGGGATCACAGGGTGGTTTTAAGCCCTTATATTCCCAAACTGCTAAAAGTGCCATTAACTGATTTTTTATATTATGGTCTTAAATGCATAGCTTCCAGTGAACAGTGAACATGGGAAGAAGCCTCTCCTCTCTCATGGTATATTTTTTGTTAGGTTTAATGTACCTGTATCTCAAAGACTAGGACTATACTCATTTAAAATTTTAATGTGCTGCAAACATAATTAATGACTTTGTGTGATGCAACCGTGGTACATTATAGTATTCATTATAGTGTATTTTGAAAGGTGTGGCTGTGTACTTTGAAACTGCAGGTGGACAAGCAGCAAAACAGTCAATTATCTAACTGGAGTGCAATACAAAGTCAGGCCTGTTTCATCATATCTTTGTTCATGATAGGTCAGCTTTTATTGCTTAAGGATGGAGATCTAAAACATTCTAATTGCTTTTGTAATCTATAGCCGCAGAAAAAAAAAACACTGGCAGCACAGCCCAACTATTTTTAAAATACCATTAATCCTACATATAGTTAGAAAGGTCATTATATCAAAATGCAATTTCCTTCTTGATGAAAGAGTGTAAGATCAACCAAGTCATGTACTGATCTCAACAACGCACGTCTGGAAAGTAAAACAGGGCAATTTTTAGCCCTGTTTTATATGTACTGTATATCCAGTTGTTTGTATATACTGTATTTTGTCAAGTTATCCAAAACATCAAATATAATAATAGATTGGTATGGTACATGAGTTATAATTGGATTTAAATGTATGATTGTCATATTTGATTATTCTTTGTTTAAATCCTGACAGAAGAGTATCCGGGTGTTTTTCAGGTCATATTTGAATTTCTTGGGATTTTTTACTTACTGCCTACAAATTGTCCTGAAATCCACATAAACAGCTTTGGTTACCCATACACTTTGAAGGGAATGTGTGCAAATGTCACATAAAGATATCATTCCTATATAGACCAGCTTAAGCAAAGTAAAACTGCCCATATGGAATGTGTACAATATGGTAGAAACTAGGTGGCTGAGATTGTAATAAAATGGCAAAACCAGCCTGACCAGCTGGAAGGCTGTCACTCAAGCCAGCATTAAATGTTTAGTTGGTCTGCCAGTGGTGGACATGATGAGCAGTATTACATTGTGATCTCAAGCAATGGGCCAAGAGCTCCAGAGTATTTACTGACACAAGGAGAGGTCCTATTTTTAGAAAAAAAGCCTCTATGCTCCCCTGTTTTCTAGATTGTTTTAGCAGAAACAACCACGTGCAATCATGCATGAAGCTTCCTGGTGTTCAGATGAGAGTTGATAAAGAAGACAGTAAAAAGAGAAGTAATAGGTGATCTGTAGTTGGAGCCATGCACTCTATTTTGAATATGGACAATGCTGAACAAGTAATAAATACGTACATTATTTATGAGGTAAATGGCTCATATCATTGGCTAATGTATCTCTTTCAGTGTGTACTGTACGTGGGCTGCACATCTGTCCACCCTGAGAGTAGTGAGCAAGCACCCCGAGGAACGTCATTAGCATATTGTTACTTGGGGAATGCCCTTGAATGTGCTTGAGTAGCTGTCTTGAGTAACAGACGTGAGCAGCATCTCTGAAATAAATAATAAAAAAGAACAGAGAGGGAGGAGGGAGGGAGGGAGTCAGTGAGAAAGAGGAGTGGAAATGTGTTTCAGTTTGAGAAATTCAGAGCTGTTTGCCAGAGCTCAATATTGCTGCTTGTGAACCTCAGCAGAAAAGGGGCATTGTTCAGTGCTTAACAAAACAACCAGGGTCGGACTTGAGCCTGTGCAATTGAAGATCCTCGCTAGCCACTCATCAGAGCTGTGAAACAGAACAAGGTGGTTTTGTGCGCTGCCAGGTAAGGAGATAATTATTCTTGGTATACTCAGACATATTGCTTTAAGAATAATTTGTATCCTGATGGAGGACTGATCAGAGGCATAGCTCTTCTAAAGATGTGCTATCTACAGTATATTTTTGTCTGTTCTTATGATAAAAGACTGTTGCTGTTTCTGCGTATTTGCCTTCAAAAATATTTATTAGTGATAGAACAGATTGTGTGTATTTGTGCATAATGTAACTGTCAATGTGGGGAGAAAAATTCTCAAATTTCCCCACAAACTCCTGACAAAGAAAGAATGTGCGAATGGCCCCACGATTTAAGTCACTTTTTCTAGGAACCAACCAGCATCTTCTTTAAATTAAAATAAAATGCCCAAACTATTCATTTAGGTCTTACTTTCAACCCATGGCTTTATTTTGACAGAGTAGAGAACAGTAAAAATAGAAAGGCAGTCAATGGGAAGCCCCCAAGTATAAAAACAAACGTGTGTGTTTGTAAGGGAAGATGCATGCTTGACATAACATTTGAGGATGATTTAAGAAGTCAGCCTTTATAGCAAAGCAATAGAAATGTTAACTATGACTTTTTCTTAATAGCAGATGTCAGGGGACATTGTGTCACTTGTCAGTGTTCACAATGCGATCTTTCTGATGCTCGAGCACAGAGAAAAACAGCTGTGGCTCTGAAAAGTTGAGACATGAAGGATCGTTCCGATATGATGGGAAATGCTTGTAAAAATAACAGTGGTAGTAATTTATTTAAGATAAAGAATTGGAATATTTGCTGTCTGTGGCATTTTGTATTTTGTATTCTGATGTTTTGTGGGAATACAAAGTTAGGAATTCATCCCTTGGAAAACACATTTTCTGTGAATTAACATTTTCAAATAGTTTTACTCACCTTTGAGTATTGTATCTTACCAGGAGGAGACAGCAACGGTTACCAAGCGCTATTTCTGTTTTGTTCTGTGGGAAATCTGTTGTGGTTAAGAGGATAGGCCAAGTTATATAAGAGAAGGCACAAATCCCTGCTGTTTTTGGATGTTTTAAATAAAGAATCGTGCTAGATGTTCAGAATCGGTACAAATGTAAAGCTTAAGAAGGACTGGGCATTCCCTTGCCTAAATCTAAATTGGGTCATTTTGTGAGTGTTGCGCAGTTAGTGTACATATATTCAAACATATGAATTATTTTAAGAATTATTACAAAATAGCTCAGTAACATACAATGTTCATACAATGCCAGATAAAGTGTCCCTGGATAAATTATATATTTTCTTTCTTCATGACCTAATGCAACTATAAAATAAAAACCTTACAGTATGCAGTATACTGCCATTTATTTATAATTCCTAAAATAATCAGTTCTGTACTGTTTCCTGGTTGTACAAATGAGAAAGCTGGTAAAAGAAAGTGTTTGTCATTCCGTTCTGTTTCACTGTCTTGCATTCAGGAAACAACAGACAATATTGCCCTCTTCACTTGACAGGCACTTCTCTTTTACTCATAGGAGTAGAAATGAGAAAATTTGACACCTTTATAATCTAATTGGCATTTAGATGCCAATGTCCTTTTATTTGCAGATTACCAGGTCTAAAACTAGTTGGTTGTTGTGCATTACCATAACACTAGACCTCCCACACCCTTTGTTATACTGTCCTTGCAAGAAATCAAGGAAATCGTGGAAATAAACCAATGAGACTAATGCATTCATAGACACATTCAGAATAATATTAATGTGAATCCATAAGAATTTCACTTGAAGGACATGATGTGTGTATTCCAGGAAGGCATTCTTTGTATTCAGTGCTGGACCATGACATTATTAAATCTCTATAGAAGATCTTTTAGATGTAGTGTTTTAAAATGAAAGGGAAAATAAAAAACGTAAATAAAAAAGATAGGTTCAGTTTACCTTTATTGTCTCTGGAGAGTTTGAGCAGGTTGATATGGAATAGAACTCAGGTATATGGTTAAGAATTTGCCATCAATAATTTAATTAACAGTCCTTGAAATATTATAAGACTATTATTGCACTTTAAGATGCATTGTATTTTACATGAATTATGTATTATTGAATTATCTTACCCCCCCCCCCCAGGATGTATATATATATCAATCTATAAATAGTGAAAGATGGAGATAAGATATGAGTATGTTGATACACCTGACACAAGCTGTGTGATCTATGACTTAACATTTCATGAAATTTACAATTTTCAAAATTGTCAATGCCTTGATAAAGGAAAAGACTCTTGGGTCCGTACGTAATAGTAATCCTGCTGACTATGAAAGCAGCTTCCCTGATCTTCATGTGGCATAGGGATCTTGTATACATTATTGACATCAAATGTTTTACCAGGATTTTAATCCATTAAGTCCTAGTTTGTCTTTGATTTTCTTTCTTTCCTTCAGGAGCAATATAGCTTCTCCTAGCTAAATCCTCAAAGGCTGCTTTGCACATTTGTATCAAGCTTCCACTCCTACAATTAATCACGTACTGTAGCAGATAGCAAGGCATTGGAGAGAGTTTGTGTCCTCAGCTCAGAAAAGTAGTACTGGTGTGACTTGCAGGCTACATTGCTGTCTATTTATCTCTTTTTCCTTTCTTTCCCACTGGTAGCATCCATAGTCTCTACAGTAATTTGCATGCTTCTAACGAAAATGGGGGCCTTTCTATGTAGGCAAATTAAATTTACAGAAGTGAGTTAGAGATGTAATCTCTGACAGCATTGTTTGTTTTCCTATAGCTTTTAGAACCAATGTATCATTCAGTAATCTTAAGAGGTGATTCAGCAGAGTTAAGTGACATAATGTAAGCTTGATGTGACGTGATCTTTTTGGTATATACAGTTATAAATCTTTATGTATCTCTGAACACCATTATGATAAAGCATGGATATGATATGTCTGTGAATTTAAAAATGTGTTAAAAGGGAAGCTCTGTGATTAAGACATTAGATGAAGAAAAGGGAGATTTAATGTTCTGCTGTTTACGAAGAATTGTACGGACAATGCAATCAACGTGAAGATACAATGATTTTGAAATAATGTAAAAATATAGCAAGATGAGACCTGAATAATAATTGTTTAGATCTGAATAATATTTGTAATCATATAAATCGTGTGTGTAACATACTGTAAAAAGCTTTCTCTCGATCATTTATTTGTACACTGCAGTTCATCCTACTCAAAAACCATTTATTACGATTAAAAAAATGTAGAAAAGTGGGTTGTCATTAAAGACATTAGGAATAAACATAAGGAAAGAGCTCTATTTCTTTCTTTGCCAAATGATATTCGCTGCAGCTTCTGTGTCTCACAGCCTTCACAAAATTGGTTTTGTTACAAATAATGCTATCATTTGGCTACAGTACTTCTGTATAAGCTTTCAGCACAACAGCTTTACCACCTCATCTTATGGGTAGTGGCTGTCAATCTAGCCTGTCAGAGCAATAGTGAGTATAGACTAACTTTGTGTGCTCATTTGACTTGTTGAAACAATCACTTACCTTTTGTGCTTTTTAGAGAGAGATATCAGCCATCAGAATTATGAGAAGCTTCATGGATGTCCCCTAACTACATTAAAAAACCCTTGTAATAAGTATTTAAGGACCATCTAAAGGGCCTTCGCTCATTACTAAAAAATTAAAAATCATTATGCATTGCATGGTAAATGTTTAAATTGTCCTTTTCATATCAAAAGGATGCAGTCTGCCAAAACAGTCAAGGCTCCACTGATTCTGTTTATTGCAAGTACTATAGATCTCATAACTTACTACTCATGAACAAAACCCCCATTATTAATCATACCAATAAATTAAATATACCTCAAGCCCTTGATGAAACTGGAAGGTTTCAAAAATTATACTGATGTACAGTACTTGTAATGATTGTAGTACTTTATTATTAATCTTATATAAAGTCTATAACAAAAATGTAAAGCATTTAGTAAATATTTGTTTCATTTCTTCCCAATTTTGAATCATAGCAATGTCGTATTTGTGAGATATACGGGACAGATACATTTTTTATGACAAAAAATGGAGACCAGTCTCAACCACGATATTGACCTGACCCTAATATTTGGAAATTCTCTCAGAATTGTCTTCTTATGAACCATTGATAGATTGACTTGCAACTTGGCTAATTTCATGATCAAAGTTTTACATTTGCACCACATTAAAATTTGCTACCATAGTTTTTATCCTTGAAACAGATCATACGCCATTATAAGGAATGCAGCCATTTGCACAAACTGCTCCTGCTCAAAAACTGTTAGGTCAATTAACACCCGACTTTATAGATCACATTTTTGTACAAATAGGATGAATATACATGTATATGAAAAATGGTGCTCCAGCATAAACCATAATTCTTTTTCTTTCTCAATATTGAGCTCATAATATTAATCCTAGCCCTTTCAAAAACGTTGTTTTCTAACAGTGTACTATTACCATCTGATGTACTGTCATTCCTTTATGTACCAAAATTGCCGCTTGACCTCCATTTTGTTCTCTCAACTCAAACTGTATACGTCTTGGAAATGCTGCTACAATTGAATCAAAACTTGGATTTCATGAACATTGAAATGTGCTTCTGATTTGCTCTTCAAAAACTGCTGTGATAAGTTCCTGTCCACAGTTTTTCTTCTGCAAAATTCACCTTGTCTTGGGAACCACTGCATTAATTGACCTGAAACTTTATGAGGTTCCATCACACTTCAAACCTGCAGCTTCCATATTGCAAAGACACTTTTCACATCCACAATCGGTCATCACCAGCTTATTAAATTGTACCTTTTAATGATAGCTCCTCTTATCTTGCTATTCATTCCTCTTTGGCTAATAAATAAAAACTGCTACACATAATTTAACTAACCAAATTAATCTTTATGCAGACATGTCCTAAGATATATTCATTATAATAATTCAATATAAATTACAATAACACCAAACCAATTCAGAATGGCACGCATAGGAAAAGAACAAAAAAGAACAAGATAAGAAAATAAACACAATGACTAAAATGACTGAAATTGAATTGTTGATGAAAGTCAAACAAGCTGTTGTCAACTGAACGTTGATGTCATATTTCTTCCAGTACTTTCTGAAGAAGACTAGTTGCCCTAGCTTTCTGTGAAAGACTTACTGCCAGGGAATCAAGACATATTTTGAATGAAAGAAATATGCAAAGAAATACAAGTGATTGGACATTTAAACTGGAGCATGAAGAGTCTGAATTTGCAGTGCATGTATGTTGAAAGTGCTAGTTTGTTCACAGCAAAGTTGTCCCTGTAGCCACTCCAGTAAAACCATCCATCCATCCATTTTCTAACCACTTTATCCAATACAAGATTGTGGGAGTCTATTCAGACAAGCGATGAGCACAAGGCAGGATCCACCCTTGATGGGATGCCAGTTCATTACAGGACACACACAAACAAATAGATACACACACCATGGCCAATTGTCTCAGAAGTCAGTTAACTTACTAGTTTTTTTTTTACTGTAGTAGGAAGCCGAAGCACCCAGGGGAAACCCATGTGAACACAGAGAGCACCCCAGGAATTGAACATAGGGCTCAACAAGACAGCTGAGCCACAGTGCCACCCATAAACCACTCTAGTTAATCTAAATAGTAAATATGAAATCCACACCAAAGGTGTGACTAATTAGGAAAAGGAAAAGTAATCATGATGATTACGGTGGTCATTCATTAAATTGATACATTTTAAGAAAAACCTAGACATACAGATGAACATAACAGCTTGGCAGCAGTACTACATTATAGCCTAATCTTGTCAGATGTCAGAAACAAGGCAAGGCTGGATTTGTTTGTAGTGGGAAGAGAGACCACTATTTGAAACCAGGTTGCTGCTGAAGGTTGATGTACCAGTAAGTGACACTCTTCTCTGTGGACCTGAATGACTGAAACCAATAATACAATATGGTGATGGACCGATGACACTGTGCTGTAAGAAGCACCATCCTTCAAATGAAATATTAAACCAAAGTCTTCACTACCTGATCATTAAAATCCAATGACACTTTTCAAAAACCTAGGTGTTAACCCCAATGATATGGTTAAATTCCACTTTGGACTCACATAATCTGGCCTATCTATTTAATTCAACTTCTAATTGGTTGCAATTGTTTACTTCTCTACATGATCTTCTGTGCAGGGGGCATATAACAGCATCAGGTGGGAGCTACATTTTCAATAGTGGATGAAGTTGTTCCCCCTCTACTTGTAATATATATACAGTATATGTGATGCTTCAGAATGAAAAACACTATGTATATCCAATTAATTAAGTAATTGATTAATAATTACAGTATATCATTAGATTAAAAGGAATTTAATAAGCTAGTAATTAGAAGGAAAACGACCTGCTTTTACACTAGAGTATAACTTATTTTGGATAACCCGTAATTCATCTTTAGGCCACACTGGAACGACAGCAGTGAGCCTACATTTAACATCACTCAACACACAAAAAACAGGATGAGATTAGAACCAGAGAGCCCTCTGAAACAAAATAAAGGGTAAAGAAAGTCATGACATTGACAGGCTATTATATACAATTTGATAAAGGCAGTTATCTAATAATCTCCTAAACAATGAAAAATGAAACTACATTTTTTAGAAAATTTAAAATGTAATCAATAAATTTTCCTTCAGCAAGTCAAATGGGAGAGGGTTATGTATAAAAAAAGTATTGATTTGCATAAATAGACAATCAAAGAACTAATCAAAACACTTGACAGTGGATCTATAGTTGCTGGAGAGTCTAGTGATGCAAAACACTTGTGTGTTTTGTATATTTTTTTTGCAAGAAATATTTAGTAGACAGCATACTTTGAAAGTTATTTCCAAAATCAATACATATGAGTTGTAACATATTGTAGTTCTTTTCAGTAATATTGGGACAAATACCTGAAAGCAGACTAACTTCTTTCAACTATAAAAAAAGTTTATAAACACTGCCAAAATAGAAAATAATAATAGTAATTTATCTGTTGACAAATTATGTACAGGTGTGTGTTCCTGGAAAACCAAATCATCTCAATAATTTATTGTCACATTCTCCTTTAAATCCAATGTTTTACTAACTCAGGGATGCAAGATTAAATGAATGTCAATAGCCGTGTACATTGGTCTGTTAATCAGTGTGCTAATGCACATAATTTATGGTAATAGCATCACTAATTGAGATGATTAAAGCAATGCAATGAAATGGTTGTTAATGATTGCTCCATTGGTGGCTTAATGGGGACTCTATATCAGCATCTTGGGGCTGGAGGACTTAAATACAATTACAAAACCAAGATGTACAAAATACATAGCCTTGGTGATAAGTTATGAAGTGTCATCAATCAGTCGTTCTTCTGTATTGTTTACTGCTTTGGTTACCTTTGTTTTGCATAAAAACTGATTTTTTTGTGTGTGAAGTCAAATTTTCTTGGCCTTCTAGTCCCCAAAATTCTATTCTTTATTCTGCCTGAATAAGAATAAATGTCCATAATACTTTATCATCTTACTTGTAGCTACTGTATGACAGATACATTGAACATATGTTCAAGCCTCTTTCATCTTCTCTAAAAAAAAACAACCATATGCTTTATATGATTTAAAAAAATGTAATAGTGTCCCCATAATTTCACTGCATTTATATTTCTTTCTCTACCATGAAGTTTTGAGTTGTAAAAGCTTTTTCTTTGACAAAATATGTGTGATACTCTTCAACCCCTGCTTTAACCTGGATGGGATGAGTGTGCTCAGCAGAAAGAGCTCTCCAGTGATAAAAAAGATCTATTTACTTTACAATCAATATAGCAGTCCCCTGAAACACAGTATGTTTGCCTTGCATGAGTCATTCTGAAGGAGTACTTTTGAAGCTACAATTACTATACATCTCAAATCACTGCCATTTTACCAAGAGAAGAAAAGAATAAAAAACAAGGAAAAGTAGCTAGACAGAAATCAAGAGAAAATTATGGCTTGCAATTGCTCTGCAAGAGAAAGCAATGTGAAGTGTCTTTTGTGAAAAAAATAACTCCTCTACCAAAAATTAGCCATCAAAAGTTTTCTTTTCAAAACCTCAGCAATTATAATGATAAAATATCTATACTGTCAGTACTCAAATTACTGTCAGAAAATTATATCAAAATACTTTTTTAGTTTGTTGATATTGCAGTATGAATTAGTTTATTGGAGTACATTGCGTTTGTATTTTAACAACATCCTGGAGGATAAACTATTGAGGCTCCCATGCCTAGTATTTACATAATGAAACCAGCAATAACAGTGGAAGCTAAAACACAAACAATTTAATATGGCTCGAACTATTGGCTTACTGTACAATGTTCTTTCATAACACACAAATACACCTTTTGGAGTAAGTGCAAACAAACCAGTCTTATCTCTGTCCACATATCCTAATTCAAACAGCTTGTATAGCATACGTTGGGCAACTGCCTGTACAAAATTGCATTGTTTGGAGGATTGTAGTTTACCAAATATCAATGGCCTGTTAACATATGCGACATGAGAGGTGAGGTGCTTAGGCCATCAGATTTTCTCTATGCTTTTCTGTCACCAAAGAGAAAAAATGTACATTAATTCTCCTTCCAGATCCCTGCCTTCATCATCTTTTTTCCCACCTCCCAATCATCCAGCAAATATGAAAGGTGAGGTAATTTTTCACTCTTCCAATTATGCTGTGTTATTTCAGATGCACTGGGTCATACTAGAAAACCCATCCTGCATGATAATGTTGGCTAATAGCTTTCTGAACATATCCAAGATGTGTAAATTTGTAGGCTTGGCAATGGAGGAAGCAGTAAATTGTATTAACAGGAAAGAGACCAAATTACTCTGGCCCTGGTCTAATTTTCCTATATCATGTAAATTAAATTATGGAAAAGGCCATGATAAATGATGCACTGAATATGAGATTGCTTAATATTGTAGGAGCTGTTTGTAAAGGGTGGGACTCTATGGATTTGTCTGAAAGCATCTACTGGTGCTTTAGACAGTCCACATTTTGTTCAGATATGTCAGTCAAGTAGCATTTTTTTCCTAGCTAATTACAGCAAAAGGAAAGCAACCCATATGCCAGCCAGCTGTGGCAATCAAACTCTTCTGCTTGGCTACAACAGCACAAGTATTGTTTTAAATAAATGGACACACCAATCTATGGAGTAGGTTTGCTGTGTGCATAAAGTAAATGGTATTTTACATCTCAGTAAACTGCAGCTGTCGTCTTTATGAAGAACCATTTAAATCAAGCTCTGCCTGCCTGCAGCAGAATTGGGACTGTTCATTTCATTATTTTTATCTGAACTGACTGGATTCTGCTTTCATTAGCATTTCCTGCTTCACTCGTTGCATTAAGGGGCCTTTTTCTGTTTTAACAGAACTGCTGATAGCAGGAAAGACTATTATTAACAAGCTGTATGATTTTGATTCAAAGATTAGATATTTTTTAACGGAAGAGCTCCACTGTTTACAGTTCATTTTGGAACATTGGAACATTTGTGGTTGTGCACAGGAACTTGCTATTTGATGTCAATGAAATAATGCAATACACTAGCAACAATGCACAATGCAATAGTCTGTCAGACGTGCTGAAAACATAAGCATCTACATTAGTATGCAAAAACAGCATGAGATTGTTTTGATATACAGTAGCAAAGTGGTGACTTTCAAAGTGCACACAATATTATCTGATTTTACAGAAAGAATGTTGGATTTGGTCCTCTCATCAATTTACTCAATACAGTAGATACAGTTTCTGGAAATTCAAGATGTTATGTTATACATTTACTATAAAGTTTACATATTCTTATGTTGTTTTTTTTTTATTTGGAGTATTTCTGTAAGACACACAAGCTGCATTTATCTATATCCTGCAGCCTTGCCCATTGAAAACAGTGACAGACAATCTTAACAAGAATAGTTCACAATGCCTCCTGTTTATTGTACTGTATTACCAAGGTTATTTTGTAAGTACAGTAAGTAACAACATGCTGTATAACACTGATTGGTTTCATCTGTGGTGCACAGTGATTTAAGCAATTATACTTACTTAAACATTATAAAAGTGTAATACAGTAATCTTAATGACATTGCTCAGAGCAAATACATAACAATAATAAAATAAAAACTGCACATACAGTATGTTCTCACCACTGTGGTTAGTGTTTTGTAAATCCTCCTCTGTTACGAATTGCACTCACTAGACACCTGTAGTGTGCTGTACTATAAGTTTCAAATCTATTCACATTCCTAAACGTAGAATTGCTCTTAATCCTTCAGACCCTTTGGTTTTCATTAGTGATCTATTTTCTAAAGTCATAATCAGAAATTAAGTTGGTTTCAGGACTGGAGATTGAGATAGCCAGCCGAAACATTGTATGTGCAGTTAAACACTCCTTTTTTCAATTTTGTTGTATGCTTAAGATCATTGTCTTGCTGGGAAGTCCATTTTCCACCAATTCATTATTTAAAGGAATAATAATAAGAAACTTTATTTTATATAGCGCCTTTAAAGGTGGCTTCTCAAAGCGCTTTACAGGATGACAATAACAATAAATAAGAAGAGTATGACAATAAATAAGGAGACTACACAAGATAATACACAATTACAATATATAGGGGAGACCGTGGATGATGGTACTAAGAAGAGCAGAGGGGTGAAGAATGGAACCAGTTAAGTAAAGGCTTTTCTGAAGAAGAGGGTTTTGAGTCTGGATTTGAAGGAGTTTAGAGATGGTGACTCTCTGATATCCTTGGGCAAAGAGTTCCAGAGCTTGGGGGCATAACAGGAGAAGGCCCTGTCACCCATACAATGTAGACGGGCTTGGGGGACAGTAAGGAGGGCAGAATTTGAAGAGCGGAGGTTCCGAGGTGGGGAGTAGGGCAATAATAGTTCAGACAGGTACTGAGATGCCAAGCAATGCAGAGCCTTATAGGTGAGCATGAGGATTTTAAAGTCTACACGGAATTTGACCGGAAGCCAGTGCAAGGACTCCAGGACAGGAGTAATGTGAACACTAATAATAAATGTGATGCTCCTGTTTTCTGGAATTCAATTATTTCTGACAAATATAACTTTGCTCTGTGCAATACTACTAAGATACAGTAAAACATTATTAGAATTTTTTCAGCGAAACACACTATCCAATCCTTAATTCAATTACAAATAATAGTTGTTGATTTTTTCAAGATACAGTATTCAGGGATTTTTATATCATGTAGTATTTCATGGCTATCCTCTCTGTAGCTATTGTCTCTTTCTCTTTATCTCATGCTTTCCCATTGTTTTCAGCCTATGCATACAGTATGTACAAAGCAGAGGTCGTTTGAGTAGCAAGGCAAGATGCATTGTATCCAGACAGAATTCTCAAACCGACATAAGATGGAAAATCAAGTAACAGGATTTCTTTTTTCTTGGCATAAACATGTCTTGAATGAGTTTCCTTTCATATTATAATAAAAATAATGATTTATGATAACAACACTATTATTGCCAAATAACCTTGATCTTGATTTCCATAATGGGGCACAATACGTGAATGGCAAAGATGTTTTATTGGATGTTTTATTTCATTTTAGACAATGAAATCAAAGACAATACAGAACACACAGACAGATTCTGGCTAAAAGCATGTGTAACTTAAAGAAAGATACTGTAGATGCTGTAAGTGTTCTGCAACAGAAGCACTACTGGACCACTCAGGTCCTCCTAAAGCACAATGTCTCTCCTGATTTTTTTCTGTCTATTCTGTTTTTGAAAGGGTCAATTACAGTACATCACTTCCTTAGGCAGCTAAGCCCATCTTCTCTGTAAAAGCAAGCCTAATTAAACATGTGTTTAGGAGTTTCTTAGACTGTAATGGATTGGAAATTGAAGAGCTGTTGTTTTTTTTTTGCACCCGTGTAAAGCAAATACATGAAAGCAGTTAACTTTAAATGTTTATCGATATTTTTTTTAGTTCCTCAGTGTTGATGTATTGACAGGTGCAAGACAAACACAAATTACCAAGGAAGGATTAATTGCTATTGTGAGGGTTCTTTGTGAGCCCACGCTGAGCCAGATCTGACAGTGAATTATGCGGTACTTGCATTTAAAGAGGCAGGTCCCATAAAATATACTATATATTCATAGCTGTGCATGAATATTTGTAGTATATTTTTAATGAATTTCACTTGAATGTTCTTAATTGATTTTAGTTCTTGTTCATTTATTGTTGTTTATTGATTACTTGGTAACTATTAAAGTAAGACATAACTTCTTCAATTTTGAAAACTTGTAAATGCTGCACATAATGCTCCCTTAATTGTCTTTATGTAGAAAAGTGAACAGGAATTTGGTTTCCATGCACATTTCCTAGCACCAGAATGACATAGACAGTTCTGATTTGGGTTGAGATATTAAACCAAGGTCTTGACTATTTGATAATTACAGATATAATTACACATTCAATATGGCCTACCTAGATGTACCTCTTTAGTTGAATTGGCAGTCGTGCATCCACATCTTTGGTGTTTAAACGTATTTGGTGGCACAAAATGGATGCTATGTGCCACCCCAGAACATTACTGTACTGTACCTCAGTAATGAATAAAGTGAGCACCTTCCTATATGTCAGGTACTTCATAATTACAGTATATGATAGGAGACGCTTGTTATAAATACAATGTATTATTAATAGTTATGGAAATGAAGATCTAAAAGTATTTCCCTAAGCTGTTTTGGCCAGAATAGCTGATGAGGAAGATACTGTAAATAAACATTTAAACTGAAGAATAATTTACTGTAAATATCATAATATATTGTTTCTGCAAGAAGGGAAAAAAAGCAAAAAAATGGAAAACTGAAATAAAAAAAATGTTTTAGAGTGAGCAGCTCTGCAGAATGAATTACTGAAATGGCTGCATATGCTTGCTTTTTCTGAAAGCAGGAGAGAAACTAAAAGGTGCAGAAATGATCCGACTGATTAGAGGCCAAATGCATAATAGAATGTATAAATCTGTTGCATTATTCATCAGCTTTAACCTCCACCTATTCTAAATGGAGACTGATTTTTTGAATTCTTTGGGAGGATTTAAAGCAAAGTAACAACATCACCTTTCACAGACAGATTTTTGCTTATTAATTATGCTTCTTTTATGCTTTCCAAAGTACATTTATTATAACTATTGTTGATATTATTACTGGTCTTTCTCCTATTGTACATCATTTTTCTATGTACTGTGTACAGTGCCTGTATTCAGACAGTAACACTGTTTTTGAATTTTGTTTCTTCAAAGCTTGCACTTATGATCTTTTGAAGTAGAAATGAACATTTGTTATATACACAAGGTTCTCCACATATTCATAGCAAAAAAAAACTAAAATTAGATAATATGAAAGAAAAATGGAAGAGTGATTTCATAAGTATTCAAACCCTTAGGTGCGGAAAACATAAATTAATTTAGGTGCACAAAATTACCTTAACAAGCCACACAATTCTCTCTTGATATGGTGAAGTTGTTAATTTCAAAAAGGAAAACACCCAGACACCAACCTACTGTATATTAGGCTGTCCCTCTAGATTCAGCTTCAAAGCACGAGGCCAAGGCTACATTAGAGTGGCTTAAGAATAAGGACGTCAATGTACTTGAGTAACCCCGTCAAAGTTCTGACTTCTATCTTATTGAGAATCTGTTAAAAGACTTGAAAACTGCTGTCCATAATCCATCCCCAAGTAATATACTGTAAGAGAGCCTGAGCAAATCTACAGAGAAGAATTGGCAAACATTTGCACCAAGACAATGTATAGAGTTGGCAGAGACTTTGTGCCTATAGTTGGCGTAAAATATTAGGTAAATGGGTCTTCATACTTGTGCATTCAATATTACAGTTTTTCTTTAGTTTTTGCTGACATTTACTGTAAGGGCCTGAATACTTCTGCAAGCAAGATTACTTTTTAAATTGATACTGCAGGATACACAAAGAGAGCTCTCTTGTAGCAAGTAGGTCCGCAGTGTGACTGACACAAGCATTTAAAAGTGAAAAGTCAGCCATCAGATAAGCCATTTCTGCACATAACACCCTATTCCTCTTAATTGAATAGCTGCGACGAATTTGCATTAATAAAATAATGTACTTCCTCTCATAGCATTTTGGTGTCTGACCTGATTGGAATAAATCATCTAATATCAGATCTGTATTTGATACTGTTTATTATGTAAACCATAATTGTAAGTAATTGGGATTTTTTTTTAACTCAGTGCACTCTAACTACAGTGCAGTCACAGCTGGAAATTTATTATTATTTCTAATGGGTGAGACTGTGAGCTAGAATCTATTAATTAAAAGCAGCAGTGACATCTCTGGAACACAGCGTCCTGGATATAGCGCATCCCTCTTGGCCGGCCCACCATGGCTTTCTGCCCCCTCTGAAGGCTCTCATCCGTTCTGGCCCATCACACTTGGGCTGACTGGCACCATGGACAGCTCCTCTCTGAACTCACAACTTCAGTGCGTTGAATAATAATCATGTGTCATTTCCCGCACGTCTCCTTTTCCTCCTTTTATACATTTGTGCCAGGAATGGAGTTTAATCCTGGCAGTATCACAGCTACAGGTAGTAGCTACCCCTATATCCTCTTTTATTTCTATTGGAAACATTCCAAAGGGGCAGGAAATTGCCCAGGATCATTATTGTTAGCACTAGTAGTGCTGGCAGCTGCAGCAGTAATATTGGTATATTGGTATATTATTGGTATAATGTTGTGTAGCTTGTACATATCCATACAGTGCCATCTACATAACATCAAGAAGAGAACAACAGCACAACTCTAAAAGCAGGTGCCAGTCTCAAATATAATTCTGAGATGTTTTTCTCTTACTGCAAACCTAAAAATGGATAAAATGGTTACTGGAAATTGATGACGTTTTAAGAGTTG
This sequence comes from Lepisosteus oculatus, assembly GCF_040954835.1. NCBI lineage: Eukaryota > Metazoa > Chordata > Actinopteri > Semionotiformes > Lepisosteidae > Lepisosteus > Lepisosteus oculatus. The sequence continues at coordinate 20,292,901 of NC_090702.1, read as the reverse complement.
CTTTTGTTCAAATAACTGAAATCTGGAATTGTGTTACGTGTTTCAGATTATCGTGTCATGTAATTCAGACGAAGCCTGTGTTATTGGTATGTTAAGCTAGTCTTTAATGCATTTTTAATTGAAAAATTGGATTCAGTAATTGCTGCTTCCACATTCTTATTGTCAGCATGTATCTATGTGTGGAGAGAAGCATTATGGAAGGCTTGTAGCTGAAAGGCAGCTGGGAGCCACATGGAAGCTCATGTGAGTGACCTTGCTGCACGTTTCTACTGCACATGCCTCTAGGTTGATTGTCAGCAAGAAACACTGTCAAGAGAACCAGAATAAATGTAATAGCAATTTCAGTTTCCTTCCGCATAAGGTATTCTCTTGACCAGACTTGTGTCGGAAGGTTTCCCAGAGCCCCAGTCTGAGCAATACAACAAGACATTTAATGGCATTAAAAAATAATCCTGTGTCATATTTCATGTGTCATATTTCATACATACTGTACATCAACAATCAAGGCATAAAAATTAGAAGTTGTATATAGGGTACCTGTCCTGAGGTACTTAACAAATGCATATCAAAGATTTAATTTTAAGAGCTTTTAATTTAGTTTCATTTCAAAAACATGTTTATTAAACTAATTTTTTTCACTTCATTAAAAATGATTCCCAAAACCAGTTTCTAAAGCAAGGTTCAGGGAACAGAAACAGTTGTTTATATCTTAACATGACTGCAGGAGTTCATTGGCTTCGTATAGATGAGTAAGTTCCATATTGTTAGTTTGTTTAAATTGCACCACATAAAAACAGGGGAATGAGTTGGTGATGACCAAGTTGAATTAGGTGACATTCAAAAGAAAATGAATTATGCTACTACCCAAAAGATCCAGTAACTTTGAGAACACCTTATTGTTATAACAGTAAGTTACTGCTCATGGCCAAATTCACAAGTTTTACGAGAAATCACAGTGCAACTTCTTCATGTGAAAATAGACAAGCTTACTAAGTACAAAATAAAATTCTTACTGTTTCAAAGTTGGGTGGCAGAGTGGTACATTGGTTCTTAACACTGTCTCACAGCACTAGGGCTTTGAGTTCAGTTCCCGGGGTGCTATCTGTGCTGTGTTTGTAGGTTCTCCCCCTGTTCACATGGGTTTCCTCCAGGTTCACTGGTGTCCTCCCACCGTCTAAGGACATGCTGGTAGATTAATTGGCTTCTGGGAAAATCGGTCGTGCTGTAAATATGTGTGCTTATTTGTGTCTGTGTGTGTCATGTGAGAGACTGAAGAACCATCCGGGGTGTATCTTGCCTTGCGCCCATTGTTTGCCTGGATAGGCTCTGGCTCCTCTGTAACTCGGTATTAGATAAAGCAGTTAGAAAATGAATGGATGGATGATTCCAAGTTGTACTGCAATGCAAAGAAAAAGGCTTTACATCAAACAGAAGGAGCATTAATCTGAATCAAATGACTTGTTGAATGTCTGGGTCTTTGTGATTGTTCTGGGTCTCTTCATCATTTGCCAAACTCACGGAGTCAGTGTCACTGTCACTGAATCTTTGGTTACACAAAGTAATGATGATTTTGTTTTTGAACAATTTGATTTATTCCCTGCTGTTCTAGATGCATCTTACATGTTGGCAGCAACTCACCCACATCCCAGCAGGGAAACTGGCAAATCATTCTTCACAGAGTCCTGTCACATCTTCAAGTTTAAATCCTTTTTCCAAAGTATTATTTAACCAGTCCCACCACAGTCTGTAGGCATTTAGTTTGCATGCAGTTGGGATCAATATAAGAAGGTGTGTTGAACTTTTAACATGCTGGAGAAATATTTATTTTACAGGCTGTAAAGATTGGGTTTTCTTCCAATTATCAGTGTCAGGTTCTCTTGTTTCGAAGTGATTTTTTTGCTTGGATCTTAACTTAATGATATGGACCATTGGTGTGTACCATGACAAAGGGACTTGGAACAATCTTCTTTTTCACTGCCTTTAAAACTTTTGTGCTTTAAAGATCAGTACAGAATTAGTTGTAAAGCCAGAATCTCGTCCCTGTACTGCATGGCACACATTGTACTCACCCTTCATTGCCAGCAAGTTACTGCTGTGTAAGTACTGCCAATTCACTTTTTTGGCAGCCATGACAATTATTTTACCTTCAGCTCACAACTTCTGTTCAGCCAGCACATCACAATACAAAATCTTGGTTTTCTATCAATGTTTTTTTAATGCCACCTACTCTGCCTAAATCTTAAAGTTTTAATGATATACAGTTGGCTTTCATCTTAGCTAGTAAATCCAGTCTTCCCATCTCAGACATCTCAGTTTCATGATAGCTGGTACCTTCACTGCATTGAATCTAGTATTGTTTTGTTTTTTTCACTTGCCACATGCAGTACTTGCAAACCCCTTACCAAAGAGGTTTTTTTGGCTTTGGTAAGAATTAGATACTGTACATTGCACACTTAATTACTCCAGTCATGACATCAGTTCTCTTTTCAAAAAGGTTTTACCTTTAAGGCTAATTCAGAATGCTTGTACAATTTCTGTAATGTGATTTTTTTAAGGATTTCACTTACGTTTTCACCAACTATTAAAAAATAAATAAAAGATTGTAGCCTATTCTGTTAAAACGTTAAATTTATATAACTATTTTATTTTATTCATCTTGCAAAATCACCCATAAACACATTTTTATGATGGCTGTTTGACAGAAGTAAAACTGAGGTAAAACTAATTATCTTGAAAGAACAAATACACTTTTGATGTTCTGTGAGCATAACACAAAATAAAGGTTTTTGTTTACACTTTTCCTCATTTGTCGAGTCAAAACAACTTCCTAATTTTAAACTCCCCTGCAATCTATTTGAAATAGAGCTGTCCTGCTATTTTAATATTTGTGCTTCCTGCATACAGCCTTCATGTACAGTATAATACAGTCCATCCATACTGTTGTGCTAGCATTGATGTCATATTGCTCCATAGTCAGCAGGCTTCAAAACAGTATCTAGAATTATCCCATAGGATTGTCTTTAGAAAAATCTAATGCTGTCTACATTTTTCATTTTAGTTTTTATGAGTCAAATGATGTTTTTTTTAATGTCATGGATGAACAGCTGATATTTATATGCCCCAAGGTTTCTGCTGCACTACACAAGAAATATTGTTGGATAAAACATTTGCCCCTCTTCAAACTCGTTACTGAACTGCTTTTGTCAGTGTTTTAAACTGACAAAAGACTGAATCTTCATAATATGTTTTCAGCTGGTGGAAGGCTGACAGAGATTCAGGAATTTTGTGTTGGAGGTTCACAAGTTTCCATGAATAGGGGACGCCAGCTATGTCTATTTCTGCTAGCTAGGCAGTGCCTGTGGTGCCAAAAATAGGTGCTGTGACCTTGATGTCTGGAAACATGCAGCCAGATGCATGTGTTTTACAGAACTGTGGAATCATGGGGAGGGTGTAAATTGGTTTCAAGTCTATTCAGACACTTGAGGGGGAGGTGATTCAGACATTTCTAGGGAGCCAAAACATAAGATTTGGATACATTAAAGTGTTATGATAAAAGAATCCTTATTCAATACATTTCACTGAAGTTCAACAAAAGTTTCCTTGGTATTAATGAAGCCTTGCCCCTGCTGTAAAACTGAGACTGACTGCCAGTACATCAGTTTATGTTATAATGCATTTACAGTAGTATTGTTTTGATATACTCATCATTTTGCTATGTTTTAAATAAACTGTTGAGTTATAATATTGTTAAATTAATAATAATAATCATTATAATAATCTTACTTCATGCAGTGGTCTTTAAACAGTATTTTGTATACTGTACATCAGTTTCCTAACAATAAAGTAATGAAATGGTCCTATCTGTGGTTTGTTTGTTAACAAAGAAATTACATTTATGGTAAGCTTCTGTCCATACACTTGAGGGCAGAGGAGAATGCAGGCTGTAAAAAGTGTTTTCTATGTTAAATTCTTTGTTTCCATGACAACTGTGATATCTGTATGATAATCGCATCCTTACTGTAACAATAAAAAAGTATTAAGTCTATTTCTGCTTGATTTTCAAATCATAATATTTATGTGCCTCAAGGAATATAATTCCCTTCATTAAATCACTGCAGTACTGCTATGCTATACAAAGTTTCCACTGCAATTGCAGAGATGATAATTTCTGGCACTGTAGGTACAGTATGTGGATTTTCAGTAGGGAAATATTTTTTAAAAGCCTACTAGACAGAGGTTAATTTATGCTGTTGATGTATACCTGTTCAGTAAATACATAATTCTCAGATAGAGCATACTTTAAAACTATCTGTTTTCCAAATAATTGCTATATAGAAATAAGTGTTTTAACCAGCCTTTTGCAATGTTGGGAACCATTCTTATATCATTGTCCTCAAAAAATATAATGGAAACACAAAGTGCATAATAAGACTTCCTAAGATTTTAGCCCCACCTTACACCTAATCAGAAAGAAAGTACTGCTTAACTTTGTCTATAAGATTAAGTCCAGGGAAATTTTTGTATGCCTTGTCCATGCCTTCCTCTGCCCAGCACATACTGTACAGTACAGTATACACCTTGCCCCAGTGTGTTACAAAGACAAATGGCGTTATTGCTACAAGGAGACATGCAAAATAGGAACGTGAAGAAAATGGCAAATGCTGACCCAGGAAACAACAGATTTAACAGTTTAACTCATGGAATCAATAAGAGCCTAGAAGTACTCTTCAGCTCAAGCAGCATTCGAAGAGATACAATAGTCAATAACTTTTTCATAAGAGATCTACAGTATGGTGGCTCTTTGATCAGGAACCATTTTTCTTCAAAAACTTTGGAAACAAATTATTTTTATAACACACGCATTGGATATCAACAGTTTTTTTTTCAGACTTCATGGCTACATCACCTGCTCTACAGGTGAAATAATGAGGACATGTAGACTTTTTCTTACAACTCACCCACCCGGTAAAGATTCATCCTTTGACATTCTGCTGGTTCTACACTGCCTTATGTGAGAGATAGGATTGACTGGAGGAGTGGAAAATCTTTTCATTGATGACATTGCAAGCCTGCAGGTGTCTGAAAAGTCACAGGAATCACTGTTTTACCTAAATCCAAGAATCTAGACCCTGGTTAATTTTTGTTGATGGTAGCCTGGATGTGTTCTGCCAATTGTGCTTGTCAGGAATCCCAGTCACAGTTACAGTAGCTAATCCCAGACTTGAACAGCAAGTGTCCATCAGACTCATAGGGCTACTGGGCTCAACCAGTACTCTTTTCGGTCAGGGCTTATGCCATTATTAGGCCTGAAAAGTTATTTTTAGATTATTTGATGGGTATGTCTTGAAAGAATAAACTTTTTAAACTAAAAAAATAGGAATTGTGTAAACATAAGCAGGTGGCAACATAATTAGCTAATGGTACAATTCCAGAGTATTCTTGATCAAAGTGTCAACTGTGGGAGAAATCTACTCTTAGTGATATGTATGAGACTAAAAAGTTAAAACTGTTAAAACTATCCATTTTATTTAAGTATCTAGGATTATAGCTAGTGATTGAGCTTATAGGGACAAAAGACCTGTTCTTGCTTTGACATGTTTTTATCTGCTTGTTTTCAGAGTGTTGATGTGTAACTGAGACTTCCCTACTGCAAAAGTGAGGCTCATGAGCAGTTACTGTATGGGAGTAAGCAGATAGATATTTCTTTTTAGTTGTTTTATTTATACAACATAGGCTGAAGATCTTAATTTTGTTTTCTCTAAGTGCAGCATATTATTAAGCCTTTTCACTTTTGTATGTGGCCAACTAAAGTTTTCTTTATGCTGGCTTTTAGATATTGGGATATTGTTTTGTATGCATACTGGTATGTATTTCATCGGGTTATGGTCTTCTCCATATAGCTCCTGGATGAATATAGTATCTGTCATGTTATTGATGTTCAAAACTAGCTGCCTGCAGAATCTCACAATGCTTTTAGGAAGGTCAAAGCCCTTTGCTCTCCATTCAATCAAAACTGAATTGATTGAGAAACATGAAAAATGTGAGGGAGCATAATGGCAATGTATCTTGAGTAGTAACAGATAAATCTAAACACGGAAATAAAAAGAATAAAAATGCAATTTTTCATGAATCAAAAATATATAATTTATAATTTGTAGCAATATAACATATTAGATACAGATAAATATCAAAACATTAAAAGATGAAAGAGGAAGGAAAAGGGATACGACAAAAAATAAGAGACTTGGACCATCTGAATACATTTAAAATTAAAAGAAATCACTATACAGGCTCAGACAGTTTTAGGAGCTGAACAATGTGCATTTCTATCTACAATTGATTGCAAGCATACAGTACTGTATGTGATTTAAGGTATCAGTCTCCTCCCAACTCCACAAGATAGATGGTTTAGCTACAATAAGACCTGCCAACAAGAGGTATGGTATATAAAAGTTAACAGCAATTAATTGTGAATACTTATTCTGCAGGAATTGTGCCAGGCCTATTTGTAGGGTCTATTTGTATTTGTATGGTCCAGTTTGATCTGGTAATATACTGTATCGGTGGCATGAGGAGATTTAAAGTGGATCTTCCAGTATGCAAAATTTTTAGACGAAAAAAGTTTCAAAACTGTAGCACACTCATTCAGTCAATCTTTTTTTTGTCCTATATACTGTATTAGTAACTGAGAAGAGACTTATTTTATATGTAAATAAAAAATATGTAGGCAAAAAAATATGAAGTCTATACCCCTTGAAGAACTGAGTGGAATTGACGTCTATCTTATTAACCAAAGGTGCTACAAAATATATTAGAATAGAATAACATATTTCGTCACATACAAAACATTGAAAAACATCTTAAGGAAGAAGAAAATTATTTCTTTAAGTAGGTTATCAACAATCAGATTTTTATAAATGTTCAGGTTATAATTTGAAGTAAAGCAATTCATCTAAACATATGGGGTTCAGTACAGTTACAGATGTTATCCTGTGACAACAAATGGGCCCCTGTTCCACTGTGGCTGAAAAAGTCTAATCAAAGCCAAAACAGTAAAATGGTGACTGATAAGTGTTCATAAACCAAACCTAAAGCAATAACCGTTATAACAGTTAATCCCTTTGTTCTGAAAAACGAAAAGAATTGTCTTTAAATTGTCTGTGTTTGTTTGTATAGTGAGCACGGGGAATTATTTTGAGTATTTATTTACAGTAGATGTTTATTTCTTTTACTTGCCAGATTTTTCAATGTTATTTAATTTAGGTCTAAATACTGTGTAGCTTGATTTCATGTTTCACTTCTGTGTTGGTAAACTGTAAAACAAATGCACATTATATTGGCTGAGTCAGAACGTGAAATCGCTGTATGCATTTTAAAATGTAGTTTCAGTGTCAGCAACCAACATGTGTGAGTTAAGAGAATCTTGAACAAGAAAGATATTGTGAAATATACTAAGCATTTACACACTTAGATTTAAAATGAAAACTACACAGAAATATCTATTTTGATAATAAAAGTAGATCTGAACTACATTCAGTGAAGTCTATAGGCTTGACAGTTGTTATATGCAAAATTCATTCATCACTTTTCTCATGAACAAATTTTCAATTCAGGAGAACTTTTGATGTATAAAAGAGCTACTCTTATCAAAGACCACCTTGTAACCATGCCTAAATGTCAGCTGTGGCAGCACCAGCTGTAATTATTAATTTTAAAGTTCAAAAGGATGCTTTCACAAATTTACCATATTCCAGTACTATATATAACATGATTTTCCCAATTAAAAGATTGGGATATACTGTACATTCTTCTTTATACATTTTCAATATTATCATGTCAGACTCATTATATTAATTATACTAATATTTTAATCTGTTCTGTGTTTTTTTTAATACTGTGGAAACCATTGAAGCTTGTTTATATTCTGCATATTCTACATCACATCCAGTTGTAGCCCAATCTCACTCATGTAGTTCAAACTTTTTTAATATAGAATATCCAGGGAAGAGGTGAGTATCTTCTTTCACTGATTTATTTCTTTAGAAAATGCCTTGACCATCTTTTTATATGCAGCTATGCATACAGCAAGACAATCTTCATTCTCTTTTTGTTTCAGTTTGAATGTTTAATCTTTCACTAGCCCTGCGTGTATTTAAACTTTATGGACGCAGTTTGAAAGAAGAGTTGCAACTGTTGAAAATTAGAATAAAACAAGGAAACAACATACTTTCAAATTGTGCAGATGGTACATGTTGATGAAAGAGAAATGTACGAGAAAATGTAGATGTTTTACAAAAAAGAAAACATTGTTGTGGTTGTAGGGTTCTGTAAATTCATAGCAAACTAACTGGAAAATAATAATTTGTGATTGGATTGTGAGAATACCTACAGATTGAATAAATACTGAAGCAAAAGGCATTTTCTTACTGATAATTTGAAAATGCAATGAAAGCATTTGTTTATGGTTTGATATACAGGTACAGTATATATACAGTATATATAACAGTGTCAGGCTCGTTACCACTGGAATGCTAGTCAGTCTTTGATGATTGCCATGGAAACCTTGTTCTGTATCAACCTTGGGCAATTTACATGCCCATCTCAGTTGGTATATGACATTTAAGGTCTGCTCTCAGAGTACTCGGGGCTCTGGTATAGAGTTTAGCTCTGATACTAAATCCGCTCCTTAGCTTTGGTCCTGTGTTCTTGCTTGTGTTTCTCTGTGGATACTTGACCCTTTCTTTGTCCTGACCACTTCCCTAGATTTTTCCCTTTGCACTTTGGACCTGTGTGTTGCCTATGCTACAAATGTTTCCAGCTTGTGTTGTCTACGATTCTGGAATTCGTTCACTCTACGTATCTTTCACTTTCACTGTATCTTTCTGGCTTTGAATCTCAATTGAGACTGACCATGTTCCTGGACTGTGTCTGCTTGCACCATACCCTGTATTTCTAGCTTGCTACCACACCATTCTGCCTGCACCTTAATTGTTGTGTTTCTCTCTCGAGCTGCACCTGAGTTCACCTTACCAATCATATCATTGCTTAGTTCCACCTCAAGCAGCAGCATGAAGTAGTGTTGCCCATATGCATTCTCAAACTCTCCCTCTCTAAGAAGCAGGAGATGCAAACAAAATAACAAAACAGGATGTAAAATGGCAAAGTAAACAAAGTACGTACAATGATAAAAAAAAACATTTATTTTATAATATACACAGCCAATTGGACTCCAATTTTCGGACTCCATTGCTACTGTACATCACCTGTTCCTACATGTTCCTACAACTAACCCACCTGGGGACCCATTCATCTTTTAACATATTGCTGGTTTCCACAGTGCCTTATGTGAGAGTTAAAATTGACAATGTAACTGCGCTACACTAACAACATTACACTATAACACAACATACTCATTCTCTCTATCCTTGAGACTCTCTACTGAAAGACCTTTCCAATTTGACAATACCAAAGGATTGAAAAAGGACTGTCTCAATCTTGTGTACACCCACAGTAATTTGGCTAATAATACTGGGGGAAAAGTGGATAATCGTAGTGAAGGGATGCTTTATTGCTGCCTGAAACTGGTGACAAAACCCTCTGTAACATGTAGCTATAATATACAGAATATATACAGTATTCTGAATATTTGTTGAGCAAATATATTTAATATGTGCAAGGTAACTTACAATGATTTCCAGTTATTACAGTGATAAGTATTGCAAGTATTGAAACAGTGAAGTGCAATTTATCACTTCTACTGTGTATTAATGAAATTTATATTTCAAATCAAAAGATTAATATGAAGCAAAAGTACAAGTATTTAGCTTTTGTTTCTAAATATTATGTTGCATACAGCACATATTTGGAACAATATAATTTGTTTTATTTTTTCCAGTAATGCCATTTTATATTGGGATTGGGACACATGGTGTTTCTAATTGCTCAACTGTTCCATTTTGCCTTAATTGTAAAAATATAAATAAGCTGTGGATGTACAGTATAGTCCTGGTTCCATGCAATCTCCAAAGTATCTCAATTCACAGCATGGTACACTGCAAAATGCAAATCTTTCATCAGCACTAAAAACAGAAAGGCCAGATTAGATCAACCTTTTATGAAAGAGAGGAACTACAAATGATCTGAAGCATACTGTACCACCCCAGCTGTGAAGCATGATGAATGTTGTGTCCTGGCTTGGACATGCGTAGCTGCATCTGGAACTTGAAGTTATTAACTTCAAAGTTAAAAAACACATCAACCATGTGCATGTGTTAAATTCTGCCTCATATAGTTATCAGTCTTATATAATTACGTCTCATTTATAGTCTCAGATACAAATAAACATTCATTTATAAAAGTTCAAGTCTTGAGAATTATAATGTGAATAAATAATTTTTGTTCTCAAAGAACAGTTAGCCACACATCCTTGATGAGTTAAACTTCCTGCTGGTTAGACAAAGCTGGGCTCAATTGGTCCTTCTCCCAACTTGCAGCACTGTTCTGGGAGACAGAACTTGCAGTTCTGTTCTGGGAGTGCCCAAGTATTGACAGAAGAGAGAGAGCTTTGCCTTTCTGAGGCCACTCTGCCAAAGTTAGCATGGCTGAACTTTAGCTGTTAAAAACAGTGTGTGCACAATTTGTACAGCCGTAAGATAGACAGGAACTTAAGAACTTGGTTCATCCCGGCTATAACTTGGTTCTGTATATACTCAGATATTCAGAATGTCAACATTAAAACAAAGACTCCATCTATCTTATTTTGTTGATCAGGTGAAAATAGCAGTGGGTTCGTGAACACAAGATTTCATCTATTGCAGGAAGAATATCCTGGGCAGAATTTTGTACTTTATTGATTCACTCTCTCGGCTTGGCATCTTGGAGAAAAGTAAGTCCTGATTCAGATTGCTTGCAGTCACATGGTTAGAAAAGTCAGATGCAAGTAAGGTTGGGGAGATGAGGAGCCAGTAAGTTAACCAACCCAATGAAAATGAATCAGGTTCTTACTTTTACGGTTTGACATCACAAGTTGGTGATGCTTTGATACTGTTAAGAAGACAACACAATCCGGAAGGGAGTGAACACACACAGGGAAGAGACGAGCAACAGGGCTGGTACAAACCGGGGGGGGCGTGGTCCAGGGCGAACAGTCCAAAAGGGAGTCCAAAGGGAAATCCGTGGTGAGGCAAATGTCCAGAGCTGGGTGATCAATCCAAGACAAACAAGACAAAGTTAAAAGCTGGAGCAGGATCCGGCGAGGGGTAGTCGACAGACCTGGCAAAATTAAAAACCAGAGCGGAATCCGGTGAAGGGTCTGGAGGAAAAAGGGGAACGGGACCAGGCGCTCCAGGTCCCGGACTCAGCTGGTACAGGAAACCAATGCAGAGCCTGGAACAGAGTGAGCGTCTGGCTTTTGTAGGGAGGCTGGAACAGGGAGCAGGTGCACAAAATCAACTTAAAAGTGAACAAGCCGGAGCACCCTTAAGGGAGGGACTACAATCGTGACAGATACAGCTTTAGGATTGTCAGAGGTGCCTCTTTCGCCACATTCCTCTGCATTTAGAGAGAGTCCCAAGCTACCTTGGTCAAGGTACACAAAGATTATTAGAAATCTTTAATAACACTTAATTCTAAGTGAAATAATATGCCTTGATGCTACACTTCAGTGACTTCAATGGTATGAAATATTCATGTAGTTCTGTTTCTATAACAAAGCTTAGTCCTTTTGATCATTGCAAGCAAAGCCTAATGGATGGTGACAGAGATACATTTGACAGATTCCCCTTTTGATAGTAGCTGTGCATGAGGACATCTTCACACATTAACCCCCTTTTTAATCTTAATTTGGTCTTGACTGTACCGTCACGTCTCTAACATTTAGGAATTCTTTCTTAATAGCAGGCTGACATGGGAATGACTGAGGCTGCAGCTATTTGAAAGCCTCCCACTGCTCTCAACTGAAGCAACTGAAAGTCTCATTGCTAGACTAATAACCTGTAAACCAAGGTCCCCCTTTAAATCTAGTAATGTAACCAGCAGCCTCACTTCAAGACTGGATGAACCTAGAATGTCACCGCAAGACTCTATAAATCACAATCCCACTGCAAAACTATGCAAAATCAGAGTCTTACCACAAGACTCTGTTTATGTGCAATCTCACTGCGAGATACATGGGACTTCCCTTTAGACCTAGACCTAGGCAGACTGGAACATCACCTTGAGACTCTAAAGTCTCAAGGTGAAATCCAAATCACCTCCAGGATTGTTGCTGAAACCTGCCCTCTTCCGGTTTTGAGCTTTCAGTCTCTCAGGAGTCTCCCTGACAGTGAGGTCTAACCTAAACCTGAGCTGACCACATTGGAGACTCACTGTACCCTTATATAGGGAACCCCTGCTCACAGATGGTGATAATTCTCTAATGACCTCATACACATTCATCTTATGAGTTTTCTCCAAGTATCTGGAGAGTCATTGTCATTGACATTGCCCTCTGGTGACTTCACGTAAATCTGAAACTCCAGCTGTGGCTGCTCTGTTACAGTTACATACTGTAGTTCTGTAACCTGTAGCCTTCTGAAATCCTAAAACCACAGAAAGTGCTGTCAACACCTTCATATGTAGGGGTATTTTATTACCCATTTTGTAGGAGATTGAAGATCTTCCCATACAGTTTCACCATGGTAAACAATACCTGTGCTATTCATGACGATTCAAGATTACAGATTGTTATCTGATTCTATAACAAATATGCCACATACTTTGCACCTTCTCTCTGAGTTGTCACTGTCACTCCAAGTGTGAGTCAGTTTGAGACTTCTCAACTTCTGAAATGTCATTTTCAGCTACAGTTGTGGCCAGAACAAGTGTTGTGTCCATTATTTAAAACTACTGTACACAGCAGTGTTCTTTCAAGACTGTTAATCAATTTAAACCATGCATATTTGGGAACATATTAACCCATGAAGATTGATGATAATTAACGTTTGTTTCCTCTAAAACTCCCACATAAAAGTGCAAAAAAGTCACAAATGTAACCAATCCTTAATGCAATTGCAAAAAAACACAATTTCAAAATCATAAATTTCTCATACAGTACCTACTTACCTATTGAAAATGGAAAATTATTTTGTTTTAAGCTTATATACTGCAGTTCCTCTGAGTTTATGAGAATAATTTATTCCATTATTCTTAAAAAACACTGTCAGAAAACTCTGTGAGAACCTAATACAATTAGGGATCAGCATTTCCAATTTTTATTCTCATACTTTGTGTAGCCTTAGCTGTTTACATTTATGCAAACAAACCAAAACATTATAGTCAAGAGTCAAACCTTTTTCATAATTAATGAATCCAATGAACAATTAGATCTCAAACTCACTAGGTCATGCTCAGTCCTGTTGGAGCACTGCAGAACAAGCCAGTCACATAATTTCTCTCCTGTCGTCTATGACGGTTGCCATGGAAGTACAGGTATATCCTGGCAGGGAACCTGAATCAACCTGAACCACGCCTACCTCAGGTGATTCAGGATATTTAAGGTCTGCTCATAATGCTCTGCACTCTGGTATAGAGTTTGTGCTGTAGAGTTTTTGCTCTGAGCCACCTAGTTCTCAAGCTCCATTCCCTTCTGTGTTTCTCTCTGAACTCCTGACCCTGCTATGTTTCTGTACTTCAGCTTGGATTCCCTTAGTGTCTTGTGTCTTTGTCTTTAAAACTCACAGTTTGGATTACATGTTCTATTATTTGTATATGACTTGTTGAGTTGATTGAGTCTTCTTTTGAGCCCTGCTTCTTCTTCATTCCTGTTCTTCTGTATAAGACATGATTGTGCATAGTTGGACTTAGACTTAGATATACAGTATACAGATAAATATCTAATACTGATTGAAAACAGACAATATGTGCACTAACAGTATGTATGCACAGATAATAGTGTGCACTGCACGTAAATGGGTGTGATCAAATATCAAATGTTCTAAACATACCTACCAAACAAAATAACAGATAATTTCTCCAAACTGTGATTCGTTCCTGCCGATTGCATTGGAGAGTTGGTCCTACAGATGACGTATTGATGTCTCTGTTTGAATGATAGATTTGCCATGACAAGACATTGAGATTGTTTTTTTCAAAGTCATGCCATTGTAATCCTAGCACTGTGTTGCATTGTCCTGGTAGAAAACAGAGGCTTCCAGAGGCTTGCAGGAATGGAAGCTGTCACTGCTTTCAGAAACAGTTGGATGCGATCCTTAGATCAATCAAATAGTAGCAACCAAACATGGCCTTCTTTCATTTGTAATCTCTCTTACTTTCTTAGTTCTTGGCTAGGCGATTCCTTACAAAATCATCGCACTCCCTCCATCCTGCTGGCTGGCTCCAATAATACAATAGTCAGCAGAACACTCACCATGACAGTTCTACACACATTGTCCTCTGTCAGATCTGTCAAGGGCAAAACAACATTTGTCAGTGAATAAAACATCCACCACTCTCTTTCCCAGCACCTCAGATGATTTCTGGGCCCCAAAATAGTTTATTTAATTTCTCTGTAAAGTATTATTTTATCACTATATAAACTTTAACAGGATAAGGGTGTGCATAAACCTCTGTGCAATCTCATTTTCTCCCTGTGCTCATATTTCTTTTCCTGTCACTTTGTTAGGGGGCCATCTGCTGTAGCACATACTGTACCATTGTTGTTTCATATATTTAAACTGGGAGACTGTTTGATTCTTTAATAAGGAAGATGCCACGACTAATTTGCCTTGTTTTTTTCTTGGTCTTCTCTTTGGTCTTCAATGCAAAATGTGATTTTATTTATTTATTTTCACTTTTGCCTATCTGGTGAAATAAACCGTAAAGGATATTAAGATGGCATGACATTGCTTTCCAAGAACTGTCATCTATAGTGGTCACGCTAAAGCTTCAAACAGCTCTTTGAAATCCAGGGTAGTCATGATTAATGACTAAATAATATGTTTATTCACTACCTCTTTTGTAATTTATCATGTACTTCTGTTTCCTATTGCCAGTTAGGAATTATATACAAAAGCATGTTGAATGCTGAAATTAAAACAACATTATTTTTTTCAGATGTACTGTAGTATGTTCCTGAGCAACAGGAACCAAAGTATTTTTTTTGTAGACTTCACAGATTGTTTCAGTAGGAGGTTCTCATTTGCATCCGTTTTATTCTCATAAACATGACAGAAAGCAAAAGGATATTAAGAAAGCTGTATTATCATAGCCTTTTACTGCTGTGATGTACTTACACTGTTAGACTGCTAATATTTATTACAGTGAGTTCACTGCAAGTGCTGTTATTAAATTGCCTTCAGGTTCCACAATGTTTTTCTTGGGATATGTTTTACTCTGCACATTTCAAACCCTAGTTAACTATAGTTATTTGTTTCACATTTAAATTTAAATCAGTAGGATTCATGAAATAGAGATAAATTATTGTTGCATGAGACACGTTGGTAGTAATCATAGTTAAAAAATAGAAGAAAAAGTGTAGACTAACCTTTTCACATGTTAAAAAATGTCTCTAATAAAACATCTGTTTAATTGGCCTAATAAAATGAAGTATTTAATGGGATTTGTGTTAAACCAAGAGATGAGAAACTTTGTTTAAAAACATTTAACCTTTCCCTTATAATTATAAGATGACACAGTCAGCACAAAGTGTTTTTGAAACAGTAAAATAAAATACATGCTCAGTGTTTGCTTTCTCCTTAATTTATATGTACTGTACATAATATCCATCAGGTAGGTTTTTTCAAGCCTATAAAGAAATAATGCATAAGAAACCGTAAAAGCAATATACAGTATTTTGGAGTTCAGTTTATGTTCTAAGCCTGATATTTCAGAGATGTTTTTGTTTTATCTTTTCTCTTCACTTATTGGCTTAATTGTATAAATATAATTTGCTTATCAGTTTTAAACAACTTAAAGTTGATAAATACCTTAAAGTCCTGTAAGAATGTAATCACTGAGGTCTGTCTTTGGTTACTCTGTCTAGGTGTTTTATTGAGCAGCTTCATGTTTGGATTAAAGAGTTTTTAATTGAAAAGAGAATCTTTTATCAGGAATTCTAAGAGGGAAAATAAGTCCACGGTCTGCTCAAAAAGAATCTTTGAGTGGTAGAAAGGATAACACCTCCACCCGAAACTCAAAAACAAATTACCATATGCATCGTTTCTTTTTTTTACAGAATTAACTAAAAACTAAGTCCTAATCTAACAGCTTTTCAGTGTCATTTTTTGGCTAAATAGGCTAAAAGTATAACGGACAGTGTCAAGATGTTGTCTATTCCTGTAGTGCAGTGAGTAGATTAAGGATGTTGCAGGTCTATAAAAGATAAATTATCACAAAAACACAGGAAAAATAAATATAAATGTGCATTTCAGATTTCTACTTATACTGTACTGTATACTGTATATGTATATATTTATAAATGTTTTCTTTTTTGGATATGACTACATGCAAATGTGCAGTACACAATTGACTTATTTATACCCCCAGTGAAATGAGAAAAACATCCATATAAAAGACTGAATAACAGATTGGATATGTCTGGATTAAAGCAGTACTAAAAATGTTATAATAATAATTATAACAATAGTAATTATAAATAATACTGTAATAATAATAATGGAATTACACACAGTCACAATTAATTGAATTCAAAATACATAAGGGTCCCATGTATTCAAATATCAAGAATTCCTTTAAATAAAATACAAAAACAAATCTATGTTATGTCGATTTATATAATATTTTTATAAGATTTATATAATAATGTGCTGGAGATTTCCTGTTTCCCAGGGGTATAAAAGGAGGTAACATAGGGAAGAAATTTAAGATTGGGAATAAACCATTGTGGTTAAGGTCAGAAAGCTTTTCACAGGCCGGGAATTGGCCGTTGGTCTCCACAAGTTGGGTGATGGTTATAAAAAAATCTGCATAAGGATGTATCTACCACTTTGCACTTTTGTGTCCAATATTAATATAGGACTGCTGGTATAGTGGCAAATCATGAGCAGTGCTTCCAAGAAGAAGGGTAAAACTTTCCTCCTCACGAATGACACAACCTCATAGCAAACTACAGGAGGCATCACTTTAGCATAACTTCAGGGGAGAATTTTAAAAATACTGTCTGCGGGGGTGTAAATAAATGTGATGCTTGTGTTTTTTCTGGACGTCAATTAATTATTGATTCTAAATATGAATGCTCTGTGCAGTGCTATTTAGCATACAGTCTAAAAAATTTGGATTTTTTTTCAAGCAAGACACATTATCCAATCAGTAAATCTTTCAGTTAAATGATGATTTCATTACATTTGCAGGGCAGTGTCACTAACCTTTAAAAATAAATGTATGTGACCTATCCTACAATTCCACAAGATTTGCACCTGCATGAAAGTGCAGTCTGTCAAAAGTCACTCTCTTTGACTGTAATACAGATTCGGGCATTAATGATGCATTCTCATTCCCCACTGCAAGGTTGTCTAGCCTGAACGTATAAAATTCTAGCATGCTGCATCACACTCAGTCAAGTTGCCAAATGCACACCAAATTGAAATTGTGACAATTCCCTAGAAACCAGATTTAATGGTTTCTGTAAAAAAAGACTTCATTATTAGGAGCCCATAATCTCTGGTAATGGCACAATGTGGGACTGAGTCCAGAGAATCAGTCATTAAAAAGAACATAGAATTGTAGTTTTTTCATATGCCCAGTGTGTTGCTTCCATTTTTTTAAAACATCTAATAAAAAATAAAAAATCTAATGCCCAAAATTAATAATACCAAAGTTATTATTCTACATTTGGTACAGTATATTGAGATTAGTATGTGTCACCATTATTTTTTTTTTCTATTAAATCTACCCAGTACTTAATGAAGTGCCAGAGGTACAAGAAGTAAAGAAGAAGGAGAAACTATTTTTCTCCACAAGTGAACTTCCCTGAAATTGGGATAATTGAGCAAGGTAGGATGCAAGAATGAAATCATTGCAGAACAAAAGTCTCAATACTCTCTTCCCAAACATTAACAATATGTGTGGCATAGCACTGATACTCAACGTGAATGCAGTACTGGGGCCCTGGATTCAATTTCGAGTTTGTATGTTCTCCCCGTGTTTGTGTGGAGTGCTATGGTTTCCTCCCGTGCTCCAGAGGCACACTGGTAGGTTAATTGGCTTCTGAGAAAGTTGGTCCTGGTGTGAGTGTGTGCATGTTTGTGTCTGTGTGTGCCCTGAGATGGACGGGCATCCCATACAGGATGTATCCTGCCTTGCATCTTTTGCTTGCCAGCTTAGGCTCCGGCTCCCCAGTAATCCTGTATTGGATACAATTGATGGTTAAAATGTAAACACCAAGAAAATCCCATTGATGTATGCCATTACTGCCTCTACAATTCGCACTGTCCAGAAAGCACCACTGTATTTCTGTAACAAGAACTAGTCTAAACACAACATTAAGCTACACAGGGGCCAGTGCTTTTTCTTATACTGGATAAGTGTTCTATTCGAAATGTAGTTCTAGAGAGCTCTATTTCATTTTATCAGCTACAATTATATAAAATGGTCAAGCACAGTACATTTGCATGCAGAGTGTAATCACAGGCAATGTGTGCAGTATGGAGAAATTGCAATGCAAATTTACTATGGTAAAAGGATTGTCTAGCATTTTAAAAGCCACTCCATTTGACTAATGAGCATGCATGAGAGAATGCCTCCTACATGTACAATATATCCTGATTGAAACTAATTCTGTGTTTTGCATAATGGCTGTGGCTGGTAAGCATTATGACAGACTCCTGTGAGAGCAAGGTTCTCTAAAATCTTTTTGCATTTTTCATAAGGAGAATATCAGGATTTTGTGCCTTGACTTCTACTTTTGGTCTAAGTACTACTTACTGTAACTTACAGTACCTGGAGAACTTTTCCATTTTACCACAGTTCTTGTGTTATGCTCTTGATTTTCTGTATGACATTTTCATTGTCATTTTCAGTTTACTTTTCCTCGTGTTATATGAAAGTGCGTGCCTGTCTCTAGATATTATTTGATGCTACTGTATGTCAGCTTCTATTGGTTCTAAGTCTATAAATCTTTCATTTTTAAAATACTTTAAATTTTTTTAAAATCTTCAATGAATCAGCAATTAACTGTCCATCAGTCCTTTTCCCCATACGAAGCACAACAGTATCTGCAGTGTCAAATGGAAGACTGATGTGGCTCCCCTAAACAAGCACACAGGCCCAGCAAACCACAGGGGTCAGCGATATCCCCCAATCAGCATAGCACTTTGCTGTCTGTGACCTTCCTGTTGGAGAATCTTGGTAACTGTTAGCTGATTGCATAGCCCAAACTTAAGCTTGTGATATACTACTGTAAATATACAGTAAATGTAATATACATCTAAACTCAATCTACAATCCAAACATATGTTTTTTTTTTCTGGTTGACTCACACATATAAGGTACAGTATGTACACATAAATATTTTAAAAAGAGGGTGGCATGGTGATTAGCATTACTTCTTCACAGCTCCTGGGTTTGATTTCAGGCTGGTACAAGTTCAGTGTGTAGCTTGTATGCCCTTTTTGTGGCCATTAAGATTTTCTTCAGATAGAAAAGTTCAATTCTACAGTATATGAGCATCTACTGCTTATGCAATTTAACCTTTTCTAGGTCACAAAAGCATATCCTCTAATATATTTTGTTTTCTTGATTAGGATCCATGTTGCTTCTTCCATGTCCTGGACTTTGTCATTTGAATAGTTGACAAACATGCAACAAGATTAAATGGTTACTTGATTCTTAGTGAAAACCTGATTTAGTTGATTTTACTTGTGGTACTTTATTGAGAATGATGTGATTTCTGTGTACATGAACACCATATGCATTAGCTGCTTTGTTTCAAATTTGTAATTTAGGCAGATTGAAAATAAAACTAAAGGACTGCATTGGTACTGTATATATTTTCTACCTCTGCAATGGAAATTTCTGAACTATAATGAATCCCCTTCGGTAGAAACTGTGAAATCCTTCCTTGTCTGACAAAGATGATCAAAAAATGACAGTTGTGGGCTTTTGGGACCTTTCAGGTATGTTTGTTTGGGGCTAACAAACAGCATGCAAAATCAATAGGAGTGAAAATGTACAAAGGATTTGAAACCCTCAGGACATCTGCCACTCATGGGATTTTTTTTTCTTAGACTCGAGCTTTTTGTCATTTCAAATTAATCAGCTACAGCCCTGTGGTCTGCTTTCACTGCTTTCATGTGAATATTATGGTATTTTGGATTTTTAGATGTTTACACAGAAAATGCTTCCGCTGTATCATTCTCTGTGTTTTCCTATCTGAATAAGGAATGTTTCTCTTTTTCTACAGTTAATCTAAAATAAATAGTATTAATCTACATGCTACCTTTAGAAAAAAAAGTAGATAAACATTATGGGAAGTAGGTAAAACATCATTTAGTTTTAGGCATTTTCAAATTGATAGAAACTAGGACACAGAAGCTCTAATGAAACAACAGTTGGAACACAAATCACAGATGGTAATGGGTTGTTTATATTCCTCCCACTTGCTCTGTTCCTTCCTTGGATGGTTTGCCTCCCAAGGTCACAGGCAAGGGACCATGCATATGGATTTTTATAGAGAAATCAGTCCCGTCTGATTGCTCTTTTTGATCTGTCAGAATAAGAAGTGAGAGCTGGCCCTCTATTAAGCTACTTGAGGTTATTTCAAGTGGTCTTATATGATAGAAGCCGGGATATTATGAAGGAATACAGTCGCTCTCACAGCTAGACTCCGATACCCAGCTGAGGGATACTGATTTACCTTGGCCTTCAGCAAAGACTTTTTTATCATGATAGATAGTTCTGTTTGTGGAACCTAGTTCTTCATCTTAAAAATAAATCTTTATTTAAACTATAGGATATGGCAAAGTTTTCTCTGTTTTTTTGTTTCACTTGAATTTATCTGGTGTATATTATGTTTCATTTCCTATGCTGTGTTCCAGACTACTGTATTTCCTGATTTCTATGTGTTTTAAATGTACACTGAGGTAGATGTATTTTGTTTAATTTAGTGGCATTAATTTTAGACTAGAAGAAAGACATTGTACTAGAATTATAGACTTGAAGTTTACTGGTGTTGCTCTTCCATACTGTACTGTAGTAAGGCTGTTGTGCCAGTGTTATTGATCAAATCCATGAAGTTCACTTTTACTGGCATTTTTTATTGAAAACAAAATCTCTTACAGTATATGCATCCGTAACTACATGCTTATGATCCAATTCAAAATTAATTAATTTTTTATCAAGTGAAAAACAAATGCAATCTTTGTGTCTTAGAAATTGTGTAGGTCCTTTTTCGAATGGTTAGGGAAAACAGCATTTGGTTGAGAGAGCGTTTTGTGTAGTTAGTAGATATTTTCAGTACTGAATGCAATTCTGTAAGGTGTGGCTCTTGTACCAATTAATTTGATACAACTGAGTCAGTCAGAGGTAAAGTGAGGTGTACCTGCTGGGCCACTCTATTGGAGCTCTCAGGTATAAACACCTTCAAGCCTTGACAGAGGTTTTAATTGCTCACTAATTGCAATGTGTAGAATGTCACATCGAGAAGGCTGCAGTCTGAATCCTCTTAAAAAGCCATGTCTATGATTTGAAGTACAAGATCATTTACTTTTTTCATTATTTTAAGTCATTTCTTTGCCAGCCAATGCTCTTTTCTGTGTGGAATGTGTTTTTTACAGAATGATGAGTTAAGGGAATGGATTCAACTAAAACCATGGGATTTCTTTCATTGTGCTAATATGTACTATATATGTATTCAAAGATTTAATTTTACTTAGCACTCATTTACATTTTCTATACAAAATAACTGTATAAGAATCCATTAGCCCGGCCGTTCATTCAAAAATATGAAATCAGTACAAAAAAGTAAAAATGGAAAATGAAAACTTAATCTGTTTTTATATTTTATTGTTCATTAATTGGCAAAAGTTACCCTTTGCTTGTGATTGCCAAGACTGGAACATAATGCAACGCTATGTAATTAGCCCCATGCCTGCATTTGAGCTGAATAGGTAGACAGCCAAGGCTGTAATAAAATACTGGACAATTTTTTGTCTTTGTTGGATTTAATAATCTGTTATTCAAAAACTGGCTTTTAGTTTAAATTAGTATATGTGAGAAAATTGGTCAAGCTGCTTTTAAAACGTATGCTGCAAAAAGGTAGGCTAGTTAATTTGTATGACAAGAAACAAGAGGTTAAGAGAGAGTTCAAGTGTTTATTCTTGGGATAATACATGGCATGATATACTATATTTAAGAAATGCATTTTATGTCATATGAAATGTACAGTAAGTAAATATCCACTGTTAAAGCTTAATATATTACAGACCACATTGTATTTTCCTTTATTCTATCTAAGACATCATTGTATTCCCTTAAACAAATTACAGATATTGTGGAATTAGTTCATTGCTGGTTGACTTAATTAGTTGAACTAAGACAGTCCTGCTCTGGCCCTACACAAGTTCCAATGGTAAAACCAGCCAGTCATGTGGACATGCAGTCCTGCAGTTGTAGTATTAATTTCTTTCTCCACTAGGCACATTGTAAAAACATAAGCAAACAACTGTCACTAAGACACCCACAGTCACAATCTACCTTAACAAGGTCTATTAATAGTGAAAATTAGGTAAAGTATAATTACCATTTGTGTAATGACTGTTGGGAAAACAGTCAAAACCATGTTGTATTAAAAATGATTCAAATAAATTTTATAAAAAGCTATATAAAAAGTAGTACATAAAGGATTTGCTATTTGTCCTGCTTTCTTTTTAAAATAGGTACACTTCGCTTTTTAATGTCAAAAGCAAACACTAGAGTGGAAAACATTTTCTTACCTGATAACCTCAGTGCTTCAACATCTGTTAAAAAATTTAAATTTAATAATGAAACCGAAAGGCTCTGTGTATGGGCTTCTGTGCAACAAGCACAAATAAGGATTGTTACAGTTTTGTAGATCCCTATCCATGGATAATTTCTATGATTCACCAAAAATGTCTGGCACAAAAATTAAATAATTTTAAAACATTGACAAATGCTACAGTGTTCATAATAGTGAATGACAACACCCTTTTATATAAAGGATACTATATGAATAAGTTAAAAGATAACTTAGTAATATGTCTATACTAAAATGATACAATTTTCACTCCACAATGACACAGTCTTTTTACACCTGCAATAAAAGTGATCATGCTTTTTACAACATAGAATTAATGAACAAAAGGCTGTATCTTCAAGTGAGTCAGCCTGTCACCCGCCAAGTGACCAGGTTTGGCTCAAAAGAAAAATAACCCCCACAAAGCAGTCTTCAAATGCAAACAAAACTGGATTTATTGCCATCAAAATAGGGATAGCAAAAAAAAAAAAAACCCTCACAGGAGTACTCTCCACACCTTTCCTCCAAGGCACCCTCCCTATACTGAGCTCTCCCAGTCCCTTTTATAGCCCCTCCTCTTCTAAGGACCATCCTCTTAAAGGGACTCGCTCACATTTTCTTAACAGAGATGGGCAGTTTGCTCAAAATAAAGTATTTAACCATCCCCAAAAAAACGTATACATTTTAACAGAGTCATGCAACCGTGATATATTCACTTAAACAAAACACCTAACCTTACATCGGTTATTTATAGATGGCTCATCAGTAACCTTTCCCTTTAAGATCATTTGTGTGATACTACAAACAGGAAAGGTGACTGGTGGCCATCTTGATCAACACAAAACAATACAATGCAGTACTCCAAATGGGGAAAACACTGCAGTGCTTTTAGGGGAAACAACAAAAAGGGTAAATATCATTCACACGTCATTCATATCACAAACACTCTCTCAAACATACCAGAAGGGTAGAGGGAAATATTGGAGTATTTAACATTCAGAAAGAAAAAAAAAACAAGCACATTAATTTGTAATAATAGTTGCATTGAGAAGAATCACCTGAAGAGTCCTGATGTTGCCTATGTTGAATATCCCCAAGTTGTGCTAGACAATGACAAACTTTACATCATTATCCCCAGGGGGAGCTGTTCTTCTTCCTCTCTGACATTAACTGAGATTTGAATCAATATGAATTACGTTCTACCCAATCTCAGTAGGATAATTGGAGACGACCCTTCAGAGTCTGTCTGATTCAATAAAAGAGAGCTTCTTACAAACCATAGAGATATAGTCTCCTTTTAGTTTTCACAATAGGGGGCATGTATTTGATTCTACTTTTTGCTGAGAGTAGGGGCATATTTTTTAAGCATGATCAGAACCTGAAAATTATTTAGGTTCCTTAATTGGCATTTATATTTGTTTTTTAACTAAAGTCCAATACCTTAATTTACATATCACTGCACACTTGAAAAGAGATGGTATGAAAGAGTGAGGATTATTGAGGAAAATCTCTTCAGACAAGCAATTCACCTCTATTAGCAGCCATAGAAGAGTAAGGAAGATAGAGCACTGCAATGTCTGTCTCAATCAGGCTCTGGCAAATGCTGTTCAGCAGTTATCATGCTGATGCACAGGGAAAGTCAACTCAGCTGACTTCTGCCTTTTCAGACCCACTAATATTCAAGGGTAATAAGCAGTCAATGGATCCATATTTTGGACAGGATGAGGACAAAAGGAAATTCTCCTCTGTTGATGTCTTTGACATAGTCCCATCGGAGTCTTTTGGCACCGTGAGTAGCTCTCCAGACCAATTCCAAGGAGGCAAGAGATGTAGTACTTTAGACAGCAAACAATTGAGAAAAGTGTGATCAGGACCAGCCTCCAGGGTCATCTTGCTGAAGGAAAAACAGTTCAGAAAGGTACAGGGTGTTACAGAGGGAATTGAGAGGCTATTTCACATAGCTAAATTCTCACCTCTTCAGAAACCTTCTGTTTGCCTTATAAGGGACATGTCAGGCTAATTTAGAGAAGGTCTCACCCTGTCACAGTGAAAAATGTCTTTCCTCCTACTGTACCTTACTCTGCACTCTTGAAACTACTTCAAAAAGTGAAGCATGGGTAATAGTGTAAGAGTGTTGATTGATTCAGGTGACAAGTTCTTTGTTTAATTCATATACTGTATACAGTACATGTAAAATCAAGTGGGATCTTTATTATCAATCTCTATTTCGAAACCTGGAGTACTTTGTGTAAGATCCTTCTAAATGAAGGATGCTGCATTTATAGTACATGTTACTGTAGAAGATCGAGCTGACCCCAGGAGAGTCTGGGACTAAGGCTGTGAAAAAGAAAAGAAGAAGAAGTTACTGTAGAAGATCGGAATTTCAATGCTGTGGAATGCAATTTACCATGGAAAGCCATGCCTAGTTTTATTAGTAGTTACTATAAAATTACTATAATAAGGTCGTATGAAATATCATTTAGACATAATTTTAATCATGAAGGTTTTAGAAGAAAATAGTTGAGCCAACTGTCTATAAGGAATTTGGTTTTTCAAGATCTGACATTAATGCAATAAAAAGTATAATGTTGGCAGCAATTAATAAATGTAGTGTCAGGGCCAATCAAGTTGAGCTGCTAGGGTTGTACGTCTGTTGTTTTTTTTCTGTGGTTTGACATGATTTAGCTACAGTATTCATCAGGCCTGTCGACTGTGTTAATTCATTTTGTGAGTCCATCTCAGCAACTGTTGTTTTTCTCTAGCATAATGCATTTTTCATTGGCTTGGATAGACATTTGCAGGAAAAGAAATGTTACAACTTGTACAAAACATCATGAGTCTAGGATATGACACATCGCTCATGATGATCTTTTGGTGTCTCTTCAAATCAGAAAGCAATAATCTTTGCATTGTACCTGGCAGCACATTATAAAAGGGCTGTCAAGTTTAAAGTCCAGGGACATTTTCTTTCTTAATAATGTGTAGATGTAATGCAATTTCAATTTGCATTACATGCAATTTGCAATTTCCCTCACGGGATCAATAAAGTATCTATCTATCTAATGTTAATTTCACTTTTTACAATTTATAATACATTGTTACAAACTTAAGGATCGGTGTCCTGAATAATAAACAAGACTATTTTGCATTACAGTATTTAATAAAACATACTGTAAGTCACTTGATTGTCAATATACTGGTGTATATAGAGTATATAGAGACCCAACACTGAGTCTAAATACAATACTAATGTATTTAATCAAGTATTCTAAACATACTGTATGAAAAACAAAAAATTAACGCAAGCCGGCAGTGTTGACACATACACTGTATGTACACACTGTACACCTAATGAACCTCTGATTTACTTCACACTTCACACAGCCAGCTGGTGAGAGCTGCTGAGTCACTATCATCTCCTGCTCAGGGCGATATTGGTGAATTAGTCCCACAGATGTGGTCAGGAGGACAGAAAGCTGGCCATGACATAAGCTCGATGCAATTTTCTTGAGGTTGTGCCATTGTAATCTGAGCATGGGGAGCTCTTGCAATTATTCCCGCTGGCAGAAAAACAGCTGGCTCAAGAACTTCACCCATGTATCGCTGAGCAGGAAGGTTGCTTTTTTTCCCCACACATCATCACTCTTCTACCCCCCCTCTGCAGGTTGGCTTCCAGCACAAACAGTCAGCTCTCTTGGATGTCACCACATCACTTCCTCACAAGTTGTCTTCCATCGGATCTTTCAAGGGCAAAACGGCATTCAGTTGTGAATAAAATACCACTCTCACTGCCACTGCCCCAGATGTTCTGTGTCCCACAGAAGATGGAAATGTAATTTCAAAGCTGTCAACATTCCACCCCTAAATGACCTCTGAATGTACAGGTCATTTTCATGCAGATAGTATGCTACAATCATTCATCTGTTGCTGATGAATTCGAATCAGATGGATGTGGCCGGTTTGGTAATTCTCTGCCTTCCATGATGTGGACTGTCCCTCACAAATCCAGCTTTGGTCTGTTGTTTGGTGAAGCAGAACATCTCATTTTCTGGGCAACTTCACTCACAGACAGTCTGTCTTCGATCATGCCTATAGCAGCCAGGCAATTTTCTATATTCATGCTTGCCATGGTCATATTTTTGCTGTTTTTGAGTTAACTAAAATAATATTTTACGGTGCTATGTATTGCATGCAGATAAAAAAAAACATATTTGGGAAATTTTAATTCAACTCAAAAGCCCAGCACTGAGCACTTACAGTAGTATTTGTTACTAAAATACATGACTTGAGCACATTAATTTAACCCAATGAACAATGATAATCAAACACTCAAAAATCCTCTCTTCTTATTATTTAAATGTATAAAACAGTGAACAGTAGGTTCTACCAAACCAATTTATTGTACCAATATTAAAATTTTTTTGTATTTTACAATACATCCAAGTATTATACAGAACATTGAACAAGTACCTCCTAGGTGATAGTTTTAGTGTAGTAGTGAATTAACTACTTGAAGGGTTGCAGTACCTGTACTTATTCAATTCTATAGATGTGTAACAATGTTTTTTTTGTTGTTTGTTTTTCAGTTTTGAAGTGCCTCCACATACATTGTATATACAGTACACTACATACAGTACAGTATATACAGTATGTATTCCTAAGCAGTTATTGTCTGATTGTTTCATTATGAATTATGAGAAGTTAAAAAGAATAAAGTATTTCTTAGCAAAATAATTGTTATTAATTATTTTTTTAATAATTATAATATTTTTTAATAAAAAGCTATTAAATATTTTCCATTTATACTGGATACAGGGAGCAGTAGTAAACAATATGATATTAATCAACATTTGTTCCTTTCTGATCAGATATGTTTACTTGTTAAAGCACAAAATTATTTGCTGTTTGCCAGCTGGGAAATACAGTACCTTTCTGTAACTGAACAAAATCACTCTTCTTGTTCATTTCCTGTGAAATTGCTGATGGAAATTTGTGATTGACTTTTACCACTAGCTTAAAGTGATGTTGATTTTCATAAATCTGTACTTATTGCCATTGTCGTATTTGAAACTCAGTATTGAATGCGTTATGTACTTGTGATCCCTGTTTCACAACATGCACATAAATGCTACATTGGCATTTATATGAGCATATAAATGGATATTTATCATTCTGCTTACTTGCTCCTTGGGAACACACTCACTCAAAATGTCTTCAGTATGGTTATAATTATTTTTATAGTGGTTCTGATAGTCACTGAAATTGAATCTGTTTCTTTCAACATTACAAAGTTGTCTCGCTTGTTTCGTAGCTAATATTCAAGGCATTTGCTTGTCAGTGTCTGAGAAGTTATTAAAGATTGTGACTTTGATTACAGTAAAACAGCTGAATTTAAACTGATTTTATGCGTGTGTGCTTGGAAATGAGATTCCTATGGCCAAACAGATCTCATTATTTTCTGGAAGTACATAGATGTCCCTGCCAGCAGTTATAGAAGAGTGAAAAGTCAGTTTTGGTCACTGTGTAATCTAATAGATAAGTATAAGAGAATGTTCATTTATAGTTTTTTTTCTGGTAATTGTATGAAAGGAGTCTCTTGTTGATAGTAAATATCTGGGGAGTATATAATGCATATTAAAGTCTCTGCAAACAAGATGTAAGCACAGTGAATGACAGAACAATCATGTGGGAGGAAATTGACACTGCACCTTTTCTTCCATTTTGATTCATTGTGCACAGTTGTTTAGAGCAGGATCCTAAATCATCTGGCAACTGCTCAATCTAGTGATAACAGCCACGAGTGGGGGGTGAATTATCTGCACTCAGACATTAAGGCAATCTTCGGAGTTGCACTGCATCATTTTTGACATCTGACCGTAAAGTCCAAAGAGAATCTCCTGTTTCCTGACTGAGTGTAAGTGAGGAGAATACCAACATCCCCTGTGGTCAGGGAAAACCACATCTTTGAAATAATCTAAACAAAGATATCCAGCAAACTTGTCCAGCACTCATTTTATTCTAACACGGTAATACAGTAAGTCCTAAATATCCCTCATTTGATTTATTTGGAATTGAGAAATTCACCATATCCTGGGTATCTTACCGTAAGACACTGGTGCTTGGAAAAGAAATTTCCTGACAGTGACTTAAGATCACAAACCTCTCTTTCAAAAATTAAAACAGGACTCTGATGATTCAATGAGGAAAGAATTTGTAAAACAACAACAGGCTGATTTTTCTTTGAGACTTTAAAATTTGAAATGTAATCCTTTGAAAGAAAATAAGCACCATAATTACTGGCAATTTTTCCTCATTTCAACATACTGAACCATGTCCTTGGATACAATGACATTGTAGATAAAGCATTAAAAGTAAACATACAATATAAGTAGATGAATACTAGCATATAAATTAACTAGCCACTGGTTACTTCTGTTCAGGCAAAGGCTTGAGTGAAGCTAAGAAGAACTTTTATAATATGCATACAGTATATCTTATAGGTTTTTAAAACATACTGTATCTACTGTAGGTACCAATACAAAGATATGTCAGTTTGTGCTTTTCATTACTTCTGGTCTAGACTTGAAGTTTAATTAGCTCCTACAAATTCAGGACTACATGAAGTGTGATAAAATATGAGCTTTTATTTTCTTTATTACATTTAGAATTACTGCAGAAGTGCAGCTAATGAGAGTGGTTTAGCTTTTTGGCTCAATTAATTTGAGTTTTAGTAATTGCATATAACCATGAATAAGTGCATTATTGCTAATGAAGTACTGACTAAAACCTTTTCTCCCTTTCATTTACAGTATACCAGTGCCCTTTCCTTCTTTTATCACCTTTGAGGCATTCATTTGTATGATCAGGCGTTATATAACTTGTCAGTGTGTGTTCCCATCATGCACCACAGCCGTTGTCAACTTCAATTTCTCTGCTCTGTGGTTCTTCCTCATCCTCTCGATCTCTATTTGTGTCTCTGGTTGTCTCCTCTGAGAAGGCACCAGGGGCACATCACTCTACTCCTTTTCTGATCTGGAGTTTACTACTGCTGGGCTGTGCAAAGACAGTATCTGAAACACTGCAGGGTATTATGGGTATCAAATAAACCTAGCAGCACAAACAGAACTACACTTGAAAACAGCATTGAAGGAAAGACATGTACAATAGAGTACAGTAATTAGTTAATGAAGCATATGAATAAGTAAAGAAAATGGAAGCCAGCCACCCAAAAAAAATTCAGAAGACGGTGTAAAGGGTTTAACACTTTAACTTTGAAGAGTGCCGGAAAGAAAACTAAAGAGCAGAATGACGTGGATTTTGTGTTAATTAAAATCTTCCAAAAAATGGAATACACACTCAGTACAAACTATACTGTACATAACTAGTAAATATGAAGTATTTTAATATTTAGTCCATCACATTTACCAATAGAAGTCTTAAGTAAATCATTGTCAGGTGTCCCTTATTAGATTATCTAAAGCATATTAGTATTAGGATTAGTATTTAAACCAAACTTTCTACAGAAGTGTCTGGTAAGCACATGCGTGTACAGTGAGGTTAACTAGAACTTTGGTGGTAGCTTCACTTTCACGGTTAGTGGAAAGAAGCATGCGCTGCATTTTTAGATTTCTCCTGCTTCTGTACCTTAAATATCAGTAATGACATTTGATAATACTCTTTGAGCTGATTTTTAGTGTTGCACTGACTTCATGTCTGTTTTGTAGGTTGTAGTTGAGATATTATAATAGTCTGCAGCTTATATTAATCATTCATTTTACAGGAAGGTAGTTAAAACTCACACTGTATTCAGCAAGCTGCAATTGAATTAACTGTTTTTTTTAGTAATCCAGTTTCATTGTTTCTGTCTCTTACGGTCTATTCGGCTGGTTTTGCTAACAAAGCACCCAGCTTGCTTGTTTGAAATATTGTGATTCTATATGCCAGCAGCCATATCACCCTGCAACTCACAACTAGCAACCCACTGAAGCTAAGCAGGTGTGAGCCTGGTCAGTACCTGGATGGGAGACCTCCTGGGAAAAACTAAGGTTGCTGCTGGAAGAGGTGTTAGTGGGGCCGGCAGGGGGTGCTCACCCTGTGGTCCACATGGGTCCTAATGCCCCAGTATAGTGATGGGGACACTATACTGTTAACAGGTGCCGTCCTTTGGATGAGACTTAAAACCGAGGTCCTGACTCTATCTGGTCATTAAAAATCCCAGGGCATTTCTCGTAAAGAGTAGGGGTGTAACCCTGGTGTCCTACTTATTAATGGGGAGTCCCCATTACCTGTAAAGTGCTTTGAGTGGAGTGTCCAAAAAAGCGCTATGTAAGTGCTTTTACATAGCTATTATTGTTATTATTATTATTATTATTATTATTATTATTATTATTATTATACGATACAGTTACAGACAGTTAATACATTTGACCCAATCTAAGGGCACACCTAAACATAATGATAAGTCACTTTCACCACATTGCAAATCATTGTTTACCTGGATAAAAAAATACCTCAAAAAAGAATTTGTCAAAATAGTAAGTAAATGAAAAGTCTTTTGGATTTTAAATCAAACTGCTTTATTAGATTGGTAGATATTCATTACAAACAGAGTTTTGAACTCATGATATGTCAGTTCCTGCTAACCCATGAGATCTCCTGGCAACTGTGCAAGACTGCTGTATGAAGTAATTCAAGGGTCAATAATAATAATAATAAACTTTATTTTATATAGCGCCTTTAAAGGTGGCTTCTCAAAGCGCTTTACAGGATGACAATAACAATAAATAAGAAGACTACAACAATAAATAAGAAAATTTCACAAGACAGGACACAATTATAATTACAACAATACAACAATAACAATAGAGGAGACCGTGGAAGATGGTATTAAGAAGAGCAGAGGGGTGAAGAATGGAAGCAGTTAAGTAAAGGCTTTTCTGAAAAGGAGGGTTTTGAGTCTGGATTTGAAGGAGTTTAGAGAAGGTGACTCTCTAATATCCTTGGGCAAGGAGTTCCAGAGCTTGGGGGCATAGCAGGAGAAAGCCCTGTCGCCCATACAATGTAGACGGGCTTGGGGGACAGTAAGGAGGGCAGAATTTGAAGAGCGGAGGTTGCGAGGTGGGGAGTAGGGCGATAAAAGTTCAGACAGGTATTGAGGTGCCAAGCCATGTAAAGCCTTGTAGGTGAGCATGAGGATTTTAAAGTCTACGCGGAATTTGACCGGAAGCCAGTGCAAGGACTCCAGGATAGGAGTAATGTGAACACTTGCACTAGATCTGGTCAGGATTCTGGCTGCTGAATTTTGGACATACTGCAGCTTGTTCAGAGTAGATTTAGATACCCCAGGGAGCAGAGCATTGCAGTAGTCAATTCGAGAGAATACAAATATGTTGATCAGCTTTTCAGCCACAGTTAATGATAGCATAGGGCGTAGTCTTGCGATATTTCTAAGGTGAAAGAAAGATGTTTTGACAGTATGCTGTACATGTGGGTCGAATGTTAAGCCAGAATCGAATATAACCCCAAGGTTTTTCAATTTTGATTGGAGCTCAAGTACAGAGCCAATGTAAACTGGACATATATTTAGATACTTTAACACAGTAACCTCCATAGAAAGGGCTTGTAAGACTTTGAAATGACAATTCTTCAGTCAAGTCTAATATTAGTAAAACCCTTGCGTTCTTCTGAATGATACAGTAAGCTGTTAAGTTAATGGCATCGTTCATTATGCTCTCCATAAGCAGAATTGTTTTAAATTGTTGCAGTAATGTTTCAGAAAATATTATCATACTGTACATATGAAGACGGGCAGTTGATATTGCTTAACAGAAGCTCAGACTTCATTAAATGTCATGTGAATGGTGTAGTATTAATAGCACAATTTAAAAAAAAACAACATGATCTGACATTTTTTTTCTGTGAATTTGTACAATATACAATAGCCCAGTTTGACATTAAAATGATTTGAACTACTTTGAACACATCTTAATAATCTCTATCTACTTAATATCATGTATTATTTATCATTTAAAGATAAAGTTCAAAAAGTATTTTTAGAATTTGCTTTACCCCATTGATATATTTTACTGCAATATCAGTGTGTATGAGTATAAAATAAGTTAATGTTTTAATGATTTAATTCTTTAAGAAATCTTATAAAAACTTACATGCCACTCATTCATGCCACAAAAGAGCAGTTTGATATTTTTAAGGTGAAATAATAAAACATGCATTATCTATATTTTTTCACAAGTAGATAAATCATTGATGACTGTGCAGTACACAAACACTTAAAGTTCAGCTAAACTTTCTTTACTGGATTGACATACTAGACAAAGTTGAAAATATCATTATCTGTATCAGGATCCCCAGAGTTCTTAACTCCATACAGTACGGCAGAAGACTGCTGTGTTTTGTGTCATAATACTGAAGAAAATATAATTTTGTTTCCAGAAGCCCCCAGTTTCAGGGGCCACTGGACTCATCACTCAACTGCTTCTATTCAATGGTCTTCCATTGCTGTCCATCATTTACAATATGTGCCACTAGGTGATAGCAGGTATATAACAGTTTTCCGGTCCAGATTACAGTGGAAAAAGAGTTGAACTAAATACTGGTGTGTGAGGTTTTGTATTTATGCTACAGGAAAAGGGAATGCAGAGAAATGAATTGCTTATACTAGTTTCTGGGTAGCAGAGTCAATTTATAGCAGCAAACACCATAGTCCACTTGCCTTTAGCTCCTAATTGTGGATGGATGATTCTCTCCTATTTGTCCCTTTTATCCAGTGATGGGCACTTTTCCGGAATTCCTAAGTTGGCATAAATATATTTTCTTAGGGAGCAAGCAAAGGTTGTATCAGTAGTAAGGAGATAAATAGCCAAGTCATGAATTATTAATAGAAGAGTACTTATACCTGTTAGGAAATATATTGGATGTAAAGACCCACAGATCTCCTGCAACAAACTCATTCCTTATTACTTTATTACTGATGGGTCCATTTTAGTTTCAGAACGTCTCAGGGATAGTAATTGAAAATGGGTTTCTTTGCACATTCAGTTAATAGATTTGTCCTGGCCTCACAGCAAAGCAGGGTTAATAACTTTTCCAAGTTCCATTACCCAACAAGATTGCTTCCAGCTGAGTGAAGGCCCACTCTGGACCAGAAGAATGTGCTGAGATACTTCTTGTTTTTCTTTGTATTTGATGCAGATTGAGTAAGCTTCATTTGCACGGCTTATTAGTTCCCCCAAACGGTCTATTTCTTTTCTTTTTGTTCCTCTATGTGTGTTTTGTGCTTTCCAGCCAGTAAGAGGTAAGGGCAGCTTTGTTAGCAGGCTCTGTTAGCTTCTCAGTATGCTTATTTGTGTACTGTTTTATGCACTTCAGGCTGTAAGCCATGTTAATAAATACAGACACCCTTGAGCTGCGGTTTGCTAGTAAAACATTTTGTTCTGAAATGCTTCACCTTTTCAAGTGTGTTTCTTCATTCAAGTGCTCCAGAATGGCTTCCATCAAAAGACTGGATACTTAACAGGCTAATTATATGCTCTGAAGGTCAATGTGCCATATTAAATTCACTCTGTGACCTTTTTCCACATTAAACCTCACAGTTGCACCATCTTGAAAGCCCATAACAGCAATGCAGATTTTGCTATTAAAACTCTACAAGAGTTCAGGCCAGTGAGCTTCTCATGGTCAAACAATGTTGGTAATTCTGTCATGATGCCAGACCTATCTAAAAGATTCTCTATATAAACACAAAATTAATGAGGTATCTGTTTTTAAGAGGAAACGTTTTGTTCCTTAAGGCCTGTATTTTATCATTAAACACACAAATTCCATAATCTGTTTTTTTCATTAAAAAGTGTATAAATCAAAGTGAATTAAATTAGTCTGTCAAATCTGTCTACTTTTAGATATACATTTTGCTCAGTGTGTTGTATAAGTTTCAAGTTCTTAAAATGTTATGGAATTATACACTGAAAGCCTTTCTTAATCTTTAGCCATTTAACAAGGGATTTTTTATTAACGTTCTTTTCAAAATTAATTAAATAAAATTTATCAGTGCTTTGAAAATAAATTGTTTCACGCTTCAGTTACGGGATTTAAATATTTAACAATTCTTATTAGTATGAGGATG
Organism: Lepisosteus oculatus; assembly: GCF_040954835.1. Lineage (NCBI taxonomy): Eukaryota > Metazoa > Chordata > Actinopteri > Semionotiformes > Lepisosteidae > Lepisosteus > Lepisosteus oculatus. The sequence continues at coordinate 20,257,793 of NC_090702.1, read as the reverse complement.
CATATCTTTAAATTTAAGAGAGCATTTTTTTAAAGTATTGTGTTTTAAAACAACAGCAGCTTTAGTATTACTAAAATTCTACACAAGAATCCAGACTTATGCAGTACCCATTTGAAAGCCAACACTGTGAAGTGAAATAATCTGTCCATTAAATGATCCCAAATTACCTTGAAAAATTATCTTTTTTTCAGATTTTCAAAAGCAAAATGGGAAAGCAGTGTTTCTTTTTTAACATATTGGCTTATATTGTGTAACGTAGGGAAACATCTTATCTACTGTACTCACCAATCACAGACTTCATATCTAATATACAGTATGATACCAGCTTTCGACTGGGTAGAATCAGGAGGCTTGTGTCAAGTAGAAAGCCTATCAGATGACACTATGTGAATTGGCAAAGGGTCTAAGTTACGACTTAGATATTTGCCTGTTATTGATATTATTTTGTTTATTGTTTATTCTGTCATAACTTGTAAAAATTATTTTTTGTGTCAGTCTTTATACAAACACATGCAAGCTTGTGTAGCGAAATTACCTTAATACCATTTTCTACATTCTAACTATCTTTCCACGATCCCCTATCATTTACATCAGTCATCTGCAAATATACCTTGCACTAAAGTAAACCACAAAGCTCAGTAATTGATGCTAATTGCAGCATAGACCTTAGAGACTTCTTTTGGAAAATGTCCACCTTTTTAGGTTTCACAATTTGCAAGAAAAATACTTAAAAATCTGTATTTATTTAAATATCATTGCTTTGTAACTGTCTACATCCCATTTCAGTCACTACATTTAACGCAATCTCTGTCTTGCCTTCTGCTTCATAATAGAAACATTCTGTTTCACTGCCTAACTGATATAGGACTCACAGCTCAGACCAGTTGACTAAGTATCTCAAATAGTCTTTTCACATTGCTTCTGCAGAACCCAGGAGGGAGAAAAGATTGGGTGGCAGCAGAATCAATTAACTACATACACATCTCTGTCATAATACGTAGTCAAACTGTACTGTTTACATTGATTGAGAACCGATCGATCAAACCTGCATTTATCCAAAACATGTCCCCCATGACAATAAAAGCAACAATAAAAGCAAAAAAGAGCATGTCTTTAGTACTTTAACATGCTTCTGTTCTATTGAAGCATTTATACTACAGTGAGGCAGCCCAGTTGGTGAAAAATTGAGTGTTCTTCTCTATAGTAGGTCAGTTATATCTTTCATAGTATCTTACACTTACTGTAAACCTGTTAGGTTCCTTATCTCATGAAAAGCATTTTGTAATTGATACGCTAATATCATTGGATTATGAACAGGGCTAGTTTTATTTTGGTTTTGTCTCATATCAGTTAACCTCCCTTTAAGCTTTAATTAATAGATATTAGGCCATTTTTTAATTTTAAATACTTATCTTTAATTGTGAAACACATTCAAGAATGATTTAAGATTGATTAGCAAAGTTAACTTGTACTACAGTAGATGTTGGGTCAATATTGAAAAATGAACAACAGAAAAATAAAGAAAATGCAATACTTCCTTCATTATGAATGGAAGACTCAATTCATGTATTCTTTGGAGGTTTGATTCTGTTTTTTTTTCTTAAATATTTATTAATGGACCTATTTCTATAAGTGGTCATAAAATAATACTGTAAATAATCATCAAAACCTTATTGATAGTTTTATTCCCTTATAGAAAATTACCTCCAAAAATCATAGTGAAGTATATAGTTATATATTTGCTAATGTAATTTAGAGGACATTTTGACCATACTTTAACTTTTATCATGTCCAAAAATATATACACCAACATATCTTTCATCTTAGGACCATTGCTCAATATGTTCAGTTCTGCCATAACCTACAGTACTATAGAAATTACTACAGTATATGGTTTCGTATTGTTCGGGATTTTCTAGCCATTCCCCACTTGTCAAAGAACACATTGTAAACAAAACTCTGTGTGCTCTGACAAAGTCTCATTCGACTGAGCATAATAACCTACTGTATGTTGTAAAATCCCTGCACTTCATTCTGGTTGAATTGGATACAAACCTAAAGATATTGCTGTTGCCTTTGAAGGCAATGAAGGGATTCTCTCCACCTTAAATTTCTGACTTCCTAATACAGTACTCCTAGCCATAGTCTTTAGTCCTCTAATGATGGTTTCTTGTTTTTTCCCCATCTAAAAGACTACAATCTGTGGATGATAGAACCTTCTCCTGCTACTCTGTGTACCAAAGCTGTGAAACACTCCTCTCTAGTAAATCATTCTCCTTCACATCATGCCTTAAACTTGTTCAAACTGTTATTCCTATATAGATTTTAAAATATTATGTATTGCTGTGCCCCGTGATGTACTGGTGTCCTGTCCAGGCTGCATCCAGCCTTGTGCTTTATGCTTTGCCAGAATAGACTCTGGTTCCCTTAGGAACCTGCATTGGATGAAGCAGTTATAAAATGAATGGATGGATATATTGCTGCAGTTTGCCTTTTTTTTTCCAAGTTTTTATTGCTTAGTGCTTTGAGATCTTTTACGAATTCTATAATGTTTTCTTGCTATCAAGTTTGTTGTTGTGCAAAATTAGGATTGTGGGGATTGAGTATAAATTCCTACTTTTAAAGAAAAACTGCTTTGAAACCATAACCTTCACAGACGATGCAATCAAATATTGTCTCATGAGTACAGTAATAACGGGCTCCAAGCACAGATCACATACAGAGTAGCATGACTTTTAAGAAATAAAATTAGCATTAGCATCTTTTAATTACTGAACAATTTCATGTTTATACTAAAGAATAGCTTAAACAGATTTTGCCGGATGTTTGTGCATTTTAAGAAAAACAATCGTCTCATTCTTAATCACATACTGTAGCTATCGTGCTTCTGTATCCCCTACTCATTGTGAATATTAACTTAATTAACCAATGATTTATGCTCTGCTGGAGACTTTACAAATGTAGACAAAATGCCGCTCTTACACTGCACATGGGCAATCTCATACTGGTTTACATGAACAGTGACTAAAGCGATCTTTCTCTTAATCAAGAGTGAAATTGACAAGGTCCCTTAAGCCTTGCCGAATAGCTTTTTTATTGCAATGCTTCTACTACCATAATTTCATTATTGTGCCGTGCTCTGCAAATGGGCAAGTGAGATGATAAAGGGGAACAGCACTAGTGAAAGAGACGCAGGCCACGTAATGAAACTGTGGTTGTTTAACGGTGCAGTGTACTGTACCAAGGGAGCATCTCTTAGCACTAAAAGAAATGAATAAAAAGTGAAAGCTATTACAAATCTAACAGATTTCGCAGCGGACATCAGCTTCCAAGAGCACACACACCAATTATTTCTCATCTCTGGAAGAGGCTACTTATGCTCTTGAAAGTCTGACTCACTTTCTTGCATTGTGGCCAGGGTTTGTTACTGTTACACGGACAATATGTGGTCAAAACACGGATATCTGTTGCTGCTCGTGTATGCTTTTTTATTTAGTGTTCTTTTTCAGGATTTTGCAGACTGGTTCAGCTCTTTTAAATGTTCAAGCATGAAAACATTTACAGGATTTTTGTCTAATTCTTTTGTCACCCACACTGCCTACTTTTAATACAATTATCTGAGGCATGTCATAGCAGCATTCAGAAAAAACAGCTGTAAACAGAACGATTATTACAGTATTAGAAACATTAATTGTCATTGTGTGTATAGCAAAATGTATATGATTCAAAATGTTTAACATATACTGTAATGCTCACACAATTGCTGTTGCACATCTACCTTAATTTTTGCTTAAGGGATACATCAAATATATACAATTAGACAATTAACCTTTTTAGGAAATTAATAAAGGATGACTACTACTGTATGTTTAGAAATCAAATGATTGCTTATTAAGATAAGAAGAGGAACATAGTTTAAGTATCAAGTAATAGTATTTTATTTCCATGCTGAAAAGAGAAGAAAGAAAACACGACGTTTCGGCCATGGAGCTTTCAGCAGGCTCCACATCCGAAAAGTTGTGTTTTCTTTCTTCTCTTTTCAGCATGGAAATAAAATACTATTACTTGTCCTTTTGCAGCCTGCACATGCTGACGCAGCTACCCACCTGAACTACTATAGTTTAAGTATGTCGACAATGTTGATTTAATTTGTCCTGTCCATCGGTTGTTTTTTTTTCTTCAGTGAATCTTATCATGCAACAAGCAAGATAATGGATTTTTTAATATTTTGAAATACTGAAACAACTTTAATACTATGACTGGAAAACCACCTTAGAAATTCTGAATGATAAAATGACAAATATCTCAGATATTGGATTCTATTGTTTGTTGTGAGTGAGAGAGAGAAAACAATATCACTACATACATAACAGATACTGCATGCAGATACTGAACATACAATATCACTACTTACTGTACATACAGAAACCCTGGATCAACACAATTATCCAAAATTGAATACCTTCCTTCTTAGAAGATTGTCACACATCTTGATAGTAAGCCCCTCTTTTGGGAGGGTAAATAAAGAGCAAATGATTAATAAACATACCTAGATGAATTAACAATGGACCAGAGGAAAAATTAATTCCCAGAAATGGCTGTTCATAACATCAGAGCCATGATCAGAGCTCCAAGTGTCTGTAACAGCATAAAACTAAATTTTGAGAGCTCATACTGAATTCAAACCTCCACAGGATGGCTTATTAATTTAGTCCATGCATTACTAATTTTCTATGCAGAAAGTATGGGATGTCTACAAATTCTATTTTGCTGATTAGAAACTATAGCTAGAGTTATCTAGCCTTCATTGCAAAGAAAATAAGTCAGGATAAAATAAGGACATTTTGGGGATTTCCTTTTTTGTTCTGATGAAGTTTATACAGTATGCAATTGGATTAACTACATGATAGATTAGATTAGAAATTGCTTTTTCAATTGTGATATACGGGATATAGATTGGTAAAAAAACACTGTTATTTAAAATACACTAATGATGTATTGATTGCTGAATTAGGCCTCAGTGCCAAGTAATGCATGTTTAACCTACTCCCTCAGGGAGGAGTGGATATGGAGGAGATATGGAATAAAAAGCGTGAAATGGCTCAAGATGAAATCTAATTCAGTTTAACATCTCATTGCTTGTGGTGTCCAAATTACAGAGAGGAAATAATTTAAAACAGCAAAGTAATGTTTTCTTCTTACAGTATGCACCAGAAACATAGAATAGAAGTATAAGAATCGGTTCCTATAAGCATTGGAAACACAAGCTCTTGGAAGAAAGCTACTGTATGTGTACACAGCTCAGTTTGTGATGTGGGATTCCCTGGCTGGTGCTGAAGAGTACAGGGAATTCTATTCTGAACTTGTACATTGTTTACGAGCGATAAATGCAGTTTAAATAAATCAAGACTGTTAAACAACCTCTGTGTTGCTCCTGACTAGTAGGTATTATGACTGTTACTAGTCTATTATCATTTCTCACTTTCTAAAATGTTTTATTTTAAAGTTACAGTGGAAGGTTGCTCCCGTGGCTGTATTCTGTCTGTTGTCTCATGTGGTATACAGAAAAATGCCCCCAGATGCACAAGGTACATTAATAAACAGGGACCCTACAAGAGGAAGCTTACATCTTATATGGGTCTGGGGTTATTTCTGTAGCATTCGCACAGTAATAGAGACAGCACTCGAAAGAAAAAATCATTGCTCTGGGCCCACTTAAAAATAAATGTGGAAGTCTTTGAATTTAAATTTTAAAAGACAAGAATACAGCTTTGGTGTGTGAGGATGTACTGGATAGCACTACTGTGTATTTTGCAAAAATCTCTGGTTACTCCTTGAGTGAAATTTTAAGTTAAAAATACAGTTTGCATTCAATTGTGTTATGCTGCGTCCTCATAAAACAGAATTGAGCTGTTAGTCAAAATGAATATAAACACGATGTACTGCTTCAGATTTTGCTCCTTTCAGACTTCAGAGGACATACTCTAGGATGAAAAAAAAGATGTACTGTAGAATCACCCAACAGATTTTGTTTCCTGCTTTCGAAAGATGGTAGCAAGATGACTTGTTCTTTGTGCCACAAACATAAGGAATCTGCATATTTTGAGGAGACATATAAGGGAAACAGCTAGATTTAAAGGCACCAATGAACCAAATTACACAAACATACACGAGCACTGCTGATTCAGAGGCCTCTCCCACTGTGAAGCAATGGGGACAGAGTCGAGAAATGGTTGGAAGATGGAAGCAAACTCAGTGACCTACTTAGAATGAAATGGGAAGTATGATGCACAGGCAATGTCAGGCAATAGTGTGATGAGAAGCATGCTGTGCCATCTGGCAGGCAAATAATTGGGTAGGGTTTTTACACCTGCTCGACGCACTTCAAAAGCGAATATTGGGTTAAAAACAGAAATGCCTCTTTTTTCAAGGCACAGTGCAGTAAGAAAACGACATCCAAGCACGGAACCACAACTATCTCCCCCCATCCCTCCCAATTATTCCACTATAGTAGCTTTTCATTTACTGAAATTTTCACACTCTTTTATTTAAAAACTCACTGCTTTTGATATTATTATAATAGTTTGACTTTACTTTTCCTTCAGAACTGTTATTTCCCTCATTGAATTGTAATTATGAAATTACAAAGAACATAATAAGTATTAAATGCATTATGAGATTTTCTGGTACTACAAACCGTAGATCATTTTAGCATCTAGATCCTTTCTTTTTTTATTTGTTTTCTAATGTCTTGACTCAAACCGTTAAATTTGCCCCTTCAAAGCTAAGTGTTTTATGATTGTAAATAAATAAAACAGTCTTCATTCATTTTGCTCTTTCTAGTTCATACAGATTGGTGGACAAAGATTTTTTAATGTTTTTTTAGAATCATCTCCTACAATTTACAGTATATGTAGCGTGTGGTTTAGCTTTCTTCTAATCAATATGCGATGAGAAATTTTAATGTATTCAAAGCGAAAGATTACCATTTGTTCAGTACGTTGATTGCACTGCTAGATACTGCTAAATTTTTATTCAGAATGAACCCAAATAATTTCAATTAAATAAAAAATGCAATGATTTTGAATTTTATTTCAGATAAGTTTTCCAGTCGCATATTATAAGATTACTTAATTAGCCATATACAATTTCTTGTATGAGGAATTTGTCTTCACATACCCCAGCTTGGTCTCCATGAGACATACAGGCAGGGAGAGAAGCATGGGGTCACAGCACAGGGTCAGCCATTTATACAGCACCCCTGGAGCAGTTGGGGTTAAGGGCCTTGCTCAGTGGCCCAGCAGAGTAGAATTCCTCTGCCTACCACAGGATTTGAACCGGCAACCTTCCAGCCACAAGCAGAGATCCTTAGCTACAGTGCCACCACTCTACTAGTTTATACACCTTAGCAACACATTTCACACTGTATTAGAGATTTATTTTAAATTCCAAAATAGTGATCATTTAGAAAGTCCATTTCTTTTTCTCTATTTTTGTGTGGCAGTTCCAGAAGTTTATTATTCAAAGTAATTCATACAGAGGGGTAAAAAGTACTTGAACTGGATTAATCAGCAATTATTATGTAATCTGGATTGCCAGACTGATACTTTCCACTTTTAATGTGATATTAAAGAAGGATAATTGAAAACTAAATCATTAGAGCTCATGGAATATACTGTATTTTACTGGCGTAAATCGGAATGTGAAGTGCATCTGATGTATCATTTTCAGTCAAGGCAGTGAGGCTGTTGTTAATGAAGGTGAAAATGGCCTGATATTGACTTTATGTTGGAGGAGAGATAGGGTTAGTTTTATGATAAGAGTGGTGCTCACAGTGGTGAAAAGGTCAAGGCAGCTGTTAAGTTTAGTAACAGCTATGATTGCAGGTTTGCTTGTAATGGCCCTTTTTATTGAAGCATTAATCCATCAACGACAAATCCCTTGAAATTAGCATGTTTTTTTTTAAAACAGAAAAATAAGGATTTTTACCCCCAATTGACCTTCAGGAAAAACAGTAAGAACCTCCACATTATCTGGGATCTCCTGAAATAATTGGATGTGTAAATAACACAGGCTGTAAGAAAATGTGAGCTTTACCAGGTCTGTCAAATTAGTTTCTACAATGGGGAGCTGAAAAAAGGGGGGGCAGAGGTGACCTTTGTTATTAAGAGACATCACTGAAAAAGCATTTGTCTCTGTAATACAACCCTGTGCTTTTGTTGTTAGTGATTCATAAAAACGATGAGATATCCAAGGTATTTCTATTTTTTAATAACAAAAACTAATGTTACCATGCTTTTATAAATCCTTCATTCATGTTAAATTACACTAGAGACTGGCATCTACGTTTTTGTTTATATTTCTTGTACTGTGTCTGTATTTCTTGTGTTCCTGTATTTGTTTTGTGAATTACAGAGTGAGTTGGGGAGTGAGTTGCCCTTGTAGATTTTGGGACCATCTTTTTTCTCTAATATTTTGGAAGACACTGACTTGTTGGTGAATTACAGAGTGTGGGAAAATAATGGTTGTCAGGTATGCATGTATTATAGCACGGCAACAGAGCAAATTGAAACAAATGTGGGTCACTTTGCATTTCAGATCGTCCCTAGCTGTGTGCAAGCCAGGTGTTCTCCAACTGTCTCTTGTAGCCTTTTATCTTTTGTCTGGTGTCATTTTGTACTTTGGCTCTATTTTCATATCCACAATGGTTTTGTAATAGATATATGATACCATAAAGGAATGTCTGGCTCTTTGAATCAGCTGAAATTATAAATGAATAACTGCCATTCAGACTTACAGGTGAGGAGAACTAAATAATTTAACAAGTCCCGATTAACAATAAATGTTACAGGATGGGGCTAGACGGAATCTACCATCACCAACTACCACTACCTTTTAGTGCATCTCTAGATTTGCCATCAAATCCAGAGATGCGTTATTATTATTTCTGCAAAAATATGAGCTAATACATATGCAGTAGCAGCTCATAAAGTAGCAACTGACTATAATGTGTTCCATAAAAAATGGTAACAAACAGCAAACCAGTGGTGCTACAATTCTATTCTTCACCTTTGTCAGCATCTTAAAATTTGCAGCAGTGCAGGAATATATAGTAGAATGAATGGGGTTTTCCAGGGGTGTGACATGATGGAGTATATTCAGCATAATAAGTGGTAGCCAACTGACTGTGTTAATAATTCAATGTGTAGTTGAATAACATTTCATAATTCAAAAAGTCCATGGATGTCATTATTGAAACATGGGTCTATACTATGCATTCACGTATTGTATGATAAAAAATAAAGTGGAGATGTACTTGATGTTATTACAAATCTATGCCTCAAAATGTCAGCAGTTAAAATCAAACATCAATTCATACAAAAGTGTTTCAAGCACAATAAGTTTTCCATGTATTCTGGCACTTATGGGTAGATGTAGAAACTTGTAATTTTGTGTTGCAGTGGTAATTTAATCAAACCTGCTATGCCTTCTGTAAAGCAGTGTGCTGTATGACACACTCAAACTACTTTCCTTATTAAGTAAAAACACATGTTTTTTTGTGTTGCCTGTCAAATAAACATAACACTATCATTTCTTTCATACTAGGTTATTTTCTCAATTGTATTCCTCCCTGAGTTCAGACTAGTTTGAATGCGAAAGTTGATGTTGTTATCTCTAAGCTGCCTGAACCGTGGCCAAAGGATAGAAATATGGCTTTCTCTGCCTGTGGACACCATAGAGAATATGATTCAAATAACTAAAGGAGCAGAGGCAGTTGTAATGTGTAATAAGCACTACACATTCTAGATCTAAAGTCAAATTAAATAACTAGAATGTTTTGGAAAGATGTTTTTCTTAATTAAACATGATCTTCTCTGATTTACACTACTGTATATACTGTAAGAATGCTTTCCTATAAGAAATTGAAAAATAGTCATGTATTATGTATTCAGTGGTTTAGGACAAAATATAACTGCATTTTGTTATTGTTTGTTTTAATAAGGCATGCATATGTATTTTAGCCACATAAAATAATTGATTTTTGAGGAGTGATTGTGATGTCAGTTCCCATGACTCCTAACAGAATTCAGAATTCCCATCCCAAGGAACTAGTCTGAATCCAGGGTCTGACTGGATGCAACATATTTCTTGTTTCCAAAGTGCATTGCTTTTCTCAGGACAGTGTGAACCAGATGCATACTTGTGTAATAATAAACCTTATTAAAATGCTTCTTTTAGTTTGCCACATTTAAATTCATCCTTAATAAGAGGAATGGTATATTTATAGAGAGAGAATCAACAGATATACTGTATATTTATGCATGGATGTTTTTTTAAATACATTATTTAAATATCCATTGTATGTTTTGGGTGTCACTTTGAAAATGTGATTATTCATGATTGTTCGTGACACACTCAAGTGAATATTACACAAGCACTAAATCACCTCATTAGTGGGAGAGTTGACTGGGCACAGTTGATGAAGTCACTTAACCTCTTGAATGTCAAGCCTTATCCAAATCCCTTGATAATTCTGATAATACCCTTCCTGCAGGCTCATCCTGACACTTCTTCATTGCACATCCAAATGCTCCTTGTGTTAAAATGTCTTGTTTGTGAAATGAGAAAAATATAGTTATGCTGCTGATTCCAGCTGTAAGACCAATTGAAAATTTCTGATGAGCTGGGGTGACACGTGGAATCTACAGTAGCTCCCAGACACCTGTGACACCTGTGGCTTTAGGAGAGGAATGGGACAGAATCCCACAAGACAGCAACCTGCAACCTGGTGCTATAGTGCTCTCAATGATGTACAGCTTGTACCATTTCCAACATTGGCCACACTCTAGCCGCCTGTGACTTTCACATTTGAGACCCTGTAGATCAATCTTGTTGTTAATAAAATCAGCACAATGATTACCAGTGTTGGGTCAGGTCTGTAAAACTTCAGTGTACCTGCTACAAAAAAGTAATGGTTTTGTGAATTGTGTTGTTATTACTGTTGATTTTACATTTTCAGATATTTCAAAGTTTTTTTCTGCTGAGATCTAGAGGTACTGTCCAGATCTGACCACTACACTCAGTGACTCATTTCACTTAAGCAGTGTGATTGTCTGAAATATCTTGAATCATTTATGTACGATTGAAAAATTTAAGATCACCCCAGTATGTGCAGTACAGGACATGTCTTTTTGAGTACAGGGGATCCCCAGTCATGCTAATGGAGGGAAGATGTCTCTTTAACCTGAAGAGCTGGGAGAAGTTGTTAGATCAATCCAATTTAGACAAAAATGTGAAGGGCATTAAGCTCAGCTGGACCAAACATGTGTGGACAATGGCCCTCAAGGATTAGGTTTGAGAACCCCTAATCTAGTTATCTATTTAAGAATAAGCATGTACAACACTGAAATATTATCTGTGGATTTCTCATGCAAATCCTAAATTTCCTCTTACTCTCTGTTTACCCCTAATTTCTGTCTCTGAAGGAATAATAGATTAGGCAAACTTTGGGACAAAGGTGCCAAAGAAACAATCTTAAAAGTAAAACAAAAAAGGTAGGAAATGTGTAAGAGAGAGATGTAATATCTCAGGCAGATAGCAATAATTCTATAACTACAATGCATCTTTAGTGGGCCCATTAACCCTCAGTTGCCATGGCAATGAAAACTCTGACAACCTTCATGAAAAACAACTGGAAATAACAACTTTCATTGTCTGTTGTATGCCGCCCACAGAGAGAGCTGATGAGTGTGCTCTTTCCAATAGTAAACAGATTTGGAGCTCAATAGGAAGCTGCGGTTGTTGTTCCTGCCAGCCACAGCCTATCCAAACCTAAATAAATTCCTTTTAAAACTTTGTTCTTTGTGTGTGGGGGGGGAGGAGCTAGAAAAAAATAGATGTTCTCTGGGTAAGCAGGGAATGCCTTTCAAGCATTGTATGATCTAAAGGCAGAGGGTTATGGTAATGATGCAATGTTTGCTCAAGCTAAACCTGCAGGTGTTCTCACAGACACACTCACCTACCTGGGCGCACTGCTTTTCTCCTGTACGTTTCTGTTAGGCGCTGCCGAGCCCCTGACCTCTCTCCTCTCTTCTCCATGCCAGCTTCTGCCCGGCTGCCTGCCACGATCATGAGTGAAAGCCGCAGGGAAGCACTGGCAGCGCCACCCGCCACCACCGTTGCCCCGGCCTCACCTGGCAATGTCACAGAGCCGGCAAGCCCGGGAGGGGCCGGCAAGGATGATGCCTTTTCCAAGTTGAAGGACAAGTTCATGAATGAACTGAACAAAATTCCACGTGAGTACTGCAAAATAAGGCCGTTTATACAAGGTTTCCTTGCTTACTTGCTCGCTTAATTTCAAATGACTTTAGAAAATTAGGAGTGGAAGTGAATTCTAACGGGCAAGCCTTTTCTTGCAAATATCCTGACCAAATTTCCTTCATATTGTATGTGCACATCTGCAAAGTTTACTCAATAAATCATTCGATTTGGTTCTTTTGAAGCTGTGTGTTATATCATCTGAAGGATTAATGTGTTGTTAGAGCCTGGGTTTAGAAGAACATTCCATTTATTCATCTCTGTTTGGTTGCTTTTTGAATTGCCGCTCTGAGTGGATTTACAGCTGTCAAATAACATTATAGATGTACAAAATAAATCCTTCAGAAAAAGTGCAGATATAGTATGTTAACCCTGTCCTGCCTAAAATCCAGTCAGGGCTGGTTTACTGTAAATGAAATGGTTATGTTCCCCCTGAAATAAATGAATGAAGCAGTTCTCCCTGCTGCTGCTACATGGCTGCCACACATCACCAGAGTGGGTACTTCACTTCTGTGTTGGATGAAGTGCAGAATTATTATTTTCTCCACTAAAATATTGTTTTATTTTGGTGTTGGTAATTTGACAAGTACTGGTTATATATTTTGTCTCTTCTTCCATACTGTTTACTTTTTTATCTAAAGATTAAGAAGAATGTTTTTTTCTTATATTTTTGTTCATTGGTTCATTCTAGACGTGTTTGCCTCTTCACTAATTCTAAATGTTTGGACAGAGCAAGTCAGGTGCTTTGCATGTGTGCTGTTACAGGAATACAGTGCACTGCACTTGTCCTTGAATTCAAGCTATTCAAGCTTGAAACAAAAAGGTTTGTTTCTGTCACCTTTCTCTGTAAAAAAAAAAAGTTACTTTTAAACATACAGATGGGATTCATGTTAGATTGTTGGTTAACACCCTAGATGTGACAAATATGTTTTACATTTTTTCAAGGGTAGGAATTAATTAGATTCCAACAGTTCTTTGAAACATACATAGTAAGTCTCCCAGCAAAACACAGGGACAAACATGGACTCTTAATTCTGAATCCGAACAGGGGTTAAATACATATTTATACAAAGAAAAGCTTATATTTTGGCTAGTGTAGGTCATAAAATCTGTACAAAAACACTGTGATATGTTACAGGCCCTGTTGGAATCCTTTTGCAGATTTTTTCTAGTGAACAGTAATAAACTAAATGGTCTCTTCTAATCTGGCACTTTAAATTTTCACGTAAAACTTGGAAACGTAGAGTGCCCAATTATAACCCGAACATAGGCAGATTTTAATTCTTTAACACGTCTGTAAGTGATTGAAAAGTCAGAAATTTGAACACCATTTTCAATTCTAGGTGGTGGTTCAACTTAAAATAAATTACATTTCTTATCAACAAGTCGTGATAAGTTATTTCAGTTATTTTTGTTCTGGTTTTTCTCTAAAAAAGAACTAAGAAATTTTGGAAAAGCCTTTAAATTAAGTTGGTGTGTGAGGTACAGTAAGACAAAACTTTTTTTGAAAGATGTCAACAGAACTTTATTGGTTGTATCATGATTGTAGATGTTTTCGTAAAAGCATATCTGAAAGCCATTTGGTGTTTAAATCAAATTAATGTTGGGGAGCATATGGAAGCCATCATGAGCCAGTAGTCAGGGAATCATCATAGCAGTCTCCTGTGGCTGGGAGTAATTGGCCTTCATATTAAAACTGATTCTGAAATGGCTCTGTTTTAATATTCCTTGCTTAATGGACTACTGCAAAGCTACAATGAGCAACGTCTATAAACATTTAGATGCAGCTGTCAAAGGGCGTAAATATTTTGGTGATGCACATTCACAATTAATTTTGATAATGATGTTTCATTTTGTAAATTGTATGTATTTTTTTTGTTTTGTGTTCACTTGCATATGACACCTTTAATTGTCTTGATCCAGACAGATTATGATACGAATAATGACTCACTTCTGTAATGTTTTCATTTTCCATTGATCTCTGTATCTTAGTATCATTAGGACGACAAGTAAAACTAAAAAGCAGTTAATTCCCAGCGTCTCATTTCCTTTTGTTCTATTACACCCTATTATATCTGGATTAACATTTTTCCTTTACCAAATCCATTAACCATCCCACCATCATTATAAAGGTGTTAATTGTATCAATAATAAAAACGTACTTTCAGCATTTGCTTTCTCTTCTACTGCGAGAATTTGCAGAACACAGAAAAATAAATACAAATGGAACAGAAGATAGAAAAAGAAAACCTAGAGAAAACTGTCAAATTAATGGAATGAATACTTTCTGCCATCTACAGCAAGTAAACTAGAATCTATAAGATGCTAAATCAAAATCAAAATCAAAATCAACCCAATGCACTTTATTTGAATACATAATCATTATTATAAAAAGGGGAAGGCAAATTAAGAATATCTTATTTAACTCTTTTGAATTTTTTTTTCTTGAATTCTGGAAAGATCAAGTTCCGGTTCTTATTTATTTTCATATTTATTATTTTTCCAACTTTGCAAGCATTATTTGTCACAATCAAACCTGCTGCCGGCAGAAATCAAGTAGCCTAATAAATGATATGGCTCAATTACTACACATCAGGAAACAAAATCATTTACAAGTATAATTCTATACTATTAGATACTAAATACCAAGTTCAAGCAGCATCCAACTGTTACATGTTACCATTGTCACACTATTCAGATTGTGCTATTTAAATTATATTCAGTATCGTCTGCTGTGTAAGAGAAAACAGGATTTAAGTAAAGAGATTTTCTGTATCTGACTTGCAGTGGTTAGCCACAGAAGATATATACAGTATATATCACTTTAGATAACCATTTAAAACAATTGTAATCTTGAAGCAATCTCAGCCCTATAATTAAGAACATGTTGGGCTGCAATATGATTATGAAAACATACTTTGCATCTTTTTTAATACCTGCACTGCTGCCAGCTTTCAGCAATAAAAAAAATTGACATACTGTACATCTACAGTATATATATATCCATATACTGATACTGTAAGTGTCGAAAATATTTGCAATTTTTAATATTTAATATTTAATATTAATAGTTTTTATGAACTGGAGTATTGGAGGTTTACAAATAATGACTACTTAGGACCACTATGGATACTAGGGATACTATTATAGACTGTGCTAAAAATAATAAATTAACATTTTATGATGTTCTGGAAAACACAAAAATAGTTACTAAAAAGTCAGTGTCTGAATATATGAATCATGTTTTTTTTGCTGTTTCTTTTATATATTTTAGCAAACAATGAATTTAGAGTATGCATGCCACTACACATCCTAAACTTATGTTATGTTAGCTCCAAAAATCTAAACAATTTTAATCCATATATTAGATTTGCAACAAGACAGAAAATAAAAGCTTTGAAAGCACAGTAGTCATATACTAGAAATGTTTTATTTTAGAGTACCTGTTGTAAATTATATATTGTATCTGATTTCACTTTCAATAGTAAAGCTACTTTTGACCTACAGTACAATGAAGTGAAGATGGTCTTATGCTATAATATCCAGTTCAGGAAATCCACATAATAGATGCTTCCACCTACAGTATTATCTCTTTTTTTCTGTAGCAGTGGTGCTGTTAGTTCAAATAAGAATGAGCCATTAATGTGAAACAGCAGGTACAGTTACCACAACATTATTGCCTCTTAGAAGTGTGTGCACAACCAAAGAAGGTGTGAGAATACAATGAGTGATAACTCTTCCTTATGTACAGAACATACTGGAGCTACATACAGACACCTCTGCTTTGTTTCATTTAGTTTGATGGAGGTGCTGATTCTTTGATATTTTCCGACTCTGTCTTTGTTTAGGTGATGGTTCTTAAAGGATTTTAGAATCTTTCAGGAAATCCTCGCCCTTCCTTTTCCAATGCCACCACCTACTTAACAAACTAAGATAACTGCACAATACAGTCATAAAATCCCATTACCTGAGATGTGTGTTTCTTCTGTTTTATGGTTTCAGGACAGACCACAGTTACTGTTGTGGACCATAACTTAAATAATTTTGGACACATACAGAATGGGTGGCCAATTCAAAATGAAGAGGCAGGAGTTGTGCCCCTTTAGCATTATTTTGACCCTGGAGTCATTCAACTACAGTTTTGACCCCACCATACTGTATTTTAGGTGAGATTAGGCTGAGGAAGAAGATTGGGTGCATTTGATACAGGTAACAGGCTTAGTATTCTATTTTGCTTCTTATTATTATTTTATGTAAATAGAAAGATATTTCTTTTTAAAAATGTATATCTGGTAGTCCATCTTTAATATAAATGTTACTATAACAGAATTTCCTGTGGGTGTTCTATCAGTTCTGCCATAATGCTCTGCCACCACAAAGTGACATATACAAATTAGATTATTAATGGATTTTTTTTCCTGTGAAAGGAGACTAGACACTGTGGCAGATGCACTTACTAGAGTGAAAGGTAACAGCTTTTATCTATCAGTTGAATTCCCCTGTGGTGCACAATAGAGATGTTCCTGGGAGGGGAAGGGCAGATGGGCAATTAAGCCAGTCATTTCCACAGTACAGTATGGACACTCAGTGTTTTGCAATATGAACTGTGACATATGATTATGACAGGATGTTGAGAGTCACCAGGGAATTCATAGGAAACCACTGGACTTAGAAAGTGGAGTCATAGCAAAACAAGCCAATTAATGGCAACCAGGCATTGGTTAACACCAAGGCCAATGACCTTCTGGCACATGAAAATACAGACACTCCTCTGGATAATGTACTGGAAATTAAATCAAATTCAAAACAAGATGAGCTGGATGTCTTCATCCATGAAGTGTCTTCATGGTGAAGATAAAAAAGCCATTTTATCGTATCATTATATTTTCAGTATTACTCCTATAATCTAGTGCAGTAGTCGATTCCTCACTCTAGAATTCACATTTTGCAGTACTGCTGACCAGAGGAAGCTATTCATGTAAGACTAAACATTATGTTAACACCATTATAATGTAATTATAGTACATGTAGGTCACCTAAAAGCTTCAGGGCTCTTGCTGCGCTCTGGAAATGAAAACAAACATTCTAATGGTCGTTATTTTCCAAACCACTAGTGTCTACATCTACCATTTAGGGCATGCTGTCATCTGCGAACATCCTTGGCTTTAAGAGTTCGCTGACAGTTTGCTCTGAATGCCTGCACATACAGAAAGCTTTTTCAAGAAAGTAAAATATTAACTTTTCACCTGAATTTTCCAGCTTCAAAGTTTAATGTTTTTTGCCATTCGATTACAATTAACACTGTGCATGCCACATTGTTTAAACATTTTATGTTAAGTATCGTTTTCTGTTTACTCATTGGTTTACAATTCAAGTAGGACTACAGTATCTAAATCGATAATTACACACAAGATTCTTTCTTGTTTTACATTTTGCTGATCTAGTATTTTATGGTTTTTGATGGGGTAAAATGAAATCCATTACAGAAGTTCTAAATAGTGAAAAATAGAAACATACAGTACAATTTAGTTACAGGTCTTCATGCAATTTGGTTACAGCGAGTTAATGCTGTCTTTAACTGTTCAAAATCCTTCCAGTCCGTGCCTACTGGCACTGTGGTCTATCTTGATCCATCTCTTCCTTAAACTGCTCTGCAAAGCTCTCTCAGTGTTAACACCATCAATAGCCAAGTATGGTAATGGCAATTAGACACTGGATTTCTAACTGGACTGCTCAGTGGGTATCCTAATCATCTAGTCTCACCAAAGTAGGCAGGGGCTAAAATCAAATATAGCACTGCCAGTCACATGCTAGGATATTTTCCAGAGTGTCAGTGCACACATGATCAAAAGATTCTGGAATATTCTGCTACTTAGTATATCAACAGTAATTACATAAAACAACCGGTAATGAACAACTGGTAACAAATTGTGAAAAATAACAAAAGGAAAGTAAAATTCACTATGTTTTTTTTTTTATTGTATTGCTTTATAAAAACAAATACAATACAGCATAGATAGATATGTACAGCTGACCGCTGTACACCACAATGGCTGATGGGACAAGAGCTTACCATGTACTCAAGGTACAACAGTAGTATCTGCTGCAGGGTGTTGAACCCTACAGCCCACTAGTCATCCAGAGACTCACACACTATGCTGCCCCCAAACTACAATATATTAATTTTTGTTCTCTAAATTACAAAAAATAAAATTCCTTGTTCTTTACTGGAATTGCACCTCAATGGATCTGTTCTCTTGCCCTTTGTCTTAAGCAAATCCTTCCTTGATTTGGTTTATTCTACATTAATTCAATTGGATTAATTTGATTACATTTTTTGTTCATTGTTATTTTCCCATTGAATCTCAATTGACTCGTGGTGTTTTTATGTCTCCATCTTTGATTTTACCACGTGTCAGCACAGAGTTCTGAGAAATGCTGACTGTTTCAAACCTGGCATAGAAGGGCATTAATTCTCAAGAAGACACAAAGAAACTGATCTCTTTCCTCTTTGAATGTGTCCTATGTCTTACAGCCTGGATTCTGCAAAATAAGTGAAGTGAAGAGTTTTACTGGAGCCCGGTATACCTAAGCTTGTATGAATTCCTTCTTTAAACAAGACCTCAAAACAGAAAACCTGAAATTGATGAAAACGTATAATAAAATATCTGCAGTGCAAATAAACATCTGTGATTTTTGCAGATATGATGTGTCGAGAATAAGTCAGATTTTGTTTACCTTATCCATCTAATTTCACTGTCTGACGCTCGTTCTGCATGTAAATTTACACGTAGTTTGCAAAAATAATCTGAAAAATGAATATGATGAAAATAAATTCGTAAAATGCACCTGTGACCAAGGCATTTAGGTTTGAATTTGCTCTGATAGAGACTTTTCTCATTTAACCTTTTGACGGAGACGTTTTTGTTGATCATTGTTTTAAGCTGCTTAGTTTCGTGATTCTGGAACAAGTGGCCAATAAGGGATGAGGAGTAGCATTTTGTTATATAGACTTAAGGTTTGAATGTTTTTACTTTTGTTTTACTTGTTAATCTAATGTTTTTGTGTTTTTTCACAGTCACAATTATTTTTTCCTTTTACAGTACACATATCATTATGTAAGGTACTGTATACTTCATCTCACTGCCTGAAACATATAGTAAAAGTATGAAACGTCATATACAGTAGTAAGGCTAACAAATTGGTATTGAACTAGAAATTAAAATACATGTTATTTTTTGTCTTTTTGTCTTAAGGCCAATTTTGCTTGTCCAGTGCAATAGAGAGTTAATATACAGGAGTTATGCAAAAACTAATTAATGGGGAAACCAGGAAATTGTGTACATGCCATGAGCATAAAGCCAGGAGGCTTCAGACCAGAAAGGAAGAGAAGTGGTTGACTGCAGAGTGCATCTGTAGGAAAGGGAATGCACAGTTAACAGCTGCAGTGTCCCTTGAGCTTGTCATGTCCACCTGCTTCCAGGTCTTCTGCTGGCAATGTATCTATGTCACAGGATAAAAATGGGAGAACTGACAGATCCCACCCAGGATTCTAGTCCCCCTCAGTAAAAGGAAGGTAGTGATCTTAAAGAAATCAATTATTAAAGGTAACTCATATTTCAGTGTTACAGGAACTCCTGTATAGTTCTTGGTTCCCAGGTGTCTAAATGATATGTGCAAGTGTACACGTTCCTGTCCAGAATCAGAGTGGATCCAGGTGTCATGTAGGTACTGTATGAATGACATTAGAAAAGGTGAAGTGACAATTATAAAGACAAATTTAAGAATTCGGGTTGTAAATTTGAGCTGAATGTCCATAGTGCTCATCTCTAGTAGGGAATTCTACTAGTGCCACTTGGAAGCCCTGAAAAGTTGAAGAAGATGTGGAGATCTGATATACTGTATAGTTAAAAAACTGATGCAGAGAACAGAGGTTTAGGTTTATGGGGGCATTGTGACTCCAGAACAAATGGGATCTGTACAAGGACATTGATATATTGGGCAAGTTTATGTGTTGAATGATTGAGGAATATTTAAACTTGGGATCTGGGGGGAAAGGAGCTCACAAGTCAACTCTCTGACATAGGCTGGAAGCAGAAGGAATAAGATGCAAGAATATGAGGCTGCTGCATCTACAGGAAGCTTTGACAAAATAGGATTACCTGAAACATGGCTAATGATGTGAACGAAGATAAGGTTGTAGTGTGGCCTATGTATATATAAAATAATACATGCAGTTTATGATTAATTCAGTGTTAAACTACAGTAGATTGAAATTCTAACTTTACTGTAGGTGTATTCTAGAGGACACTAAATGCCAGCAATAGTACAGTATCTTACTGTATAATGTGATCTGAATAATATGCAACAAGAAAATGTTAGTGGGCTATTTTATTCTTCCACACATAAATTGGGATTCTGTGATAGGGAATATAAAAAATTAACAAGGTTTAAACGGCTTGAATGATATTTCTTAAACCGGTTTTTAAATGCTTCAAATAGGGAACATGTTCTTATTGAACTTATCTTTTCAAACAGCCAGGATATAATTAAGGCAATAGATATGAAGGATATAATGCTGTCTTTTGATATATACAGTATTTTAATCTTGGAAACCTCGGTTTGAAGGAATTAGGCTGAGTTTACAAGCAGGTGAACAGATGATTCCAGAGCCAAATAGCAGGAGGGCTGTTATGCAGAAACATAATGTTAGTTAAATAAAAAAAAATCAGTGGAACAATTACATTCAAGTCTAAGAAAATATGACAAAGATCAGTAGCTCCCACCACTGGTCCAGAAGACCCCCATATCTGCACATTCTCATTCTGAGTCAGCTGTTAACCATTGGTGTTAACTGATGCTTTCAATTAAACCGTTACAGACTTTCGTTTACCTGTTTCTGCAATTACAGTCCTATTTGGTTTAAAGAAATGATTGGGCTCTTCTTGTTTGCTATTTTTTATGTTCTTATCTGTTTTTGTGAAACAACTATAATTTATGAACAATTACAATAGCAACAAAAGTATGTATGGGGATGTCTTGCATAAGCGGTGAGAGTTCTTAGAAGATAAATTATTTTTAGAAATGATTATAATGCTGTAGAATGCACAGATGACTTTAGATACCAGAAAATATATTGTAAAAAAAAACAACAAATGTGATACTACAAATCACATCATCTTCTATACGGCTCCAACTGATTTGTTGCTCTGCAGAGACTTGAAACAATACACATTTATATGTAAATTACTATGTTCTTTACTAACGTTTTAATTACATCTGTTTGTCTATTAAGTATAATTCTTGGCTACTGCAGCCATTTTAGTATTGCTGGATTGTATAATAGCTCAGGGGTTTGCCTTAAACCTCAGAATATAACCCAGGTTTGTGATTATTTTGTTTTGTGATAAAAAAAAACACCCGAATCACTTGGAAATTAAATGTGATACAGTACCTAAATGGATAATTCAATTCCCATTATGCTTCCAGTTAAATGATTCAGTGGTACTTCTGAGACAGTCTGTTCAGGGAGATATTTATCCTACATTTCTTATTCAGGTAATAACCTTTGTTAGTCTCACTTAGAAGCTGTTGTCTCAGAAAAAGAAAATGAGAATGACACATTGAATTAATCTCTACACAATTAGTGTTTTAAATGCTTGTGTCCAATAACTATCTACAATATAATTGACAATTCTATTGCTAAAGGATGTTTTCTTAGCAGATGTCTGTTACGTGAGCTTTTGAACAAATCAGCTTCCAAACTGGGCAATATGCAGCCTTTGCCAATTGTCAACATTTTTAAATCGTGATTTTTAGTCTCCCACTAATAGACCACTAGATAACAGCTAGAACAAGATACTCACACCACATGGCAGACACTAAGGCCACCGTCCTTTAATTTCTCTTTCTTGCACTCACAAATATTTTACAATTATTTTTCTACAAACATTGTAGACAACAGCATCTACAGTGAAATTTCTCTACTGAAGTAAAATAAGATAGCAAGCTCATGAAGAAAATCGTTGTGAAAGATGGCAGTCTTCAACGGTTATTAGTTTATGTTCACAGCTGAAAAGTGAGTAGGTGTCTCATTGTGTAGTCGCTATGTTGGGCTGCCATGGTTTCTATGATAGTGACTACAGAATTTAATTTACACCTCACAAACTGTGAACATGGATTTCATCACCCATACTTCTCTGCAGGAACTTCATTTACAGTTTATCTTACAGTGCAGTGGAAAGGAAAAGGAGTGAACAAAAAGAAACAGAAACACCTGCATTTATTGTAAGTGTACAAATACTGTAATGCTTAATTTCATCCAAAAAAAGTTCCCCCTAAGTTGTAAATATCTTGAGGTTGTTTGTTTCTTTGATGTTTCAGTCTAATACAGCATCAAAAGCAAATATTTCCCACTGTGTAAAATCTTTTAGTGTGATATTTTAAGTCCCATTTAAATGGATATCTGTAAAATACGTATTAAAAATGCAATACTACTGGCATTATATAAATATATATATATAGATTTTGTCTCTTAGTATGCAGACTTGGTTGATTTAGATTCAGGGTAATATTTTTGATATCCCATTTTTATCTGTTTTCTTATAAAAATGTCAGACCTCATGATTCCTGCACCAGGTTAAACTGAATAATGTCAGAACCCCTTAGTTCTTACAGTAGATTAAACTATTTATCAGCATGGCTCCCCTGCCTTGAATATGAACCTGACAAACCCCAGACATTTCCATTAAAAGATAGACCTTTCCTGTATGTGCTGAAAATGGCCAATCAAACACAGAGACGTTTCACATCCTGATAAAGCAGAGGAATCAGCCCCACATGACTGCACCTGGCTGGGCATGGATGAGGCACAGAATCAGCTTGTTTGCCATGACAAATTGGGCTTTGAGATATTCAGAATGCACACATCTAAATCACAGGGTACATGGGAGAGATGGTGATGCATGCCTCCATGCTGTAAGAGTCACATAAGCAATGTCTGGATCCCCTTTGACTGACAGCATCAAGTTAATATCTTTCATGGCATTTGAGCAATACTGTATGTTATCTTTCATCCCTTATGCAGTTCTTCCCTGTTAAAGTATTTTCATTATTCAAATTCTTACCTTTTATGTATGTAATGTGTTTGAGTAATGTACTGTATGTTTGTTTTGTTTGTTTGTTTTTTACCTCAACCTTTCATACCATGTTGCAGGTCCATGTTAAGTTAAAAAAATTTAAAATAGTTTGTTAAGGGACTGATAAATAATTAGGGTGCTATAGTACAAATAAAATTGAATTGCAAATAAAAAAAATTGCAATTATCAAAAATGTCAAAACTCAGTTGAATACATTAAAGGTCAGGTGAATGCTAGAAAAAGTTTAAATATGGAGTGCTAAGAGACATCAGCAAAGAAGTGAGCATTGGTCCTGCTCTGTCTTGCTTTTTCAATAGGCGTGTTGCAGGGTACTGTAGGTCTTTCAGAACGGCATCCTGTGACAGCGCAAGCCAGACGTGAAGCTGAGCACTCTGCAGATGTCTTGCATTAGCAATGCACTTGATTGCAGCACTCTTAACAAACAAATTACATTCTTCAACTCTGCAGGCCAGAACAGAAGATTTTGCAGAAGCTACAACACTGCATAAAAAAGATGTTAAAACTAACATACCATATACAGTACGATGTAAGTAATGGTTGTGGGAAAGCAATTTTACTATACCTATAGTATTTTTTACACTTAAGTTTATGCACAGCCTTGACATTTGTGATTCTAAAATCTTGAAATCTCATAATTAAGTTTGGGCACAAGACTTAACTTCGTTGTTTTACAACTGGCAAACTACCTAACCTGCATTTTCTGGAGATCCTTCCAAGTGTAAGAAAACCGGCTCAGGGACGCCAAATATGTAACGTTGCCATAGCAAAATTAAATGTAGTGGCTCTCTGAAGGCACCAGTTCTGTAGGGTTTGGGCATTTACTGAGACAATTATTAATTGTAGCAGTAAATCACAAAGTTGATTCTTTTGATGGCTTTAGAATCCAACCATGTGACATAACTCAAACAACGCACACACACAGGTACTAATACACGAGGATACATTTATTAATACATAGAATATGCATGTAAACCTAACAGATCTTATCGAGAGGGTTATCAGAATACAAAAGGTATATATTCAGTCAGTTACAAAGTGTTACACATATCAAGAGGACATACGTTCAGTATATCATTCATTTAGACCGTTTCGTAAATTAACTTGGTTATAACTTCTACATTAGATACTCAAAACAAGTACATAACTCTAAGGAATTAAATTGATATCAACTGGTTGGGATAACAATTGAATTCTCGAGCTGTAATGCATTGAAGTTGAATACTCATCCAATCTTTGGGGATTCAGATCTTCTGCGGGCACAAAGAAACAGTTGCAGGCTGTTGCTGTCCAATCCGCGCTCTCTGGCTCGGTGCCAGGCTGTGCTGTGCGGCTTGCGACGGTGCGTTGCAGATGCTCACTGACCGGCTAGTTAGTGTTGGCTTTAACTAGCAAAGTTTGTGCACAGGAGAAAAGATGACTGTGGGTCCCAGCAAGTCAGGAAGAGGACCGGCTCATTCCTGATGAAGCGCTAGTCCTGAATAGTGATTCAGCTGTCCACAGTTCTGACCTGTTCACGAGGCCTGCTGCTGGGGCTAACCTCGGGTGGATCCTCTGGTTATTCTCTGGCAACCTCCGCTCTAGACTCTTAGAACAAAGGAAAGTTCTGGCACTCGGACACACTGGCCATTCCGTGGTTGTCCGGGCTGAGTCTCAGGATGGTCAGGAGGCACGCTGCGAGAATGTCCTGCCCTTGGGAGCCTTCTGCTCCTGGGCCGTCCTGCCCTGGAATTCTCCTTTGAATTCCCTTTAGAACAGTCCACAGAATCCTCTCCAGAATCTTACTGAATCTTACTGAATCTCTCAGGCTCTCTGTGTTGCCTGTTTTTACCTGGAGGAACTTCAGCTCATTGATTGGCTGAAAGTTCCATGGGCATCAGAGTCCCACGTGGGTTACTCGGCCCTTCCAGTCCCTGATTGGTTGATCAAGGTGAGATTTGAGTCACTTAGTCCTGACACTTAGTAATGCAGTCCAGATGTCCAACTGGCACTCCCTAGACAGATAGGCGCCAATGGATGACCATTGATCATGATAGCCAGGCTTAGCTAAGTGCATCCCCCTTTGGGAGCTGTCCTAGGACCTTAAATCACCCTGCATGAATAGTCTCTCTGTGGCTGCACCACAGAGATGAACAGAGAAATGGGGCCTCATTTGGGAAGCTCAGAAACACTTAATTCTGCCTTATTATTAAGCCTCGCCGCTACACAAGTAATATGCTGAGTATCATTAGGAAGAATTCAAAATACACTGTACCACAGTTACTTTGGAGAACAAGGTTTGAACTAAAAATACTGCTTTATTTTCCTTAGCTACTGTATGTTTTCAACTCTCAGAATATTACAGACACATTAGCCTCCCACTCTACTACATTTCGGTGTGTCACCCATGTATATATGCTAATCCAAATGAAAAGCAAGGCATTGTTTATCCACTGTGATGGACCTTGCCAAATCTCCCACTGCTTTAAGATAAAGCTGTCTGACAGCCTTCCCTGCTCACTTAACTGAAAAATTCTCATAACTTTGTTAATACCTGCCACAGCAATCCCAATAGATCATTCTTCTTCCTTTGTCCCGTGACAATCACTACCATCTTGGCTTTATTGATTGTTTCTTTCACCAGAGGGAATGCTCTTCTTTGACATTGGCTCACTCTTATTTTAATTTCTTCAGGATTTAAAGTAATCATTTCGGATTCCCTCTTCTCTGTGACTGAAATACAATTTATATCCACCTCATTTTAATGGAGTGAGGTTACTGATAGGATTCCACTTTCAATTCTGCTCAGAGGTATGGACGGATAGAAGCCATGAATTTGCAGACTGGTTCCCTTTCATTTCTTTACCTAAAGCCTGTTACATTTTTCCCCAGATAAATGGCTAAACCTGTTGCCTTGTGTTACAAAATAAATTGAAAACAATTTAAAATTTACAAGAATCTTGTGGGAATGATATCATTAAAACTAAAGGATCACCTGTGTTTTTTTTCAACAGGAGTGCCCAGTTTATCTTTGTTTCTGTGATAGCAACAGTATTTCAGTGGCAAAATACAGACTTTGAAATAGAGGTCTTCATAGGTTATGTAGAAGACTAAGAATCATCTTTAAAGTATTAAGTTAGCTGGGTTTTGAAGCCTGCAAATTTGTTGGTAAACACCATGTAGGCGTAACAGTGATGTTCACAATTAAAAGTTAAGTTTAATGTATAATATATTATACTCTTTCTTATACTGCTCTGTAGTAAAACTTTGAAATTGGCAAACAGGCTTACGAAAGTGATGCATATAATTTTCAACAATAAAAGTGTACCTTTAAGAGTAAATGACAGTACTTGAAATTTTAGTTCTTTTTCCACAATTGTTCATGGTGTGGGTGGAATAAGGGTGTACAAAGCTCTGCCTACAAAAATCCCACAAAGCGAAAAAGAACTTGAGCTAAGGATCAGAAAGTTATTTGACACTATCTGACTTTTTCCTACAGAAGATAGGGTTTATTGATTTTGTCAGCAGCCGATAGCTCTTAAGAAAAGACTACATAAGTGTGCAGAGAAAAGTTCAGAGTCTGATGAATGGGTATCCTTTCTTCTTGACAGTTTTTCTTACGGCAATGATCACAAAAAATGAACTTCTCATAACAATATCAGGATGCCCTGGATTGAAATTGTGAGAACCCTTCAGCATCCATCTCCCTGCATTTTGCACACACATGCAAACAGGAAAACACAGTAGTTATTCTGTACATCACAAATCAGTATTATTCCAACGTACTGTATAATTTGTGTTGACCATACATTAATTTGCACAAAACACACAAAATTAATGTTGTTATTATGCATGACATGTTACTAGGCACAATTTGGGGTTCTCCATTTGTCCTGGAAGGATAGACAATGGACTTTTAACTTGTGTGTTAATATGCAAAAACAATATTGATAGAATATTGTTATTTTTGCATTTGCATCTAAGGTAATAGTGATAAGAAATCATTCTTGATGGTTTGTTGAATTGTCAATGAACCTGGTAGCACCAAATCCATTACAGAGGTAGAAAAGCAAAATAGTAATAATATTAATTTAACTTCACATTCTTCTATGCTAATTTACTTGAAATAATGTGGCAGGCATGAAATACTGTATCTGATATCTGGTGCTGAATTATGTTAGGGCCTGCAGAATGAAATACCTAAAATACATAAGATTGTGACAGAATGCAGTTGGGGTCTTATCTGTTTTTCTGCATAATCATTTAAAATTAGTGCTTGCCAGATAAGATTTTTTTAATATACTAACAGCACGAGTATGCATTCATTTCAGGATTTACAGAGTACAGAGCTTTAAAGAAACCTAACACTCTTACCTTCATATAAGTATTATTATGAAAAATCTTTTTTTTCTATCAAGTGCACTGGCATTTCATTGAAAACATGCAACATCAGAAATCTGATTAACATTTGTCACTAACAGGGTTGATCAATAGGGTGTCTACTGTGAAAGTCCCAGGCTACTGTTGGAAGCAATATAAGCTGTACTGTACTTTCTATGACATGCTTTGCACCAGGTTGTAGAAGCTGTCTTCTGGTATTCTGTCCCATCTGGTCTGTCCTAGATGCTACAAGTCATCTCAGCTCATCCCGTGAATGTTAAATGCATCTTAAGTCTGGCAGGAAAGGCATCAGCAGCATAATTATCACATTCTCATCTCCCAAGACATCATTGTGACACTATCAGGATGAGGGAATGCAGTAAACTGCCAAATGTCAGGGTGTCAGGATAAGTGAGGCCATCAGTTGGGGAGTGAATGGACAATCTGGCCCATCTACACTAACTTATTTGGTAACTTTTTAAGAATGTTAAATATCTACCAGTTTTCTAGGTACAAGAAATGAAACAAACCTGAAATCAAGAATAGCAGCAGATGTAAACATGTCAATAACAGCAGAATGTTTGCTCAATTGGACATTGCTGTCATGCTTCCCATACATATTACATACGGTAGTCGTATGATCTTCTACTCATGTTGTACGCATGTTGTATTCTTACATTAACGATAAAGCAACTCGAGTCAAAACAGTATTTATGTGCACATCAGTATTTTTCCTCCATAGATTTACAGTATATAAGTGTTTATCTCCTATGGCACTGATGGATCTGGAAATCCATCACAATTCATGTAGTGATTCCTATTAGCCTTGGCTCTGAGGTCTGCATGCCATTTCTTCACAGCGAGGTGATTTTCCTGAAGTGTGTTGCAGGGTTCACTGAGCTCATACTCTCTGCATTCTCTGGCCTTTGACTCAAGTGGCTCTTGCTCCCCCTGTGCCTTCCTGTTTCTTTCTAATTTCACCGATTCCTCTCGTTCTCCAAGACTCATGGCTTCCCAGATTGTGGCCTGTCATTGATGGACTGTGTTTGGCAACGGCTTCCTACAAGTTAGAAATATCCATCTCTGAATACTTCAGATAGCAATCAACAGTGCATTGGCTTAGTCCAGCCTTCAACATACTGATGACAAATAAGCATTGTTGTCTTGATAAGTGGAGCATATTGGTTCCTTTCTGTGTTTTTCTTTCCTGATTTTTCACTAGGCCTGACATTCATCAGGTTAATTCACCTTATCATCTGAACCAGATGAATTCTCTCACTAGAGAGATGATTTGGTGTTTATATAACAAAGTCACAAAAATGTATGACATTAGTCATGAATGATCAATTAATCAAAATAATTCCAGAAATATTTATGGAATTTCCAAAATCTGTATGCTTCATATGCAGTAACTGTATTTACTGTAAATATATACCTTGGCTTTAAAATATATGTCAGTGTGAGTAGTTGTATACAAACATTTGACCTGATACAGAACAGTGCAAATTATATGGCACTATCAAATGTTTAATCTGTACATTTCTATAATCGAAAATATTCAAATTTATATTTTTATATATTGAATTATTTTTTTCATGACTGTGCATGGTTTCATGAACTTTTATGCATATAGAAAAAAACTACAATTTTGTGTTTTCAGGTTTTAGTTTTACACTTTGAAATTGGATTATGATTTTCGCAGTACGAATATCAGGTAGCAATGTTCCTCATGTTTCTGAAGAATGCTGTTTAAATGGTTTACAGAGAAAGTGCTTCATGATATTTCTTTCTTTCTTTACCCTTAAAAGAAACATAAATTCCCAGTTGCTAAGAGGTAGTCAGTTTTTTGTGAGCGTAGTCATAATTAACCTTCTGAATAGCAGGTCTGCTGTTGTCTCCTGTGATCATTATTTCCACTACATTTGGCTGTATGAGGCTAAGTGATCCCACTCTGGTACTTTTAGCCATTCTCTGATGCACTTCACCAACATCAAAACAGCTTTGTAATTTGTGTTTTGTTTCAAGGGGAGCTTTTTAGCTCCTTTGTTTTGAAAGCACAATGTCTTACTGTTGGCAAGCAGCTTTTAAAACCTTTTCAGACGCTAGAATTAAACGAATTTCTGTTTGCCAATACCTGACCTCACACAGTGTAATAAATGTACTGTAGTCATTTTTTAAACAGTCTGTGTGGCAGGTATCTCCTAAAAGTGCCAAAGCTCTGTAAATCTAAAGGAAACCCATTAATATTCACTAATGTACAGTACGTGCAACCCTTTTCATATTAAAAGTTTCAAAGCCGAGTAGGCCTGTCTACCTTATTTGTTTGTTAGTAGCTGATTGATCTGAAGATTTCACCCAGCTATTTATTGAAAAGAACCCATTGGTTTAGACAACATACTATAGCAAAAAAGCGTGATCCCCACAAACAAAAACCTTTTGTGCAAAAAAGAGTGCCCGCTGTTCTCATTGTTCAATATGCTTTCATATCATTTTCGTTGGTTCATGTTTCACTATTGATTTTGAAGGAATCCATTGGTTTGACTTTGTCATATCTTTGAGGATTATGAATACTTGAATCAGGTTCCCTAGTAGTTCAATCCTTTAGGCTGTCACTGCAGGGCATTCCTTTAAGCCCAGTGCATCTGGTGGCTCTTCTCTGTACTGATTCCATAGCAGCAATAAATAAGTAGTGGTCTAATTTTAACATTGAAAATTTAGTAACAGTATCCTCTAATAATATCATACAGTTTTAATATAACACCTCTATTTATGTCAACTCTACACTTATTTCTACACTTAATTCTGTTTTTTTATTTCCTTTGCAGCTTCTACAGTGCTTTTTATCCCACTTTTTTATTATCTTCTAACTTTGCTATCTTTTTAGCTATACCAGATGCTAGACAATTGATATAAAGTTGGAACTGTAGTGATCCTAATACAGGTCCTTGTGGTATGCCAGGAATTTAATCACCCCAGTTTGAACATTTATTCCATGTATTTAGTCTCTGTTTTCTATGCGTTGACCTGTTCTCAATTCAAATACATGCTTTTCCTTCTGCCTACTGCCTGCAGTTTGAAAATTAAGCTTTTTTGAGGAACTTTATCAAATGTCATGGTTCTCATAACTCTGTTTTCTGTCTCACACAGAATGATCTTCTTTCTTTACACATAAGTTCCTAATTCTGATTGTATATGTTTGAATTATAATTAAAATCAGACTTTGGTCTATAACATCTTCCAAACACTATGCATTTTAAATGAATTTTTATCACTTGTGTTTTACAGAGATTCTGAAATCCTTGGTTCACCTAAGTTAGGGTTCTTTACATTAACACTCTTTATGATGTGTTGTGGCGCACCTCACTCTTCAATCTCTCCTCCTTCTCCAGAACACTGTCTATTCACTAATCCTGTATTCTCCTTATCACTCTCCATTTGATGTGTTTCTGTAATACCAATTACCAATTGACAATCATTATTGTCTGCCAACGAAGATGTTTTATCTTGTTTATTTTCTCTAGTAGTCCTAGCAGTATAAGCACATAATAAACTAGTATTTTAATGTTTTATTTAGATTCTATAGCAGGTGTACTGTATCCTTCTTTTAAATTCTTGCTTAGGTGCTTTTGAATTTCTCTGTGATTTAATTGTGTACCATGTCTTTAGAAAATATTATCCAAAGACATCATTTTTTACTTTGCGGTTGTTCATTACTTCCTTCACATACAGTACTATACTGTATGTGTTTATGATGCAGTTCTTACTTAATGTTACATTTTAGTCTCCCTAAGGATCAATGTAAAGACAATATATATAAAAAACATTTTGATTTTATTTAGTACAGTAAAATATCCTCAAAGAAAGAACAATTTCTACATCATATTTATTCTGTTTAGGTGTTTAGATTGTCATAGAACTTTAAACTAAGAAGCATATTGAGCCACATTTAATAATAAATGTCACAGTTGCTGCTTAAAGGGTTGTTAGGTAGTATATAGGTACCCTGCCGCATCAGAACTGTGTGTGGGATTCTCATTAGCTTTATCTGCTATCAATTGTTTGCTCATTGTGCAGTTAAAAAAATGGTTTTAAGCCTTTTCCGCAGTCTGAAAACAAAGATATAGAGTATGCACGCTGAGCTTAATTCTAGGGTTTTTGTCTGCCAGTTTGAGAGTGACTGTTTTCCATTGCTGTCCAATCATAAGTTAGTAAGGTAGGCTTCATCCCTGATTCATTCTCTGCCTTAGTATTCTGCAGCTTTGTTCCAGGTCCAGTTTAAACCACTGAAGAGCAGCCGGCTTCATGGTCCTTTGTTTCTTTTATGATTTTATGTAAAATGCCATTCAAAAGAAATTCTGAGTGCCTGCTTATTTCCCATCTCTTCTGGGACAGTGTCATTCTCATTTCCCACAAAGCAGACACTTGATGCTTCAGCTAAAAGGGATGTCTGGTGTTAGTGGGTTTGGAGATAGTGACTGACAGGTGTACTCACAGGCACACACAGCACAGACTTCTTTCTCACTGTTAAGGGTCTCTCTTACAATCTGAAACTGCAGTAGATTCAAAATGATGTGCTTCCAGGTGGCTTTCATCTACGGTACGTTACACTCATATATACTGTACTTGTACCATTTCTGGATCAGTCAAGTCCATTAGTCAACAGTGACTGGGATCCTCCGAGTGGTTCTGCACAATTGACTGAGCGCTGCTAGAGTTCGGTGGGCTTATAAGAGCTAAACCATCCATAGCTATCTGCACCACTGCCCCTTTGACATGGTGGGGGCTTATAAACTAGAAGTGTTATCAATGAACTTCACTTTTGGTACAACGATTTGATCAAAAGTATCATAGATAAATGCATTCAAAATTTTTGGAAGCTTTTATGGAGTACAGGGGTACTAATCACCTGCCAAACATACCTTTGTTGAGCCTATCAAAAACTCTAAGCTCTTTTTTTTTCAATGAAGGAAAGCAGAAGATATAAAGGCTGTATGATTCAAATGGGTAGATGGCACTATCATTCAATTCCTGCTACTATAATAGGTGCTGCTGATAGAAAAGAAAATGTTTTGTACTTGGCAGAAAATTGAAAAATCTTTATTGGAAGTCATTGCTTAAGCTGGTGACATTGGTTGGTTTTTGTCAAATCCATTGAAGGAGTTCATTTAGTTGTTAAACTGTTCTTAATGTCCTGCTTTTAAAAAAATCGTTATTTTTGAAAGCGTGTGCAGTCGTTAAATCTGCTTCCATTGATTAAACTATCTTCAGTGAGCTGTGCTGGATTTTCCCCTTCAACATTTTTGCTCTCTTTGCCCTAGAAAGTAGCTACTATTCCTGTACAGTTCAACAATAATTACACAAGGACTGAAAAAGGACACTTCTACCTTTTTCATTTTTAGGGCTTAGCCAGCTGTCTGAGCTACATCATTTTGATGAGCAAACAGAGATGCCTCAAAATATTGGATGTTTACAGGCTGATGAATAAAATAATTTTAAATAAATTAATGTATAAAAAATCAATATTCTAGGCATTCTGCATTCTGTTTTAATGCATTAAAAACAATCTGTGCCCTCCCTTCTTTTCTCTCATTGTCCTTATCTCCTGAGGTACAGTAAGTCATCAGTAACCTAGATCTCCGGCTATGTTCAGTATTTCTTTTCCTGTGCTGAGCTCACTGGAGGAGGACCATATTGTGACAACAAGTGGAGCAGTTCAACAATATAATCAAACATTTTTCCAGTCAACTGCTAGAGCAATTTATTTGTGTGAAATATATCTCACGGCTTCTGTGTTTAGAACCAACCTTTTTTATTCTGTGATGAACTTGTCTGCAAACTTGCTCAAATCCAATGCACCTCAGAGAAATACCTATAACAGATATAAGTATGGAAGTGGTGTGATACATTTAAAACATTTTTAATTATATGTGTCTAGAAAACACTGCAAAATAATGTTTTTGTCCCCTCAAATGACTGTATCGTGAAAAAGGTTGCCCATGGAATAGTGAAGTTAGATCCACCAGTGTCCACCTGAGGATGCATTATTCAGTATTCTGAATCAGAATAAAGAATGTACAGTAAGAAGCCATGAAGGAAACAAATGTTGTTTACGTTGATACAGAATAAACTACATGGAACATTCCAATGGCCCCATGTGTAAATCAACCAAATTTTATCACTAAATATGTTTTTTTTCATTTTACAATTACTTGAACAGGCCAGCTAACATTCTAAGCACCCTGTTGATTTGTGATTACTTATTACCTTTTATTGTTCCACATGGTAAATTTGCTTTTCGGGTACTGTATGTACTGTAACACAATACACAAAATATTTAACACAACATGAACCCATTAACAAATAAGAGACTCGCATGTATAATGAGAAAGAAAAAATAAAGAAAAATACGCAATCCATTTTCCAAATTAAGCAGATTAATAGTCATGGGAATAAAAGATAACTTAGTTCTATGGCATTTGAATCTAGGTAGTCTATATTGAAGCCCAGATGGAAGGAGTTCAAATATACAGTGCAAGTGGTGGTCATGACAGTCGATGATTTTACTGGCCTTCCACACTATTTGTTTGACATAGATGTCTGACAGCTGTAGCTGTCATCCACCAATAATTTTGCTGGCTACTTTCACTATCCTGCTGAGTCTGTTTTGATTGAGTGTGTTAAGATTACCAAGCCAGGCTGCCTCAATGAATGTTAAGACAGGTTCAAAATAAGTTCTGTAGACTAAAATAATTGTTGTAGTACACACTACAGTGGAGGTTTCTCAGGAAGCACTAAGAAAAAAAGTTGTTTCTTCTTACATACTGTATGTCATCTGTGTTTTCCTCGAAGGTTAGCTTCTAATCAACAATAGTGCCTAGATACTGTATTTGTAATTGTTGACAATTTCAATTTCCTGCTCCTCAGTGACTATTGGTTTTGCAGCAGGTGGTTGCTTTCTGTAATCAATGATCATGTCTTTTGTTTTTGACACATTAAGTTGAAGGAAAAAATAGTTATTTCATTCAATAAAATAATATATTACAGGCCCATGATCAGTGTGTTAATCTTGGAGAAGACTGACAATGACAGAGTCATCAGCAAATTTACTGATGTGTCTGTTCTCAAAAGGGCTCCCACAGCTGTCTGTACAGTATAAAGAAATGTATAGAATAGTGGACAGCACACAGTCCTGAGGAAACCAAGCAGAAGAACAAAGCTGCTCTGATATAAGACCATTTACCCTTACTCTTTGTGATCTGTTGTTCAAAAGGTCTAAGATACAACCCACAATATTAAAGTCTAGATCAAAATTGGGAGTAATCTATTCACTAACAATTTTGCATAAATGGTGTTAAAGGCTGATGAGAAATCTATAAATACAAGTCTGGTGTGTGTCTTAAGATCTTCTAGATGTGAATATAAGAGTTTCATTAATGTGAGGCTAGCATCTTCAACTCCTCTTTTAGCCTTGGAGGAAAATTTCATGAGATGCAGTAGGTGCTCTGTCTGGTTGAGCACATGCAATTTTCCTAAATGATTTCATTACTAAAGAGGTCAATGCCACTGGTCTGAAATCATTTAAGATCTTGGGGAAATTGTGTTTTGCAACTGGTATAATTGTTCCCTGTTTCCAAATTTTGAAGTTCTGCTGTTCTGCTTTCTTCTAATTCAAAGATATTTGAAAATATAATGAAATATAGTACTGAACAGCACAGCACTTGACTTCAGTGCCTGCCCACTGATGTTATCAGGTCCAAGACTTTTTCTGACTTGTTTTTTTTAAAAACATTTCAAGTGTGTTGTGTATCAAATTCACCTTGGTGAAAGCAGTGAGCTTTTCTCCAAGTTCCCTGATTTTTCCATTACAGTCAAGCTTGTCGAATCTAACGT
Organism: Lepisosteus oculatus; assembly: GCF_040954835.1. Classification (NCBI taxonomy): domain Eukaryota; kingdom Metazoa; phylum Chordata; class Actinopteri; order Semionotiformes; family Lepisosteidae; genus Lepisosteus; species Lepisosteus oculatus. The sequence continues at coordinate 20,222,070 of NC_090702.1, read as the reverse complement.
AAATACTATGTAGCTCATCAGCAAGATTGTGTTTAATTTGTAACTTTTGTAGTGGTAATAGTTGTCAAAATGCCACCACCAAAGACAAATGATACCCCAGAGGGCTGAATAATCAATGCACAACTAACACGCTATGAAAAAGAGTGTCTGTATTGTAATAGTCTTCAAACAGACTGTCCAGGGAAGCATAAGAAAGGTTAACAGAATGCTTAGATGTGTTGTGAAAAGTGTAGAATGTAAATTGACAAAATATGTTAGAAAACCTTGCAATGCATTAGTAAGACATAATTTAGAATATTGTGTTCAGTATTCCTTTTCACAAAAAGAAGAAATCGCTTTCCTGGAATTGTCAAAAAAAAGTGACCCATTAATGGCTGGTCTAATATACAGGAACTACGTCTCTTCTCCCTTAAACAGAAAAGATTACGAGACAATTTATTCACTTTTTCAAATTCCTTGATGCCTCCAGTACAGACAAACCAAGGGTTTACACAAACATTTCAAAGGGAGACACTTTAATCACTTAGAACAGGAGACACAAAAAGTCATGAGGTATGGAATAAAATACCCCTTCAAGCTGTTCAAACTGACATTCTAGGTTCTTTTCAAACAGCAGCAGAACAAGATTTTAGGATGATATGACTAATTGCAATTGCTTGTAACCATCCTACTTTGCATCTACTGTACAACAATGAATGTAGCATTGCTGTCACGATCGTTACTCCTCCTCTTAAGGGCACTCCAGCCCTTCCTCATTTTTCCCCATTGCTTACACCTGTTCCCTTGCCCAGCCCCTCTTTAGTTCCACCTTTAAAGCCAGACGCAGGCGTTTGCCCGGTGCTTCTCATTGAATCCCGTTTCGTGAGAGCCCGGGGTCCTGCTGCATCTGGCTCCGTTATGGTTTTAGTTTCCTGTTCCTGATTCCCTGTCCCGCTGGTCCCGACCCGGTTCTGGTTTTTAAATTACTTGGGATGGGTCCCTTGGTCTTGGACTCTGCCTCCCATTTTGGATTTCCCTTTTGGATTTATTCTGGGATTGTTTGCCCTGGACTCACTTCCCCTGGACACCTGCTCACCTCGGACACGCCCCGACGTCTCCTGACCTACTCCTGCATGATATTTTTCCCTATTGTTTCTTCACCTTCTGGATCGTGTCGTCGGCATAGGGTCCTGAAAGAACTGTTCCTGACAATTGCAACATTTAGACCGATTACCTCAAATAATCCGGGAGAGATTCCCAGAATTAGACCGGGTCTATTTAGAATGAGAATGTCGAAGGTGATTGAGGGACAGGAGTTGTGAGTAGTGGTAACAAATGTAAACACCATCTTATTTTCATTGTAAACATGCTGTATGCTGTACTTAATAGAATGCCTTGACCTTGATGTCTGTTTGAATGTTCAGTTTTCCAACTCTGTCTTTTTTCTTGTTTGTAGTGCCATCGTGGGCCATAATAGCCATAGCCATAGTTGCTGTCCTGCTGGTTCTTACGTGCTGCTTCTGCATCTGTAAGAAGTGTTTGTTCAAGAAAAAGAACAAGAAGAAAGGCAAAGAAAAGGGTGGAAAAAATGCTATTAACATGAAAGATGTCAAAGATCCAGGCAAAAATACAAAGGAGGTAAAATTATTCTATTCCTGTTCTCTGTAACATTGTTTGACTATTGCTGATTTTTTATATTAACCTGTTTTTTAATACACATTTTACAAGCTTCTGTAGGCTGTATACTGTGCAGTATGGCCTACGGAAGGGCCATATACCATCAACATTTTAAGAATATGTTCATGTACTGTATTTCAAAAATTTCTGTGATCTAAATAATATTATATCTTACTTTTCTTTTTTATATTTTCTCGTGTCTTTAACTCGCTACTCTCACTGGTGAACTTTTCAGGCTTGGACCTGATGTAAAGAAATGTTCCCTAACACATATTAGTGCTTTCCCTTGATTGTATTTACGAGAGTAAAAGAAGTACAATCAGATCAAAAATGAATTAATGATGTGCGTAAAGCCCATTTATGGAAAGTGAGAACTAGAGCTAAGTGAAATTCAAATGAGAAAAGTTTAGCAACATTTTCTGCATTAACATTCTGTATATAAACTTTACGATTTGCACACCACTGTTGTTTCATCAATACTTGTAACAAGATATCTTTTGAATCCCATGTATTGTTGTTACCTCTGATTTCTTGTCATATCTTCAGTTAAATTTCTACAGTATCTCAGCACCTGCAGATATGATGGGGGATCCCCATCTGTTCCTGTGGAGACTTTTGATCTGAAGAAAATGTTATGGCATGGGTGTCCAGTCCTGATCCTGGAAGGCCGGTGTGTCTGCAGGTTTTCAATCCACTCAGGTCTTGATAGTTTGCACCTGCTGGTTACTGGTTTAGCTGTACCAATTCAACAGCTTCTTCCAGCTCTTCAGGTGCTGCTGCTATAAAGAGCACTTACAAACCTGCAGTCACTCGCCTTGCAGGGCCAGAATTGGTCCTGACAGTTCCTTTGTAAGAGTGTCTTAAACTTGAGTACATTTTTGGATGTACAGGTATCTAGATTGTGCGATATGTATATTGTATACCACTAAGCTAATAGTAAAAATTTGAGTCACTGTGCTTGTTTGTGAAGACAAGACATCCCGAAAGTATTTGGAATAAACCCTCCCTATATGTCTGAATACAGTACCTACTGTATACTGTATTTGTTGTACTTTACTTCTGTCTTTATCCCAGTAAATCCCAAAGGACTGGAACAAAATTAAGGGAAAAGATAGCAGTTCCCCTTTGTTATATAGGGGAAAAGGGAAAAGAAATATGTGAAAACAGAAGGAATTGTGTTTGAAAAAGAAATGTCTAACAATTTGTAAAACACTATCGATAGCCAACAACAAAAAGGCCACATTATAAAAGTCATCTTCAAAAGCCCAATAATCCATATTATTTTTTATTCAGATGTGGCACTTGCTCTATGGGATGTAGTTGGCACTGTTTGAGAAATAACAAGCCACAAATTGGAACACAAAATGCTAGGAATACAGTTGCACACATTATGTAAGGTTTTGACTGCTGTCATGTTTAGTATTAGCCAGTTGTATGAGTAGCCCTTAGTATTTTACCAGAAGCTGGGTTACACATAATGCCATGTGAAGTCTGAATACCATGAAAATGTCCTTTCTTCAGTGTATGTTGTTTCACCCTTGACTTTTATTACAGTGACAATTTCCAATAGCTGCACAACTGTTTCTGACAGTTTGGACATGTTTGTTTTGTTTAAACATTGCAATGAAGTACACTATGTTTGAACCTACTGTTCACCTGTGTTTAAGTGTAAAGCTACACTTTCCACAGGGACTTTTGGAAACCAGTTTCATTCCAGTTGGGAAGCACTGTTCTGTATGTTCTTTGGTTCTGCTCAAAGAATGGTTGTACTCATATGTGTTATAATATTATGTGTGGTATTAACCTGGAGAAATGACTGAAGTTAATTACATTAAGTAGCAAATTAATTGAGCCTTTCCTTTCAGTGAAAGAGGACGTTTTATTTTTTATGGACACTTTAATCTACTCCCAACTCACTCCTTATCATTTCTTTTTTTTGCACTGCACATGTATCAGAAGGGCTTACATTAACATACTACTGAGAGCACAAATAACAAAATCCAGGCAGTGAAAAGGGGCATTGGTTCTGAAACTGTTTTTTGGCACTATGTGGAGCTGTGTGATTGTGTTGTAATAAGTTGATGAAAAATATGAGAACTTGTTGCATTATTAACCTGCCCCAACACTGCAGCCTGCTAAGGAAATTTACAGTTAGCATATTTTCAGAAATTTAGATTTTCACAAAAGCTATTTTTGCTATTCTATTTATGTACTGCATTTAAAGCAGAGTATACGTTTTTTTGGCAAACCAGTATGTACAATGAGAAATTTCCATCCAAAAAAGAACTTTGTGGAGTGCAGTGGAAAATACAAGTTTTTATGTTTAATTCAATAATGTCTCTTCTTTTTGTTATAACATGTTAAGGTGTAATTCAATTTTACTTGGAAAAAAACTATTCCAATATCCTCTGTAAATTAAACATTCAATTCACTTTTTTTCTGTTCAAAAGATTTACAGCATAAATTGACTTTTAGAATTGTTCCTTGAACTCCCTACACCCACTGTAGCTGAAATGGTCGCACTTCTTCTACATTTGAGACTGCAAGCCCTCCATCACCCTGTATTTACATACACAAAAGCAAATTTACTAACAAAAAAGTAAAATAACTTGTGGAGAAAGTCTTTTATTTTTGTGTCCAAGGGCGTGTTCAAGATTCTAGTTCAAGTAGACTTCATTTGGTCCACAAAAGGGAAATGATTTCTAAACGGATTATTACTAATAACGGTTGGTGGTGTATCTCAGTATCTCTCTCTAATATAAACGCAACAACGCATACCCACAGGCAAATAATTAAAAAAAGGATATACTGTAGGCTACCTGGCAAATCAGACCCATAATCCGTGGCACTCAAGGAGTCATTTCTCATGGTATGCCCAGATTACTGTGTTAATACTTGTGTGTGGTTGTTTTAATTTTTGTTTCTTCCTTCTATGTCCTCCTTATCTGTGTTGTGTCTGATGACTGTTCTGGATTGCCAATGGCGGTAGGTTTTTGCTTGCTGTTGGACATTCTTAGCCTGCTGCTCTCTAACGTATAGCTTCCTGACAGCAGTTTCTCCTCAGTAAAAACATATGTATAATTATATATACTCTACAAACATGCTTATATATGTATAAATATACATATATAACAGTGACACGCTTCAAAAAGGATGAACCAAATTGATCTTCTCTGCTTATAGAAACTGTAGAAGTTTACTTTGCTGTGAAGGTCTGATCTTTTTGTACAGAAAAGGACCAGCTGAGACAGTATACTGCAAACTCGTTAACATTTAACAATGGGTATTAGCTATGAATTTACTGTTTCAGTGAGAGATGTAGAAGTATTTATGATTAATATGTAGTAAGAAGATACAATATCAATAATATGCAAGAAGAGAATTCTTCCATTCCTGAGATGAAACAGAGCCTGTTATTTAAGATACTGTCTCAATTTTCTTAGTTTGGCATTTTGCTTGAGGCAGTATAATAAACAACCAAAGGCATTTGACTTCAGTTTGGTACTTCTTCAGCTACAAAGATTAAAAGAGTTCATACTTGAGTGTCCATGCGGACAGTGCTTATTAATAGCTGGTTCTGTGCTGGATGGCGTGGTATGAAACAGTACTCTGTTAAAGCTGAGTAGCATCTAAAATCCACTGGGACAATTAGAACAGAGAACCTTGACGAGGGATTAGTTTGTAAAGCCACTGACAGCTTAAGCAGATTTTGTTCTTAATAATTTTATCTTTTACTTCTGCCCCTTGCTGTATATTCACCATGTGCCACTCAACTAATTTGTCCAAGCACCCTTCCCTGGAATTAATTGGCACAAATAGTTATACAAGCAGACAGAGAGAGAGAGACGTAAAACTCTCACACAGGGGTGATAGTAACCATTTCTTTTTTTTATCAAAACATCAATTTTGTTCAGCCTTTGCTTTCACTCCAGCAGCCTGGAATTAAGACAAAAAGAAGCGTATATGTCTTCCCTGTAACGAAACCTTCTGCTGGCATGATGCTTACAGCTTTCATACTCACGGTAACACATGCAGCTGAGGTCTAAGACATTGCAATTCTATTACAACTGCCATCTGGGGAAAACATTACTTTAAGCACCCTTTTGTAGTAAGAGAAGGCACTGCATGCCTGACCAATATCTAACATTCCATGAACTCTTTGGAACTGAATGAGCTTAGTGATAGGTAGTTTTAACTGCATGCTTTCTCAAACAGTTGTCTTCCAGACAAGATAAGTGGGGAACATGCTTACAGTAAATACCATCTTGACATTTCCCTTCTGATTTTTTTTTGTCAGATCATTTCAGCTGTCTGCTCGAAAATATATCCAGGGAATCATGTTTTGTTTAGTTTTTTTAAAGCTAAATGAATTTGCCTTTTAGAACCTTTATTGTTGTCTAGCTGCTTGGCTATTTTAAAACAAATCAAGAAGAGTCAGTTCCATGCTCAATGATAAAGGATTCTGTGCATGTGGTGATATAAACAAGGTCACTTAGTGCTTGCTCCCAGTAGCTGCATTTGAAAGGGGACTTGAGCTATTACAGTAGCGAAAGCCTGGGTCTGGCTCAGGTGTCAGGATATAAACTGACTCCAGTGGTCTCTGTTTGACTCTACAGCCTATAAAGGATGATGATGCTGAGACAGGGCTGACTGATGGAGAGAAGGAGGATGAACCCAAGGAGCAAGAGAAGCTGGGGAAATTACAATACTCCTTGGATTACAATTTCACAGACAACACAGTAAGTAACCTCTATCTGTTCTGACACTTCTTTTTATGAATGAAGAGGTTAGGCTGGGGGCAGCATCCGCATGAGGGCTGCAAAAGGAACATGTTGAGGTTAATTGCTTACTGAAACGTAGAAAGAGAAAACGCAATTTTGCAGCTATTGAGCCATCTTCAGGTGTGTGATTGTTATTTCTGTTTAATTATATACTGTGTACTGTGCATTTGCCAGTCCTGACCCATTCAACCAAGTCTGTGACTCACCTGACACAGGAGACTTCAATGGCACTGGATGTTCTGTGGAGATAACATGACCTTAACAGTCTCATCTTAAGCACTGACTGCTGGTAGAATACAATACAATAATCATTTTTGTCTGATTTCACAGATGTTTGTTTTGCATCCAAGTGCCTATGTTTTACACACAAAGACTAACAAAAAACCTACAAAAACTACAAATAAACATTAAAAAATAAATATATAGCATTACATGAAAGACATGAACCCATATATTGTCATTACACACAGCTCCTACAGGACTACATGCAGGTTACCAGAACACAGACCTTAACCTCCCCCTCAATCACCCTAAGCCCCTTTAATTGCACAATACTCCTCATTTTTGCACGTGAGCTAATTGCACTTGCCCATAAACCAATTCACCTTTATTGTGAACTCAAGTAATTTGATTGAATGTGGGATAAAGGAAATCCTCATTTTGTTAAAGTCTGCATTGATTGACACTAAAACATGTACACTTCATGACTTTTCCTAGGATTTTCAGTCTTAGCCTTCATTTACATATTTGTAAGAAGAGAGTCGCAGCGTGCGCCAGTTACCGTCAGTTGTGTAGTGTGACACCCTCAGTCAACAACTCAGTCACAGTGCTCTTAACAGCCCCTACGACTCTGGTTTGATTTTCTCGTAGCGAGTTGCAAGTTGTAGGGGTGGGCTCTTGCGTCTGCGACAGTTACAGCCAATGAGCGCTCAAACCGGAAGCACAATGTGTGCAATGCGGCTGCAAGGAAAGAAGAGAGGCGAGTGTTCTGGACTGTGCAAATGGAGGAGAGGCTCGTCGAACATTGGAGCCAGCACAGATATCTGTTCGATGTTTTGTGTTTGTCGTTTGTTTATTTTTGTGTGGTGCTCCTCCTCTTATTCAGGTGTGCTCCATGTTGATTGGCTGCCAAAATGAGGCGACCTCGTGGTACTTTCGAGGAGCATACGAGATTTGTAAATGTGATGAAAAGTCGTGAGGGAATTGTGTAATTAGTCTCCCCCTGCGATTCCTAGTTGTATAATTTGACACCGTCTAGGTCAGAAAAGGCAGCGAGATTCAGCAACTGCTGTCGTTAAATTTGACATGCTCTCCGACTAGAAGTTGTGTCGAGTCATGTAGTGTGACGCCGGCTTTATCTTCACTCCCCACCAACCTCTGAACCACAGAAGCAATTCCCAGCCATGTGAATCAATAATTTTGTTTTATATTTGTGCATTAAAATAAAAGGTTTCTCTTTTTACTTTTAATGCACAGATTACTGCTTCCTGCCGTATAAGTATGTCTGTAGTATGTTCAGTACTACACCTTGAAAGCAAACCTATGGTGGAAGATCCCACTACAGCAAAAGCTATCTACATTCAACCTAATTTAAATTTAGAGTGATTTATATATGTACAAGAGAAAATAAATGTCTTAATCCTGAATGCCATCTAACAGATAATAGAACCTCTGTCTGGAGCTGCTGTCTTGAGATGAGGTTGGCATTCAACAATAAACAAGCAGTTTAAAAATAATAATCTGATGTTTATAACAGTCAACTAAATTCATTGGCCCTGTTTGTTCCTTACAGTAAAATGGATTCTTCAACTAAATTGGTTAATACTTCCTGGCCGTCAGGCAGTGTACAGTCATTGTGTATAGTTCTGCAACCCAGTATACTGTAGAATATCATAGAAACACTACTTCATATCCAGTCATAACAATCTGGAAAAATCTTTACTGTGTACATGTATCTCATTTAGATTATCATGTTATCTGACATGGACAAAAACTGCTTAAGAAGGAAAATATGATGAAGGATGTGCAGTGTTATTTATGTCTTTTATGAATATTTCATATTTTGCATGTCTATGACAGTTAACACTGCAAAAACCATTAAATCATTTTTTTAAGTAAATTTTTCAATAGCATATACAACATGTAGTGTTTTTTTGGTCAAGGTGCATAGCCAACTAATCCTGAGCAAAAAAAAAATATGTGGCCCTAAATCCAATGAAGTGTGCTTAGTCCTGCATTATAACATTTCAAAAGACTCAAAACTGTGTCAGAAAAGCAGCTGGAGAGGTAAATGTAAATGGAATAGAAAGAATAAAGACTGGGAATTGGAAAATGCCATCAGCACGACCTACTTTTAGCGGCATGCTCTGATGGCTTCCTGCATCTTCAGGGTTCACGTTTAAATTGCTCTGAATTACCTGTCTGGGAGGGCTGATGGAAGATACTTTGAACCAGTGTGAGGCTGAACAGTTGTGCTCTGCCTCTGCCTTTAATAGAGGACTTAAGGGAGTAGCTAAGTCTTTCCTTTGCTTCTCCTACACAACTACACACAAGAGGAGTGAATTTATGAAAAAGGAAAATAAAAGCCCTTAATGGTTATGGCATATTTATTGTGCATTCCTTAAATTCTAAATACAACCTTTCAAGTTCAAAGCCTAGATGTGTGGCTGGTATTTCCCTGTTTATCTGTGAAATAAGTGTGCAAGGCACCTGATAAATTATGCCAATACTATACTGTATATCTTCAAACAGATCGAAACATTCCCTTTTTTGCAGAGGCTTTTAGCTATTCTGAATAAGTTGTTCTGTTGTAAGATCCATGCTGAGGTATTTCCCAGTACATGTATGCAACTGATCAATGTACTGGTTTTTTTCATGGGCAGTTTTAGAAAAAAGCCCTTTTATCACTCACCATGATTAGTATTCCAACTTTCACATTAGTGGGGTGCATTTCTAAACAAAAATCATGTGCAGCGCTCTGTTGACCTTTTCTAAATGGTCATACTCATTTTCTCTGCAAATAAGGTTAAGGAACAATGGTGTTCTGGGTGTTTTCTTTATTTTAAAACCGCATAATGTTTGTCTAACCTGCATACTAGGACTGCCTAGAATTAATCTCCGAGATTTCTGTTTCTTTGGACAGTGTTTCTCTTCCCCCACGCCTGTTCTCACATGTTCTTTTTTTTGTTCCACTCCTCTTTGTTTCATATTCCTGCTCCCTTCCTCTTTACCCCTCACACCCTAAATGTTGTGTTTTTCCTTCCCTTTCTCCTTTTCAGACGATTATAGTAAGAAGTAGAAGTTAAGTCCTTGGATTTACTTACTATAACCCTTATAATCATGCGTTTTCACAATTCTTGGGAGATAAATCTAAACCTCACAAGCTTGCTGCACTGCTATTTAATTCAATACAATCCCCAAATGCCAAACAGAGCTAGGATAAACTGTACCTCTGCACCACTAAGAGAATCCACTAGTATATAAACCTCTGCTGTTCTGGCTTCACTTTTACAGTCAAATATTCACTATTTTTTGTAGAATTCAATCAGCATGTGTCATTCAGAAATTCTTTCAGCCTACTGAAGATCACGTGTTATAAAATAACTCTACAGTATATAGCACATACAGTATGCATGCAGTGTAAAATCTTTTAAAGGATAACAACCTGTAATTATATGAAACATCACTTATGCATATTAGTATAAAAGTATATGTTATTAGAGTGAATGCACTAAATTAAATAGAATATGACTTGTGAATTGATTCATTTCTGATAGAAGAGAACTGTGGAGGTTCTCACAGAAGTTTTCTTCATGGATTTGAGTTTATTTGTTTATTAAAGTATTGAACCTAGTACCTAAAATATATATAGTCCATGCTTTATTTCTTAACCAAAACATGTCAATTATAGTCTTGTAATTAAAAGCACCTTAATGTTCTTGAGAAGGCTCAATTAAGATGGTCATTTTAAGATTAATATTATCAAAGCTGATTATATAGGAGTTTAGTGTCTGCTTCACCTGCTTTATTCAATTCTGTTCTGAGATTGTGTGACATAGTAGAAAGACAGTGAAGAAACAGGTGCAGAGTACTGTAAATGAGGAAACTAATTATCGCTTAGTGCTATGCATTGAGAAGGATGGGATCTGATGATCGAAGAGCTCTCTTGAGGACAGTGCCTGGCATCTGCCTTAGCATGCTTTAAAGCAAAGACGTTCACACTCTTCAGACATCTTTAATCCTAGTGAAGAGACAATATTCAGTTCTATGCACTGCCATAGAAAGTTTGGTTATAAATCACTTTAAATAACTCTTACAGGTTAATAGACAATGTCATCAATCAATGCTCTCTTTGAGAAATACAGATAATGTAAATTATCTGGGATTAATTATCAGATACAGAGTTCAAACTGGACATTTCCTTAAAGGTTAGATAGATACTTTATTGATCCCGTGAGGGAAATTGCAGAAATATATATAGTTATATCTTAAATGGAGTGAAGAAATTTTGCATTATATTGAATGTTTTGAAACATAAATCGTAGTTGTTAAATTCTCAAAAAAATATAATTCTGTGTTGAGTGAAAAGCCTATGTTTTATTGTATATGGCTGTGTATATTGTATATATACACATAGGCTTTTAAATGTTTTTTAAGTTATGCTATATAACAACAGAACAGTTGATTTGAATTTTAAAGCAACATAAAATGGCACTTTTTTCTGTTTGGCTATATATCTAATTATAAAATAATGGCTTTAATGCAAGTACAATAAAAATGACCCCTTTCTATTCTGAGAGCCTTCTACCAGTCTTTTTTACTCCATTCTTTGGGATTTTCTCCTTGGTATATTTCATGCATTTGTCATTATCTTTAGAAAATTAGTTTGCATGTATCATCAACTTTTATCTCAAAGATCTGTTTCCCTTTCTTTACTCAAGATGTCCTTAATTCCCGATTTGCTTTTTTTCTGAATTACCTGTACAGTATACTGTATGTACAGCAGTTGTCCTTATGATAGAAACTACAGTACAGAAGCATTGTAATTCATGAGGGATTTTTTGCCTTATATATCTTTGTTTAGTTATAGTGACTATAGTTAAAGTAAAAGTTTTCAATTGGAATTTACACTAATACTGTATCTACTTACAGTTGTATTTCACATACTGTATGGTTTTGTGTTTGTTGTGTGTACAGTATATACAGTACGAATTTCTGAAATTTAGTTGTCTGTACTTTAGACTTGTCTGCGAGGATGCAGGAGCTCTCCACAGCACTCAATTACTGGAACCTCCCAAATTGGAACTTGATGTCCGTGTGATAGGAATCTGATTGAGCGATTTTCAGAGTCCAGAAATCTGAAGAGTGCGATCTGAGACTGGCACGTCAATCAGTCAGTTTAGCTTCCTGGTGTGGCTGTCACTTACAGATTGACAAGACATTTTAGTTATCTGAGGAAAAAGATACTGACCTTCTCAGTCTTAAGACAGACTTGTTTCTGGTTTATTGTGAAAGAATTGAATTGTTTTTGAAAGGTGCAAACTGAAAGTCAAACTGCTATCATTACCCTTAGAGAATTGTAATGCATTGCAATGACATTCCAAACATAATGTGGAAGTCCCTAGTTTTATAAAAGAATCTGACCCTGCTTTCATTAGTTTTTGTCCATTCTATGCTTCATTCAACTTACTCTTTGTCTGTGGAGTACACTTTTGTACTTGTTTTTCTTGTGCCGCTGGGTACGTTTGAAAATGTCTTGACAGCTGTTTTTAAACTAGCTTATGAAAAGGATTCTCAAACCAGAATGCCAGAGGCTTTGTTATGGAGATTCAAAGGCACTATATGAGGCCAATGTTCCTCTACTGTAAGTACCTACAGTAGCAAAGGCTTTGAGACATCTTCTCAGATGTTGTTTTCCTGCAATAATTTGCTTGCCCTATCAAAACAAAAGCAGTCACATCAATGCCCTACATATAATGGGATACCCAGGAAGTAAGAATCAAAACAGTAAAAATCATACAATGGTATCATGGAAAAACTACTTTTTAATTGCACTTAATGTGGCTGGGAAAAGCAATCTGTGTAATTCATTTAATTAAAACACAGTAGGGCTTACAAATCCACTTCATATTAATGACAATTAATCCAAAGGTGTAAACCCCAGGTTGTTAATCGTCTATGTAAACAGCTAAAATACAATTCTTGTATTTTTGTTTGCAGTAAGTAATCTTAAGGTTCTCCTATTGTGATTTCTTCCAGCTCATTGTGGGGATTATTCAAGCAGCAGAACTCCCTGCTTTGGACATGGGTGGGACCTCTGATCCTTATGTGAAGGTTTTCCTGCTCCCTGATAAAAAGAAGAAATTTGAGACTAAAGTCCACAGAAAGACTCTCAACCCCTGCTTCAATGAGCAGTTTACTTTCAAGGTATGGTTTGAAAAGATCTAATTGAATTCCTGTATAGATTGTCATTTTAAACAAGTCATATAAAATACCTTTTGCAAATTGCGTGTGACAAAATTATATTAACTCAAGAATCAGCATCCCATTTCATACCTATTTATGTTTTTTACAGAAATCGACAGGTTTTTAATAGCAGATGGGGTTTTTTCCCTTTGTTTGCCGATCAGTAAAAATACAAAAATGATTAAAACCTGTTACATGATTTGTTCTTAACAGCAACAAGCAGCTGGTGCATTAAATGAACGTCTGTGTGCTTCATAGAAATAACATTGTGTGCCAAAAAGTAAACATATCACTGCACTCTAAAGACAGAAGCATTTATAGAAATGGATATTACCCCCAAATGAATTGATATTATACTGCCTTGTATATAAATCTAAAATTGCTACCCAGAGTGTGTAATTAAGTTATCAGTCTTACATTGTTAACAGAATACAGGTGCCTGCCTTCACTGGTTTATTCGTAACATATGCTGAGGGAAGGCTCAACATTTGCCAATATGGTTAATGTTAGCAAATTTCGCTAATGCAGCTGTGAGCAGTTAAAATAGACACATTTTAACACTGTTTCCAAGATCCATCATGAGTGCCTTCAGTATAATCAAGTGCAATGACATCAAGGACAAAGTAGAAGCCATGGTCTTATCTGTGTTCCCACCAGTTGCAACAATTTGAGGCCATATAGAAGTAAATCCTTACACATTTTAGTGGAGGAAACAGCCCAATCATAAGTAATCAGTCATCAAATCTCTTATAGAAAAAAAAATCTCTATAGTTATTACTTGGATTTCTGGTTGATAATGCTCCTAACATTCAATCTTACCAGCATGACATCTCAAAGAGCCAGACAAATTGATTTATCACAGTCAGACAGCTCACTGTGTGCCCTTTTCGATCCCTCTTTTCTCTTCTTCAGGTGCCCTATGCTGAACTGGGAGGGAAAACTCTGGTTATGACAGTTTACGACTTTGATCGTTTCTCGAAGCACGATGTCATTGGGGATGTTAAAGTGCCTATGAACACCGTTGACTTTGGTCACGTGACAGAGGAATGGCGAGACCTTCAGAGTGCTGAAAAAGAAGAGGTATGAAATTTTCTTAAGTGAAATTTTTTTTACACCACAAGAAGTATTCTTGAAAATCATTTTGAGGAAGAGAAAAACTCGTTATACAGTATAAGATATTTAGTAGAAAATCCCTTTTCTACGACAAAGTTACTCTTTCAACCGGGCAACACCTTCAATAAACCACCATACTTTAAATATTGTTGACTTTAGCTAGAATTACATTGACACATTTTTTTTTCTTTTTTGGGCATTTGTTGAACAATAACAAAAACATATAGTATAGTTTCATTATCTTCCGAAGATGAACTGCAAAAGAAAATATCACACAACATGCAACCTGCAGCTATTAATAAAAATTATATCGTATAAGGGAATCGTATTATGGAAATTCCATTATTACATGATTTGGAATAAATGGAAGCATTTAAAGTCATTATATGTGAATAATAAAATGTACATTTCTTTTGGCACTAAATTAACATAACTATGTTTTTCCCTTTCTGAAAGTGTAACCCAACTTTCTGATTTTCATTTGTTATTTTTAGTTCTTAAATGTAAATTCTAAATGGAGTAGTGGGCCTGAATAAAGCTGCCACATAATGAAGTCATTAGAAACAGCTGATAATTCTATGCAACAGGAAATATAATGTGTACATACATTGGACAAATGACTCTATTAGAGATGGAACTGTTGTATGAATTATGCACTTTCCTAAATATTATTGTACTATTTCTCAGCAGCTGCTTATCATCATTATACATACTGATTACTTTTTATGTAATTATTTTAAGTTGAAGAAACAAGTAGTAACAGATATGTCAATTTGATATCCATAACCTATACAGTGCTAATATTGAGCAATAATTTAAAATACTTGCCAAAATTAATTAACTTTCCATTTAAGTTAGTGGTATACAAAATGTTTTTTTATTTAAACAATGCAACTTGTTTAAATTAAGACAAGAAAAGGTATTGTCTATCTGAATTACTGTTACCCTGCCTTTTTATTTTCCATTCATTAGCGTACAGTATTCCTTAGTTAAACTATAAGTGAAAGAGCAAGTTAATCTGAAAGGTAGGGAAATAAACATCAATGTGATTTGCTTTAAATTCCAAAAAAAGTAATTTAAATGTATTTAAAATGTTATTTATTCTGTTTGAAACTAACACATTTTTAAATACATTGCAGTTATTGCTTTTCTTTACATCAGAGCAGTGGAAACAGACCTCTCAAGCAGCATTTTAAATTACATCCCTTTTGGGTTTAGATGATTTTCTTTACTCATGCAGAATTTTTATTTTATTTGTATGTGAGTGTCTCTTAATGCTTTTTCCCTCTGTTCTGTGGTGTCACAAGTAATATTGTTATTAACATGCTGATCAGAGTTAAATTAATTTCACTTTGTTTGCTGAGCTGCTTTAACCTGGGTGGCATTTAGCAGTATTATCGGGCAAAAGACGAATGAAGTCAATTGGTATAAAGCAATGAGATGCAATCATTAGAGCATAGCCACCAGCTGCTGCAGGTTCAGATGACAGACAGTTGAAAATGTCGCTGAAAGATTGTATTTTATTTTTTATGTATTTGAGTAATGAAAATATTTGTTGAATTTCTGAAAGAAGATTCTACATTCATTTCCACATTGTGATTAATGGAGAAACAAAGTTACCTTTCCTGGCTTAATCTATGACCTCAAGTACTCAGTAAGAAGACTCTGACTCTCATCAGTTTCAATGAGTCTGATGTGTCTTATTATCTGAGAGGCAACTGATTGAAAGCATTTTTTAGACTTGATAACACTGAAGAGGCACTTTGGAAATGGACTAATGATTGCAATGACTTCCAATCTCCAGTCCCTGTTCACCAGAGAATCTTTTTGAAGTACTCCTATTTATTTTTGTTTGTTCCTGTTTTAGATTTTTTCCCCCTTGTGAATACTTAACAAGAATTAGGACAGTGCTTGGTAACTGGGAAGTCCTCTTTTTTTTGTAAATCTGTTTGTGGGCTGTATGACTTCAAAAAGCTTAATGTAGCTATTGTGCAGGTAACGGTGAATGAAAGACACCAAATACACTATATTGAAAGTGTGTCATGCATTAATTAAGCTAATAACATCCCTGCATGCCTAGTGCTAATTTTGACAAGCATTCAGTGGCTGCAAGACCTCAGTAATTTTGAAAGAGAAGTGAGTGGTGGGGCCCAGGTTATTCATGAACAAAGGGTAACAGTGGACAGACGTATACTGCCAAAGTGCACCAGTCAGCTCACCACACATCAGCTATTAGTGGAAAGGAGTACAGAATTACTGAAGCCAATTCATAGACGGAGATTATTAGGACGCTAAGACCGATAAAGGCAAGGGGGAAATCTGGCCAGGACACAAGGGTAACAACCTTACTCTTTTCAATGACCACAGAGTTTTTGGTTTTATGTGTCATCCAAGGGACTGCCCCCCTTTTTTACAGTATAGTGTCCCCATCACTATACTGGGGCATTAGGACCCACACAGACCGCAGGGTGAGCACCCCCTGCTGGACCCACTAACACCTCATCTAGCAGGAAACATAGCTTTCCCAGGAGGTCTCCCATCCAGGTACTGACCAGGCTCACACTTGCTTAGCTTCAGTGGGCTGCCAGTTGTGAGTTGCAGGATTATATACTGTAGATGCTGGTGATACTCCAGAATCATTATATACTGTGTATATCCATTTATTCAAAGTGTGAGACAAAAAAGGAACAACTGCTGATCAATTAACTGCCTATTTCAACTTAGAATGTGAGTATCCAGTTTCAAAAGCAGTCTCCATCTACTGTAGCAAGGCATGTTTTTGGGTCCAGTGATGTCAAGAGTGCAGGCAATCAACAACCAAGTGGAGAAATATGATATGGTCAGATGAATCATCTTTCAACATTTTCTTCTTAAACAAACAAATACACATGTAGTGCCAA
The DNA here is from genome assembly GCF_040954835.1 of Lepisosteus oculatus. NCBI lineage: Eukaryota > Metazoa > Chordata > Actinopteri > Semionotiformes > Lepisosteidae > Lepisosteus > Lepisosteus oculatus. Next base: position 20,205,155 of record NC_090702.1, on the reverse strand, counting down.
CCTGACAAGCCAGTGGTAGTTTCTATTTAAGATGCTTCATGATCATCTTCACCCCAGGTTGTAGCAGTTTCTTCCAGGATGACAGGGCCCTCATCCACAGAGCACATGTGGTGAAGATGAGACTGATATTTTCCATACAGTACATCATGGCTTTTCTTGGTCACCAGATCTGATACATCAGATCTGATATATAATCAAGCAATTCTGGGATGTTCTGGAACAAAGCCAGCTTTCTCACACTCTGTCAACCAGGCATGAATTGATTGATTTTCTCATAAAGAAAGGTTGTACTTTGAAATCCTAAAACAGTAACAAAGCTTGAAGAATCCACATTCTTCCTGCAGAATTTCAGATGCTGGTAGTCCCTGTGCATTGGAGTGTTCAGGCTGTTCTGGCTACACGTGGTGGCCTAACGTGCTATTTACTGTAGTAACTTTATATTAGTCTTTACTTTATTTTGTCCACTATCTCTATACTGTATTGTACATTTCTATTAAGAACAAATTACGATATAATATCATAGGAACTGGAGTCCAATCAGACAAATGAGTTTGGAGTACCAGACTTAACTACCACTGTCAACTGTACAGTATGAAAGTAAATTAAGCCTAAGCGTAATATTAAATAGGGGGTTAGATAGATGGTCCTTGACTTTTCATTGTAAATTAAATTCCCTTTTCTGCCTGCTATTATTTGTTACTTACCTTCAACCAACATGCTTTGACTCACATCAAAGTCTGAATCCTGCTGTGACTGATGAACTGTTCTTTACTACATGAACCTTCTGCCTCTACAGTCACACTCATCTCCTCAATCTAGTGCTTTAAATTGGTCTGCACTGTGCCTCACTGTAAGATGGAGTCCTTTGGTGTGTTACCTCCTTCCTCTTTTGCTAGACTAAGGCTCCTAAATTAAGATGTCAGTTTCCTGCATAACCCTTCATGTTTGTAATACAGATCCTTCATTTTAGCCACTAGTCCATCCGTTTATGTCTCAAATGTGCTGTTGAGAACTATATAATAACCCTCATGGAATTCTGCCTTCCTGGTCATTTATTATTGTGAGTATTAACTACTCCTTAGTGTACTTTTACCAGATTTCCTGTCCTTAAATTACCTATTTGGCATTTCTTCTTCAGTTTTCATTCAAACTGCTTTTTCTCACAATTTATATCCTTTCCTCTGCTGTATTGGTCACACGCAGATCATTAATCATCTTACCTACCCATTCCAGTATTCCTGACTTTAACATTTACAGTTTGGTCATTATATTTTAATGTTGGTGTTGTGTGTTGGATGAGGCAGTACATTTCCTTGTTCTGTGTGAAGCAGTGAATTTAGTCACCCTATCTAAATCCACCTATTATCTTTGTGAGCACAGAAACAGGCATTGTGATAAAACTGGGTCATTTGCCACTATGAAGGATGTTTGTGCTTTTTATTTCACTCCCTCTCTGGGATGCCAGTTATCTTATACTGTGAAGTAGTTTATCTTCCACAATAGACTTCTACCTCTAAGACAGTTTAGAGATTTATCAATTCATTTTGGATTTCAAATTATATTTGTATTAGTGATAAGGATGGTAGGGATGGTAGGTGCTTCCTGAAATTTTTATTAAATTCTCAGCTCCCCAACGAGAATTGCGAGACATTAATAAGTTGATTCGTAGAGAGCATCTGTGATGGTTGAGTTACTGTATGTGTGATTCAGGGTCCAAGAAAAACTAACAAAACCACTAAGCAGAATTGCAGTCAAAGCTAGGGTCAATTCCAGGAGAAAAAAACACCATAACCAAAGACTGGAGCAAGCGAGAGTTAAAACCAAAGGGACCTATCACAGTATAGCAAGTGCTTAGGCTGAAGCAAGCTTCAAAACTAAGCAGTGACTAAGGAAAGAAGTCTTCACGAATAATGAGAAACAGGTGTGGATGATAAGCATTAAAGCAGCATTGAAAGGTAATCACAGAACACTTCTGCTGCAAGAGAAATATCGTAGCTCATAGAAGGTAGAGTCCCAGAAGTGTCAGAAAATCCAGATCCAGGGTTTGAGCCCCCTGCTGCACAGCAAGGATTTTTTTTTTAAAACACATAGCAGTATTACAAACGTCTTAATTTTCGCATACAGGACCATGTAGATCTACAATACTAAGCGATTTTCAATCACAGGATGCAATTTTCAAGAGGAATCCTCCCATTTATCTAATTTAATCCTGTCATGAAGGAAAAAGTGGAAATATAAAGATCCATGCTGCTGAGGCAGTTACCATTTTGAATTGGTTTACCAGGGATAATCCCCTGATGCCCAGTTCAGACTGCAGTTGAAAGAATGGGGCTGTCTTTTATCTAAGCAGTGCATACTGTATGTACTAATGGTGGTAACTTGGCAACACACTTCTGTTTATGCACTATAGAGTCTATATAAGTATTGTGAGAACTGAGGAGCAGCTTTATTTTAAGAGCTCTTTGTTCATGCAACTTTAGACAACATTTAAGAAATCCACATACTCGCATAAGGGTAACACTTAGTCACACTAGTCTTATTCATCATGTTTTTAGACTATGAAAGGAAAACAGGGCACCCTGAGACGAGCATGCAAACACCAAACATAAGACATCCAATACTAGTCTCGAACCTAGGACCCAAATTCTGTGAGGCAACACAAGACTCCACAATGCAGTGCTTCCCTTTAGAGACTAAATGTATACGTAAAATTAAAAAATGATACATAGAAATTAACACAGCATTTAAATACGTAGTCCGCACACTCTGAGAAAAGAGAGGATTATGGTGTTGGAAAAGCTGTAGACAGCCAGATGTCATTGTTGGTTATTAATTGATGCTAAAATTGTTGCAGCAGTTAGACTGAATGCAAATGGACAATTTATAACTTGTAAATATATTGAATTAAAAGCATAATGTTTTGTTGTTTTAACAAAAAAGCGTTATTTTTTAAATTATTTAAAAAAAGATTGTATTTTTTTAAATCACATTTAACTTCTTTCACTTCTAAATGTGCTCAGTTTGAGCATTCGTGCTTTGAATGAAAATATTCACTTGACAAAATGGGCATACATCATTTCTAATACAGCCAAATGAGACATCACTGGAAGAAGGGGAATACTTTTGCAAGGCACTGTATTTACCGCATGTTATTCCTCATCATCAAAAGCAACAATCATGCAGGCTGCAAGGCTCTGAGAATCTAGGCTTAAATGACAACTCATTAGGATTTATTACATTGTTATCACATAGTAAGCTGAGCTTTGAAGCAGTTTTCAGTGAGGTGTACAATTCTTAGTGACTTAAAACTGTTGACAGTCATACTTCACATCCTAGACATGCTTCAACAGCTACAAATTGCATCCAGCAAATACTCTGATAAGAATAAGTTCACATTGCCCTGTCACAAGCCCTGTCTCACAATGTATTGTCAGCATATACTGTACAGCACATACAGCAGAAAGGCTCCGTTGTTGTCAGTTGTAACGTCTAGTAGAGATCATTCCACATTATTATTAACAATTAACATTGAGTTTAAGTGCAAAAATAGGAATTGAAGAAACGGAACCCAGATAAAATTCCCAGATGATACTAGATCTTGGCCTCACTCCCAGAATGGTACTTGCACTTTGTCTCTATTTTTTGGTCCTTTAGTTTGCCCATATTTTCGAGATTGGAAATGTAATACCTTTTAAAATATTTGGATGTACATAGCACCAAACATCAGTTGCAGTTCTGAATTATTTAGAACTACTTCCTCATTTCTTTAGGTATTTATGATGTCATTGTTTTTCTCTTGATTTTAAAACCTAATTAGAGTGTATGCGATGTCAATAATATCTTTGTAAAGCAATAGACAATATGTTACATAAAATGTATTTTCTTAAATTGTGTGTACCTTTTTCAAGTGCATTGTATTGCTAACATTTTTAATTGCACAATGAGTTAAAATTAAATAAAATCTATGAAACGTGCTGCTTTTTTAATTGCAACATGTGATCGTATTTATTATGCTAGAAGTGTTAATCTGTTGAAGAGTAACGTGTTTCACCAGAAGGCTGGAATTACATAAATTGCTCTGGTTTAAATTAGGAAGTAAAATATGTGACATTTTCTTAATACCTCTAAAAACTGATGATTTTAGTTAATACTCTTACTTGAGCAGTTAAAAAGAAACAAGTATTTTATTGTGCATATCTAATGAAAATTACTGAAATCTATGTCATTTAATCTTTTCTTTAATCTTTGCAGCAGAATTATCTTTTGTTTCATTAAAAAAATAATTACAGAGTAGGAATTTGATCGTGAAAAATATATAATTAAGCAAACATATAACTATGGCAAAACTCCAGATTTAATATTCATTAAATTACCTTCAGTTTTAATTTTTCTGTAGATGTTTCCTTTTAATAATTAGCATTATCCAGATGTTCGTTTTTGAAGGCCAGTAAGCCATGATGATACCAATGATACTAGTCAGTGTTAACATCTCCATGGTCTAAGAAACCTCGGGTAACCAATTAAAGTTTTTGCAAAGCTACAGTTTCTGCAAATTGTACTGTAAGATGATTGCTTCCTTTAGTTGCTCTATATGTTGCATACTGTATATACTGTACTGCATTCAATATACATCTAAAGGAGAAGGAAACAATATATGTATCTTTCATTTCAGCCCAAAAGTCTTTATTATTATTATTTTTTATGTTGGTATGCCAATTACAGAAGACAATGTTACAGTACATTCCCAGACACCTGCTGAAACACTCTCTTTTCAATTGGGATGAACATGGGTGCAGAGGTGATTACTGGCTGCCCAGTTTTGCTGCCGTTGTTTAATCATTTAATTAGTTATTATTTGTTATTTGTTTTGTTATTGCTACAGAAAGTTGTTTCTATTTTACATTTCAAGTAACAGGACTGTAAGAGAAGGTTTGCAGTAATACAAAACATGAAGAAGAATTGATCTAGGAGTAGGATTACAAGATGGCAGACCTTGTTTCAGGCTTAAGGGCTTAAGACAGAATATAATAAAATAAAATATAATAAAATCTGGGATGGCAGGTTTCGGGGTTTAAAAGACATTATCAAATCTAATGAGTTACTTTTTGCAAGAGACTTATGTAAATAATACAATAGATTAAAATAAGAATGACATTTGTAATATTACAAACTTTAGCTTGCTGTCAGGGTGGCCCTAAAAATACAGTCCACGAGGAACCTTTCACTGTGTTCAACCCCTGACAAATCCTGTCGCATTGCCACAACTGCTTCCCATAGGCAAACAAATCTAGGGACCCATGTTTCAAGTGTGCATTGTGGTAGAGAAGTGCTTCAGTCCAGTATAATTCTGGTGCTCTAAGCTACTTCATATGGACAGATCATAATGGGTTTATCTTAAACTATGGAGATACTAGTTTATGTCTGATGTTGCCTGATTTCCTGTACTGTTGGGAAATCTTACCCACATGAGGGTGAATTCTTCATTCTACGGGAAATGTGAATATGTCCAAAGAGGCAGTGCTGCGTGGAAGGTGTAGCTTGGCGGAACACCTTCACATATTGACTCATCACTGCATGCTTTGCTGCTTCATACATTTGGATAGAGATCCAGCCGTCTGAGTGCTGACTTTAACACAGGATGAGAGTGTAATGGGTTTCAGGATCTCAGTTGTCTTTGCATGGAAGATCACCGTGCTTCACAACTGCAGAGGCAAATTGCTCACGGGGGATAGCAGCCTGGCTGGAAGTTCCTCTCTGGTGGCAGAATTCACATCACTCTGAGCCTCTGTGAAACCAATTTGTTCAGCTAAGATCAATACACTGCTCTCCCTGCAAAAGGTTTTTGAAACTTATCAGGATACATTTACATAAAGGAGAAGCCAAAAAATCTTAAAAAGGGTTTTTCATTATTTTTTTTCAAGACCATCTACTCTTTTCGGTCATCTTATTCTACAGAATATGTGTTTCATATCCTTTTACGTGACTTCAAAGCCAACCGTTTCTTTTTTTTTGTAGCACTTGAGCTCACTATTCCATCAGAGAGGTGTTTCTGGAAAGATCTGTTGCAGGTTTAATGTGAGGAAAGTGTTTTAGGGCAGTATTGGATAAATGCATTAATGGATTATATACTAGGATTAATGGGATTCACATGATGAGAACTGATATAAATGCTTGACAACCATACTCAACTTTAAGAATGTTCTTAAACACAGACCACACAGAACCACACTTCTCACATTTGAAAAGACAATGTATTAGTTCCTCCATTTAGAGCTTTGTGAACTACGCAAAGAGTAAAACAAACCTAGCCCCCAACCTCATCTAAATCCCTTTTTTACAGACCATCCTCAAACGTGAAATTTTTTGAGTGTGGCTAGAAAACATAAAGCATGAAACTGTAGTTTTATGTTTATGTTTGATTTTTGGTTTTCATTTATTGATCCACCATATTATACTTACTGTATACATATTATACAAAACCTGTTCCAGACACCCAAAATTCTTTGTGTAAGGAAGTGCCTACTGACTTCAGTTTTAAATGCACTTCCACAACCTTCTTTAAGAGAAACAACATGGTAGGCAGTACATCCCAGTATGGGCAGAGTGTTGTAACTCACTGGGAGTAAGCTTTAACCTCTAAATAGAGGAACATAAGAACAATTACTAATGATACTGAGCCATTTAGCTGTTTATCTTGCGTGTTTTTTTTCTTTCAGTAGCTAATTGATTAGAGGATCTCATTCAGAAATCCATTTTAAATTCACTTCCCCAAATTTTCCACTTGTGCACTTCAGTTCATGTTTCATAATTGCTTCTGAAGAAGATACTAGATTGTATAATTGTGATATGACATCCCATGGAGATTTTAATTCTGCATTTTTATATGTACAGTATAAACGTTGTATTTATGTTTTAGTACCCCATTTTATACATTATATGATAATACAGTAAATTTAACTGTGACAAAAAAAAACTCATGGATTATGGCTCTTTAAAACAAGGGTTAGGCACTGGGGGGGAAGTATAGAAAAGTAGAATAAAAGTCAATACAAGCTCAAAACAAGTGTAAAAATATAAAACTTTGCACTTGTACAATACTGTAATTGCATACTCAAAGAGAGACTGAGGTTAAAATGTCTCTGCATTTAAGACCTTGTCATCCTCCATTAAAACTTGGTCCAGATGTTCACAAATGTACAGTAGCTGTAAAAGTGCAATTTTGAAAGTTTAACACAAGACAATGTTGGTGTGAAACTGTTTTGTTTGTTTTTGTCACTAAAAAAGTTTTGCGATGTTACCTGAATGGTATTTGGAGGTGGAAACCCTGAAGCTCATTTTTGCAAGGAGTGAAAATGCTTGAAAATCAACAAGTATTGTTCATCTTTCAGAGAAAAAAAGAATATGATCATGTTGCATTATCAAAGTAGCTTCAATATGAATATATATTTATGTCCCGAAGACATATTTGGGTCACACCACCGCTGCTTGAATCGCATATTTCCTTGCTTTTTTCCTGTCGATTGGGACGATAAACTTTTATTTCCCGTTTGTTTTCACAGCAAGAAAAACTGGGTGACATCTGCTTTTCCCTTCGCTATGTGCCTACTGCTGGTAAACTGACTGTTGTCATTCTGGAGGCAAAGAACCTGAAGAAGATGGACGTGGGAGGCTTATCAGGTGAGGAATGATAGGGCAACTTAGAGAGAAGCAATCTAAACTATCACACTCCGAGATGGCAATACAGACACACTGTAATCCAGTCTCAGCTGGCAGCCTGAGATAAGTATGGGCTTGAACATTCAGTCTCCCAAATCACAGGAGCCCATTTTGTAAAGAAAATAGTAGTTGGCAAAGACTCTTGATGAATCTGGAATCTCACACGGAAAACCTTCATTATACATTCTGATTGCTTTTTTTACATTTTTTCTAATGGTCTGCAGATGAAATTTTAAATAAACGCCATTGCTCAATTTCACCCCAGGTGACCTAAAGCTGCATGGAATTTGCATTAAAGTAGAGGGAGAAAAAAATCCCTCTGTATGTGATGAAATTATTGTAAGGCATTGGGCTCTTGTAACTAATTCCTTTTTGAATCAAAAGCATTGAGCTCTTCCTTGTAACTCATTTTTCCTTGAACCAGTCTCCCTTAATTACATGTAAGGGAGCTTTCTTTTTTGTTTCGTTTTAATTGTTTGGCCACAATTGCTTTGTATTCTTTAAATGTCCACGTTTTCAGAAATCCTCCATGTTCATATCTTAATTGCAAGGCTTTCAATCTACATTAAAGGTTCTTGCAGAATTATTTGAGGGCACATGATGTTAAATTGTCTATATTGTGAATACTGTGCTCTGCAAGCTGCAATTCTCAAAATGCAGTTGTTTTAAGCCCAAATCATAGAGGGATTTGCAGCAGGTTCCAAACACAACAGTACTGCATCTGCTGTCGTGTGTGAAAGCGTAGGTGATAGCATAAGAACGGCTGTGTTTACTGTGCTCTGGCTGGGTTTGTTCCCATTAAAGCTTTGCGTGACAAGTTGTTGAAAATGATTTATTCAAGGTCACAGTAAACCTTAACAGTCTAGTCCCCTGAGAGAGTTTGTTTCTGAGAGAGCTGCACTGTCCCTTTCTGCCATTTTCACCCATGTGATCCAGAGTTACTGAAGGATGTGCCAATTAGTCCCCGTTTAGGAGGCGCAGCTGGGTGACAAAATAAATTGCACCTCTGGAAAAACTATTTTCTATTGAAATGAAATGTAATCTTTTTTTTTCTTAAATGCTTTTGCGCTGTATTCTACACTGTGAGAATATACAGTATGTGAGACATGGTTACAAAAGTGTAAGCATTTTGAATTTGTTTCCAGCTGATGCTGTTACTAAGTACTGACCTCTGTGTCTTCAAGTGTCACGGGTTGTGGCTGGTGGAACGCATCTTTTTTTCTCAGTCACGTCCTGCTTCCAATCCATCAGAGTACAGAAAAAGAAAATGATGGATATCAACCATTCTCCCAAACTAAGCCTTCCTTACTAATTGTATGAGTTGCAAAAAGCATATCTGTTTAAAATGTTACATGGAATAAAATGCCTTAGATGGAATTTTAAGTATGAAACTAACAAAAATAAATGCATGCTGTCCCTTTAAAAATAAAAGGATCGTAGTGAAAAAGTTATACAGTACTCTTGATGACAGGTGCCTGTGGGTTTTTTTTTCAAATGTGGCACTGAAATCACAACCCTGTTTATATACCCTGTTTATTGCAAATAAATATCAGACTCAGTTTCCAGGGCTAAATGAAAGGGTTTCTGTCAATATATTATTTGCTTGTAAATCAACAGCAGTCTATTAAGATGTTTTTAAAGGCGAGGAGCGATGCACTATAACTGGCTTTAGCTACAGTACAGCAGGCACCGTAGCAGCTGGTGCCATAAGCAATGAATCGACTCTCCTCAATTATGAGCTGAGCTCAGTCAACCTTCTTTTCTTGGTATTTTCCTGGGCAGGGCTTGCACAATTGTGTAAAATTGCTTGAAGTAGTGCGGTGCGTCTGTAATATGAATGAATGTCTGCAGGGGATAGAGGTGCAATCTCTGACACACACTCACATACATATAAAACTCTTCTTAAGTACAATCTTACAGTGTTATGTCATGACTAAGCAATGAAACGGAAAGACTTGCATGACAAAAAATGTAAAAAGTAGCAAGGGATTGGGTGAAGAATCCTGCAGAGTGCAGGAAACTGTACCTTGTTAAATTTCTAAAAACTATGGAACTGGACAACATATGGAAGAAATTGGTTGAGAGTCAATTTGCAAAGAATGATAATTGTTGTTATAATTTGTGCTCAGTTCTGAATTCAGTATGAAATTGAATTAGTTCACCATTAAATATAAATACAAGATTGATTTTGTATGTTACAGTATTGTATCCAAATTCATAATCCTTATCAATATTTTCTCAGAAAGTCTGGGCTTTGCTAAATTTACATATATATTTTTTTACTATTCGGTTCCCATTTTTTGTGGTATCTCCTTTCTTGCTGTTGCTAAAGAGGCAGGTTTGTAGTTTGTGAATAATACCAGAAAAACTGGCAAAAGCACGTGGGTCTTAAAAAACACTTAACACTGTCTGCAACACACAAACACCCTTTCCTTGCACTTATTTCCACCAAAGTTAACCTTCACCTCAGCTGATTGCTTCTCTTATTCGGCTCTAGTTATTATCATTTTTTAATTGTTCACCACACCCCAGTTTATTACTTGTCATGCACCAGGTCTGTCCTGTAACTGTCTAACAGTACAACAAAGCTAAGGCCACCAGGTGTACAGTGTTTGTCCATCAGAGCTGTGAGGATAGTAGATTGGAACTTTGCTGTTCAGATTTCCATATTGATTAGACGTGTTAATTTTCATGAGTCTGCACTTTAAAACACATAAATAAACTCGGATCCACTTGTCCCTTTCGTTTTGTTTAAATCTTTGCATTTCAGTAATGCTTTTTTACTGTCAAAAGATACAAAAACACTTTACACATTAGAGGTCTCACCGTATCCTTGGAATGCAGGCATTATGAGTTCCACTACACAGCAGAACAAGTAGAGAAGTGAGAAACTGCTTCAACATTTGAATTAAGGAGGAACATTAGAGAAGTCAGACAGTGCTCTCCCAGAATGGGATTTAGCAAGGACACCAAGAATAACACCTCTGCTCTTATGAGGTTTCACAGGATCCGTAACAATCACATATTCAGGGTACTGGTTTTACCTGTAAACTAAAGAGCTAAATACCGCAACACACGGAAGACACAATATTTCCATTTAACATTGTTATACTTTATTGTATACTTTGATGGATAACAATTGTCTGTAGGGAAATCTGTAACACTACAACTGCTCACTTAAGTATAAATGTTAGAGGTTATGTATCAGTAAATGGTACTCTTACCTATGAAACACAATTACTAAATGTAATTATGCTATATTTCCAGTGTGCTCCCAGTTAATGAAAAGGTTGAACTGTAAACACAGGTCAAAAAGGATGTTAGAAAATCTAAGAGAAAAATCGGAATATTACAAAGGAGGCTAATAAAAACAACAACAACAATAATAAAAACTTATTTCATTACTTCCCCCGCAAAAGAAAGCATTTAGGATTTAGTAAACTGTAGCCAAGACAGCAATGGAAAACTTGAAGATGAAAGGGAAATGACAGATGTACTAGAAGAGTATTTCACTCAGGTGTTCACTACGGAAGATGCAGACAGCATGCCTCAGGGTGCAGAAGGAAGTTATTTATTAAACAGTATTTGCATAGAAGCAGACATGTTTCAAGTACTAGAAGAGCTGGAGATAAATAAATCTGTAGGCCCAGATGGCATCTTATCAATTGCACCCAAGGAAATGAGAGATGTTATTGTTTAACCATTGACTCAACTCTTCAGACAGTTGCTCAAGACAGAGATAGTACCCACAGACCACAGAATAACTAATGTGCCGATCGATAAGAAAACAACTGACACAAGTAATTATAGACCAACAAGTCTGACATGATTTCAAATGATGTAAAGTTATGGAAAGTATTATGAGAACTAAATTAGAGGGTTGCTGTTACTTACTATCTTACTACCCAGCATGAGGACAATGACATTGTATACCATAAAAATAAATATATAAAATAAGTGCAGGTTTAATAAGGGAGCCCAAACAAAAAACTGCAACTACTACACCACCTAGGCTAGGTTATATACTATAAGCCCCACCCCTGGTCCTCTTGATGGACAGCTGAACCTCCATTTTAAGGGGTGGGTCAGCAGGCTCTGTAACTTGACACAAGATGGTGGAACAGACGGATATGAGACACCATTGTGGACCCACAACAGGTAACACATAACAAAATACAACCATACATATAATATAAAAATAGCATAGCAATAGATTCTACAAAAAGAACTACATGATAGGCCACAAGGCCATGCAACAAAGGCCTAGCACAGCCTTTTGTCACAGTTACCTGTATGGATATAACATCCTAAGGAATAAACAACATAGAATTTTGAATAGGTAGGTCTTTCCAAACTTACTTGCTGAGTTCTTTGAACAAGCAACAACAATAGCGCCCACACACAGCATTTGATTTGGTCTATTGAAATTTTCAGAATGCTTTTAATAAAGCTCCTCATAAAAGATTTGTTCTAAAATAAGTGCTTGATATTTGGTAAAATGTGTGCATTTGGATTGAGAATTGGTTAATAAATATGAAAGAGAGTACAGATAAGGGGTAAATGTTAAAATGAGGGTGATGTTATTAGAGTAGTACAACAGGTATCTGTACTGTATCTGTAGGTAAAATACAGTAGAATGGCCTAACATCTGTCAAATTATGTTTAATGTAGATAAGTGCAAGAGTTTAGATGCAGGTAGTAAAAACATAACCTATAAATGCCGAGCTAGTAGAGGCTACTTCTGAAATAGACGTGGGTGTCTATATTGACACATCACTCACAGGACTTCTTTCAGATAAGATGGGAAAGCAGTAAAAAGACACAAACCAGAGGACAGAAGTTGAAACTAAATGGACGTGCATTTAAAACTGAGAATAGGAAACGTCTTTACCTAAAGTGTTTGGGAGTATGGGACAAGTTATCCAGTTGTGTGGTTGAAGCCAATAACTTTTTCTTCTTTCAAGAAGCTGGATAAGATTTTTGTATCAAGAAGCTACTAGCTACCAGATGAGCCAAATGGCCTTTTCTCATTTTGTAACCTTTCTTACATGTACTGTATGTTCTCATGATGGATTTGCTTGGTAAGGAAAAAAACACTCTATTAACTTTAGTTTCAGGGGAGCCTCCATGATGAGATTTATTCACATACAAAACACCATCATTTGAAAGTATTCTGCAGAATTGAGATGTTTTATTAATTATTCAAATTAGTTTTGAAATATCTCATTTAAATGCCATCATCAGATTAGTAAGACACAGTCATTAAATCATTTTTATACCCATTGGGTTATGATGCTTTTCTGTAAAATCCCCCTAAGTATGACTTGATGTAGGACTTTTATATGTAGAAACTTTAAAAATCTTAGAAAAAAATGAATTCAACCTACTTTTTATATTTGTATATATGTATAAATGTATTATTGGAAACTGAGTGAAATAACTGAAATGAAGCTAAACCTAGAGAACGGCACTACAATACCGATGGGGGTGGAGTGCAAAATCACAGTTCTGGAACAGCAAAAACAAAAGTAAATTAAAGAAGAGAGAAAATGTTCATCTGGAACAGGAGACAGCACTTGGCATTTCACTCAATCTTCCACCTCGCAAACAGATTCTCCCAGCAGATCATCCAACAGCAAGAGGTCCCTCAGAATCTGAAACAAAAAATGTCAGTAGCACTTCAATCTTTTCTTGCCAATTTCTGCTTTTTCTCATCCCATCATATATCTGATATTTTTTTTCTAGTCTGCCATGGCATTATAAGATGACATTTCTCTCAGTAAAGAGGTGCTTTTTATATGCAGTATACAGTATATTGTTACAAATGGGGGGTTACAAAAATGGTGAATAACAGCAATTGACCTAGTGGCTTAGTCAATAAATAAAATAAATAATCAACTTGTAAAGATTTTGCCAAGAACATACCCGAGTGGTTGGTACTGATAGAGGCACATTAATTTTTTATCTCTGTGAGAGCTTTGGTGAAAAGAATATTAATTCAGGCAAACTGGATTATACATATTGTATAGTACAGTATATTTATTAACAATGACCATACACACACTACATACAACACCTGTATGTGTATCTGAGACCTATGTTTAGACCACCCCAGACTGCTACCAAGTATTTGAAGTATTGAAACAAGTTAAAGGTTTATTCCATGGTGAAAAGAGAAGAAAGGAAACACAACTTTTTTGGCTGTGGAGCCTTCTTCAGGTTGTCCTCTTCTTCCATACCCGACAATATAGTGTTCCCATCACTATGCTGGGGCATTAGGACCCCCACAGACCACAGAGTGAGTGCCCCCTACTGGCCCCACTAACACCTCTTCCAGCAGCAGCTTTAGTTTTTCCCCAGGCGGTCTCCCATCCAGGTACTGGCCAGGCTCACACCTGCTGAGCTTCAGTGGACTGCCAGTTGTGAGTTGCAGGGTGATATTGCCAAGCTTACAGTGACAGCTATTACACACTTTATCTAGATTCTTAGAGACACTTCCTAGCCACCTATAGCTGTAGCAATGTGAACAAGAAGATACCAATTCCATGCTGAAAAGAAGATAGATTTAACACATTTCTGCCATTGAGTTTCACACCAAAGAAGGCTCAACCACCAAAATGTTTTGGTTTTGCTTTCTATTTTATATCATGGAAATATAGATATGTACAGTATACTGATATCTATTTAATTAGCCTATTGCTTTGTCTTTATTCCTTCTGAGCTAGTATACAGTAGATCTACCCATTAATCCTTGAGAACACAGATGCAAGGAATCCCATCTGAAATCAGCAGCAGTATTAGTTTAGAGTCTAACTGGAAATGTGCTGGGTCTGGCATATTTGTCAAGGATGTTTACACTGGACACCATCCAGCATCATTTTTGTTTCAGTAGTTTAGTTATATCCTAATGAGAGCGATAAAGGGAAGAAATAAGTAGAGAGTGTTTGTTGTGATTCTCCTAGCAAAGGAAATGGCAGTCTAGACATAAAGTTATTTACAATAAAATAATTGTAAAACATAAAGTTTATGTATACTTGATGTATACTTGTTTATTGTTTCACAAATAAATTCAAAATTCCATTGAAACATTCTGTGACTCTTGCAAGAAAATATACCTTCATAAACAAAAACATTCATGAACATACTTGAAGTTACCTTGCATTGGAAAGGAAGTTTACATTTAATCAGAGTAGCTCCAGTATCAGAATGGAGCCAGCAGCCATGTCACCCTGCAACACCCTGCTAAGCAGGTGTGAGCCTGGTCAGTACCTGGATGGGAGACCTCCTGGGGAAACTAAGGTTGCTGCTGGAACAGGTGTTAGTGAGGCCAGCAGGGGGTGCTCACCCTGTGGTCAATGGGGGTCCTAATGCCCCACTATAGTGATGGGGACACTATACTGTAAAAATGACTGCTGTCTTTCAGATGAGATGTAAAACTGAGGTCCTGACTCTCCATGGTTATTAAAAATCCCAGGTTGTCTCTTGAAAAGTGTAGGGGTGTAACCCTGGCATCCTTCACTAATTTCTAATTCCCTAATAATCCCCCTCTATGAATTGGCCACATTACTTTGTTCTCCTCCCCCCTCCCCCCCTCCCCGATGGTAGGCGGAGCGACTCACTGGTTGGAGTATTCTCGGTTGCATTTTATGGCAACGTCAGCTCAAAGATTTGGCTCAAACCACCAAATGGAGACGGGCATGCTGACAAGCGGACCCTGCTGATGCAGGAATAACGCTAGGATGGGAGAGATAGTATCAGTATCAGTATCAGTATAGTTTAGTCAGTTAGGGAGTATATATACAGTATTGTATCAATTTGATCATGTTCACAAGAGTATAGATCCTTTAATATGGTTGAGTGAGGTGTTTTCTTAAATATCTGCTTAAACTACATATGTGCTTGAAAATGTTATTGTGTTTTTGTGTCAATATTATGTAAACCTATTGTGACTTATAAATTGGTACAAACAAAACAAGTTTCTCAAACCAAAACCCAGTGTCTAATGCTTTTGTTTGTAAAGAACAAGCTTAAAATGCAGCCTCAGAAGAGCTGTGCAGGGAATTTGAGACAGCCATTGCAGTTCTTAGAAATCCTTTTGATTACAAGATTCCCAACAATATTCAATCTGCTTTTCCAAAAGGGTTCCCTTGAGCACAGAGTGGAACATAAACAATAAAGTTAGTAATGAACAGAAATTATAAATGACAATCATATTGTCCAAGATTTTGAAAAGAAGGGAGAAAAGGTTAATTTCAAAAGCAGTTGAATGAAAAAAAAATGAAATACATTCTTTTTTGTTGGCATTTGTTAGAATCCCCAGCATTCTTGCACAGTAGAAAATGTATTGTAAATGTTATTTAGTATTTTGCAAAAATGCACAGCTGGTGACAATATGATCTATGGCACAAAGCTGTTGTTCATTTCGTGTTTTTTTACGGTGCAGCATTGATGTCTACTAAATATGTCTGTGGGTCAGTCAATTAAGGTTGCTGTGTAGATTATTAATAAGAGACATACGTTTTTTTTCTGTACAAATGAAATGGTCAATATCGTGATGTGCTGAAGTAACAGTGAAACAGACAAAGACTAAAAAAAACTTTACTAGTGTCAAACCAAAAAGAGTCATGTAGCCAAATTCATAAGAATCTTTACATACACGGACGCATCTCATACTTCAGTTTTACACATATGAAAATGTTTCTCAGAAGCTCTGTCAGATGACTTACTGCAGTAGCCAGAAATAATGGAACATCGCAGAGCTCAGTTTCAAACCCCTTGCCTGTTGCAGGATATTGAAGGAGGTGAATGCCTGATTGGCAGAAAGGTCAGTCACATTTAAGAGACCAATAGACTGAGACAGGGTGACATGATGTCATCCAGCTAGGGCAACAAACCCTGTTTGCTAAATTTCCCAGGGAGAGTTTTAAATTTTCAGATACGTGTAAATCATTCTAAAGCAAAGTTCAGAAGGTAAACAAAGAACAGGGTCTTAAATCAACAGAGGTAGCTCTTATGTTCATAATATTTTTCAATTATTTTTTAGAATATCCATTAAGCCTTTAAAACACTTTTGGAAATGAAAATGTGGTGCATGTAATGCACCTTAGGTTTTGTCTTTGGGACAGTAAATGTTCTGTCATTCTCTTGTGTTGTACTACACAAGCTAATGAGCTGTTTTATTGCTGACTGATGGACCTTTCTGAAGTAATCATCAAAGAGTGCAGGGATCCATTATTAAAGAGCTCAAACTGTCCTCCATCACTCATGATGGACAGAAACAGAAAGAATTCCACATTTAGATATTTTTTCTTATTACGTGTAAAGAATTGTTTAGTTCAAGAGTCTGTAAAATAGCACCAGTCTGCAGATTTAAATAAAAGCATCATATACTTTGTGTTTGCAGTTGAGCTTCTAGGCATTTAGCTCCAATGACTGATTTTGCTGAAAAGCAGAAAAACAATTTGAAAAGGTAATTGAAGATTGTGGGTTGTTACTGTCTCGGTTTGCAGCAAAATGCTTGATGCCGTTATCTGAATGCCTTTGAGCTGTGTAGGTAAGTGGCCCGTCCTAGTGATTAATGTTGTCTGAGGAGACAAAATAAAAAAGGCAGTTATTTCATTGCAATATTCATCTATGGATATTGATCCATATAAAGTAATATAGTTGTTCCTTCTCTGGGCCCCTGTTTTGTATATTGGAAGGTTGTACTTAATCTTTTCTTGAAGCTCTAAAATAAATATTGTTACCCAAAGTTTAAGCTATTTTCACTTAAACATGTCTCTCTATTGTGACATCCATGAATAGTTCACAAAAAAAATCATGGAAAGGTATTCACACAATATATTCACAATCAACAAATTATTTTGCTCCTTACGGTCAGCAAATGATCTAAGCTTGTAATTGCTGATTGCTTCTAATTACATTACCCAAATGGAAGGTGTTTGTTGATGAATGTTGCCAAGTAGCTGATTTTGGCACGTCTGGTGCTTGTCAGAATGCATTGCCATGTACCACATATAGGGTTTGATCCATTGCGACTTGGTTGCGTCAGGAGTTGTGTTTTCTGACTGTGTATTTGTGCAGATATTGATGCACCCCGGAGACTGTCTAGATGGATAGATCTGTCACAGCTGATGCTATGTTTGAGGTGTGAGCTAGCTGCAGGGGGCACCCACTGTCTTACATATTATTCAGTCACAGTAAATTCAGATACTTAACTGTGTGTGAAGTTCTTACATAATTTCTACTGAATAAGGCATAACAAACCATAATCTTCAAATAACAAATATCACGTATACTGGAGGCTTGTAGTTACAATTTTGCTGGTATTATTTATTTTTTATTTCTTAAAATACCACAAATCAAAAAAGTACAATTTGATATACAGTATACAGTTATTGTCATGTTACATTGACATTTGCTATTTGGACCACGTGAACATGTAGAGAAGTGTCAATGAATATGAAAACAAGTTATGATGCATAACATTAAAAGACAATGAGAACCTAAATACTCTGCACACTGTTTATCATGAAACAGTTCTGTACAATAACCCAGCAGGACATAATGGCATCTTCTATCTGGGTATGTAAGAAAGCATTTCTTTCAGAAGGTATCAGAACTGTAGCATGTCCTCCTGTCCTCCTTATTGTAGGGGATACGTTACTGAACTGTCCATAAATAATAAAAAATCCCTATATTGTACTTGGAAAAAGCTCTCCTATGCCACATATACAGTATACCATGGGTATACCTAATAGACCAAGATAATCAACACAAATATGCCATGTATCACAACAGCATGACACACTATACAGTAATTATAATACTGTACAGTGTTCTGTTTTAAAAAGAAATATTATAAAAGTTAATATTAAGCATGTCCCTTTACTGTAAGTGAGCACAATAATCTTCAGGAAGATGTGGTGAAGTTTGAGAGAGGTGTGGTGGGTCTTCGATCTTGTCATGTGATGGACAAGTGAGAACTCACAGGCGTAAATGTTGAACTGGGTCCTAGAGATCGGCTGAGAAGCTTTAGGCTTCTGAGAATGTCGTTGAAGCTTGAAGTATACCAGATTTGGACTGACACCATGTATATGCAAAACCACAGATGAGGAGGAAGCAGTGTGTGATCAAATTAGAGCTTTGTAAGACATTACCAATACTTTGGCAAATTTATAATCTATGTTTCTAGATTAAAAACAAAGTAGTATATTTTCACAATAAATGGTATCTATGTGATGCATCATGTATACAGCCTTTTCTATTTCTTACCCATTTCTTTGTAAATTGCTTATTCTGTTTACATAAAAGTGGATATATTCTGATTATCGTATTTAGAACTGTTGAATGAATGCTAATATAGTCATTCACCCAGTTTCTCATGGTAGCTCACTCATCTGTTGTGCAGTTTCCTGCCTGCTCTGCTTTCCTTGCACACACCACGTCTCTACAGAGCAGATGAAAAAATAATTCTGGTGCTTCCAAACAAACACTGAGTTTGGGGTGAACCAGCTGGCATCATTCAGGAATAGTTCAAGTAGGTAGCTGCGTCAGCATGCGTAGGCTGCAAAGAAACGGGTAACTGGTTTATTCCATGCTGAAAAGAAAGGAAACACAACATTGTTTCCTTTCTTTTCAGCATGGAATAAACCCATTACCTGTTCCTTATCATTCAGGAATGGTGCCCTCAAGGGAACTTATTATTTATTCACCCACATGCTGGCCACTCCCCTTTTTTCATTATTTTCCATTAAAGTGAAGTCATGTTTTTCACAACAACTGTCTGCGGCTTACTTGTTTCATGTACAGTAGTAAATCAACCTTTAGGAATTCCACAGAAACTTTACGCTCTGCATTTTGCTGTCCTTGCACTTTCTGCACAATCCTTGTGGGATGCTTACATGTCCTGTGCTGTGTGTGTAATTTCTGAAAACAAACCATTTTTATTTCCATAATCATCTTTGGCAATCTAAATGATTGTTCAGATCTGTTTCAAATCTATTTTGTTCAAAGATCATCTCTAAACAAGAGCTAGTTCATTTCATACGAGTTTTAAAACTTTAAAAAAAAATGCTTTAAAACAACCGTACAGCAGCAAATTGATTTTTAAAACTTGTTCGTTGTATTTAGTTTAAAAAAGAGTTTTTCCAACTCTTTTGTGCCAAAAATTCATTTCTTCAAAATATTGTTCACTTTAAGATTTATTTCTGTTGTCCCTGTTTTCCCTTGAAATATGTGAAATTATGATTTGAAAAGTTCTCAGAATTCAAACAGTTTTATTGTATTTCACTTTATTTTTTAGTCTATTTGGAAATTTGAGTTTGAATAACCACAAAGATATTTAGACAAAGGTTCTGGCACCTTTAAGAGAATTCAATCATTGTTTAATTTTAATCACTGTTTAATTGTATCTACTTTTATCTTCATCTTGGGTTTTATTTCATGTTGTAGTTTTAAACTTAATTTAAAAAGCAAGTTAGAGCAACTTTAAGTTTATTGTGACATGATAATCCCACTGTCACTACTTAAGTTGAGGTGTGTGGTCTGTGCAGGGACACACTGCTGTACGCAGTCAAAATAGTTTTCTCTTCAATTGATCTTTTTCTACTGACCCTAGCCCAGAAATCCCAAGTGCTTCTTGATTGAGGTTTTCTTTTGCTCTCATTTGCCAGTGAGTGATAAGGTAAAATAGTGTTTTAAATACATCACAACCACATTAGAAAGGAAGTCCTTATCAGGGGTCACACCTATCAAAAATGCATGCATGGGAAGCAGCATGACAGCACTGCCACTGGAGTTTGTGGAGGTTGATACCCTGTGGCTTTGAGTGCATTGACATTTGTCACTGCTCTGTGAGTCACCCAACCATAAACCCAATTATGGGACCTCATGTGTGCTACAATACAGATTCATTTTAAGTTTTTATGTGAGGCATTTGATAACAGTGACATCCACAAAAACAGGACATGTAATTTATGTAACAGACCATAAACTGACCCTGCTGATGTGCTGTACTACAGGACATAGCATTTAATAATTGCTGTGAAGTAAACGATTCAAAAAGAAGTAAACAAGGGGTCATATAATGAATGATACAGATGCAAAGGAGATGGAATTTTCAGATTGTATTAAATTATATTTGAACAGTCTAACTGTAAGTTAACATTTTTCCATAGCAAGGAAGAGGTTGTTTCAAGTAACAACACCAGAAAAGGTTAATAGATCCTGTCACTGGTGGTGCTGTTAGAAGGACTCTAAGGAACCTTAAAAAAACATGGAAATAGACTTCTTTATAAACTGGTCCTGTTTAAAAGTTTATACAACTAAATTTGATCTGTTTTGTTGTGTAACTTGTATATTTATGCTTCCACATCTAGCTGTTTTACAGAAGCAGGATCCTTTATTTTACCTTCAAAGTTTGTTTAGAATTTATAATGGTCCTTTGTTCACTATGCATGACATCTTTATGATTGTTTAAAAAAAAAATATATATAGTCTCTAACCAAAGTCCTACATATAGTGAAAGTCACGATTTTGTCTAAAGAAATGCAGTAGGTTTTATCGTATTATATGACAGCTATACCCTGAAGAATATGATGTTTTTTCCAAGTTTTTTGAGTGTTTTGCTTTTCATACATATAGTCCTAAATGAAAAATAAAATGTTTTGAAGCCCAGCTAGCTGTTATTCTTCATTATTCCTCTCTTCTCCCACTTATGGAGGGTATTTTTTTTTAGATTTTTTTTATTGTCTGTGTGACTAATTTGGCTTTGATCTTCACAACTAGGTCGGCATGTAATTAGTTTTAAATTGCCTCAGAAGCAAAATTAAGATATTCAAATTCACTTACAATATGAGTTCTAAAGGTTTGTCCTATCTTCCCTACAACACGTCTTAATTTTCTATAGCACCGTGGTGCCTTCTGTCTTTTGGGAATTTAAAATTTTAAGTACATTTGCAAAACATAGGACCTGCTCCTCTGCCAGCTGAAATTTTTACTGTAAATATAACATACTGTGCCCTCCCAAGTATTTACAAAATGTGTTTGTTCTATTTACAGTGATGAGTTACTGCATACCTGATAATTCTGTGAATTCCAGAAATAACTAAACCTTTGACATTGTTAAAGTGTTCTTTTCCTATATTTCTGAAGACGAGGGGGGTTCCTCATTTAAATGTGCCAAGTGATCAGAGAGCACTTTCTGTTAACTACCAAGAATATGAAGCAACTAGCTGTTATGTTTTGTGATGTGGACGGGTTATTACTGAAATTTTTATGCAGCTGGATCAGTTGAATTTCAGACAGTGAAAATAAAAAGCAGAAGAAAAATAAGATAAAATAGAAACAGTCTCTAGAAATATATTATATCTATATATCACAAGGAACAAGCAATAAGTTGCAGAACAGCTCATTGAGTGTAATAAATATGTACGAACAGGCAGCTCTATAAAAGGTTGTGTCAGAATTGGGAAGAAAGCAACCAGATTCAAATTACCATTATCTAAGTGCATTATACAAAATGGCTGATGCATTAGCTTTACTCCATGCACATTAGCGAAATGCAGGTTCGTTTAACCAGTTTTGTGAAAACACCTGCGGCATTTCATCTCTAACACCATTTATCATTTCCCCATATCCTTTTCTCGTTACGAATGAGTAACAAATTGTAGTTTATCTTTTATCTAATGTACTAAAATGAACCCACTGTGAGAGTGCAGGTGCAAACACGGCTGTTTATCTGGGTATTTCTCTCCACAGTCCTGAGCCTTCTCATCCAAAAAATAAATGCCTTACAGTGGAGAAAAAATTATATAAATAAAATCAGGTATTACTTCCAAGGCTGCTGATCCCAGCTATCTGCTCTTATTGCATGGTACAGTATGTTGTGTTTTGCTCTTTTATAGTAGTAGCAATACTTTATTATTGATATTTTAATAAGACATTTGAGAGTATATTACCTCCTTTTTAGCTGGCCTCACTGTGCTCTAGGACGCTCTGTGATCACAGGTTAATACATTTCTAATTGTGATTAAAAATAAATTATTATCATTCAAGCCAAATAATTATTAATGAATTCCTGACATGCAAAAACCATATATTAAGGTAAACGTGCACATGTAATACCTTCACCCTCCGAAATAGTTGGCAGGTCTTATTAGCTGAAAGGTTTTATCGAATGTAGATTTAAACATATGCAGCTGCAGTATGTGAACTTGAACTGAATTAGGGGGATTGGCAGTGGAAAATCATTGTTCATTTCTTTTTCCATTCCGTTTGCGAACACAAGCGAAGCTCGGGCTTATGAGATTTCTTGGGTTTCTGCCCATCTGAATTAGGGTGACTGGCAATGTTTTGTTCTTCAACAGGAGGTACTCAAGGAAGAAGCTGGACTCCTGTGTGGGTGAGAACTGCTATGGTTCTCACTGCTCACACACTCCTAGCTGAGGGGCCTCAAGCTCAGCCTTAGAAGTTGCTTTCTCTGATAACGTTCCCCTAATCCTTTTGTTATGATGCCTGCCCCTGGGAATTGAAAAAATATATAAATGCAGTACATCTCACTGTCAATATGCTGGTGGGACGACCAAAAATAAATTATTTCCGCTGCTATTTTAGTGCTGAAGACGGTAACAGGCTTTTGTTTGAATTCTGGCTGCAATCATGGGCTTAATGAACTCTTCTTTATCTGCAGTATTCAGCTGATGGTATCAGGAACATTAGAATAAGTCTACCTAATAAGTCTATAGAACCTATGGAATATGTGGGACATTTTCCCCTCCTTTCGAATAAGCCCTGTCACAGGCGTTTAAGTGGTTTATAACTGTGCTGCTGTGTGAGGAGAGAGTTACACTGTGGCCTGAAGCATTTGTGTGGGAGTTGGAAGTTCTGTCACAGATCATTCTTCCAGCAGAAAATCTGAAGTGGAAGCAGCAACTTCAGCCCTGATAAATTTCCCCTGTCAGGCTCCTGTCATTGAATCGTGCTAGACTGTTAATGGGATTGTGGTAAAGCCCTAAAGAAAAGAAACAAACTTTGAAAAATACTGTAGCAAGTAAGCCTTATTCGAAAACTGGGCATTCCTCATTTTATGGTTCACAGAACACCTGCACTACTTCCAAATTTAAACTTTTATCTACTGCGTGGTAATTGTAATGTAGTAATTTTACTGCGTGATCTGATTTAAATGCTTGGTATCGTATTTTGTAAAAACTCCTTCCATCCACCCATTCATTCATTTTCCATTTTACAGCTTTATCCAATTCAGGGTTGCAGGGAAAGGGGAGGCATAGCCTATTGCAGCAAGCAATGGGCACAAGGCAGGGTACAACCTGGACGAGATGCCAGTCCACCTCATGACAGACAACACGAACACCAGGGACAGTTTTCCTACAAGTGTGTCTTTGGACTGTGTGAGGAAAGCAGAGCACCTGAAAGAAACCCACTCAAACCCAGGGAAAACATACAAACCCCACACACAGTTGGCACCCAGGTCTTATTTAATAAGTCTAATGTATTAAATGAAACAGAACACCTGGGTCTTTTTGTCATGGGGTGAAATATTTAACAAAATAAGTCGTAAAAACAGACCAACATACCACCCAGTATACATGTACCCTTACCAATGGGGCAAACGTGAGACTGACATACTGTACAAATCAACCCATGTTAACAAATAAGCAAAATATAGTGCACAATCTAAATGCCTGTCAGCAGGGGGCAGTGTGATCCTGCATTAAGAACCAAAGACCTTTTGTATTGTCTTTTCATGGCAAGGAAAGTGATAGGAATTTATTTCAATAACAATCAGGAAAGCAGAAGTCATGCATACATTATCTAAGATTTAAATATAGTAATTCCATAACTCTTAGGACTGACAAAAAGCAAACCAGTTTAGTAATCGATTCTTCCCAAAAGGTAACACTGGGAGCACTCTAGACCAAGTCTTAAGCATTGACCCATACCTCCAGTGTAGAATTTCAAGACATGTACAGTGTCAAAAATGATTCTGCAGTGGCAGGATTATCCATGTAAATAAGAAAAGAAACAAAAAGACAGCCAATGACTTCCAGTGTTACACTTCACTTGTCCCAATATGTTTTTGCCAATCTGTTAAGAAATTAATTACCTAGAGTGTCCTTTTACAGCTCTGTGCCTCAAGGAGTCTTAATCTTAATTCTAACATATTGATCTAAAACATTTATACTAATTAGCTATTAAGGGAAAAGCCAGGCAAAACTGTGCATTATTAAAACTGGTTGAATTTTTGCAGAATCTCTTTAATGTAATATTCTTGCCTTCAGTTAAATTGGCTGGAAGCTCCAGACATTCCCAGCTGATTGTCTCTTCTAAAAGTACAAACAGTTCTGCACTGTTTGATTCCTAATATGGTAACAACGGAGAGTTCACTGTTAGTTCCAAACAGGGCCTCTTCAGTCTGTGGAATGCAGCGTGAAAGCTTTCCTGTAGAGATAAAAGTGTTTATATCAGCTGAAATACAAGGCTGAAATGGAAAGACTGCAAATTTAAAGTGCTGTTCAATGTTTTAACAGTCAGGTTCTCCTGTCAAGATGAATTATTTTTTAGTCTAACAATAATTGCCAACAATTAGGTTAATGCAAACCACTGTTCATTAATACAGCAAACAAGCTTTCAATCTTTACATTGCCATTAAAATTAAATGTATGAATATTGTGGATAGAGCTGTCCTGATATGCATGATTCCAAACGACAGTCAGCCATAGCTTTTATTTATTTATTGGAGAGAACATTAGGAATCTTGAGCTAGAAGTATTGATTCTGTGTATGTTTTGGTGGTCATTTATACCCACCTGTCTTCTCATTGAGTGTTGCTCTTTGCTACAGATAACTTTGCCATTAACAGGTTACCAATACTTCAGCCTCGAATAATTTGCAGTATATTTTCACTTGATATCATTCCTGTGCCTTTAAATTGTTGATCAATGAGCTACAATGCCCGGTGCATTTATAGTTACTCCCCACTCAGAGTGTTCCAGCCACAAGGATATATTTCATATTCCATTTATTCCTTTTTTACATGTAGACCTTGAAGTTGTGACGCACAGGGCTACAACAAAACCAAACCTGCCTAATTGTTTTGAAGACTCATCTCTGTCAGTAGATTAATACCAGCTGCAATGTTTAGCCAGAGTTTAGCCAGAGGCAGTTAAAATAATGGCAACTACTTTCCACCAGGAAATTCAGCTGACTCAAAATAAAAAGATAAAAAGAATACAGCTTGATAAATACAGTATACACTTTCTAAAAATGAAGTCTAAAGACAAGAAATTCTGCAGTATCACTGTGGTCCCCTAATTATTATTTATATCCTGAATTTGTTCAGCCTTTCCTCACTTCCCACTAAAGCTGTTATAGTTTGTGGCCTTTGATGCTACATACATTACAAGTAATTTGAATTGTAAAAGCAATTACAAAATTCAGTCAGCTTTTGATCTTAGGAGAACTAAATGTACATTTTGCCTTGTAAGTTGTTTCTACATTCATCTTCAGTAGTTCTATACGGATGATAGAAAAGCAGAAATAAGAAAAAAATATACTTGGCTGCACGGCAGCAGAATATGGTCAATTTACGCAATGATACAGACATGAAGAAAAGCTTTTTTGCTTGTTTCATGCTGCAACAAAACAGTGCCTTAGACACACCTTGTTTATAAGTGAATTGCAGCCACAATACAAATTACTGCCTAATTTCTAAAAGGCACAAAGGATTACAGTAGATCAAAACAAAAAGCTAAAATATTATAACTATAGACATTTTCCGTAAAACATCTACTATTGGAGAATTGAAGATTCTAATTTAGATAGTATGCACTCAGTTCTTATAACACATTCTTATGCATAGTATGCTTTTTTATCAGAAACCCAATGACATTTCACAACTTCACAAGAAATTAGCAGCTTGTATCTTTTTTCACTTTGATTGTTTCTTCAACTGCTAAGAGTAAATTTAATGCTGAAGCAGTAGCCAGTCCAATGTAATAACTGTTTTGTTCTAGCAGAGTGGTAATTGACTAGTTATTAGTTCAGAAATATCCAATTTATATCTCCAAGCTAATAAATAAAAAATGTTCTGCAGAAATTGAAATTAAAATGGTTGTGGAGTGTGCGTTTGCGTGTTTATAAGTGTTCTTTTTCATGTTCCCATCTCCCTAAATGAATATAGCAAATATCAAGGTCTAGACCATCTAGGGCCTTCGAATAGGATGTCACAGCAATTAAAAGAGACATCAATTGTGAAGAAATTTCAGACTTTGTAATAGAGGAGTTGTGATGACGCTCTGAAAGTATTTTATCCCTCAAGCTGCAGTGGAAATAAGCTAAGGCTTCTTTATGACAGTTTCCACATATAAACTGACAGATAGCAGTGGACTAGGTGGAGGCAAAGTCCTTCAATGAAAGACTGGGAAAAAAGATGAGAATTAGACTATCTGCTGTCAGGAGCCATCAAATTTTAAATAAGATCATTTTTTTTCTCTGTGCAGTTATGCATAATGAAATATAATAAATAAATACAGAATAAAAAGCTGTATATAGTATTAAAAGTATAAAATAAACCTACATTCTTGACAATACTTTCCTACTGGCAAAATGCTAAAAAAATGGTCTGCATTTCATGTCCTTGTTCACCTAGTAGCTGCAATTTAAAATTTATTTTCAAATTAGTTGTGTAAATGAAAACTCAGTTACTTGTATTCCAGTTTACTTTACAGGTTTAGCTGAAGTAATTTTGTTACATACTGTATCAAACAAGTCAGTTTAGAAATATTTCCCATGCTTTTAGAATCATTTTTGTTATTCTCATGCCCAGCTTCACCTAATGTGCTTAACAAATCCTTTCCAGAATAAATTCTTTCCTTGGGAAAATTTTATACTGTATATACATTCCTAATCTTCAGTACCTTTTGAACAATTCCATTTCAAATACAAGACACTTTCCTCTAAAATGTTCTTCTGGTTGATTAGCATTCTGAGAGCATAAATAAAACATAAGTACCACCTTAACAGCTTGATTGCTAATGATAAAACTGGAAGGCTGATAGACGTGATTGCATCCCTAACAAGGGCTCTTCACCTGATTACTAGATGAATTATTAGGAGTTGAAGTGAAAGAGTAGAAGATTGTCTTCAGGAGAACTAGATATAACACTGTGAAAAGGAGACTATGGCCCCTACAAAGTCTGAGGCTAGTATAAAAGATCCATTCTACACACACTTCATATGTGCAGTCCTCATCTGTTTCTGGCCTCCAGACCCTACAATGATCTTGAAGTACAGTATGAAATTTGTACTCAAAAACACACTAATCAGTCAAGCAGGCTTTTAATTTATAAAGCCTAATGCAAATTTCACAAGCCACTGTGAAGCCATTTCATAATTAACAAAAATCCAAGAAATTAAAAACAAGTTTTAGTCCAAGTTTAAACGCAGTCACTGACTCTAATCAGTTAATATTTAGAATCAGGGTATGTACTACACAGCTTTGGCACATACAGTGCCTTTCAAACACATTGAGACCCTTGCACAGATTTCGCATTTTATTACATTAAAACTTTCTTTCATGACACTTTGAACTAACAATGTGTTATATGTACAGCATACTTTACACATTTAAAGGAAATAAATAAGCAAATAGATAATTAATATGAACGAAAAGGAATAAGTAATGGTTGTATACAAACCCTTTGCTGTGTTAAACCTAAATTAATTTACATGTACAGAATTACCTTTACAATTAGAAGAGTGCAATAATAATAATTTGCATGATTCCAGAATAAAATACACCGATCTCTGGAAAGTCACTCAGGGAGATTGAAGAAAAGATTGAACCATGAAAACCAAGAGGCTTTCAGAACAATTTAGGAATACACAAGTATAAAGGCACACATTGGGATAACTTTTATGAAATAGTCTGAAAGCTGAATATTCCTTTGAGCATACAGTAGTTAAGTCAAAAAGACACTTAAAACAGGCTGGTTAGGGATTCTACCATGAGGCCAACACTGACTTTGAAAAAGATGAAGAGTGCTGTGGCTGAGGTGGTTGAAAATGTCTATTTGTCAGCAATATCCCAGTCACACCTCCAAGGGGGACTTTTATAGAACTGAGAAAAACATATCAAATCCCCCATGATACTTGCAACAAAGCTCCTAAGTGATGCTGATAAGTGGTGATGATGATGAGTGTTTGTGGTCAATCTGTGGTTGGAATTTTTTGTTGTAAATGCAAAGCACTACATCTTTTGGAAACCAAACATAGCACATCACTCATTCAGCACCATCCCAACTGTCAGGCATGGTGGAGGCAGCATTGTTATAGTTCGCAAAGGAACAAGTAATAGGTTTATTCTATGCTGAAAAAAAGAAGAAAGAGAACACAACGTTTCGGCCGTGGAGCCTTCTTCAGGTGTGAGAGAGACAGGGCAGTAGGCAAAGGTAAAGTAGCGGGAGAACAAAGGTTGGGAGGGAGGAGGAGTGAGAGGCGGGAGCAGGGGACAGAAAGAGAGGCCAATCAAGAG
This sequence comes from Lepisosteus oculatus, assembly GCF_040954835.1. NCBI lineage: Eukaryota > Metazoa > Chordata > Actinopteri > Semionotiformes > Lepisosteidae > Lepisosteus > Lepisosteus oculatus. The sequence continues at coordinate 20,175,886 of NC_090702.1, read as the reverse complement.
GTGTGAAGTCAGAATGGGTGCAGAGAGGTGTGAAATGAAACTTCCAATGAATGGAGAAAATTTAAAAGAACAGTAATCTGTCGTTAAGGGAAGGGAGAATGTGTGATCCTAACTGCAGAATAATTTTAGTTTCGGTGGTCTTTCTGATGTATGAGTTCGGAAAACCGTCTTTGAGAACACAGACGGAGAGATTAGTGTGGTCGTGGCCGTCAGAGGTGTACTTGCAGGACTTGCAGTGTACCCTGCAAGTACACAGCCACCACCACACTCATTCAAGGCCCCTCAGGACAATTCCGGATCACCCAGACAGCTATTACTTGTTCCTTTGCAGCCTACACATGCTGACGCAGCTACCCACCTGAACTACTATTGTTATAGTTCTGCTTCTTAACAACAGGACTTTGAAACGTATCAAGATTAATGGGAACATAGATGGAGAAAAGTACTGGCAAATTCACTTTTCAGAAAAACATTGATTCAAGCTACACTGGATGTGTTTTAGACTGAGAAAATTAACATCCTTAAGTGGTCCAAAGTACTGATGTTATTGAGATAAACTTAGTTTTAGTGTAAGAGATGTGAGAGACCTGGGGCAAAACAATGGGCAAACATTGCACCAAACTGATGGTGCCAAAAAAACTTGCAGCTGTAATTGTTACCAAGAGTGCTTCCACTATAGATTTTACTTCACAGGTCTGAATACTTATGCAGTCAATATATTTCAGTTTTTCTCTTTACTTTATGCCGACATTTCATGTTATTTATCTTACTCTTAGAGAATTTTCATTTTGAAATGAAGCAAGTTCAGGTTTTGTACAAGATTAATTTTGTGTATGTGCATCATTTTGTAATTTCAAATACAGTACTAGCACTGTACAATGAGAGGGCTCTGATCCCTAGATTTATAACCTGGCTTTGGGAAGAGACTGAAGATCAGCTTCTTGAATGAAGAACACAAAACAAAAGAAGTGTGAGAACACATTTGATCCTTCAGAAACAGAGACCCAGATTCTGTGCATTAGCAGTAAGATTTAAAAATCAATTCTAAGATTAAAAGGCAACCAGTGAAGCAGGAAAAATATATCCTATAACTGTGTAACACTGATTTAATTATTTCACGGCCATCGCTGTTTTGTACAATTTTGAGATTTGCCCTTTTTTTAAGTATGCCACTCTACTAATAAAAGGACTGTGATAATTAATTGTGGAACGTATAAATGAATGGATGTTTTTTGGCTCAACAAAATGGTACATTGAGCAAAGGGATGCATTTAAACAAGTGCAGACAATGTGTCATCAGGACTGGCATTGCTCACAGACAAAAAGCTTGAAGGGCTTTTTCTGCAGGATTAAAGGATGATTATACTCTGTTTTAGAAGGACAAGAAGTGCATCACTGCTTGAAACAAAGAACGGTAAAGGACTGTGTTAGCATGGTCATTGATTCTTAATGCTGCTGGCCTCAGTGTAGACCACCGACATAACTAGAACTAAATTTTCGTATTTGTTTATTCTTAAATTAACAATGGGATTAGGCCCTAATCAGAGGGACCCGTTGTGCAGGATTACAAAAACTAGATGTATTTTCCTTGATCTAGAAATGCTTCGAGAGATATGTTTTGGTTTGCAGTACTGTTTTAAGACTATCTTGTAAATATATACTGTATAAATCCAACCCTGTGTTTAGAGGTTTGAGGTCTGTACAGTGTAGAATGTAAAGACAAAAAGCAGTCTTCTGGGATAGCAAACCACATTTTTGTTCCACTATCAACTCAGAATAAAAGTAGGCCCTGTGCTTTTCCTATGCATTTTATGCTTCTTTCTCTCCCATTTATATAGACAAGCAAATAGAATTGTAATTGTAATATATTATTGCATTTTCTAACTTGTCAAGCTTCTGGTTTCTGCAGATCCCTATGTGAAAATCCACCTGATGCAGAATGGAAAGAGGCTCAAGAAAAAGAAGACGACAATCAAGAAGAATACTCTTAACCCTTACTACAACGAGTCCTTCAGCTTTGAAGTGCCATTTGAACAAATCCAGGTAAACTTTGGGTTCCAGTGCGGGAAATGTTCAGATTCTAAGTATGATAGATACTTGGGTGGCTCCAGGTTCTATAGTGATCAATGCAGACTGATTTTTCAAGGAGTGACACAGCACCTTCATTTTAATCTTTATTTTTAGGTTATTCCATGTTATAATAGGAATCAGGCATTCCATTGTAGTACAGCTCCAGACTAGTTTATGCCCCCTGTTGGCAAACCCCCCAGTTTAGTTCCCAAATAAAGCTGTCACAAACAAGTTACAAACAAGAGGAGGCCGATTGGTGTATCTAGCCCATATGGAAGTTATCAGCTTTTAATCCAAGAACCCATCCAATTGTTTGAAGGAAGCAAGGATATAGACTTCAACAACATGAATAGCCTGATCCATACATTGGGTTGACTTTGTCAAAGTCTTTGAGGATTGTGAGCACGTGTACAAGGTCTGCTCATAATCTCTATTTGAAACTAAGATAGTTCAGTTTCTTCAGTCTGTCAGTGTAGAACATCTGGTTGTTCTTGTTCATATTGAAACACAATATTCTAAATGAGGCTTCATTAGTGAATTACACAATGTGACATAATATCGCTTGATATAAATTCAATACTGTTAACTACAGTATGTGATATATTATTTTGTATTGTGTCTAATTTTGTTTTTTGTTTGCCTTTTTAATAGTATCCCCACATTCTCTATAAGATGCAAATTGTGTCAACATAAACACATAAGTCTATTTCATAAGTAACCTCTTTTCTCACTGTTTTGTAATTATAGGTTATGTTTTTACTTTTATGCTACAAGCACATGAAAGGTCCTGCACTTGTCTACATTAGACATCATCTGCCAGGTTTTTGCACAGTCTTGAATTTGATCTAAAATCGTTTAAAATTTCTATTCATGTTTCTACAGTGTCCTCCCAATCCTCCATATTGGTATCATCTGCAAACCTGCCTAGTTTACTAAATATAGCAAAATCTAGATCATTGACACAAGAATAACAGTGGTCTTCATACTGATTTCAGTGGTACTCCACTAATTACATTACCCTAAATTCAACCCCCAAACACCGTTAACACCCTGGGGAATCTTGTGTAGTGCCCAATAACTTGTTGCATTAAAGGCAGTCCTCATCTGCCCAGGACATACTGCCTTCTTATCAACTGTACCAGGTCTGCACCAGGCCATTATCTCTTTCTATATATATATCTCTTTCTATATAATCGGCACTACTCACAATCACTGATACTAATTACAAGGTGATGCTATTACTTAGTCTTTTCATTGAAATGTTCTGTTTTTTGATTCAGGACAATTTGAAAGTGCAACTTGCAAAAGGAAGTTGGTAGTATTCAGTACAATGTGCCTCGTATGCATGCACACTACTTACAAGACTCCTGACCTTGACACTACAATAATTAATCCAGTTCTGCATGACTTTATTGTTGGGTAAACTGAAAACAAATAAATCCAGTTGAATTATTCTAAAGGCTTAGTATTGAGGTTGAGACTTTAGCTTTTTTTTTTGTTCATTTTTTACGTTGTGACATCTAAACATTTAGGTGGTTTTCCGGTCAGATCATTAAGAAGGAATGTATTTCCTAAAAACTTGCTGAGCATTTTTTTGTAATTAAACAATATTTTAAGGGAACATTTATCAGTAAAATGGCTATCCCCACAATATCGCACAAAAACTCAGGTAGCAAACTGCTTGACAGGGTGCTGTAAACTGGTGTGAATGGTGGGAGTGGACAAACACACAGTAACGTTATCCATTTTATTCCATTGCTTGCCATTTTGTGCGACCCTTGTTTTTTTCAAGTGTAAACATTATTAGCCCTTATCATGAGTGAAAAGCTTGCATAAGTGATACTAGTGCTTCTGCAAATAAAAAATAAGAAAATCCTTCAAATAAGAAAAAGATACAAGTAAAGATATAATTCTGTATTTTTTATTTTCATATTATAATATACCCTTAACTGAGGCCAACCTTTTCCACCCTATTAAGGTAACGGGCCTATGCATACAGTCTGAAAGCCATGCAAATGTTTATGTACATACAAAGAATGATACTCTACATTCTTGCTAATATACTAATACACATATAAAAGCATGCTAACATATTTGTACACATGCAAACATATACTGTACATGAAAATAACAATAAAAATTAAATAAAGTTGTGAAATGATACAGTAGGTGAGAACACAGCCTCTCTTCCCTTTCCATTATTTTTAATTGTAACATTGTTTCTGCTTGGTGCACACGTTTTCACAAGTGTCAGTATTATTCAAGGAGTTACTGCAATTGGCTTAGATGTGAAATGTAAGTCATTCCCTTATCCAGCATCTGGATGATCTGCAAGAGGCTTCAGTATAATTTACAGACCATACTAGGCTTGGAAGTCATCTTGTAATTTAATATTTGGAAAACCCTTGACTTGATGCCGATTTTAATTTAGAATGAAAACCGGCAAGGAACACATTTTTGCTTTGTTTTGTGTTTTTCAATATTCATTTATGTGGCAGATTAAGTGTGTCTACCCAGACCAATCAGGGCATGCAAGAATGCAATGGACTGTATGCTTTTCATCCCGTTCATGGACTTAAATGTAATCAAAGCCAATAGTAATCTAATGTGTATGTCGTAAGGGGTTTGATGCATGGTTTACTAAAGAATTTTGAATTAATACATGCCAAGACCAAATCATTGAACTATGAGTAATTTGTTTTCTAGACATTTTCTCAACAGATTTTTTAACAGAGTACACAAGGATTTTTCAGGGTTTAGGAAAGACTATCAAGACACCAAGCCCACACATACATTCAAGTGGTTTTCTAAGCACTGAATATCTTAATATGGAAAACTACAGATTTAAAAATAATGCTCTCAGTAGTATTGCAACCTAATGGTCGTTCTCCTTAGTAACTGCTCATAATTTTCTGGAACAGTGTACATTAAAGACAATTGAAATATCAAATTGAACTTAACTAAAGCCTTGGATCTCCCCACTATGGGGTATTAATGGATTTTCTGTAGAAGTCCAGGAGTATCTGAGTCATGCCTCTTAAAATTAATCATTGCTCTTATTTGTATATACAGAAAAGGTCCCACTTCATTCACCATTGAATTGTAGCACCCATGTTGGTGATGCACAGCCGAAACACTACACAACAGATCAGGCAGAAAAAAAATCAGAAATTGCTTGGCAGGATCTTTAATGTCCAAGTTCTGGTCCACAGGGAAGAGTTGGAACATTTGCTTCACCAATATTACTTACACCAGAAACTGTCCTATCCCTGCAGGGATACTAGTGTAGTCATTGCTAGCCATGCTTAAATCTACTGTCTGAACAGAACAGACTAACAGGTGGTAAAACCTGAGCTCAGGAAAAATGTGTAAAATGTTCAATTTGAAAAATAACCACTGAGGTTTATGAACCTTAAAACTCCTAACCAACCTCCAACCTTGTAACGCTTTGAAACAATTACTCTTCTTTTGTAAAATTTAGTTTGTTTTAATCATCAATATGTGTGATTTTGTTTGATGTTTGATACTGTGTATAATAGTCTCCTTTAGAAGCTGGACAGATAGGCTGTTTATCATAAATCAAAGCAAAAGGCTTGGGTCAAAGTTCAGTCCAGGTTTTCCTTCAAACAAAGCGGATTGCTTTTGTACAGGTGTGTCAGTTCACCTGAGGCTCATGGCCTCTTTCAGTGGTTAAGGTTTCTGGGGCTTGTACAGTAGCTGCCAAAATGCTCTCCTGTTTATCTCCCTTATCCAACAGTTCGAGAAGTTACTACTCTATACAGATATTCCGCCTTACCATATCATGTACTAGCCAGTGTTCTTGAAAAAATAAAATTTTGCAGATGTTAACTTATCCATTTGAATACCATTTAATCCTACTTGGGGTCTCAAGTAACTGGAACATTTCCTGGAAACACAGAGAACAAGGTACTGAATCCTGGTGAACAGAGGGAAAGCATGCTGACGCCACAAAGAAATGACCCTTTCCTAGAACTCAACCTATACATAAGCCAAGATCTAACCCATTACATCATAAAAATGGCATTACAGCAACACCTACAGTACATCCATGTGCTAAATTCAACAGCTATGTTGTGTCTGAAGAGATATGTTGAAAAGTGCAAGTGTGCAAATGAGAATTTGTCTACAATTCATTAATTTGTATCTTAAAATTCATCATCAGTGATGCAGATGGACATGCTGAAAAACCATTATTTAAAGTGCATGTACAACACTTCTAAGATGACTGATATAATCATAATTTAGAAGGTGTGATCCTTTAATGGAACAAGCAATAGGTTTATTCCATGCTGAAAAAAAGAAGAAAGAGAACACAACGTTTCGGCCGTGGAGCCTTCTTCAGGTGTGAGAGAGACAGGGCAGTAGCCACTACTGCCCTGTCTCTCTCACACCTGAAGAAGGCTCCACGGCCGAAACGTTGTGTTCTCTTTCTTCTTTTTTTCAGCATGGAATAAACCTATTACTTGTTCCTTTGCAGCCTACGCATGCTGACGCAGCTACCCACCTGAACTACTGTCATCCTTTAATGTAAAGTACAGTATGTATTGCTTTGTAAAGTTAAGAAGAGCAAATATTTCACATAAACAAATCAAGAACAGCATTTACATGGTCTCTTGTGTGGCTTTGTATGGGTGCTTTCTTGGAGCAAAGGATGAGTTATTTCATCAGTTGACTATAATCCCAAGAAAAGATGCACAGCAGGAGATCTTTATGTCCTTGGATTGCAATGCTACAGTGGCTTCTGTGAGCCTTCTCAGACTCTTCTCCCCCTTAGTGTTAACAGTCTTGGATCTTGCATTACACCAAATGAGGATAGGTTCCATCCGGTGTGAGGTTAGCGAAAATAAAAAAAATAAACAAAAGGGTGGAAAAACCAAAGACAAAAAAATTTGCCAATTTGCACAGTGGCATTGAGTTGAGTTCTCATTTTGTTTTGGCATTGTGCTCCCTTTTCTTCCAGGCTGGACCCCGTAAGATAGGATAAGCCCAGCCTGGGACAAAGAACCGCTTGGCACAGCAGTATCCAGCCTGGACTTTACCCTATCTTACGGGGTCCAGCCTGGAAGAAAAGGGAGCACAATGCCCAAACAAAAAGAGAACTCAACCTGTCCCAGTGGAGCTACAGGCTGGGACAGGGGAGGTAAAGGCCAGCTGCCCTGGTGTGAGATGGGACAGGCGAAAGAAAATGAAAGAAAAACGCAGCCTTCCGTTTGCATCACAATCCCCTCTGGGACTGTCACTGGAAGGTTCTCCCCTTGCGGGGGTCTGCTCGTCCCTCTGGGGAGGTGCTCAGTGTCTCTTAAAGAGCCCCCACAGCTGCGGCTCATCCTTAATTAGCCAGGACAGCTGCGGTTGCTAAGGCAATGTGTCAGGGCCCCACCTCCACACTGAACACGCTCCCGCGTAATGCCACAGTAAAAGCAATAGTTATTATATACAGTTATTGTATGGTGTTTTGTTAGTGTTAGTCACAAATGTATTTGAAATTATATCAGTTAATAAGTTTATTTAATAGCCAGACCTCCTGGGAAAAACTAAGGTTTCTGCTGGAAGAGGTGTTAGTGGGGCCAGCAGGGGGCACTCACCCTGCGGTCCATGTGGGTCCTAATGCCCCAGTATGGTGACGGGGACACTATACTGTAAACAGGCGCCGTCCTTTGGATGAGATGTAAAACTGAGGTCCTGACTCTCTGTGGTCATTAAAAATCCCAGGGTGTTTCTCGAAAAGAGTAGGGGTGTAACCCCGGTGTCCTGGCCAAATTTCCCATTGGCCCTTACCAATCATGGCCTCCTAATGATCCCCATCTATAAATTGGCTTCATTACTCTGGTCTCCTCTCCACTAATAGCTGATGTGTGGTGAGCGTTCTGGCGCACTATGGCTGCCGTCGCATCATCCAGGTGGATGCTGCACATTGGTTGTGGTGGAGAGGAGTCCTCATTACCTGTAAAGCCCTTTGAGTGGTGTGTCCAGAAAAGCACTATATAAGTGTAAGCAATTATTATTATTATTATTATTATTATTATTATTATTATTATTAATAATAATAATAATAATAATAATAATAACTTCTAAATGAGAGCAATGTTTTCTTCAGTTCTAATCTATTACCAAGTGTTGTCCAATTGGAGCACAGCAACATTTTGAGCGCCAGACAAGCATAACCTTTACTTTCATACCCATACTGTAGCTGCATTTCCCTCTAAAATTAACCTGTACTGTTCAATATTAAAGCTTTTAAAAATGCATTAAAATATTTCAACTGAAAAGTTATTTAAAATAAACTGACACCTCATTGTTGATTGCTTTCCTGACAGCTAGCTGTTGAATGAAATTATTGGAGAATGCTTAGTTGATTTCATTAAGTTTGAAACTCTTTGGCACAGCCCTGTTATCTCTCATTGACCAGAGTCACAGTGAAGAGGGTATTGATTTTGAATAATTATGCTTCAGTGATTGAAAGGGACACTTTGAAATCTTTTGTGTCCTTAGATGCTTTTCAGCCTCTGATGTACTAAGGGTGCTGAAAATTACAGAAACTGGAGCATTATTATCCATAGGCTTGTTTATTGTGGCAGTCACCGTTAAATGGGACAGACTGGGGTAAAATGCCAAAGGCTTAACCCCTTTCTCTTTTCTCTTTGTCCTTCAACAGAAAGTGCAGATTGTTGTGACTGTTCTGGACTATGACAAGATCGGCAAGAACGATGCCATCGGCAAAGTCTTTGTGGGCTACAACAGCTCTGGAACCGAGCTGAGGCACTGGTCAGACATGCTGGCGAACCCCAGGAGACCCATCGCGCAGTGGCATGTTCTAAAGCCAGAAGAGGAAGTAGATGCCCAGCTCACAATCAAGAAATAAAGCAAAAGAGAAGCCTTTCAATACCTACCCATGTAGTGCTCTTTAGCCCGTATGTGTAAATACCTCAGTGATATATGGGTCCATTCACTTCCACCTCTCCATACACTGCCTAGTAACACCCTTTTACAAATGTCAATGGTACTTTCTATTTTTTCCTTCAGATTTACTTTACCTTTTCAGGTGTAGAGGCCCTTTTTAAAGCACCCCTTCTCTACCGTATACTTATCCCATTTCCACTAAGCACCCCCTTCTTTTAAGCAATATGATCTGTGTAGATAGAGCATGACTGAAATTATTTATTGTATCACACAGTTGTATATACCAGTATGCAGAAAACTGATTTATAGTTTGTGTGTTTGTATGTTGTTTAGCGTTTCCTAATCTGTGTATATCTTGATGTTTTTAATAAGATGTTCTATTTTAAATTATGTAAATGGACTGAGATATAGGAGAGCCGATATTATATATTATAGGATTAAAAATTCTATCTTACTGCATTCCAGATAAAATTCCAACCTGCAAGATACTAGTGGAGGTGCGCTCACATTGTAAAGGACAGTGTCAGTCTGTATGTTTACTTAACTAAACCATCAACAACAAAAAAAGAAAAAAAGCTACAAAAACAAGGCCATTAACTAATATGGTTCCATGGAAAATATGCTGCTGACAAAAATATATAAGCACAGGGTTTCTAATGACTTTTTATATGAATCTTTTAATGGAGGACCTGTACATTTAGCTTCATACTTGGTGTAACAAGAAATTCCAAAAAGATGGTAAATAATTTGCTGTTTTTTTATTGTTTAAGCAAGGTTTCATGTTGTTAATCAGTGACTTACTTTTAAAATAGGTCCTCAGTTAAGACCATCTTTTCTTTATATGGTCTTCATCTTTTGAAAACAGGTCCTCCTGAGCTTGTATGTCTATTCCTTTGACCCCCCTGAATATAGCCCCCTCTGAAATTGAAAGAAGCTGTAGCCATTGTGTCCTTCAGGCTTGATTGACAATGTTTTGTTAATTGCATACTTCCAATAGACTTGTTGTTGGATATATACTTAGTTGAAGGTTTGGTGTCAGGGTTTCAAAGTGGGGAAAGGGGTTTAAACTCTAGCTTTAAGATTAATATTTTTAGATAATGTTAATGTCCAAATATTTTTAGCAATTGCATGTTTTTTTTAATAATCTTTTGCTAATGAATTTAAAGGAAGGGATGGGGGGTTCTGCTACACCGGGGGTCTCTTTTTATAGTATCCCCTTGCCTTCTATCAATAAAACTCAAAAGAAAGGAAAACTATACAGCTTGGCTTAAAATTAGTAGAATGAAAGTCTTAAATCTGGTAGGATAGCATATATACATGTCAAAAAGGCTAGAGAAAGTCGAAACACTGCCATTTTCAGGGAGGTTACAAACGTACAGTAAGTGAACTTTTTCTTCATGAGCACACCTAAGAGGTAGCAGTTGTTGTTTTTGTTTAATGGGAATAATGTCTTGAACCAAAATGGTTGTCAGAATAGCCAGCATTTTGTTGTACTGCCTTCTCACAGTAGCAATGTAGGCAGCCATGTTTTACTGCCACTTTTATTGTGACTGCCATTTTGCGCTGTAGGTCTGTTACACAACAGTCAATGCTGTGCTGTTCTTGACACTGGTATTGCAACTAAGTTGTATTGCTTATTCAGAGACACTGCTTTGTGTCTCTGAAGAAGTAACAGTGTCCACCATTTTGGACACCAGTTTACATGGAAACAACAATGGCTGCCATTCTGTACTGCCACGCTACTGAAGCAACAGTAGCTGGCTAGTTCTCTAGTGTCTTTTCAACAAGAGCAAAGGAGATATAATCAATCAGAAACCGTAAAAGTTAATGGTCTGCCACGTTATTGAAAACTTTAAGTAAGTCAATTTGTCCTTTACTACGGGTTAACAAGAGGAATAAGTGAAACGTTTTAGTAAATGAAAACCGTTTCTCTTATCTTTGAGGAACCTCTTGTGTATACTAGATGCTTGCTTCAGGAGGAGTTTCTAAATGTTTTCAATGTTATTATGTAGTAAATGGCACTATTATAAAGCTATTAGTCATTCCATACGAGTCTCTAAGGACTGCTTTGTGTATCACTGTGACTGCCGTGCGTGCTTAGAAGTGTAGATTTCTCAGTGGATAGCAACCAATTTATTCTGTAGTGATATTGTATTAATACTGCCATTCCCTTCTACTGCACTGCTGAAGGTGTGCATAGCATAGACAGTTCTAACAACTGTGGACCAATCAAGAACTGATGGGCTATGTATAGGAAACAGAGATTTTGATGAGAGAGGGTCAAATCACACAGCATTTTGTTGAGCACTGTGCAATATTGTATGTTCATCACATAGTGTTATGTGGGTGGTGTTGCCCAAAATATCCTACTATTGATTAAATTCATTTCCAAGCAATGGTTAGGACAGCACATGTAGTTTCTGTGTGAGTGAGAGCTTAATACCTTCATCGTATATTATAAATATTATATATTTTTTGTTCCTTTATTTCTTGCACACAGGTCCAACAAAAATAATTTCAGGAATTACCATGGAAAAATACCAAAACATTACACTGATTTAAGAACACTAGAGTTGTGCATAAATATATTATTAGGTACTAAATGCCATCTTCTTTTGTTGTTACAACTGAAACGTGTGTCTGAATGTTCTAGATTGTGGAAACAGAACCTTTTTTAATTCTTATTGTGGGACCAGATAAAGATGGCACTTTTTTTTAACTGTTGCAATAAATATTGATTATTTGTGAATCTAAAATTTGGAAGACTTTTTTAAGGAAATCCCAGTATGTATTTTGGACCCAGAAAGCTATCTGTTCTGTAACTATTGAGTACAGGTTTGATCACAGATGTTATGTATCCCTAATAAAGTATCATTGTTTATACAAAGTGCATTCTTTTGTAAAGAGGGATTTCATAGTTCTAATTTTTTTATAGATATATATTTATTTGAATATTCCTATGGTATGAAAATGCTTGTTTAAAGATCTCAAGGATAAAAAAAAGATAATGGAAAAATCACAAGGGATATATAACAAAAATGTTCAAAGATCTGTTAATGGTAATAAAAGCGTTAAACGCATCAGGTTAAAGTTCACAGTAATAGGAAGCATTGCAGCTTGCAAGATTAGACTGCAAGGTTTTTAAAGTACCTTGTGAAAAGCCATTACCCTGCACTGCAATACAATGCTTCCTCTACTGTCGCCCGCCAAAGCATAAGATCAACCCTACAATTTCCTTTACAAGTACACTTTGAACTTGCTGTGTGACCAAGAAATTTCATTCCTCAACAATAACAACAACAACAAAAGCCACACTTACCTTTCAGACTAAGCTGTGTAAAGTATTAGAATCTGATGCTGTAGAAAGATCCTAGTTGCCTTTGTGTATATTAACTGCCTGCTTGAGTATTTTTTGTGTGTGGAAATTTTCTCTGTACTCTTGTAGAAATGTTGGGGTGTTTTTTCCTGCCATATTGCTCGTGATAATGACGAGCTGACGGTTATATAGCTGTGTATACCTTCATTTTTGATGAGGTGTTTTACAATTTTGTTTCACTTTGTGTAGTGATTCACACCGTGGAGTTCTCTGATTGTTGTTATATAACTTAATATACACAAATGTTCAATAAAAATGTTTTATTTCCTGTTGATGTTGCACCTCTCCCAGTCCTTTCTTTTTCTGTGTGATGTACTACTGAGAAAATACATCATACCTTCTTTGATTTCTTTGAACAAGCAGTAGAGGCTGGAGTTATCAACAGAGCACGTGATAATAGAGATTTCCAGATGACATTAGATCTGCATAGACATTAATTGTGAAATTTAAATCTGTTGCTATTCAAGGTGATGTACTGTACACAACTGAATTAATAACTCGTTAATGTGTTGAGAGTATAGAAACCAATTACCAAGGAAAGCCAAGTAATTAGCAGAGTGCCACTGGGATCTTTTATAGGACTGTTGCTCTTGCTAACTCTTATTAAACTAGATCCTGACATAGTCATAAATCTTACTTCTTAGTTGAACCTAGAATTTGTGGAGAAGCAAACACTGTCTCATCAGTAAAGTAATAAGAGGATTCTGATGTTATCTGTGGTCTGAAATTTCAGCATTGATGGGTAAAAAGGTTTTACATGTACAGTAAGTAAAAGGAATGTTAATATCAAATGGATGGGACTGAATATAAAGTAACCCACAAAGGGGTCCTTTCGACTTTGTCATCATCCAGATGAAGCAGGTATCAAAACTAGAAACAAAATGCATCTAACACTGCTATGGCTCTCGGGCAGGAGTATATTTAAGCTGCGTTTACATTTCCCAGCTAGATTGCAGGAAGTCAAAAGTTTCAGAACAAAAAAAAAATGGAAACTTCATGGCAAACCATTTCGACCACCTTGTCACAGAATAGTCTCCAGTTTTTTTAGGAAGGTCATCAGTGCAAAGGAATGGACCACTGCAGAAATTCAAGAAGACAAGAACAAAGAGAAAAAGAGGAAGAAGTTGAATGGAGGAAGAGCTGCTTTTTCTAACCAGACCAGGAAACAGATTCCGCTACATCAGGTAACCTGAGCATTTTTTTACAAGCGAGCCTGTCGTCTTAAACATTTTTGGAAATTACGATTCCTCAGTTAAAAACTGTGTTAGTGATGAATTGTGAAACAAGGGGAAATTTATTCCAATTCACATGAGGGGATCCACTTTAACGAAGAGTGATATCCAGTTTTTATTAAGACACAGGTTTTCTCGCTTTGGACTGTTTAAGGTATTGTGTTTTGGATTACAGGGGCAGAATTCTGGATTTCATAGGTCTATAGGAATTAGAACTCTGAAGCCCACTGTCTTTAGTATAATCATTATATCTCTTGTTGTGTATTTTTTTGTTGATTAATATTCCTGTCATTTTTTTAGCTTGGCAATTACTCAATAGTGCTGTACCACAGAGTAAAAAGAACATATTTCACCTAACCTTTGATTATTTCAGCCAACTGAAAACTGGACTGAACTACACTGAATACTGTACTGGTCAGTGATTAAACACAAAATGAAATAGACATAATATGACTGCAACATGAGTTAAACACAATTTTCAGAGAAGACATGCGAAGTTCATGAAAAATATTATTCTGAGGATAGGCCGCTATTTGAAAATATAGTGAGTTTAATCTTGTTGGATGCTGGCAGTGACTATGTTATGCGTGGCCCACAATATTCATCCACAGAAGAAATTAACTGCACTACTTTCTCTTTATGTACTGTATATAATGCAACCTTTCCATAACTCAAAAATGATATTATGGGGCCTATGCAAGGTTTTATGTCAATTAACATATTGTGAGCCATATGTAACACAAGAGGATGGTGTAATGTCAAAATTAAACAATGCACTTGTATAAACCTTAAATATGGTCACATTTCACAAAATAAACATTGCTGGGAATAGTGACAAGAAAATCCAAGTGTATTCTTTGTCAAAAAGCAACCTTATTCAATCCAAGATACTCTGAATCCCTTTTGTGAAAAAATTGCAATTTCTTCCATTAAGAAGCAATAAAGAGAATGATCACTTGATTATGAATATAGAAGTCACTTCTTTACATCATAGTCAAGGCTTTCTATAAATGCGCAGTCATGATGAAGAAGGCACTGACCATCATGGACAATTCTTTGAAATGTTAACTTGAAACACTAAATACCAAATGCCAACATGCACTGAATAATCTGTTTCAATACTGGTAAATTGTAATTATCAGAATAAGTTTGTTACAAAGGATATGTTTACCACTAAAAAGCTAAATAAAGACACTATTTATCACCTCACAGTCTGTTAAAATAATTTGCAGCTTCAGTATTTTAGCATAACAGAAAATAATCTTACACAATATATTTCACTGTCAGACTTTTTATTATCTGCAAAGATGCTCACCTCTTACAAATACCAAAATGAAATGTGGACGTGTTTGTTTTCTCTATATTTATAATGCCTTTCAACATTACAAGATGATGCATACACATTTTTTAAAACGTAATATTTTGATCAAAGACTGACTGCTCAAACCAAAAACTTTTAAGGATATGTTTCAATTAATGACAGCAAAAGCCAAAGAGAAAATAAATAAATATGTTTAATGTTTACATATTCAAACCCATGACCTCAATATCTGATGGAAGCAGTTTTGACAGATACTTCATCCGTATTTTTGAGTAATTCTCAACCAACTTTGAATGCGGACTTGATGCAATTGTTTTCATATTCCTCTCTGCAGATTTGCTCAAGCTCTCTCAAGTTGCTTGGGGATCATTTATCCTTTCCTCAGATCCTCGGTAGGATACAAAGGATATGTAAGCCAGGACTTTGACAGAGCCACTCAAGGACATTCACTTTCTTATTCTTAAACCTCTCCAGTGTAGCTTGGACCTTGTGCTTTGGATTATTGTCCTGCTGAAAGGTGAATTAGATCTGAAGCAATTATTCTTCTAAATTGTATCTATATTTTGCTCTATCTATACTCTCTTCATTCATGAAATGTTTTCCAGTCCTTGCTGATGAGAAGCAGAATTATAACATAATGCAGTGTCACTTGCAGTGCGCATTATAATGATAATACACACCGTGAATACTCCTAACGGGATGAGAACGAGTTTAAATGCTGTTTAATAGTTTATGCTGTAGATGGCGTTTGGCACTGGCAGTGATAAGGAATCTGCGGTTCTGGCAAAGGTCAAAAGGCAAAGCAATTAAAGGCACTGCCAAAACATTTCGCACATTAATTTGTGTGTGGTTTCTTATGGAAGCCCGTTTCCGCCAGGGAGTAAAAAAAAAAAAACACGTTATGGTATCTCAGAATTCCGATTTAGTATCTCAGAATTGCGACTTAGTAACTCAGAATACCGACTTAGTAACTCAGAATTGCGACCTAGCATCTCAGAATTCCGACTTAGCATCTCAGAATTGCGACTTAGCATCTCAGAATTCCGACTTAGTATCTCAGAATTGCGACTTAGCAACTCAGAATTACGACTTAGTATCTCAGAATTACGACTTAGTATCTCAGAATTGCGACTTAGTAACTCAGAATTCCGACTTAGTAACTCAGAATTGCGACCTAGCATCTCAGAATTCCGACTTAGTATCTCAGAATTGCGACTTAGCATCTCAGAATTCTGACTTACTAAGTCGCAATTCTGAGATACCATAGCGCGTTTTTTTTTACTCCCTGGCGGAAACAGGCTTCCATAGTTTCTTGATCACTCTGCAGGTTGGTAAAACTGTTTAAAACCTCATTAATATGTTAAAAAATGAGCATGAGTCGAATGATTGCACGTTATGGCTAATGTATAAAGTTTTTGGTAAATGTTAATCGCTGTTACAATGCATTTATTGTACAAATTTGTTTAAACTAATTGAGCCCTTTCGATAGGCTAATAGGCAGGTATACAGGATGTGATTGTCACGCACTGAAATGTGGTGTTATGTTTGAGTTGTGGAAATAACTATAAATTAGTTTAGGGTTTATGTAGAGGCCACACTGGGTAAAGATGTTAGAGTAAACGTTGATTGGAAATGTTACTTTTTCCGTGCAGCTTTTCCGTACACTTAAGGAAGATGGCGAACTCCATTGTAAGAAACGTGGTGCATACTGTATGTAAAGCAAATGGTGACACGGAGGTTTGATGATAATTTGATGATAATAGTGGAACTGTGAATGGACTTCAGTTAAATGTGTAAGAGTTAAAGGCATCGCGCAATATGTCATAAAACAGCACTAAGGCAGTAATGTTGGTTGTGTTAAATGAAGCTGTGTAGTTAGTTATTGAATTGTTTAAACATGGGAATATGGAAAACTGGTGTATTGAAACTGAGAAATAACATGCAAAAAAAACAAAAACAAGTCATGTTGAAAAGATGGTTGGAAAAAGACAAAGCAATTAAAGGCACCGCCAGGACATTTTGCACACCAATTCTTGTCTGGTTTCCTTGTCACTTTGCAGTTCACCCCAACTCAGGTGCCCCTCGTCTGAGACAGGGGTAAGACCTTCAGCACAGAACCAGGAGCTTTCATTTCCAATAATGCTCTCACCAACATGTTTGATAGCAGGGAGGTTTTGATGGCATGTTGTACTAGGGTACAGTATGTTGGGATTGCGTCACACATTGCATTTTACACTTGTTACCACAACTATTTATGCCATGTGTATCACCTGGGTGTTTTGTTTCAAACCCCAAGCAAACACATTTGACATTTTTTTCAGTTCCATATAGACCACCATTCTTAGACAGTTTTAATAACTGTGGACCAATCAAGAACTGATGGGCTATGTATAGGAAACAGAGATTTTGATGAGAGTGGTTCAAATCACTTTGTTGAGCACTGTGCAATATTGTATGTTCATCACTTAGTGTTATTGTGTTGCCCCAAGTACTTTAATTATTGATTAAATTCATTTCCAAGCAATGGTTAGGACACAGCACATGTAGCTGCTGTGTGAGTGAGAGTTGTTTACTTGGAAATATTTAACCCAGGGACATTTTATCCCATGTCTGCCACTGAACTTTGTAATTCTACATAGCCTCACATTGACAGACCTAACCAGTTTTCTTCTTACCACTCATTTTCAAGAAACAACTTGATCTAGACACTGTCTAAGTGCCTTCTACATTTTAATGATTGAGTTCACCATGCTCAATGAGTTATTAAAGGTCTTTAAAATGTTTTTACACCTTTCTCCTGATCTGTGCTTTTATATGGTACAACTTGTATGAAGGCACAGAGCGGACTCGAGGTCTTCATGGTTGGATCTTTGCTTGAAATTAACTTATTCACTGGGGGACCTTGGAGAGACAGGTGTATTATGAAAAAATGTGAACCGCTGTTAGTGCACACAGAGGATACAGGAAATGTTGTGTACCTAAATTAATTAATGTTTGTCACAACAAAGACCACTCATGCAACCATAGTTCATCCTATTTCCTTTAATTTTAATTATCTTTTTTTTTTTAGTTTTGCTTTTAATGTGTGGAGTAGGTTGTGTATATAACTAATATTTGTACTTCAGAGTGTCATGAAACAACAAAATGTGAAATCTGTGCAAGAGTTTCAATACTTTTTCAAGACATTGTACAGTTTGGTGAAAAAGTACATCCTCTTAAGATTTTATGGGTTACCATATTTGATTTTAATTTAGTCCGCACTAAGTCCTTACTTAATTGACCTCATTTGACGAATAACACTCGTAAGTTCTACTTATTTATTATAAGAAAAGCAGCCAGAATTCAATATCTTTCTTTGCAGTAGGTGCACTCTTAGTTCTACCATCTCAATTAAGAGGATATGTAGAATCAGGTGCACCAAAACGTGCAGCAATGATTAGTTGATCATCAGGAAGCGATTTCCACCTGTATATAAAATCAGAAACTTTTCATGGTTTTGAGCATTCAGGTTTGTGGTAAATTTAATCTCAGTAGTTTGGCCAATTCTAATTAACATCATTACATAACAAATATAATTGGATAGAATATTTAATAGTTGAGAGTATGGTTTTAAATTCACTGTGGCTGAGTAAATGAAAGTCTTGGCTATAATCGATAAAGAATTAAAGGAAATACATATATAAAAGAATAATGGAATCCTAAAGCGGAGTTCCTCGATGACATACAGCACATTAGCTATTGGTGCATGAGCTGTGTTTGATTGACTTGATTTGACTCTGCACCACACATCATGGCAGGTGTAGAAACCCAGTTGTTTTTCCTGGAGATTGTTGAAGTAAAAAAAGCTGCTTGTTCAAGGAGGGGCAAGAAAGCAACTCCAGTCCTGTCCTGGAGGACACAAATGGTGTTCCAATCATTGAGTCCATGCTAGAAAGGTTAGTGAATGGGAAGAAATGAAGAGCTCAAAATGTCAAATATAAGAAAAGATGCATGATAACAACTTGACCTCATTCAAAACTCATGGTTAACAGCTTCATTAAGAATTCAAATAGGCAGCATGATAGTACTATTGGTGAGCATTCACAGCTTTCAGGACCTTTGAATTGTTTCCAGCTTTGTTTGCAGCCTGAATTTTCCATGTGGTTGTGTGTGCCCTGTAATGGACCAGTAGTCTGTCCAGACTGCAGTCCTGTCTATAGCCCTGTGCCTCCAG
Source organism: Lepisosteus oculatus (assembly GCF_040954835.1). Taxonomy (NCBI): domain Eukaryota; kingdom Metazoa; phylum Chordata; class Actinopteri; order Semionotiformes; family Lepisosteidae; genus Lepisosteus; species Lepisosteus oculatus. The sequence goes on along the minus strand of NC_090702.1, from coordinate 20,156,753 downwards.
AATAGGTTCCGAGTTGCCGTAAAAACAGGATAGTCAAATGAATTTACAGTAGATTGCTATGAAATCCCGTTTTCTTTTCTTTTAGTTCTTTTATAGCACAAAAGCACTGGCATGTACATTTTCATAAATGACCTGAATTCTGACGTGAAGAACTTGGTAAACAAATTGCACGATTTTTGTGTGAATAGTATACAGAACATACAGTAGCTGTATTGACACTGCTCTCCTGTATTGTTCATTATTTTGATTAACTGAAACAGCAGTTAAAATGTTAACTTGCTGCCTGTAGCTGCAGAGAACTGTATGTTATGATAGTGGTAAAATAATTGTTAAAAGCTTTACTTTTTCACCTTTAATGATTTCTAAAGTGTTTTTGAATCCCCTCGACACTGAGTCAACATACTGTACTGGCTATAACTTAAAGAAATATTCCATTTGTTTCCTCAAACATTCACAGAAAATTGACTTGTAAGGGAGTGGAAAGGTGAAGTTTCAGTTCGTACTGTATTCCTCATACAACGGAGAATTTTTTTAAATTATTGGTTAGGCATATTTACTTTTGACATTCTTGTATTTGATGAATCAAACATTAAAAAACAGTTTAACTGCCCTTAAAAAAATTATAATTTGCACATGGCTAAATACAGATCCAGAATAATTTGTTTTCCCTTGACAGAGCATAGTTTCTTTTAAAGCAAGTAACTTATCATATCTGACACTTTTGCTTTTGCAATACCACATTTGTATCTGCTCGTGTTATTGCCAGTGTAAGAATGTATCTAAGTTCTTGTGGCATAGAATTATTTTACATCTGAAAAGTCATAAAGATTCAGCTATCTTGTTGGAAAGATATGCTAAAACAGACTTTATTCATACATATCTTCATGTAGCTGAAAACAAAGGTAGTTAGGCATCTTTGTTACATTAAGATAATTGAAACAAGCAGTTGTCAATTGTTATCTCTACAACTATCATCTAGTGGATACACACAGCTGGGGACAGAGTTTGGGAATAACAGCATGTTTATGGTTTCAATAAAGTATTTTAATTGTGAAAAGGAAAATGAACAGAACTTTATTGTTTTGCAGATTCATCCTATTTGCTATGCAAAACAATGTTTTCTGGTTAGGAATGCATTTAAAGGTTGGAATAGTGAAAGGTGAGCTGTTAAAATATTTAAAACACATTCTACATAAAGAAACACAAAAAAAATGACTAGACCCTTTAATCAAGGATAGCAGCATGGTTTCCTCCATGGAATCAAATTAGATGCCATTAAGTGGAATCAAGGTGAAAAAAGCTTTCAATTTTATAGCAAACCCTTGAAAATATTTTATACAGTACCTCTAAGATTTATAATTTGAGTTTTTTATTCTTATTTTTCTTTGTAACCATCCTAGAAGTATGTCAAATTGATGGATTCATTATTGGAGCAAACAAAAGCTTAAGTACCAATTATCAAAAACATTTAACTTATTTTAAAATTTACAAGCAAATGGTACATGTGACTGGCAAGGCACCATGGTCAATTTGAAAGAAATTGCAATTAAGCTAATTGACCAGCAAGCTGCAGAAAAAAAGAATAAATGTATCTTTGCTACACACCATTAACTGCCAATGGCATCTGGTGTGAAGACCAGCTTCAAATTAAAGAGGTCGGGGGCCTTATTATTTCTGTTCACAATAACAGAAATTATGCTTCTTTATGGAAAGGTGTTGGAAAATGGTACCCTACTGACACTGGCCGCAAACTACCTTAATATCACAGACTATCACAATAATAATTTATAGTGCACATAATCTCAGGATACATAAATGCCTAATCCAGAAGTTGAAGAGATGGGAGTGAATTTCTATCACAGCTTTAACTTGTATCATTATAAACTGTAATAATGTTGTTACAAGAATACAGAGCACCAAAACGTACACAAGAAAAATATGTATTAAAATATAATTAATACAAATTAATACAAATAAAATACATCTCTTTAACAGTTGAATAGTAGACAGATATGTACAATTAGAGGATTTAAGAGTCCTATTTTTTTAGACCTAGTAATTTGCAGTAATTTACAGATATTTAAATTAATTTGCAGACAATTTTCTTCTCATTATCTACATTAGGTACACCACAAAACACCTTATCAGACCCATGAGAGAAATCCTGGATCCTAATACAACTTGGTCCTACCTTGAATTAAATTTATCTATCCATCCATTTTCTAATGGGTTTGTCCATTTCATTACAAAGGGGAGCCAGAGGTCAACCAATGGGCTCAAGGTGGTATAAACCTTGGACAGGAGTGAGCAGAGACACAGACACTAATGCACACACACAACAGGGCCAGTTTTCTCAGAAGCCAGTAACTTTAACAGTATGTTTTTGGACTGCGGGAGGAAACAGGAGCACCCTTAAGAAACCCACACAAACACAGGAAGAACATACAGATTCCACACCGTGGCACCCCAGGTCCAGAATTGAAACCATGGCCCAAGTGCTTTAAAGCAGAAATGCTAACCACTGTGCCACTGTGCTGTACTTAGTCTATCTTATTTTTTTAATTCTACTTCTGACCTCAAAATAAGAAACTGGATGTAAAGAAAATTGGGAGAAATTTCCATTTAGAAAAAAATATTAGTTTTTTATCAAACTTTTATTACAAAAGGTTACTGTATTTGGAGGAAACATTATTTCCACGTCACTGCTTCTGAATGATCCACATTAATACAGTGTTATTTTTCATTGAAAGTTCCTAGATTTTTTTCTCTTGACCTTAATAAGAAAGACAAGTAATAAAGATTACTTCATTCATTAATCTTTGGATGGGGCTGGAGCAGCTGTAAGTAACCTCTAGGTTGTGTGTTGACCCTTTCTCTTCACTGCCTTTTAAAATCAAAAGGTCTTCGCCAGAAGCTCAGATAATTGATAGTATTGTTATTCATTTTGTCTTTTGTAACTATTTTTTTAGTCTTTGAAATAAGATTAAATTCAGCCTAACACTATTATAATAATAGTAGATAGTGCTAATCCAGGAATCTTCGTACCTCAAAAGTCTATTACAGCAACTGTGTTGCTTTTTTCTCCAGTGCTGTGGAGTTTAGTTTATAACTGGATTAGGTCATTCAAACAAATGTTTACATGCTACAGTGTGAAATAAGAACAGTCTAAACTAGATTTTAATTATGATTTTAGGTACCTAGGAGGTCTCTTTACCACTGTAAATAACTGTACCACTGATTCCTCTGGGCACGTCTTTGTGACACAAATTAAGCAAGGGAATGTTTCAATATGATGTTTGCCTGTATGGTCCAAAGACAGTTGAGATCTTTTTTAGTAAGTCCTATTTCTGCTGTTTTTACAGTATTATACCAATTTTCTGCTCACCTATTCTGTTCTGCTTCATTTGATGACTTTGGTTACCTCATTGTAACATTTTCTTAATTAAATTTGCTGTTGGTTAGATGTAAATGAAGTGTTCACCCAGATGTCTTCCATGGTTCTCTTTGTGTTCTGTGTTCATAACTTCCCCAAACTTGGCCTATCACAAAGCCTTTATTTCCTTCACTCCAATATGTGGCCTGTGTGTACCTCCACAAACCTCTCTCCTCGTTCAGCTGCCTCTTCTCCGTTCTTGTTCCACTACTGTTTTCACCACTATGCCTCTTTGAAATTCTGGCAAAGAAATACAGACACAGGCTGGCCATTGTCTGTTGGTTATGTCCACTTACACACAACTTCTTTTCCTGACTGCCTGGAGTAAGAGCACCCCAGTTCTTGGATTTCCAGAGGTGTGTCTTTTTTTTTGGTTAGGCATATTTACTTTTGACATTCTTGTATTTGATGAATCAAACATTAAAAAACAGTTTAACTGCCCTTAAAAAAATTATAATTTGCACATGGCTAAATACAGATCCAGAATAATTTGTTTTCCCTTGACAGAGCATAGTTTCTTTTAAAGCAAGTAACTTATCATATCTGACACTTTTGCTTTTGCAATACCACATTTGTATCTGCTCGTGTTATTGCCAGTGTAAGAATGTATCTAAGTTCTTTGTCTGTACATTGAAGCTAGATTCTGCATTAGCACATACACTTAATCTTCGTTCTTCATCTGTGGAGTCTTCCCCCTTTCGCAACAGGCCAGCATCGATTCTTCATTTCTGGGGAGTGGATGAAACGTCTGGTCAAGCTGTTACCTAGGAAATGTAGAAAAACACAATCCCCTAAGGAAATGGCACAGTGCCCAGAACAAATAAAGATTTTTAGTGTGTACTTACACCAGCCAGTTTATTATTACATAATTACAAGGCACCCCTATTTTCACCTCTTTGCCTTTTGGAAATGGTGGAAGAAGAATGTCTTTGCTTTAGCTTTAAATGGTTTGAATGCCAAGTACCGTATGTGTACTTGAAAGCTACAATTTTCAGTATGTGTCATTTGTGAGGTACAGTATTAGGCAGCGGCTGTATCAGTTAGAATCTGCAAATATGACAAAGGAACTGAGTGCTTCAAGGACCTGGCTTGCAGTCACATCCCCAAGGAAATTCTGTTCCTTCTTTTTTTTACCTAAGCTGGTTGCTGAAGGTCCCTGACCTGCTGAAAGATTTATTCACCCCACAGCTGTGCTGGTGGTGTGAGGCAAAGGTTACATATAGAGCCAGCAGTAATTCTGTTTAACAATGGGTCTATTTTGAACTACAGGTAGCTGAAAGACAGCCATGAGTGCGACATAGAAATGCTTTTTATTACTATTTTTTTTCTTGGACATTGAGTCTAAATGTCGAGGTGCTTTCATAAAAAATGGCAAAAGATGAAAGGATTTATGGCCAAGCTGGCAAAATAATCAGAATTCAATACTTAAAAAGCAGACAAAATGTCAGGTTCTGTCTTTTCTCTGGGACTGCTAGATGGGTTCTCAGAACTTCACTTCATATACTATTTGCTAGCCTTCTTATTCTTCCATCAATTTGTATGAATGCAATTGAGAAACTCTATGAATTTAAGTATATTGGATGAACTGGAAACAAGAAGTAAAGCTCAGCATTTTATTCTATATTTAATTTTAATTAACATGCTAACATACAGTAATAAGCTATTAACGGTTGATTCAGAATGATTTGAGCTCTTCCTTGCCTATTGACCAGCATTATTATTAATTTGATACAAATACCCGTCACCTGTGGAGAAATCTCTGGAACAAATGGGAGGATTGGAGGCCATTTCGCCAGCCAGCCTCAGAGGACTGTGGGTAAGTACTGCATATTCAGCATTTTCATTTAATGAACATGAGGACTTGTGTTCTGATATCATTGTTGTTCTCCATACTGTGAATTAATATCTAGGTGAAACTTTGTACAGCTAATATAGTTTTATTGCCAGGGTTTATTTCCCTGAGCCTAAATTCACTGTTGCACATACTGTAGAACCTGAAAATCCCAGTAGAATTACTGAAAGATATCTCTTTAGGCCATCCTCAGGACAAATTATATCTTGGTAAACAGGTCTGTGATTACTGCCTCTATCACACAGTTACAGCTTTTATTCTAATGTGTAGAAAATATGAGAACTGCATACAATATTTATGGTTTAATTGTTAAACGTAATCACTGAATAAAGCGAAAAATTTTATACCACTCCTAGCCATTTCAGAACTGATTAGGTGTGTCTACGATTGGACAAAGCACAACATGTTGCTGCAATACTTAGAACAATATCATATTATACATTAAATGTTGTCTATTGTTTTGTCATGATTTTATTCTGTTTTCATTAAAATATAAATATCATTGATACATGATTATTGATTAATAATCAGTTAATCACTACATCATTAGAACTACTTTACTCCAGGGAAATTATACATTTAGCAAGGGATTTTATTCAGATGTCTCTCATGGTGACATGTCAGGTAAGAATTGTAAAAAAGTAGTGTATTATTTTTTAAAGTCTTTTATACGTTAATGTCACTGCAAGCCCAGAGTTATAAAATCATTTTAACTGTCATTTGAACTCTGTAGGGTGCATTAATTTGGAAAACAGTCAAATTCCACATTCAGTTTTTGCTGTCAAGCAGTGTGTCCACATTTTTATTTTTTTAGACATAGTAATTTGAAGGCTGCTGTTTGTAAAGGCAGCTGTCTAAAACTATTCTTCTCGCTCAATACTTTTTACCATATGCAGCGGTGATTCAATTCTTAGCTTTTACAGTAACTCAGTCTTCCTGGAATACAATTATCCACCACCAAATTAAAAGTCTCGGCACAGTTCCTAAAGTAGCTTGTAAATATCTTCTCTCGTCCAAGTAGTAAAAATTCCCTTCCAGGCGTCCTCTTTCTGGACTTAATTGCAAAACTGGATCTTTACAGTGAGAAAAAAACACCATCTTTAGAGTACAGGTCAGAGTTTTTTTTCATCTGAGCGGCAGGTCCTCTCTGCAGAAGTCAGGAACGTGGACTGTGATTTGGAAATTCCAATGATGGGCAATGACATTCAAGGGAATTATGGGAACATTTCAAGGAAGTACTGAGGGAAAGGTCTATACAGTATGTTCAGTATTAACAAATATATAAGGTGGGAATGCACATAAACATAGCCAGGCCCCATTTTCACATTTTGTGACATATCTTTTCAGTCTCGTTATGTGAAAGGATGTTTAATCACAAATAAAAACCACATGACCCTTACCTAGAGCAGCTTGTTGCTCTGCTAGATGGTGCCGGTACATTTCCTCCACACATAAAATTAAATCAGAAAGTTCTCCAAAGTAGTATTTTTAATGACAGTGGTTAAGAATAAGTAATATTCTCAGTACATCAATTAGTACAAGAGGATTAGTACATTTTTATCATGTTTTGTGTGGGTGGAAAGAGATTTATGCATGTTTTCGACCAATAAAGCAACCCATTTGTATTTTATACCTGTGTTTGCAACCTTTCCTATAAAATAGGGAAAAATGACATCTGATGTTCTCAATCGGGACAGGGAACCTGGACCAAATATTTTATTGGGATCTATGGTCATCCTGTTCTGTCATGTTTTTGAAGTTGAATATCTCTTGAAAAATGGCCTGAAGAATGTTTACAGGAAATCATATGAGAAAGACTAGATACAGTAACTTCCCCTCACTTGTAACCTCACTTGATTTTATGACAATTTCCTTTTGAATTATTTTTAATATATTTTTATGTTTGGAAATTTGGGATTAAATAATTATTTGCATTTGATTAGCTTTTTTTGGTCTTTAAAAAAAACTTTAATACGTTTTACCATACCTTACTGTTTATTGTTACAGAAACCTGCCTGAAGTGAAAGGCATTCATTCTTGATTTATACTAGTTTTATACAATTCTGGCAGTGAGTATAAGCACTGCCAAATGGCAGCAGCTACACCAAACAACACAAGGACTAAGGACAGGTCTATCTGCTGCAGGGAAATACAAATAAATAAAATATTATAAATTAGATGTGAATTACTCACACATTAGCACAAAATGGAATCTCCTTAAATTTAAATGAATGAGGAAAACAAGATCCCAGAAGCAAAATCGAATAAAACACTTCTGTTTAATAAAAATGTGATCAATTCAATTTCAGCAGCAGGTGCAGATACCCACCTGAAAGAGTTATTGAAGTCATTTGATAAATAGTGTCACCCTAGAGCTTCAGGCCTGCTATTTGCTCACATAATTTTTGGATTAGTCCTATATTGTATGGCCCCTTCCTACCATCTCAGCACGGCTTAATCAAATCATTGTTTGAGCTAAAGTACACACATACAAAGTCTGCCCTCTTGTCAATGCCCTTAGGTAAACTGGCCTGCTATGTTCACCTCAAAAGCAAAATAAAAGGCACTAAAATTAGGAGTAATCCTATCAGGGAGCCTGAAAACAAATGCAACCTTTTCAATTATAAGACAAAACTCTTGTACGTTTGTCATTATTTTACACCTGGTATGGCAAACGCAAATGTTACACCACAGCTCAAAGTAGTAATGTGACAGTTTTATGTTTAGCTGGGCATCAACAAGATGCATCCAGTATAACAAAAGCAAGGGGCATTTCAATGAAACGAAAGCCTGAAGCGCTAATTTAGGGAAATTATTTCAGTGCTTAAGTTATTGTGCACCAATTAAAAGGTGTTATTTGTGGCCTTTGCAGTAATACTGTATGACAATTTTTGTCCATTAATTACTTAATCTTGAAAGTTTCTAATTTCAAATTGATTAAATGAAAATTGTATGGCTCAAAGGTTCTTCAGCAATTAAGAGAGCCTGTGATTAGTCAGAGCAGTGGAAAGGGAAGGCAGCTTGTTGAAAACATTGGTTAAAATTGAAAATAGTTTTTAAATACTCTAAATGTAAAAAATACAATGGACAGTGTACCGTTCTTGTACAGTTCATGCATTTGTTCTATTGAATCATAATGATGTTCTTTTGTGTGATTATGAATGGACTGAAGTCAATGGCTGCCTTAATTATAACCCAGACAACTAATGCCAGATACAGCTTTCTGGAATTTATGTGCTTTCTTAGTATTGAGGGTGCAGTGATATTACTTATTAAATCCATCCATTTTCTACCTGCTCCAATGCAGAGTCAAAGGGGACCGAGTCGGCAAGCAATGGGCGCAAGGCAGGATACACCATGGATGGCACATCAGTCCATCACCAGGCACACACAGGACACACACACACTCTCACACCAGAGTCGATTTTCCCAGAACTATGTCTTTGGATTGTAGGAGGAAAAGTACAGTACATGTACTGTAGTATCTGGAGGAAACCCATGGGGAGAACATACACAGTACAGACTCCACACAGATAGCACCCCAGGTCCAGAATTGAACCCAGGGCCCCAGCATTGCAAGGCCCCTGGGTTGATCCTGCCTTGCACTTGCTGCTTGTTGGCATAGGTGCTGGATCCCCTGTGATCCTGTATTGAATTAAGTGGTTAGAGAACTAATGGAAATCATTCACAATGTGAAGTTTTAATAAAATATTAAGTATACAAAGAAAAAAGGGAATCCTTACATTTTATTAAGGTGCATATCTAGATATTACAATTTATTCTCAAGATTTATAACTGTATTGTACCTATTGATTGTAACTGTATTGATTTATTTTAGGAACAACACATTCCAAAGCCACTAAGATGGCTCAAAAAGATGTATTTGTAGGACTGACTGTCACAATATATGATGCATTTTAAATCCATAATGACCTGAGAAATGTCCTTCTATGGAAGACCAGTTTAAAAACATCAATCAAGCTCTCAAAGGAGACAGAATTCCTGGTGGCTAAATCCTTAACATTGGATTAAATGCTGAAGCCCTGACATCAAAGACATCTTATTACCTTGTGTGTTAAGATGTTCAGAGTGCATGGTGATTCGTGAGCTCTGGAAATAAATAGCAAAGCCTTTGTAATGCTCAACAGTGTTTCTATAGATCTTCCTTCGTTAAAAAACGGACATTATCTGGCCTTTAGCTTACTGATCAATTTTCTGTTTTTCATTTTCTGTCAACTTTGATGAAGAAATACACAATAGGAAAATACAAGAGCTGTCGAAACTAAAGTTTATGCATTATTTATATGGTACGGTATGTCCCATCTACCTATTCAAAGACATGATTAGAATCAGATTTGTATTAAATGTACTGATTAAAAAGGTATAATTGTATAATTATTTTATATTGATTAATATTGCCATAATATATTATACTAATCTAATAACAATACTTTAGTAGCTCTTATCATTTTTTTCTATTTGATACAGACTATTTTAATTACTCATTTCAATTGAGATAATTAGGACATGAGCTGTCATCTTTTGAATCAAAGCAATGGAAGAAAAAAATACATAATTCATGTAAACATAGTCTAGAGAATCAGAGTCACATACAGTACACAGAATTAAAGTTCTGGAGAAACAAAATAATATGTAAGGATTAAAAAGATGTTTGCCACATACGACCATTGATCTAAGGCTTTATAGGTAATCCAACTGTAATCTGAAAGAATAAATTGAATAAGCATAAAGCAAATAAGCAGTGAACGTATTTTATTGTTAACCGGTTTTAGTTGTGTTTAGGTAAACTGGGAATATTCTGTTATTCCCATAAATGGGCTCATGGTGAAATAAGCTGACATACACTCCTACTTGTAAATCAAGTAATGATTTATTTGTTTATGTTACAGAAATTAACAATCTGTCGTTTCTCTGCCTGTAACTGTAGCAATTATTCCTTTTGCCAGCCTGCAATCTTTAAAAATACATTCAAAATATGTTGTCCCTTATCTGAAGAAAACATCACTCTAGATCGATATGCATTAGTCATGAACAACCAAGGCTTTGTAAGCCTCACATTTGATACATACAGTAATTTCTTGCTTATCTGAAGTGGTGGCAGCAGAAAAATTGAATCAGTCTTTTTTTATTTTAAAAGCTCCTCAAACTACAGCTAAAGAGAAGACTTACCTGGTCAACACTATAATAATATTGGTATATTTGTATATTGTCAATGTATTAATTGAAGTCTAATTAATGCATAGATTCAATAAATAATTTGTCCTGCATTCTATGCACTAAACTGTGGATGCAAATAAAACCCTCCAGTTTGCATCTCTTTTAAAAATCTTAATATTCTAAAAAAATTCAACCCTTCAAACACACTGAAAACTATCATTTGTGGTGTAATTTGCACTTTGGTGCACAGCCCATGTCAAATCTGATCTTTTGATCAAAAGAACTTGTCTTTTCAGTGTCATTTGTGGTGTTTGGCAGCCTGTTTTTTACTCACATTTTATTTTTGGGTTGAACAAATAAATCAATTTCTGTTTTACATTCCACATGTCATATACAAAGTACATGATAAATAACAAAGCTTTCAAAATGTTTTTTATGAATTAACACAGTTAAGTATTATTTATTATTAAGAGTGAAGTATTACATTTTGTGGGTGTTTCAAGCCCTGAAGAAAGGCTTTAAAAAATGTTTTTCTCTGCGAGGTATCATCTGTTCATGTAGACCAGTAACCTGAACTGGTTACTTGGAGGCACCAAAACCACCTCATGGGTAGGCAATGAAGTGGGGGAACTCAGACACGTTCCTCATGTGGATCAAGCCTGCGGGGACACTTTGAATAGCTAGTCAAATCCTGACTTGCATGTGTTTGGGATCAGACCAGAGAACCCAAAAGACTACAGGGAAAACATGCAAACTTCACTCACTACACACCAGCAGCTATGGCAGAGTTAAACCCAGTGCCCTGCAGCTGTGTTAACAGTCGCACCACTTTTCAGTTACATTACTTTTGCAGATATGGCCATCGTAAATTTTATTTTTTTGCAACTGAATCACAGTAAAGGGAACATTGCAGGGTATGATTATTCAAGATCCGGACAGTTATTTTTTTTTCTTACTTTTACATTTCCTTTCTTTTCCAAAGCATCTGAGATGGTTTGTGTTTGACATTTTAATTGAGTGAGAAGAGTGTAAAAACAGTGTCAGATCTTAAAGACTTCTTATTATCATTATTATATTAACATTAAATGGTTTTATGCTTTTAAAATAAACTTTTCGCACATTTTTTTAGAAAAGCCATATACAAAATACCTTGTTACAAATATTTAAGAGATATTTTAGTACTTTATTTTAGAATATTTAAAGCATTATAAACAAATGAGTGACAAATTTTGTTATAGTCTTTGCTACATGAAAATAGAACTAAGAAAGGGAATTTATGTATACTGTACCTGTTCCACAACCACCAGTTTTGGAAACCCTTCTACAGAGCTACAGTACATCAGTCCTTCACTAGGTGGCAGAGGTAAAGAAATAACTGCTGTACAATAACTTGTTTAAAGCCTCCATAAATAGTCATTGGGCAGATCTGAAATTTTACTGTGTAATAAACGTTACAAAAAGTACTATGGTAAACTAGACAGGAATGCCTAGTTTTTATTATTTGTGATTCTGACCCTTTCAAAATGAGAACATTTTGTTTCAAGGGCAACTTGTTGACATGTTCCATTTTAATGGAAGAATCAATAGTATATATTAAAGTATGAATTACTCACTGGCAGTTTTAGAGGCAAATTTTATTTCTGCACACAGGAAATGTCCCTGTCTATATAACAGAGACCTCTTTAAATTTGTGATTTAGCAAATCAGTGTTCTATTTTAAAGATCAAGTGTTTGATGTATTTACAGCTTCATAAAGCAATGATGCTGCTATCTTATACCAATACAACTGAAAACAGTAAAATCTAATTACAACTGGGACAACAGTTTATATACATTTTATTTTTTCTATTTTGTGCATAAATTGAATACCAACTAAACTGGAAAAAAATGCATAAAATCTTTTTAAATGAACACATACTGTATCATTGCCCAGGGAGTGAATAGAATCCCAGGAAATGTCAAAAGGTAATACAGTATGTCAGTCTCTAGTGTTAGTAAACTAACACTGTTATGAATTTACTGGCATCTGCAGCATTCTTACGTGCTGATAAAATGTATGAGCAGACATATACTAAGTGACCTCTGAGGGACTCAGACAGCAATCAATAATCTATGCTTGTTGTTCAGTACAGGGTCTTTCTCAAAATGCTAAAAACAAGAATCCAAACCAAGACTCTACGGATTCTGTTAGTAAGAGGACCTAAAGCAGGAAATTATTGCTGATGCGATAACCTGAAATAAACAATAGGAAAATAGTTTTTCTATTTATGTTATTGACATTTATAGAATTTCAGTGTGTGATGTTATTAAAAAGATACGTCCTATTGAGATAGATATTTTTTAAATAAGAATTCGGTTCATTTAACTGTGTCAGGGATAAACCATGCCATGTTACAGTTTTCTGGTAAGTGTTTAGAGTGTGGGTCCTGAAGAGACATTCTAGAGAACAAAGGAACTTTAAACCAAGGATATTGCAAATCTTGTACACAGCACGCAGATTACTTCATGTGAAATGAATTGTACCATTCTCCAACATTTAGAGAAAAATAAGTTTGTCTTCAGAACGTTGTGTACAAATACACAAAACGATTGCTATTACTACTGTATATTGTACTGTGTATTCTAAACTTGGGATGTGATTCCATAACATCTAAGCACTGACAAACAACTGCAAAGATTTACATACATACTTTAGTAAGCTTATACAGTAAATGAGAGCAATCCCACAGGCATAGCTACTGTAGGTTATTTGGTTTCTGGAAGGTGACTGATCTGAGGTTCTGATCCAGACAATTCTTAAAAGACCAAGTTGCTTGCTCCAGTCAAGTAAAACTGCCCCCTGTTTTAGTCTTATATAAACTCCCACTGTATTCTTCTCATCTCTAGTTTGTTTCATTGTTGATCTTGGAGAAGTCCATTTGGTGGACGTCATGAATCCTGTTGAGGTCCCCTTGTAGTCTTCTCTTTTCAAAACTAGAATAATTCATTTTTTAATGAACAGTAGCAGTGCATTCTGTAAATGTCGTTCTTCTTTTGAACATTTCCAGAGTATCAGTGTTTTTTTTCAATATGGTGCCTAAACCTGTACACAATATTTCAAATGAGAGCTTACTTATGCATTATACAATTTTAATATAATATCCTTGATTTCAATTCTTCTTAATTATACTGTATATCGTAACATTGAGTTTAGCTTTATTGTTTCCCATCTTCTCTAGTGCAGGAAACATATGTGTCAAAATAAATAACTAAGTCTTTTTCATTGGGAGCTTTTCCAAGTTTAGTTTAAGTTTCCTACTTTGCAATAAAAATTTATATTTTTGCTACCTGTGTGTATTACTCGAACATATCAACATTAAATGTCAACTACCATGTGGTTCATTAGTTTAATTATTGTCTAAATCCTTTTCATTTTTTTCTGCTTCTAAAGTGTTAGGTATTCTTTTTATTTTTGTATCCACTGCATTAGTTTTCTACTTTCCTAATTATGTCAGATTCAGGAGAATTGATTTAAATCGGGAAGAGCAATGGGCCTAGTGCTGGCCACTTAGTCATTCTGCTAATTACATAACCCCAATCTCAGCATTTCCTCCTAATCTGTGCTCCTTGTTGTCTTATCGATTCTTAATCCAAAAATATGCATTGCCTTGGAGGCCTGCAGCCTTCCATATAAAAATTAACCTTTTACGTGGAACTTTGAAATCATGGCCCTCTAGGGTGATGCAAGTAAGGCTTTTTTGGTCTGTAATAACATAATATTTTGTCTCCATTTATGGAGAGATTAGTATTACATGTGCAATTCTCTAGTCACAGAGTATTACACCTGTCCTAAGTGACTGATGAAAGAGACCTGATTTTATTCCTTCAAGGACAATTGGCAGAAAGCGATTTATTTGAGAGTTCCCAATACCAGTAAGCTGTCTCCTCCATCTAAAGCATGTTACCAGTTAATCACAAGCATTAATTTGATAGATCAACCAGTACCCAGTACCCTTTCCTGTTTTTTGCATGATGATTTCTGAGACATGTACTGTAGCTCATGTTCCTTTGCTGTGATACTACAGGATTCAACCTTCACTCCAATTTTGGCCACCATTAAAATACTATTTTCTCTCTCTTTCTCAGCCTTTCTAATAGCTTTCTGGACTGTGTGGAATTCAATTTTCTTATTTTAATTAGTTGTTCTCCTATTATTTATATAAAGCACTTTATTGTATTTTTCTGAATTGAGCCACTTTTTTCGACTAATTTACTTACATGACTAATCTGTTCTTAAGCTGAATATCTTTAAATTGCTCCACTTTCTACTGATGCCCGAAGAAGGTACTTTTCAGTGTGGAATTAACATCGTATACTTGTTCATCTGTTGCCGATGCAGTTCCCAGTTTTTCTGCCAATACCTTATTTTCCCATTCATTTTCAATTAATTAATTCTGTCTCATCCCTTTATAGTTTGCTTTCCTAAAATTGTAAATCTTTGCTTAAGACTCTACCAGTACGTTTTCTGAATTACACTCTATTGCACTCCATGTTATAGTCATATATAATGTTGTATGTTTTCTTTTAAGATTTGTGAGTCATTTTACATGCTGGGTGGCACAGCGCTGGGACTCTGGGATCGGTTTCTAAGGGTGGAGTTTGTACTTTCTCAACTTGTTTGCAATGCTGCTTCGATTTACTTCCACAGTTCAGATATATTGGTAGGTTAACTGGCTTCTGTGGAAAGTGGCCCAGGTGTGAGTGTGTGTCTACAGTATGTGTGCCCAGCGATGGATTGACGTCCTGTTTAAGGTGTCCCTGTCAAGCACCCGTTGCTTGCTAGGGTAGCCTCCGGCCCCTCTCTAACATTGTACTGGATAAAAGTGGTCAAAAAATGGATGGATGGATTTAATTTGAAATTCTGTAGTGCTTCTTTTCCTCTCTGCTAAGTTAACTATACCCTAGTCAGCTCACAGCATTATCTGGTATATCTCAAAGCTTTGGAGAATTGTATATACAATAGATTACAAGCAGATTAGAGCTGTACATATGCTGAAAGTCATTTGTTAGAGCAGGTGAGTTGCACTGATGGGCTTTTCTGATAGAAAACCTGCTTCAGAGTCTTTTTAATATTTTCAATATTTTTTTTTATCTGGAGAAGTTTTATGATATGGAAGATAACAGTCTGAACAGGAAACAACTTCATATTCTATATGTCATTAAATAAATTGAAGAATAATCAAAACTGCTCAAACTGTTGTTTTAGTTTACAGTGACACATTGAATCAATCAATTCAAAACTGGATCAGGTGTGCTTTTAATTAAACGTTTGCAAAAATGATTTCTTATAATAATATTCTAACAAGCCAGTAAATCTTGACAACAAATCTAAGAAGGTGTTTCTGGAGTGTAAACCACTTTGGTACTCCCAATTAAAAAAAATATTCTAAAACAGTATTTAAAAATATACTGTTTATATTTTTCTCATCTGTTTTCTCATTTTTCCCATTGTTTCTCATTTCACCTCTGACGGCCACAACCACTCTAATCTCTCCATCTGTGTTCTCAAAGACGGTTTTCCGAACTCATACTGTACATCAGAAAGACCACCGAAATCAAAATTATTCTGCAGCTAGGATCACACATTCTCCCTTCTCTTAACGACAGACTACTGCTCTTTTAAATTTTCTCCATTCATTGGAAGTTTCATTTCACACCTCTTTGCACCCATTCTGACTTCGCACCTCTTGATTGGCCTCTCTTTCTGTCCCCTGCTCCCGCCTCTCACTCCTCCTCCCTCCCAATCTTTGTTCTTCGCTACTTTACCTTTGCCTACTGCCCTGTCTCTCTCACACCCGAAAGAGGCTCCATGGCCGAAACGTTGTGTTCTCTTTCTTTTTATCAGCATGGAATAAACCTATGACTTGTTCCTTTAAAAATATAATAATGTAAAGAAGAAAATCAGCACTGTTTCTGTTGTATAAAAAAAGAAAAATAACGCATGCAAGTTTTGCTCCACTAGATGCAGTTTATATTCCAATTTATTATGTCTGTGAGTTCCCAAGGACTACATAGGGAGATGCTTAATGGGGGCAGGTGTGATCATTTTGAAATAACATTTAAAAATCAGATCAGATCAGATAGAACTTCAAAGTAACCTCTAAAACCCTATTAAAGGAAAGATGGCATGATAGCGGCTGCCTCATGATTGGATTGGATTGATTGGATTGAATTGCTTAATTACCAGATATGAAAATTTAATTCTGCATGCTCCGTAACCAAGTGGATTAAATTTCCTCTCACCCACACTGCTTGATTTTATTTTCCATTTCTGTTGACTAATAAATCTGTTTTCACACAGTCTTGCCCATGTGTAGAGTACAATGATGCCCTAAAGCAAATTGTTAGCAAGCTGCAAAGATGTGATAAATGGAAACACTCCTTTTTTAATAGAACTGGTCTAACTAAACTAAAATAGTTAACGCAGAGATGCAGTTAAAAGGAATACAGAAGTACTGTATACTTTAGAAAAGTGACTTTTATTTCTGATCTAGAGGAGATTTTTCCAGAAGGCCTTCCTAGAAAAGCATCTATCAATAATGTTTATTCTAAAGCAAACTGGAAAATGTCATGCTTAAAGCAAATAAGAACAATACCATTCTCTAAACCCTGAATGCACTAAATCAACACATTTTCCCAT
Source organism: Lepisosteus oculatus (assembly GCF_040954835.1). NCBI lineage: Eukaryota > Metazoa > Chordata > Actinopteri > Semionotiformes > Lepisosteidae > Lepisosteus > Lepisosteus oculatus. The sequence continues at coordinate 20,139,611 of NC_090702.1, read as the reverse complement.
TCATTGGAGGATGGAGAGCAATATTACACTGACTCGAAACCTATGTTTTGAAGAGTGCTGCTTATTCTAAGGCCATACATATCAATGTCAAGAGAATGGATTTAATACTTTGGTATTGTGGTGCATTCTTTCCATAAAGCAGCAGTACCCCATTCCTGTATAAGGGATTTCTAGGAAATGGAAACATCACAGCTCAGATGCTATAGATAAAACACCTTTTAACACATGTTGGCTTTACTTAAGTGATCCCAGCAAAATGGATCACAGTCAGTTTACTTCCAGGGACTCCATCATATAAATCCGTAGTCATATACAGTTATCCACTCAATATGTAGAAGCATTGTTGCCTTGCATATGACCAAGAACTCTCTTCCACTTTTGCCAATACTGTGCATAGTTTCAGGTGATATTTTTTTTAATTTAGAACCTCCTATTAAGTACTTAAAGTAAATTATGTGCAGATATGTTAGCTATAAACCTAGCATGTTCAGTCAAGACTGGACAGATGAAGCATTTGATAAATAAAACTAGATAATTACAGGTTTTAGAGAATACCAGCTGCCTGTGACACAATGAATATCAGCAGTCAGGGCTTCCTTTTCTCATTTTAAACCTTCCCAAATTATATCCAGACTTGGGTAATCTGGGAGGCGTCTCCCAAGTCACGTTTTGGCATTCACTATTGTTTCCAACAAAGTATTTTACAATCCTGCCTTTCTTGAGCTGTAGCAGATTTATTGCATAAGTCATCACAGGTGTTTTATACTATTTGTCAAAATGGCACTCCTCTGGAAGATAACAAATTAAGGCAATGCTGAGAGATGCTTACCTGGCAGAAGTGAGATGATGCAATTTGAAGGACTGAGTCCCACGGTAGTGCTTGTGGAAATCTCCACAAAATAACCGTCCAGCTGAGATTAGCACGAAATTTTTCTCTCCTGGAGTACTGTTATGAAATGATGGCAGCAGCCGGCAGTTCAAAAGTGAGGGCACAGGTTTTGTAAGTTATCTCTTGAGTAAATATTTAGACTTTCCTCTCCTGTAACATGTTTTGAGGATAATCCGACTCTGACTGAGTTCGTGCAGTTGTTCTGGGAATCGGTAAGCTCCGGTGTGCAGTTGAACAGTTCTGCTATGTGAATCAAAGGGCTAGAGGGCAGTAGCTCCGTAGATGACTTGTTAGACTAAGCATTGGGAGCTCACTTGTAATTGAATAACAGCTGGTGGGGTGAAAAAAAAAAACCAGTGCCATCATGTGAACAGATAATGGGTAAATGCTTTAAATAGATCTTTTTTGGCTTGCATGCAAACATGCAATGCGTGTCTAAAGAATAATGATTTCTGTGTGGCAGACGAGTTGTTGTAGTTTTGTATCACACCGTAACTTGCAATGACTCCCCTGCTACAGATTATGCAATTATTAAGAAATTTAGCAAAACAAGTAGACTGGGATTCCTCAACACACAGCAGGAGTTATAGATTCAACATTTGATTGTTCAGGCCTGACTGTGGATTTACCGTTATCTTCCTCTGCTTAACATTTAAAGCTGCTCCCCTGGCTCAGTATTTGCAGTAGGAAATTTATTAAAACATCTAGCCTGGGATTCTTTAACACACACAAGGCGTACTGGAGTATAGATTCAACATTTGATTTTTCAGGTCTGACTGTGGATTTACTGTTATCTTCCTTCCGTTAACACTCAAAGCTGTAATTGCACATTCCTTAATGTTAAACCTCTGAACAGGAACAAAGCATCAAGCAGGATTTGTATTTGAACACATCCTGAGATGCTCTGACTCAAACCTCTGAAGGTATGTTACATAGGTGGGCTGTCCTCTCACTAGACATAGTGAAATTAATTACTAGTTTGAGTCAACATAACACTGCTTTCCAACAATGAAATCTCAAACCAACTGCCAAGTATGGTGGTAGGAATATCATGGTTTCGGGTTGGTTTGCTGCCTCAGGACTCAGGCAGCTTGCCGTTATTAACATAACCTTACATTTGGTGTTGTATCAGCAAATTCCAGAGGAGAATGTCAGGCCATTCATTCACCAGCTGAAGCTGAGCTGAAAGAGGGCCATGTAGCAAGACAGTGATCCTAAACATACAAGCAGATCTGCAACAGAATTGAGAAAGAAATTCCACATTTTGGATTGCCCAAGTCAATGTCTTGATCTAGTTGTAGAAAGACCCTATTAGCAAAGTCATTCATTCAATAAAACCCTCAAAAGTCACCGAGTAGAAGCAGTTCTGCAAGGAAGAAAGGACAAAAATCCCTAAATTTCAAAGTGAAAGACTGCTAAACAATTACAGGAAATGTCTAGTTGAAGTCATTGCAACTGAAAGAGGTGCTATTGTTACAAGTCATGGGCAGAGATACACGAAACAGTTAGTGTTACTGTCAAATTGTAAATGTACATTTAAAACATCCCTTGACACTCATCATTCCTCCTGGATAGACACTTTGTATTATGAGGAAAACAGAACTGCAGCTGAGAGCACAGATTGCAAGTATCCAATTTTAACAGTGCAATTCTCATGCACAATTTACTTTTTCAATAAAAAAGCACAACCAACATCTTGCCTCAATTCACTCTACTGAAATTTAATGGTAAAAAAAAACACATTTCCAGTATCAGTTTGAAAAGAATTCTGATTCATCAAAATACTGTACCAACTGTGGAGTTGTCTGCATACTGTATACTTTAAAGTATACAGTAACTAGAGTGATAGTTACTTAAACAGCTGCTAACATGTTAAATTAAAAGAAATACACAAGGTATTTGTGTCTCTTGGTGTTTCTCATTTACTTCTGAGGGAACTCTCCGTTTCTGTGTCAAAACTCCACTCAACTGTTAAAATCCATTAGTACAGTTGGTAGATTCTAATATGCAAGTAACTTTTTATCTCCCTTTTTACTATAGCTGCTTGCATTCAAAAAAACATGTTGAAAGACAGTTTTCTCTGTGTGCATCACCAGTTACTGAATTGAATGGTTCACTTACTCACAAAAATTTACTGTTATTTCTTAATGAAATAAATGCATTGTATGTTATACATTTAATCAGCTTATTTTCATTTTTTATTTAGATTTTCATAGATTTAATAAAATTCTAGGTAAAAACAAATCTATGAGAATACAGACCAATCTATGGGGTTCACAAACATTCTCGAAACTGTAGAAGCTAAAGCACACGAGCTAGAATCAGGTCTTACTCTAGTCTTAAACGTCTGTGTACTGGTTTCCTGAAGTGTTTTACATAGATATTAAAATCATCTGCTTACATTCAAGATTCCAGATATTTCAGCACTTCAGCAGCTATTTTTCAGTATCTAGACCTTATTTTATGGTCTTCCACCTGACCTTTAACTATACTGATTCCAATAAACAATGCGCAAATGACTATTGCTTACACTTTGCAGGTGAGCAGGACTTATTTTGCTATGCCTTAAAGCTTTGAAAGAGAAATCAGGGAGCCAGTTTGATATGCTTTTACTCAAGCCAACAACTTACTTTTCAGGAAATATTGTTTGCAAATGTAACATGTATTTAGTATATACTTTTTTTCCTTGGCTTTGTTATTTGAAATTGATTGTGCAATGTGTTTTGTGCATTTTGAAACAGTACCGTTTTTCTTGAAAAAGACAATTGTTAACTCCTTCAAAAACTCTATGCAGTAACAAAACAGGCGGCAAAATAAAATTACACAGAACCACTGTTACTGAGCTGCATCTGCAGAAAGTACCTGTCAGCTTTCAAGTCCTTAATGGTGTCCTTCTCTCTGCCTGGAGTCCTACTCTTAGCTTTCAGATGAATCGGTCTTGTCACAAATAATCTTGTGTGTGTAATGCCATTTCAACAAACAGTTATAAAAGATTATGCATGTTATTCTATTATACAATATATAGACATTAAATCAATACCAATTGATTTAATGGCTTAACAATTAAACCACATATTTCAGTGTAACAGTGTAACTAAATAGGTTGTTTTAAAGTTATTTAACTTATTGTTGCTGCTGCTGTTCTGTGTTTGTTTTTGGCGATTCCTTTAATGTCTTTGTATTGAAGCACACATGCGAATAAGAACTGAACTGGATATAAGCCTGATGATTGTACCATAAGCACATAAATTACACTCAGCTGTCATTGAAAAACAGTTTTAGAAGTGGTGGAGGTAGCCTGTACTGTATGCTTTATACATGTTCACATATACGTGGCTTTTCACTCAGAACTATCACTGTAACAGATATGCAAACCATCTGCTAATCTGAAGGACAGCTCCAGAATTGTGTAAGTATGTTTAGTGGGTCTAAATGCTCGTGGAAGCAATCAAATTCTATTGCAAAAATATTGATGATAAACAAGCATTAGTATTTCTGGGTGACCTTTTTGAATAACGACTGAACCAGCTCTGTTGAAACATACAGGTTTTACCTGTATTCAATCATAAATGGGATAAAAACAGTTTTGATCTTGTTTTCATAAAAGTGAGCAGGCCAGCTCTACAGTCATCAAGAACATGCTAATCCAGTGGAAAACAGATTTTAAACATTTACCCTAAAACCAAGAAAAAGCTAAAAGAATGTGACCAATCTGCGTCATTTATCACAAGTTATGTTTGAAAACTAGTGAAGGAAAAGGGAACACAATTTAAAAATAAGTGTTTTACTTTATGTAGAAATGGATAATTTTCAATATTTTGTGCATCTTTTTCATAAATGTTTTCGTTTCTTAGTGAACCAGTTCAATATCTACAGTAATTGCTGGGTTTAGCACGTTTTTCTTGCTACGTTGGGAAAACAGTGTTTCCTCATTTTTTAGCAGGTTCAGGAGAGCAGCATGCTTTCATTTAGCTTTCTCAGTTGTTGCAGGGACACCATAACTGAGTTTTCTTGTGTAACAGATTCAATTTTGAATACAAAATGAGCTTTATCTGAATTAAGTCTTACTAGACAGCATCAACGAGAGACAATATAATTTGTTATATTAAAGTGCATATCAATGATTTTGGATAAGAATATTGTCTAAATCATGGTTGTTGCTGTTATTAACAATGTTTACAAATTAAATTAGCTATTATTAAAACAACAGCTATGAATTCTTAACATTATTGTACACAGTAGCATAATGAATGCTTTATAGTATAAACTTTTAAAGCTTGAGGTTGTCGTACCATGCTTACTTCTATACAAGGATTACCACACAATCTTCATTTAAACATGGCAGTGTAATGAATTTTAATTACCTCACCATCTGGAGACAAGTTACTCTTGTTTGAGTTTTTTAACTGGTGAATGACAGAGGTATTCGAAGTTGATGGACAATACCCCCAATTCACACACTAAAGTTAAAAGATGAACACATGTACTCATGAAAACTGGGGATAGCAAACAAGAAGAATTTTTACCTCAAAGTTTTCTTTCATCTGGGATATGCCCAGCATGCCAGATGAAAGAAAAGTTTGGGGTAAAAATTCTGTATGTTTGACATGTATGTTTTATAATATGTCTTTCTACAGTACATTGCTGCTCTTTTAGTCCTGCCATGTTCATGCTGGCTGTCTTCACTCTTCTCTCAAGCTTATCCTACCACATTTCAGAGGAGCAGTGGCACACTGGGAAGAGTGGCACATCAGTCAAGACGTTTTGCTTTTCTTTGTCAGGTAATTCAGGTGGAATCTTACCGTGCTTATCTTCTGTTCGTCCACGATCAAATTAAAATCTTCACCTTTTATTTTTGCATTTGAGCACTCAGCATGGGATTTATGTCTCTTATTGTTTCTGCATGGGGCTAAACTTTTTACAATTTTGTTACATGCACCTATCACAGCCTTATCCTTTGCCCTTCTAATTAATTTACTGATCTGCGCAAAGGTATTAAAGCTGCAGCTCTTGCCTTCTCAAGCTCAAGGATGTTCCTGCACTGTTTTGAGTTCTGAGGTCAAATTGAAATTAGTAGCAAGTGTGTCTTAAAGGGATTAATCATGGATTTACAAAGAATGAGTCTCTCTTACAATTTACTTCTTTTACATTTCCTGGACTGAAAGGGATAATAGCTTAATGGGAGTAACAGCTATAAGATCATTTAAATCCATTCATTGCCATTTTCTTTTCAATTTCTTTGTATATGCAACGGTTTCAGATATTACTCTATAGCACCTCTGAAGTTTTCAAATGAAAACTCTTACTTCTTTCTCTTCACAGAAGTTCCGCAAGTTCTCTGCAGTCTAGCTAAATCACTGTGCAGTAGTAGAAAGAGACACAAAGGCACAAGACTGTGCTAGAGATACTATTAAGTGTTTTAGAAATGGAAATAAAGTATTTATGTTCTTGTTTCAGGTTGTCTTATAACAATGTCTCAAGAGATCTGTCCATAAGAGATTTATGACCCCATCGGCACAAATCTTATTAATATGTAGGTATGTTGCTTTATGTTGATAACTTCACAAAAATTCCCCCTTTAATGTACAGTAATCCATCCTTCTAATATTCTTGATGGAAACATGTTCATAAAACATGTTTGCTTTAAAGCCTTTAATTAAAAATTCAACTGAAAAAAGGAAAATAAAAGAGACAATATTAAATATATAATCAAGCCTTTATTTAATGACTTCTCTTCTGTACATGCATAATCTACTGGTGAAATCTACCAAAATCATTATGATACATCATGATACAGCTAAATTAAAAGTATATATTTTAATGTAATGGAAGTAGGGGAAAAAGGCATTACAAATTGCAGCACATATCAAAGATTTAAGATTTAAGTCATATCAAAGATACATTACTAAGCCCAAGTGAATTCTAGAATTTAAAGAAGCCAGAATGATGCATTTTGATAAAACAACTGTCTTGCCACAATGGCTTGCTTTCTTGGCATTCCAAACACAGCTTCAGCATCTGCTTTGTTTTCATTAAAGAAGAAAAAGCTATCTCTAGGTAATGAATATTACATATTAGTTTTAATTTCATATGAATTAGAAATGGAAGACATTTTAATGAACAGGTGGTATTTTGCTTTTTTTCATTTTTTTAAACCTAATTTATCATCACAATTAACTATGTAATTTCTGGGAAACTACAAATTCGTGAACACCAATGTCTAGACACAAATGACTTGACATTCATTGTATTCACATATTCACTGGTTTACTTGTGCCATTTACATTTGACCTTCGATAGGATCTTCAATCCTGGTTTAAAAAATGGCAAGTACAGATTATATGTACAAAATGCATCACCCTCTGTAGTATGAGCAGAAAAAAGCACCAGGCTTTCCTTTTTTTAGAATTCAAAGAGATTCTGCATCATAAACTACTCATTTTCCACAAGGTGTTATGCTAATGAAATACTTTTAATACTTTGGCTAATTAAAGTTACTGTCTAATGTCATAGTTTGGTGAAAACACAACTAAGTGTTCTACAATTTCTTTACTTTAAATACCCCAAAGATACAATGTAAACACCAGAAACAATGTAACCGCAGCTCATACTTATCAATAAAAATGTGTGACCCCCCTTTTAAAACATTACCATCATCAGAGGTGTCAATCCTTGGAAACAAACATTTCTTTAGTGTTTGGTGGTCTACCACTTACATTCATTGTTTTAGGATCATCAGAACAATCTCAAAGGGCTTATGTACAACAAATTTACATTAAATATAGTTTCACCCAAAAGCATTCACAGACATCCCATTTATGTTGATTGTTTAGTACTTACAAAAAACAGTATCTGTTCTTTATGCTGAGATATTCTGAGACATTGTTAAAGAGCTGTGCATAACAGGAGCATCTGGTTATCTTGAAATTATTATTCCAATAAAAAACAAAGAAAAACACAAAGACAGAATAATCAATTAATTTGCAGGGTGCACCAGGCGTTCCTCGGTAACCATGCTGACAATTCATTTAGCTTTTACTTTTTTCCACCTTCCCATGTAACACTTCTACCTGGTCAGCTGACCTACAACCTTCAGGAGGGTCTTATTTTCTTGCTTCAGCTGTTCATTTTCATCCTCTATGTCATCAAGATCCTGCAAAACAGATACATGCTTAGTTGATACTATGGACAATACAAGCAGCATTGGCACAATTATTTTCTTTTGAAACTGTCACCTCCTGGGGTGACCACCTGGTACAGTATGTCTTCAAACTTTAAATTGTAAGATCTTTTTAATAACCATGCACAAATGCATGAAGATCATGCAGACTGTAACACCTGACCAGAATCAAACCCAGGAGCTTGGAAATGTAAGCCAACTGTCAGACATTTTCTGTAGCAATGACAGTAAAAAGTTGAGTTGAGATTTACAATTGCATTCAATTGAGAAATACTGGGGTATACATTTTTACAAAGTTGGGCCTATTATAAAGCCAGCAATAATCCATTTTTATTTTCTGGGCAAATTTACATACAGTAGACTAGTAAATAGGTATTTTACAAAAACAAAATCTGAATACATTTATTACAAGAATTATAAAAATAAGTTTAATACCTTTACCTTTTAAGTAAAAAATAAATTAGCTATTTCAATGTTATTGTTGTCCCACAGAACTTGCAAAATCATCTATTAATTTTTAACCCCACCAGACTGTAGCTACTGTGGACAGTAGACTGGGAACCCCTGAATTCAACCACCAACCAATTCAACCAAGAGGTATCAACATTCCTAAAACTTTAAAGCCCTGTTTTGTACCCAATGACACGTGCCCTAAAAACTTTTAACAATTAAAAGGCAAACGAGCATCTCAAATTAACAGTAAATGAGGAGCATCATAGCGAGGAAGTTCCATCAAAACTCTAATGAAAAGATGACACTTCTCATTTCCATCTTTCTCCATCACAAAACAGACAGTACCTCTGAATTAGTAATGCTACATTTGTCAGAAAGTTTAAGGATTTAAATCAAGTAGAATCCACAAGATAAGGCTGCTGATGTATACATGAGGGAGATCAACATTGGGAAGCCATGTCTGGAATCCTTAAGAAATAAATACTGTTTTCAGTACATCAATCTTCAACCTCAATAGTAAAGACTGCTGGCATCTTTGTTAATAAAAATTGGAATGTGTAAGTAGATAAATCAAGACAGATGGAGTCCTAGTAAGGCACCTTTAAAATCTTAACATTTCTCCTTCGACCACAGACTGAACAAGACAGTTGTTCTTGAAAACAAAATAGAACAATGCCCAAGCCATAAAAATCTACAATGGACAAAGGAGAGCGATTGTGGGAATACAACAAGAATGGGTAGTCAGCATTCCAGAGAGACAGGAGAGATGGAAGACGAGGCAACATAGCGCTATACATCATGAGAAACATTCAGAAACAGGAAGTTAAAACTGATGAGTTATAAGTTTAAGAAACTATATGGGTCAGATAATAAGACCTGCAAAAGCCACAGGCAAAGTGTTGAGGGGTATTTCAGATATTAATTACACTGGAAATCGACACTGTATAATGAAGCCGGAAACCTATGTGTAAAAAAAGAATGTTTTTTTATGGCAGAATTAAATTAGATGCCCATGGCTAATGATCTTACGGTCCTTTCAAACAATTAGGACATTAAGAGACATTGAGAGGTAACAGAGATCACAAAATGATATGCTTTCAAGTAGCAAACACAATTAGGGCAAAAGAAAACTCAATGCAACAGGATTAAGTTAAAGAAAAGGCATGGAATTAATTTATAAACTGAATTAAGACAAAAAGAATGCCACTAAAATCTAAAACATGTATTTTTTATCTGTGTAACAATAACAAAAGAACAGTAGCTTAGAAATCTGGTGTATCCTAGCAGAAAGAACTATAAAGCAAACAGAAAAGTAAAAATCAAGTATTTGGGGTATTAAATCTCTAGAGAGGGATTTTTTTTCCCTCAAACTTCTAGTTCTAGATGTTAAATAATAACATAAAAGGAGCAGAAATCACACATTTACTATAGGCTCTAAAGACAAAAAAAATCAAATCTCCAGGGCCTGATAGTACATTACCAGTGGTATTTCTAATTTAAAACAAAGAAGCATATCAATCCATTGCCCATTAACAAAACCCTTCCAACAGTCAAGACAATGACTAGTCAAGATTATGCTTTCATGTAATGCATGACTTTTGGTCACGTGAGATCCTCCCATATAAATTTCCACTTCCATGACATTGTCACGATCATCATCCCTCCTCTAGAGGGCCCTCTGACCTTTTATTATTAGTTTAATTATTACACGCACCTGTCTTCTGTTCAACCCGTCACTATATAAGTTATATGCCTCCTAAGCTCTGCGCTCAGTTTTGGAAGATGGACGCCACAAGGCTTGCCTATTCCCCGGGCTCGCAGGTAGCCCGGTAGCAGGTCTTATTCCCCGGCATCCTGACCATCTGGGTCCGGGGCTTGGAGCTCCTGGCCTCGTCTTCGTGTTTTTAACTTCCCTGTTCCCGTTCCTGTTCCGACCTGGTTCCTGTTTTTAACTGTTTGTCTTGGATTGATCTCCCAGCTACCTGGACTTTGGACTGGGACCTGTTTTTCCCTTTTGAACTCCCACTAGACTTGTTCGCCTGCGCTCCCCCTCACACCTGGATCACCGTCGGCACCACCCCCTCAGTCCTCCCATCCACTCCTCTCTGTGTTTTCCCTGTGTCCTTCTCCAGTCTCTACCGGATTTTACCGTCTGCACAGGGTCCTAAATTGTACTACGCGGGAGTCAGAACTGGTTCCTGTGACAGACATGAACAATTCCTTTTTACATAAATATCTATCATTAATTTATATGTAAGGAGGCACTCCAGGCTAAGATAGGGAAGTGCAGGACTAACCATCCCTGTCGTATCCTTATCTCATGCTTTCCCCTCCCTGTCTGTGAGTAAAAAGGGCTGTGAGATTAGTAATCTGTGTCCCCAGTAAATTCTGCTTGAGGCCAAGGCGTTAAGCAAAATTTCATAACTAGAACTAATTTTCAGTGTTTTTAACTTTGAAACAGTATTGGCCAAGTAAAGTTGAAAGTAAAAAAAAACATGGAACCCTATTAAAGAGATATGAAAAACAATCCCAATGAAAAGCACTCTAATTGAAAGTTGTCTCATAAAATCCCATTGGGACATGATAATTAAAGCTAATATAATGAGCCAATATGGTGACAGAATGCTATTCAATCTGTGAAGCTGAAAAACATGGCAACATGAGCAATATCACAGGAAAATGAAGGTCTCTTACACTAACAAACTGTTAAGGGGGATAGTATTTAATTGTAGCATCAGCACCAGACTACATACCTGACAATGAAGGACAGACAAAGACGATATTATGAGAGCAATGTTTGTACACGAGCATGCTGCTGCAACAGCAGGATACTAAATTGTGTTTATTAATGTTTACAACATTGCTCAAGGCCCAACGGTCTAGGTATTCAAATTTAAATGACAGACAATATTTACGATAATAATAATACGATTTCTGTCAGTAACAGTTTACATTCTACTATATCGTACAAGAATTTACACACTCAAAAAGAATGGACAGAAGGTGAAGAGGGTTGAATATAATCCATTTTGAGCAGTTAATGTTCACACAATCCTGTACTCTATTTTTCCCTTCAGCATATCCAGGTATAAACATATTAACTCAGTGAATACCTCGAGTTAAATCCGCCTGCTGTTCATCCTGTAACCCTATGAAGTGTAGCCAATTGAATGCCAGAAATCATGTCTTTTCTAAATCTACTATAACTTTGGAAAGACAAACTACTTTTCAAAGTGAATCAATTTAACAGAAGCATTTAAATCAATTTCGGATCTTCACAGCACGGAGAACCTAGTTGACCTCGAGGCTGTTTGCTGAAAGGCTGTTGGATCTTTTTAGACAGTGAAACCTGGTAAAGTGTCAAATAGAAGCCCACCAGGTTTCAGGTACACTGATAATTTTATTTTTTAGATTCCAATTGTGATCCCTCTCTCCTCTTCTCTGCAATCAAAACCTCAGTTAATTCACACTTTTTAAAGCTGAAACCTGTAATTTGTGTTGGTTTACTTCATTATGGTGAATATTATGGTATTTCAATGAAGACACTGAAATGGCCAAACCCATCCTTAAGCATGAGCATGTTTGCGGCAAAACCTGTTGACCTTTTTTATCTTTGTTGGGAACATTGAAGATGTGACAAAAATATGATTTGTTACACCTGGAAATGAACCTGAACACAGGTCAAGACTAACTACATCTTGTATCTGCCATAAGCAAAAAGACTAATTATAAACAAAGCACAATACTTTGACAAGATCACTTAAAATGCAAAGGTTATTTTAGATTAACAAAAAGGTCAAATTATCTTAAAATATTTTTTAGAATTTAAATGGATGATTAAAATCTTGGCTAAAATTTATAATGTACTGTGGTCCTAAGTCAATAAAAAATAGTGTAAAATGTACCATAAATATTCTTTGATATACAAGTGTCAGAGCCCAGTGATATTTCACCTTGGAGATGCCAAATTCAGATGCTCTTATGCTGTGTTGATATACACAAATGTGTACTGTATATTCTACAAGCTGAAAGAGAACTGAATCAGCACTGTTTCTGTGGAGTCAAAGAAAATGTTTCTTGGAATGTTATCTCCGTTTCCAGGACAGAGCTTGTGTTACATCTTCCTGAAACTGTTGGAATATCTGGTTTATGTGAGGATTAACGTGGCTGCCCTTCAGTAGACACTGAACAGCATGTCTCCGCTAAAAAGAGTTATCTAGAATTAGCAGATTAGTGTTTTAAATTTGAGTGCAAAGATAACCTGTATCTTGCTTCAAAGTCTTTACTTAATGTAATCCATAAAATGACAAATTATTCCCTGAATGACAAAAAGGCTGCAAAATCACACACAGGTTCTAATTGATCCGAATTAACAGGTTTCTTTTCTTCTTGTATACTTTTTTCCTGTGATGAAAGTACCTGTTAGCAGGTTTAATTTGTAACTTAGTAGATATTGAGAATATATTAACAAAAATGCAGTAATAAGGATGATCATTTTGTTGGAGTTGGAGTCAAAGTCATCTTTTTCATTCACAAAATTATTTTAGGCTGGCAGTCAGAACTTTATGAAAATCTGATACAAAGTCAGAATGTTGGAAGAACAATTAATCGTTCTAAATAATTCTACCCCTATAATGGCACTGTGGAGGGCATTTTCCATCAGTGTCAAAAAGTAAACCTATTTACTGTTACAAAATACAATCTAAAGTTACATATTGGTTTTATATGATTACCCAGCTATTGTGCAAAGAAATGCAAAAATAACATTCTAATTTTTTTTCATATTGCCCCTGTCTCACCTTAACACCCCAGCAGAATTGGAAAAATATGACCTTTTGCCTCTAAAGGAGTACTACTCATGAGTTTATACAGTACATCACATCATCAGTACATCACTTCACGTATTCACTCATCACACCATGGCCTTAAAGTTAAGTTTAAATCAAACACTTGATACACATAAAAAACGAAGGACTGCTGGAACACAAAAACACATAATCTAATCCAGACACAAGTCAGGGAACAGAGTTATATACTTGTTTCAATCCTATATCACTGACCATGGACAATACATTTCTGTTCGACTTACATTTACATGCAGAACAAGGCAAGCAGGTTTGCACTTTGTACACTGACGGCATCCAAATATTTTTGTTAAACCATACCTATCTGTTCCAATCCTTCCAAAGTACATGAAGGATGTTTCAGAATTGGATGAGATACAATTTCTTACAGCTAAATGTGAACAGCTCAGAAGTTTTTGTGATCTTGAAAACCTTTAAAATCTATTGGTCACAAAGCTGTGATCTTCTGTTCTTGCCTGGATATCAGTAAATGATTGATTACAGATCTAGGTGACATCTTTGAACGGGAATTGTACTTTGAAGTACACATCTGATCTCAGGGACTTTTTTTCTACCTCATTAACAGATTTCTCTTACACAGATGCAGCTGAAACTTTTTTTTCACACTTTCATTAGATGGATTACAGTAACGCTCTTTTTATAGACTTCCAAAGGCCATTTTAGGTAAACTTCAACTTTTAGGACTCTCCATGACTCTGGCACCAATGTCTGAATCTGCAGAGCACCACATTCTGAATTCTTGAATACTACACTCCACTAAAGCTCTTTTAAACTTCATTCATTCTACACATTTAATTTTGGTGACATTTTAGTTGTCTACATCCCACTTTTTGCAACACCCTTATTAAAGACATCAAGCATATTTAATATCCATGCAAAGCAGAATTAATGCTTTACTGTGTGAATTAGTGTTTGAAAAGCCTTATACCATTAGTAGTTTTTGAATTGCTTAGCTCTGAAGCAAAATTAACTTCAGATGAAGATGCTGGACACGTTTCAGTAAAATCTACTGAAAGGGTTTATAGCAGTTTCTGGATTCTCCCTGTGCCTGATCTAAGAGTTTAGATTAGAGGGGAAATGAATGAATGTCTTTAATTGCAGTACGTGTGTGCTTTAGAAATGGTGGATTGTTTCTGAATTTTTTCGGAGAATGTAGATATGCACTACATTTCCTGTATTCTGTTATTTATTGTAATACTTTCTTAATACAGGATAGAATCCAGCACAGGAAATTTCCACACTTTTTGAAACACTGAATTACAGGAATGACAGAATGAATTAACAAGCAAGTAGTTACCTTCATGCAACTTTAAGAATTAAAGCAACATTTAATTGTTTTTTTTTACACATTAAATGTCATTAATATGCAAGTTTCTGGGGATAATCCATCAACACAGCCCTGTTTAACAAGTGCAATAGAAGGTAGCTAAGTATTTGTGTGAGTGCTATTGCAGATTTACCAGATAAGCTAAGGATCTGCGCCTGTGGCTGGAAGGTTGCAGGTTCGTATCCCGAATGTGCTCTTCGCTGCCGGCAGAGGGATCCTACTCCGTTGGGTCACCGAGCAAGGCCCTTAACCCCAACTGCTCCAGGGGCGCCATATAAATGGCTGACCCTGCGCTCTGACCCCAAGGTTCTCTCCCTGTCTGTGTATCTAACTGAGAGCAAGTTGGGGAATGCAAAAAGACAAATTCCTAATACAAGAAATTGTATATGGCCAATTAAGTGATCTTATCTTACATGTAGCCTGGTACCTAATAAATCAATGCAACACATTCATACATGAGTAAAATGATACTGAATATTTCAAAATGTACAGTGCAACACATTAGGCATTAAATTATACCACAGCTTTCTTTTAAACAGGCTCACAGAATTCCATTAGACTTTTTTTTTAGAAAACCAGCAATTATGGTAAAATGTTTGAATACTATATTTCATGGGAGAATATTTCTAATTTTATGAGAATTTTGTTTGAAGAATGCAACTGGACTTATTTTGATTTAGGAAAAGAATGTAAAAAATGTTCTGTTTATTTCAAATATGATTATTTTTGTAATTTCCATATGTGCTATTCTCATATGGAAACACTAAACAAACATTCAAGAGAAGCACAAACATAGACCTAATAGTTCTTTCTGGCTGACATTTCCTAAAGATATAATCTTGTCATTTAGATACAGTATCTGAACTGAATTTTGCTACTGTAATTTGATATACAGTAGGGGTAACAAAAGTATAGTTGCAATCAGTTACATTTCAATCACAAGAAGCCTTAATGCCTTGACAGAACCCAAGAGATGAATTTACCCAGAATGAATATGACTGACTAAACCCTCATGATAATGAAGTTTAATATTCCATACTTCATAAAAACTGAAAAAAAAAAATCAAAACGCCATCAGACCACAGAACTGTTGTGAGTGCAATGCTTAAATGAAGCAGCTGTTTTGAGTGAAGTCTTAAGTTTATAGACTTCACTTGACAGCCCAGGAGAGCTTTGATTTTATTTTCTCATCCGTTACTGGGATCATGGGAACAAACCTCACAAATGAATTTGACTAAAACTTCAGAACGCGCGCCACAACTTGAGGAAGCGAAAGGCATGTGGAAGCAGAACATATAACTGCAGCTGTGGTGAAGTAAAGACCTTCCTGTGATCTACTTTGCTGACCAAATAGCATCTGAAATTTAATTCATCCAAAGAAAATGTAAAAGAGTGCAAACTCTTATCAAAAGAACCCTAAACACAGGAAAGCCTTTGGTCTCTAGGAAAATACTGAAATAGCTAGTAATTATCATTGTGTGCTTATCTAAGATGTATGAGCACAATACAAAGCTGATTACTGTAAAGCACAGAAAGGGAAGCAATTTACCAGCCTTCCATTTAACCTTTTTACTTCACGATAGACAAAAGACCCAATTTGCAGTCCCTATTTTCTTTATAATTAATTAACACTGACAAGCTAAAAGTAAATTAAATAAAACAATACACATCTTTTTGCTTTCACCTGCTTTTACAAAGTTTCTGATGTTTTCCTGCTGAAAAAGACTTTTTTCGATCTACAGAAGGGTAATGCACTAAAAGAAAATTCGGATTCTAATGGAGATTAATTCAATTTGTTGTTTTTATTTAGAACACATCACAAAGCCTTATTTCTCTAAGGATTCTGGGATTCTTTGTATGGTCTGACAGAGGAGGAAGTCAATTAATCTCTGTTATGATTGAGATAATTTTAATTCTGGTGACTGCCTGCTGTGTTTTGTCACACACCAATTCTCCCTGTTTCATTAACAATGTTGACAGGTACTAATGCTGAACTCTCCTTTCATCCACTGTCTTCTCCAACACATGGTTACTTGAGATAAAACAAAGTTGAGCAAAGGAATAAAGTTTTCACCAACTGTGATTAAACTTTAAAATGAGTGATACATTTAACATTGATCACAATGAATAATATTAAAAGGAATGTTCAAAAACTGACCTTTCCACAATCCTTCTAAAAAACATCTTCTCACCTAAATGTCTTAAGACCATTCAACGCACTGCAAATGGCTTAAGTCTTCACACTTATTGATTGACAAACCTGTAGAACTTAAATTGATTTTTAATATTTCAAATACTAGACTGATAACAGGTGGCTAGTTTGTGCCTTGAGGATTTATTTTATCTAGTAATGTGGAGGATTAAGAAACTGCTCTGAATCAAATTAACTTTATATATTGATTAATAATGCTAGTAGACTTCAAATATTTTGAACTCTGAAAATAAGTGAAACTCTCCTGCTAACTTGTGGTTGTCCTCTAAAATCTTCCTCATAAACAAATTCGGCATAAGAAAAGGCAAAAGGAATGGAAACATTTAAAACAAAGAAGCAAACATTAAAAATGGCTGCATTCATTTTGGTAGATGCTTGAAGTTCATAAGCAGAAATAGCCAGAGATGGAATCTATTACAGACTCCCATCACTTTAAAATGAAAACCCTGAAACATGGAATCATTCAAATTTAGTGAGAAGTCTAGTGACTTCTGCACTACAAACATCAGCTTCTCCATCAGGCCCTGTAAACTGCACAAGACCAGGTTTTATGCTACTCCATTTTGTGTTGAGTGTTGTGATGCTTACACATCTCAACATTACTGTTTTATTTTAACACTAAACTTATTTTCTTTTGCTGCCCGTCAATTATGTGTACTAGACCAAAAAATGGAAACGATGTCATCAGTGTCAAGTCGTCAAACCACTGGACGACCACACGCGCTCTGTGGATGTGAGCTTGCCATCGTGGAAGATACACACCCAGCAGGAAAGAAATACTGCAACCTGCTGCAAGACAATTGTTCAGCATCACTATGTAGCAAATAGTGTTGACCTTGTCTTGCAAGGAAATTAGTGCAACCAAACCATGGCAGGAACATACATCCCACAACATTACAGAACCACCAAAACCTTTCACTCTTGGAACCAAGCACTTAGGGCTGTGAAGCTCTCTTGGTTGGTGTACTCCTCAGTTTGTCAAGAAAACGCAGAAGGATGATTCATCTGACCGTACCCCATTTCTCCACTGCTTGGTTGTCCACTGCCTGTGCTCTGTGCTCCATCAGACTTGTAGATGTGCTTTGCTGGGACCTATGTGCACAAACCACTCTGCAACCCAACTACAGTATCCTGCTCTCCGGAGTTCCTGGCAGAGTTCCAGTCAGGCTTTCAGCAATGGCTTGCCTGTTTTGTACATATATCACTGACCTGGCTTGTGAGCTTCCACCACCTGCTCCTTCTTTCTGATGTTGTATTTTTCTGCTAAATTGACAGTACCTCAGATACACCTGCTTTTGAAACATCAGCATGTTGAGCTGTCACCCCTCTTTCATCGTCACTAGGTCTCCCTGTTGAGCCATACTAACCAGAATTATAGGCAACTGGGCCAATCCAGCATTTTTATATATGACTGTAGGCATGCTGGGATAAGCTTCTGCCAAACCTTCTGTGGAAGCCATTGTATTCTAGTACTGACAAGAGGAAGTACAATTGTTGGTGTGTTATTAGTTTAAGAAGATTGTGTTTGTCTATTATTGTGACTTAGTTGAAGATCAGACCACATGTTTATAAGTAATTAATGGAGAAATCCAGGTAATTACAAAGGGCTCACAAACATTTTCTTGCAACTTTAAGTATTCTATTCTACCTGAAGGAAGTGCCTTTTAGTTACCCAGGTGTTTCCATTTTTATGTCCACTACCTATATAAAGCAGCCATGCAATTTATGATTATGTGCATCTCATCCCAGTGTTCTGCTTTGAGAATCAGCTGAAGGTCACATTTGCAACACACTCACCCTATTTAGCAGGTCAATTTCTTCCCTCAGCTTTCCAATCATTTCATCCTTGTCTTGTTGGATTTTCAATAGTCGCACATTTTCCTGCCTCTCCTTGGCAAGTTCCTGAAAATACAAAACAAAATCAATTAATCTGAAGAATACTTAACAAGAGCACTTCAAAAGCAAGGGACTGAACCCTGTTATATTATTAGTACCACTGAAAATAAAACAAATTAGGTTCAAAAGGATCTTTTCAGTGGCTTCTTGCCACTGTTTTCAGTCAAGGTTTCTATGACAAGACATCATCTATAATTTTGAACATGGAGGAAGGCACATATGCAGAAAAAAATACAAATGAAAGACACTAGAATACTATTTTCCTTCTTCATACCAGAATAAACTATTATTAACTCAATAAAAAGCAATGTGGAAGTGATGTGAAACGGTTTGGATAATATAACATATTGAGAGGGAAAATACCTAATCTGAAATTATGCAAAATTATTACCAATGATACAGGTTATAAAAGAGAGTTGTAATAAAAACTAAAATTGGCTCATCATCTGGCTCCCCATTCTGCTGCAGACATCTTGGGCTACAGAAATTGGGCTAGAGAAATTTACTTAAAAAGATGTATTTTAACATGCTAAAATTCTGAAATAGAATCAACAATTTCTCCTGGCTCCCCAGAAAGTGTTCTCCAAGACAAAAAACTCAGAAGTTGGGCAATGACAGAACTTTCCACTTAAAATCAAGAAAGATCAGCATCTTGCCACAGGAATGCTTCATTATATCACATTTGTTCTTCCTGCTGGGTTGACTCTTTCTCATTCCTAAAAGTCAATCTCTATCTAGACTAATCTATCATCACAACTGTTACCACATCGTATTTCATTTTAACGATGTAGGAGGGGATCGCTCAGGTTATTTGTGCTTTTCACTCATTTTACTTGTCATTCTGTTTCAAAACAGAATCCAAAGTCAACTTGAAGTAATTACTGATCGCTTTTTAAAAAGTAGATCCATTTTTGAATTCTCAGACCATCCTACTGATCTAAATTATACTAAGGATCTTGTTTTTAATCTATTATTGCACCCCACACACACACACACGATAACTTATTTTTTGCTAAAATGTAAAATACAGCAGGCATGTGGGCTGTGGACTAGAAACTGAAGCTGGCTACAGGTAGTCCATGACTGAAGAAACTCACTTTACACCATGACATTGTTAACAATTAGGGACATAATTCCAAGCTGTTGTTTTCTGGCTAACATTCTGGAACATGTGGTGCCCTCTCAGCTGCAACATTATTTGTCCAGTAATGATCTATTTTAACCCTTCCAGTCTAATTGCCAGCACATTAGTCAGAGGCGGTAATGATTTATTAAAGGGTGCAGACCGGTTGAACCCCTGCATTTCAGATTATGAAAATAAATTGCAACAGAATGCAGGTCATGATGGTCGGCTTTTAGTACTGGATGAGAAGATTCACAAGTTTTACACTGACTCTTGAGATTATCCAACTCAGTCTCGGCAGCCAGAAACATCAGCACTCTTTTTGTACTGTACCTGGCCTATTTGTAGCTCTCCTGTTTTCATCTATATGACTAATTCCAATACACTATTCTATACTTTAATGCAGTTAAAAGCAAATTCCTAAAATAATAACTGGCAGACCGATTTCAGTTTGCTAAGAGCTGTGCTGTTCAAGACCCCTACTAAATTAAATGCTTGTGGCTACTTTGGTCAAAAACCTCCAAACATTTTGTGATTTTAAGACATGATCCGTTCTATTTGTTCACAAAACATAAAAGGGTAAAAGTGTCATAAATGTACAGTATTAAAGCTTAAAGCAGAATAATATATAATAATTTTCAAATTCTGAGTCTACTGTAAGAGCTTCCACATTCTATAACTCAACGGTTTGTAATTTGTAAATAGGAATCTGAATCTACTTTTTTTAAAAAGTACATTTGAAGTAGCATGTAAGTGAAAGACATCCCATACACCTCTCGAGGATCATTTCTGCTCTGTCTTTTTAATTGCATTGCTCCCAAACATTCATGACTGAGTTCAGAACATTAAAATGTGTGCAAGTATGAAAACAAACGAGGAATCTGAGGGTTTAGTAGATATTTATTTTATTTTTATTACATAGCCAGAAAACCTATTCTCATTTACAAATAGTCACCATTTATGCAAATGATTCCATTGTAGAATGAAGTGGAGAATGTATTATCTAGTCATCCAGTGGTCTGAAAGATCACTGTTGGTCAAATAAGAAAACTTATCATAATTTATTCTCTTTGTGTCGGTTAATGTGTAACTACTAGTTCAGCAGTAGAGAAAGGATTAAGGAGCACTGCAGCTGTAATGGAGGTTTTTCATAACCACATAGGAAAGAGGAATGTCTTTGAACTGGAAAGGTCATCTCACAGTAAACAGAATCATTATTATTGCCTAGAGGAGATTCCTTTTTATTTAGAAAACCAAATAGCAGAGACTTGTTTTTCAGGGCAGTATATCAGAGAAACCATAATAAAAAATTAAAGAAAACACCAGCTGCTGATAAAATTTACTTGAAAAAGTTCAAGGACAGTAGCCTCCTTAAAACTTAAATCTGTTCCAAAACTCCTGTTCCTCGAGCTGAACTGAACAAGGGAAGCATCTTATGGGAACAGACTGACAACCAGGGTCAGCTAATGCACTCACATCCAGCAAATTTATGAGAACTTCAATACTCAGAGTAAGCCAAGTTTGTAAATACTGGAACAAGACAGAAAAAATACATTTTTTCAAATTCTAGGGAGCCAGAAGCAGTCACCATCTTTTAACACAACACTTAAAGTATCTGCCCTTTTGTTTGGTCTATGTAAGGTTACTCTGGGCACATACTGTATGCTGACATGTTAAACCAAACAAAAATTAAAACATTAAACAGGCCATAACTGAATAGTAAAGAAAAATACTGATATCTGTTGACCTGCAAGGTTAAACATATTTAAAACACTATTATTCAGTGAATTATTATTAATATATACAGAAACGAGTATGTTCTCTATGATGATATGAAGTTAATGTTTATATAAATAAATACAAACGTTAATTAGGGGGAAGTTTTTTGTAAGGTGTTTTCAATATTACCCATTAACAAAAAAAATAGAACATAAGAAAGGTACCAAGAGGCCATTTAACCTAGCTCACCTAGCTCATTTTGTTATGAGTAACACATCCTGCCCATTCTTGAGAGAAGACAGTGCATTAGCTTGAACAAAAAGGCTGTGCTTGTACTAGACACCTACACCCCTGCGCGTCCTGTTCTCAGTTTTAGTTTCCATCGGTGTTTAGTTTCCAAAATGTCCATTGTGTTGTATTAATGTCTTTGGAAAATTTTAAATACTTTAAGCAGGTCCCCCCATAGCCTTCTCTGTTCAAGAAAAAAAAAAACACACTTCTTATGTTGTGTAATAGTAGAGCACTCCTTTAAGACCCAAGAATTTTGCTGGTCACTCTTTAGCTGGACTGTTTTCCAGAACAGTGGTATCTTTTTTGCAATGTGGCTACCAAAAGAGTATACAATATTCTAAATGAGGTCTTACTAGTGCATTGCGAGATAATAACACAAGATTTCGTTAACAATACTCAATTGTAAGTAACAATACTCTATTGTAAGTCTAAGCAAGGCAGACAATGTTGTCTGAACATGTCCACCTAGCAACCAAGAATGTAACTGAACTACCAGTCTGTCTTTTTCAAAATCATGAGTCATCATGAGATATGAACCTTGTGCAGAGTGGATGTATAGTGTGACACTGCAGTTAGTTTGACCTTTTAGGTTTGAAAATGTTTCTTCTGGTACCTCAGTTTTGATACTATTTACTCATTTCCTTCCAGACCCCAAGGAAATGCCAGACTGATTTGGATGGGCAGTTCATCAAGGGGGAATGCAGCTTTGTGTTTTAGTCACTCTCTCACTCTATCCATCTTATCCATGCAACTCCTATGGAGAAGCTACAGTTTGCTGCAACAATCAGCAGGAAAAGTGTCAGTCACATAATGGATGAATCTGTAACATCATCACAAAAATGGAAGAACTGACCCAGGATCTCTCTGAAATACTGCTAACAAAACATGCTGATCGAACTTCCAAGATTAAGTTTTTGCATGACCTTACCCTTTCCAGCTCTTCTAGTCTCCTTTCCAGGGCTCCAGACCCTGCAGGATTAGCCTCTCTGTTGTGGCGGCTGTATCCTGAACGATCCGTTCGGGCAGAATATCTGTTCCCGGGGACCTCCTCTTCAGAAGCAGGGCCTGCAGAACTAAAGAGAATGGATCCAATCACAAACCAACATCAACGTGGTGGGAGCTCAAAGGGAACACATTCTGTATTACTCGAAAAAAAATCAAGTAGATTCAATCTCATTGAGAATCATTCTTTAGCTTGACCTAGTTAAAAAGGCCAGATTTGCTAAAAGTATCCGTATTTATTTTCATTGATTACAAGACGTTTTAGATGCTCTGTGCCATTTCCTCTTAAGTTCTACTTTTGTTTTAAGCTTTATTCTTAAAAACTGACCACTTTTTATTTAAGAAGAAAACACTATGTCATATTAATTTCACTTTGCTGCATTTCCTTTTCATAAACACATCCACTAGAGAGCATACTCTTATCCACACAGTTTGCATATTTTAATCCAGAAATGGCATAAATACATCATATGCTAACATGATATCAAATCATTACTAAATACACAAAAGACACTCATACTGAATACTGCCTTTAAACAGAGTATGTGACTAAGCGAGAACAACAGTTTAGTTTCCATACATCTGATCTCAAGGGAAATAAAATATTCTATTAAAAACCCACATTTCAAAAGCAGGCATACATATGTTTCTTACAAATAAGTCAGTTTTGGCTCTTACTATATATCATTCTCTATTTACAAAATTACAATACCTTCTTAGAACGCAGCACCAGAGAGGAGAAGTTTTTATTCTACCCTTTAAGGCAGAACACAGTAGTGCCCTTACATGGCACTCTTTCATAAAACATTTTGACCCTGTGCTTTCTGAACCAGCCTTCTGCAATGAATACGATGGTGTGAACAGGAAGAGAGCTAAGACAGAAACCTTCAAGCCAACAAGCAACCAAAAGCTACCAGAGAAAAAAATTGTCAAATCTTTAAAGAGGTTTCACACATAATACCTGTGCTGATGGGTTCACTGAAAGGGATGGGGAAGCTGGCAAAGTGTAGGAAATGGGAGACCTTATAGTTGGGTTATATTAAACCCTCCAGGTACATTATATGGAACATTAGGAAAGATTAAATAAATTACCTTCCTAATGAGATCACTTACTTGAAATAGGTTATGTCCAACAAACTACAGGGTCTTATCAATTTAATACAATTTTATGTACCCAATTTTCGGGGTTTTCTGTCCAAATATATATCTGGAAGCTATTGAGACAAGGCAACAAAAGAGGTCAGGCTGCTTCACTGAATTTGTTTGTATAGAAACGCCACTTAGAACTTGAAGTTAATATGCCATAACCTGCAAAATACATAAATAATGTTTCAATTTATCACTACACCCTATGGCGTGAGCATAACATTTTGCAATATATATTATTGCAATTTTTCATTGAAAAAGAGAGATTGACTCAGGGAAATTACTCTTTCAGACTTCCGGATGACTTATCCCAGAATTTCTTAGTCCTCAAAACAATGAGCAAAATAAAGAAAGTCAGTGTGCAGCATATTTACTTGATTGTTTATCAGCTGTCACTGTGGGCCACATTAAGACTTTAAAATCAGTTTAAAAACAGTGCTGTAGTGATAAATATATCACTTCACTTGAAATGGTTTTCATAGTACAGTAAAACTACGTACTGTAATGTTGTGAAGCTACCTTGAAATTGGAAGGCTGCAACCTTCAAATGTCTATCATTCAGTTTACCATGTACAGTAAATAGGCCTATATTTAGTCTAAAACAGAAGATTCCACCGATACTTTTAAAATATTTGTATTCTTCTAACACTTTTAAAGGCAGAAGAAAACACATTGAATAATTAAGGAAAGTCATAAGAATGCCAGTGTCAATGTGTGCTAAACACAAGAAAACACCAGTGTCCATATGATGTTCTATAATACATTCTACATAACACGTTTTAATATCATTTATGAAACATTGAATACTTGATAAGACGCAGATTTTTTAAAGAAAGTTATATTTCAAGTTATTGAGAAAATGCAGTTTTTGCTTTTTCAACTGCCTGAATTTACCTAACAAAAATCTGCCATTTTCAGAACTCAATCTAATAATCTGGTATTATTCCAGTATAGTTCATCCTGTTTATTAGCCTCTTAAACAACATTCTCATTGTAACCACTATCAACCTGTAACATCACTGTATATTTAAAAGTTCTTATTCTTGACTGCGACTAAACGTTCTTCCATCTGTTCCCAGTAAGCTTCTGGTGACTCTTGGGAGGGCTGAGGTAAACTGGAAGAAAATTGGTTTTCCTTTTGGAGGGGACAGCAGGCTATTACAGAGCCACAGAGAAAGGGCAATTCAGAAGAGATAAACCTTTCCAGCTAGTCTTTGATAGGGGGAAGGAAGATGAAGCACCTGGTGAAGCTTACATACTTCTGTGAACAAGAGGAATGCACAAACACAGGCTGCTGAGGGCATAATCGAATATAGGATGCTGAGGTCAAAACAGCTTACAAACGAGAGGAGAACATTCGGCCCATCGAGCCAGTCTGGCAGTTAGCGGCTAATTGATCCAAGGATCCCAATAATATGAGACATTTTGCAAGAGTATTGAGTATATGAGAGTATTGCAAGTCATGTTGTTGCGTGCCACTCAGCAACCAAATTACTCAAATTCTCTTTGGAACTTTTTTTATGCATTATAAATTTTTGTCAAGCAGTGAAGTGGTATAGGTGCAGGGAAATATTACCTTGCAACAGTAATAGATGAGGCAACAAATCTGTTCTGTCATTTTATACATTTTACTGTCAACACTTAAGAGTATGTAATGCACGGGAAATACAGTTCTAAGCTTATTCAGAAACATCAAACGTTCATATCTTTAACAGCTTCATCTTTATAAAGTCAAGAAACGCGTCATCAAAATAGGCTTGAGCTTTCTTCTTCTTCAGTAACAGAGCGCAGCCTTTAAGCATTTCACTGAACAGTTTAATATTTAGCACATCAAATTAGGTATGCTTTTTTGTTCGAGACTTACAGAAATCCTTGTCTTTGACAAAAAAACTGGTAACCATGGCAATATCTAAATTTGTAAAGCACACATTCTGACAACTGTAGTTCATAATTCTGACTGAAATCCTCTTCCAGTCTTCAATACACCTTGTGCCGATATATTCTTTTTGTATCGGACAACAGAACTGTTCAACATTACAAATATCTGTCAAACATTTCTGAACAAGGGAGTGAATTACTGTAATCCCTAAATGGAAAAACTGGACTGGTGTTACTCTAGGCATTGCTTGCTCTGCCAGAAATGTATCAGCCATGGCTAATGTATCAAAAGCCTCAAGGAAATCTGAAGAACAACCGTGAGGATTTTTAATCCTGTTTTCTATTTAAAAATCCATCTTAATCAACACTGAATATTATTCAGATACACTACTGCAGTAAATGTATCACAACATTTCTTTGAAACAATTACATACAGGTCTTTAAGATTCTTTTTGAATTTGAATTTGAAATCAACAAAGTGCTCCTTAAGTTTTATCTTGATTACACGGATATGCACTTTTGGTCTTCGAATACAGGAGTGTGGTTAAAAGTAATGCAGAGAATTGTTGGAAAAGGTGTCACCAGTGCGTGACCTTTTAATCAACCCTACAACCAAAAAGCAAAGAATCGCTTAACTGTGTATTATCTTTTTACCTATGAAGCATCTTAACGCAGCATTCCAAATATTTCTACGTATAATGAAAAATCATAGGAAGCCAAAAAAGTCTGACAGCTGCCTCACATGCCTATAGCCCTGGTTTCAATTCCAGACCTGGGATGCTATCTACGTGGAGTTTGTATATTCTCCCCGTGTTCGCATAGGTTTTCAATGGGTGCCCCGATTTTCACCTCACAGTCTCAAGACATACTTGTCTTGGCTGTGTCTAGCATTGTCTAACATGATGTAGCACTGCCTTGTGCCCAATGCTTGCCAGGATAGGCTCCAGCTCCCCTGTGACCCTGAACTGGAAAACATAGTTAGAAAATGGATAGATGAATAGCTATGGGAGTCTGGAGTGAGCCGATACAAGATGAATGAGATACTCAGGTCAACTGGCTAATAAACCAAACAAGCTAGAAGGGCCAAAAAGCACTCTTCTTGTTTGTAACCATCCTTATGTTATGAGCACTACACCATCTCTAATCACCCACAGGCATATGCTCAAGACCCAGCCGCTCAGAACAGACCATCAGACATCATTAGACATCTTTAGAGTCACCACAATTGCTGGTCCTTGCATTGTTTGGGTGATAAAAACATGGTGAACTTTCTCGTTGTAGTTTGCATCATTCAACATTTCAGCACTTGTTTAGTTTGCAAAGCAGTTTTGGATAAACATCAGCTAAATTCAAAAGACTAACAGCCATCACACTGCTGAAGTTCAAAAACATTCTTTGACTAATATATAAAAAGTAAAAGTTTACTTTCTTCTACAGATGTTGGCTTACGTTTTCAAACAAGTCTCTCGAACCCATTCCGATGTATAAATGTGAATTATGGCTATGAATATTAACTCTGGCTGTATTGCAACAGTTTGGACATGGAAGTGTCTTACAATTTCTAATCTGGGCATTTTGCATATATAAAGGTTAGCAGCTATGGACAGCTCTTACAACATTATTAGGGCCCAACAGCATTAACAGATAACTTTGACCAGTGACCAAGTTATAAATCGGTATCTGAAGCATTGAGATATAACAAGAGCTAATTAATATGCATGCCCCATAACCAGAAGAGGTAGTGTTCTTCTATATTGTTTCTTGTAAGATACATACAAATTTTAACAAGGCCGCCAGTGCCTGCCCACAGGCAAAGATAAAATCTCTTTCATTCTGTAGTGCCCAAAATTACATGGCAAACTAACTGCAGATTGAAAAAGCAAGTTTAATGTCTGCCTAAGAGCCTGCAAGCTTAGAAAAAGGATAATGTACTTGTTGCTCTAAGCACTCCTCTGGGTCTGGTCACCATGTGAACCCTTGAAAAAGAAAATCTGCATCCTTCTAAACATTCACATTCGTGTCTCACATCTAACTTTAAAGACTGAATTCAAGACCTATTGTTTTGTTCATGGTACAAAACAAAAGACTTACAACACAGCAATAACCCATTTACACAAGCATTTGAAAATGCATAATACAGCACAAAATAACCCTTTTAGATACCCCAAAAAAGTTTTATAGTTATCACCTCCTCAGTCTTACTGGAATTACCAGCTACAAACTATCTAACAAGTCTATCTGATGAGTACGTTTATATTTTCTGAAATGGAAACATTTCAATTTTTCAGCCATGTTGCAAAGACATGCCAGTGCTTCACCCAAATTAAAGTGGTGCATAATATAAGAGAAACATTCTCACAAAGCATCTTTACTTTGCTGTTCTACCCACCAATACATAGAGTGGTTTCAGTTAAACAGTCATGGGTAGAAAGAACAAAAACAGATGAAGATAAAACATTACACTGACCCCAGCTAAGCAGATGTCAAGTCCGAGATATTAAATTTAGCCTTTTTCTATGCACAAGGAAATAAGAAATGTCAGGTAAATGCTCTTTTTTTTTAGGCTGGGTTCTATGGCCAGAGGTCCCAATGCCCAGACAGGGACAGGACACTGGTCGACTGTGGCTGGAAGTCTACAACTGCCACCGAGGTAAAATTTGGATAAGTCAGCCAGGGCTCTACTGGCCTTTCGGCCAACAGCAGCTCCTGCAGTTGGAGGGAACACGCAGCCTCATGGTGATGTCACAGAAACATGGCACTCCTCCAGTTGAGGAGCTTGTGAACGGTTAAATAGGTGGGTAATATCATAGAACCATGAACATGGACATGGATCTCATTCTCGCCCAATGGAGCACAGGAGTTATCGCCCAACAGCCAAGTTTTTGAAAAGATCAGCAATTCCGAATTGAGTTGGTGTGTAACAAGAAAACTGCAAAACCAAATTAATAAAAATAAAGGTGAAGAGGACTTTGAAACACTTAGCAAAAACTGTCAACAACAATGAAGAGTAAAATGATTTTTCTTTTGCAATTACCTGAACAACAAGGAAGAAAATGATTTTTTAAAACTGAAATACAGCTTTAGGTCACTCTCCCATGTACAATTCTACATTTTAGCACAGGATTACAATTTATAAAGAAATAGCCGTCTACAATAATGGACCCAGGGTACTTTTTGTATTATACTACGTTTCATCAAGTGAAGAAGGAAAATCAAATTCAGCAATGCAAACAATCATCTCAGAGTCACGCCACTATTCCTTCTATAAAGAAGTCTGTATTATGATTCTGAGCGTTTATTTAAAGCTGTCCTTTCTATTAAATATCCTGTAAGTTTCAGATTCCTTCCCAGTGGTCCCTTCCTTCCAGTTTCTCACGTTCCAAGTAAATCGTAAAAAAGCAATATATTGTACAATGAGGTGGGCTCTTACAGAGTTCTTGTCCTTGTTCTGGTCATTAAAAAATGTAACAACAGAAGAAAGAAGCTCCTATTTTTCATAAGAAATCTTCTGTGTCTCATCTGTATTAGATGACCATTTCTTCCCCCCATGTAAACTGACAAAAATATCCATTTTTTGTGAGGGGCTGAAATAAAACCATGTTGTCCATCAATAAATATTAATGGACTACTGTGCTATCCAGGTTCTGAATTTAAAATGAATCCTTGAACATTTCACACTCTGAAAATGACTTTCTTAAGCTGATTGTGCAAAAAGAAAAAAAATGAATTCAATGAAAAAATGGCATTTCAGACTTCAAAGACTTTACACTACGGCAAAATAAGGATTCGATCGATTGGCTTGGATCTCAGTTGAGACAGATAAAACTGTTGTATGTGTTCGCAAAGTGGAAATCCATTTTTGTGTATACACCAGTAACACAGGCCGTTTCATAAAAAAGTGGACAAAAGAATAGGGAATTTACTGGTTCAAACACAAAGGAGTCTCAGGAGAATCAATGAAAGCAATGAGCTCAGAAAAGGCCTTGCCCTGAGTTATTCTTTGGAAATCAAGTCAGGTCATGGATGTATGAAGAATTTTTTTTAAAAAAGGCTGCTTAAATTTGTAGGTAAGAAGGAAACTGACATCGGTACAGGCTTTGCAAAATGACTCTAAAGATGATAGTCTATTATTAAATTTAATATCACAGGTAAACAAAAACTAAATATAGAGATTTATGAGAGAGACATTTATGAAAATGCTTACCTTTTGTATCGACTGGTTACAGGTCTTGATGTGTCCTGCAAAACAAAAATCATAGAAAGGTAAGCCAGCTATTAATTGGCCGGTATACACAGATTCCTAGAAAAAAATTAGCAATAGCTGTCTTGCAATTCAAGAAATGGGCACTATATATACCTACATTTAAGAAAGGAAATGTATCTAAATGATGCGCTGGGAAATCCAGTAAATAAAAGGTTTCAATATTAAGATTAATAACCAATCATACCAGACAAACCAAACTGAGATAAAAGGTAACACAGCAAGGATGATGCATGCATTGAGTGTCACTGCCTCATTGGCACATTTCACATGCCCAGCAACCAGTTACAGATGATATCTCGTATATGACGTCTTAAACCATGACTGCCACTGCCCAAGTCTAGGGTCAGAGCAGTACACGCTCAAGTACAACCTCAGGTCTGTAAAAAGATCTCCTGAATGATTTCAGGACCTTAAACTCCATGTGGGATATACAGTACAAACCCCTGAAGTGGGACCCAGGAAAGAAATTGGACAATTTCCCCCTTCAAAGTCAATATTAGCTCGAGAGAAAATGGATTCTGAGGATTTTTGAGACAATGAGTACAAAAGAAACTAGAAGATCCTTATTTAACACCCGAAGACCCCCAGTTTTTGCTGATACAATGTTAAATGTTATAAGACAAAGCCAGCAATCCTTCTGCTTTTCTTTCAAGTACTACGCAGAAAGGTAATAAATTAGCTACACTGTGAAAGTATGCCTGACTTTGGAGGAACCTTTGCAATACATAAAGGATGAAATTCTATGCATTAAAAAATATAAAAAACCTAGTATATTTAAAACCTAGTACTTTTTATATCTTGGAATTGCTTACATACAACTTACAATATTCCATAGCTTCGAATCCTGAGTGAATTATTCTTGCTGAATGAAACACAGAGGCTTTTCTCAAGGACACAATAAATATCAAATATATTAAAGAAGGCAGACTGACACTGCTGATATGCTTTTCTTAGAAGCAATCCCAGTTTCCCTGAAACTCCCCTGAAGTGCCTAAAAGAAGCCAGAAGTTTCAACCTCCAACAACAGACATGTCAGAACTAAGAACACAGAGACATTTTTTTTATTTGTTTTCAAAATAGTTTGCCCCAGGTTAGAAACATGAACACACAGGGAGACTTGCGTAGAAACCACTTTCATTTATTTCACAGCTTCTGCCTTATTTTACACAGCTGAAAAACTCAGCCATTTTATGTGATAGACGTGGAACAAAACTAACTATGCACAAATGGTTTGATGAAGGAATTGTTCAGCTACAAAAAGTAATATAAAATTCTTTGAATTAATGTCACACTACAAACATTAAATAAAGGCCAGGAGTACTTCCAATTTGGCACCATTTACAAACACCCTAGTACTTCTGGATCTGGTGACAGTGCCCTATCTGAAAGCAAGAGCTGTTTAACAGCTGCCAGGTTCTTGCTAAGAAAATCTAATCATTCTGACAATACATAAATTTCCATGTTACTGTATATCACACTGGAGGGCACTTGTGCTGCTTCTCTATACTCGCCTGCTGGGACTGTTGTGATAACTCATGAAAGGTCCTTTAGAAGGTTTACTTTAACAGCAGATGTGAAAAGACCACACAGACTTGTATTACACTTGGAAACTGCTGAGGTCTAACATCAAACTGAAGATTGAAATGACAACTAATTTTATTTACAAGCAGTTACTTTTTAAGCTAAGGGACGACAATGTTCCTACCAACATCCTTTCCCGGTTCTACTAAATCTAGCCAAATGGAATCGTATCTGCCTTTACTACCAGACTTTGTAATTAAGTTTCCAAACTTTTTGGTATTCAACTGCAGAATCGCCAAGCGTCTGAGTTTTGTCAGAGTTCCATAGGCAAATATATTTAAAAATCCCATCATTCCTTTTTCCAGCAACAGTGGGGCCTTTTCTTGCTGCCATACATGTCCATGTCCTGCTCCACCCCTGAATACAGCATCTAGCAAAGCAGAACGTGTGGGGGAGTTGCTTTTCCTGGGGTATATTCTTATTATAATACCCCCATTCCTTTAACAATAAACAATTTAACCATAAAACAAGCATTAACCATTACTAATTAACTTTGTTTCTCACAGCTCCAAAACATGGATTGAAATGAATCAAAAGTTGACAAACTAATTTTAGTGTAGAATTCATTGTATTACTTCACTATCGAAGGTAGGATCTGAACAGTGTGCACTCCAAAGGCTGTACTGCTGTTAACTGCATGTATTAGAAATACTAATTTTATGTACTCTAAAACCGCCATCTTGTTTGCTTAATGGTAATATACTTGTTTAAACAGCCCTCCTCTGTGGACTGTGATACTTCCTGCTTACAATTAATCAACAGGCCCAGCAAAGGCTTATATTCATTTATTCACATGCTTTATGTACACCTCCACCTCACTGACACAGTCATTTATTACACACTGCAGGAATGCAGCCTCCGGCCGCCTCTGATGAATTCTTGATTTCCACAAATGGACACTCGGAAGGATTTATGGCGTTGCAAGGAAACATAACTTTTCCACCACAAGGAAAAGGAAAAACACTGTTTACATTAAAATCTGTTTGATTTACTAAACTTTATTTAAGTTTGGCCACTTTCACTGACACCAAACACCCCAGAGAGAGAGGATCAAGCAAAAACCAGATCTAACAACCTGAACAGGATGTAACTACAACTAAATGTTCTAAATCAAATGAGGAATATGATATACATACTTACATATATTGCATAGAGATCATTTGAAGAACTAAGAATAAAACTTAATGCCATTTTCATGTTAAATAGTTGCGAATGGTGAATGCAAACTGGGAAAAATCAATTTCTGACGTACATCACGATCAGACCGCGGCCAATCAGACCCTATCCTGCATCCAAATATCACTTAACACTAAATGCAATATTTAGAATGTTATACCTTCATGGGAGAAAACTGGAACTAAATATATAGGTATATCAAGTCCTTTAGTTATGTGTATTTTATAAATACTGTTACATGCATTTCTTCGTTATGATTATATCTAAAAGGGTTCTTAATTAGCTAATCATTACACTCAGCTGCTGAAGCTCTATGAAACTACTAACAGGTAAAAACGGAAGAGAAAAATGCTCACAGTCCTCAACCTGTATACTTTGATATCTCCATTTATGATATTGCCACTGATTATTGACATTTTATGCATAAGTACCCCAAACAGTGTAAGATGTTGGATTTTGCCATTACACAGAATGAGTTTACTATACCTGAATATTAAACACTGCTACTGAGTAACTTACAGGATGGTGAGAAAAACCTGAGGCCGATTTACTTTGGTTACATTGTACTAACACAAATGGACTATTCCCTTGAATGTTTTAATGTCTGTTAAAAATAAATTTGACTTTCCCTCATCTGCTAGTAAACAGACTTCAGTTAAATTATGCTAATCTACTACTTCAGGGTTTAAACAGCGCTGACATTTGTTTATGGCAAACAGGGACAATGCAATGTTGTGCTTGATTATCAGACTGGTCTGTTTCTGTAAGCATGAGCACCAAAAGAAACATCAGTTTAAGCCTGAATGACTTGAGAAATATAAAGTATACAGATTTTTCGTACATTACGTGTTCGAGGTGTAATTTTCATTGATTGACGCATACGCATTAAATGTTATCATTAGTGAGAGATTTGGCACATGTGAGGAAGTGATTTAAGATGTTAAATGTCAATCCTGTTGAGAATAAAGAAATAAAAAAAACAAAGAAATCGCAAATCCCTGCGTATCAAGAGGAGGTCGGAGTCATTCTGTCCACTTGTCATCATGGCAGGATGTTATAGCCAAGAATTGTCTATCAATGACAGGCTATGATCTGGGAGACTATGAACCATGACACCTCCCAATGACTACCACAGCATCATGCTCCTCTTCATTACTGTTCTCACACCAATTCAACTCCATCAGAAACTCCAGCTCGAAACGTTTCAGCATTTCAGTTGTGAGAAGGTGGCAAGACCGTTATCGTTGGCAGGCAAGATGACCAAACAGGGTCTTAGTCGTCATCAGTGTTCAATGATTCAAAATCCCACCTCTCAGGAGCTGGGAATGTCACCAACCCTCCCCCTTACCTCAAGCACTAGGCACAGTTTTTATCTCCCTCTGCAGGCTCTCTGTTGAAGGTTTCTGCTCTTCTCTGAGCTGCCAGTTCATTATCTATTAGCACTGAAGTATCTTGCATCAGGGACCTCAAATACACCTCCTTTTTTTTTTGCTGTTCAATTTCACAGCAACCTGTCTGCAAGCTATGGCACATGCAGTGGAACAAATTAAGTTCTACCTATGGGTAACCACAGGTGGCCTCAGTAGGCTTGTCCCGTAGTGTAAGGCTAACTGTGTCCATAAGAAAACTTTTAATGAAGAATTTAAGAATTTAAGGTGCAATTTTGACTCCAGTGAGGTATAAACAAAGAAAACTCTACTCCTCTGTTCAGAGACCTTTCTAAAAATTTTCAGCTCTGCCAGAAATATCAGGTAGCTTATTCCACTTACCAGCCATTCAACCAGATTCACAGAAAATCGGTCTCTTTAATCCAAAGGCCTTACTTATAACTCAAAACCCTTTTCCAAGTTTTATTTTCTGCATGAACATCCGTGGCTGTCAACCAATCATCAAATTACAATATCCAAAAACAAAATCCAAGTTCTCTATAACGGCCTGAGAACTTTACATTTTCCAAGACACAAATTTTGAGTTTTCAGAACAAATCTGTAAAGCAAGGTTATAAAAGACGGAAAGCCTCTGAAGATCCCAACCTAAATAACATATCAACCTTGCCACACATACTATCAGAGGACACAACTCAAGGGTGACAATAAAGGAATATTGTATAAAGATATGCCCGGTGTTCCAGAAGGAAGAAGCAGCATTAACGCAGTAAGTTGTGAAGTGGCTCATTCAGAGCGCTAGCTACACCCAGAAACAGAATCATTTTGATACCTAGGATGTTTAGTTTGCTTAGTACAGTGGCACAGAGCTGAGGATTGGGCGTGTCTATAGATGGCTAGAGTATCGGAGGCTCGTTACAGAACTGCCTTCACTGTCGGCCTTTCACATCCAGTACTCTCTGAAAGAGCTGCATCAGAGCACCTTCTCTCTAATCTGTAGTGCTCCTGCCAGCTCTGTGGGGCTGGCAGTGTCAAAAGTGGGTGGTCTGACAGAATGCCATTCAAATGACAAGCACGTGCTCGATCTTCACCTCTGCCATGATAGTACAAGGGTCAGAACAATGAGCTGAGCAACTGGCAATGCAGTAACTGGGGAGTTTGATAAGAAAAAATAATTGGCAGCTCCAAACTTGAAAGTAATCACAAAAGACAAGCATGTCTTGTGCCATTACGCTGTTATATGAAGATCAAAAGAAATGGAATTTCAGACAATGTGAACCACGTCTTTAATATGCAGACATTATACTAACTTTCAGTAAGTCAAAACTGGGACAACAAAACTGGAAGCAGCAGTGCAAAGCTTTGCTAGTGAAAGGACAACATTTTTATGATGAATAACACTCTTGAAATTTGGCAATGTCAAGAGGTTATCGCTTGGCATACCCCAGCTTTAAAGCGATGAAGTGACAAGGGAATGGCTTTATAAGCTTGTCGTGCAGCACAGTGTGCAACACTGAAAATATCTCGTTTGAAATAACCTTTTCTGAATTCATTAAGTGCTGCTCATCATTCAGGAACTATAGGCTTTGGTCTGCTGGCTATGCATGCAATCTCCACTGATAAAATGTTCTTTATAGCAAATTAAATGAAAATACGTGATATTTATTCTTATGAATGTGAAATGCTGTTCGTCACAGCTGAGCTAGACTTGAAATAGCATACGACTGCAAAAATCCCAGATATGTACTTTTATTGAAAACAAAAGGGGGCAATTCTATAGTGAGCATTCACATTTATATTCAAACTGCGGTTCCCTCTATCCCACACCCCACCATCAAAACAAAACTAATACAAATCAAAGCTACCAAATAACACAATGTAATTAAAATAAATAAAACATAGGGATCTCTTTAGCAGTCATCTCATACACAAGTGGAAAATGGAATCTGACTCCACAAAACTGATAATGCCCCAGGATTGAACTGCAAACACTGGGTTGAGCAAAATGTAATGAAAAAAAACTTATCATTAGACACAGGCGAGTCCTTCAGCATATTGACAGCATCCTTGTCTTGGAGCGCTATGCAGTAAAAAAAAACAGCATAATCTTTGCATGCGGGGGTCTCGTGTTGAAAAATGTGCTTTATGAGGAATGTTGCATTTCCCACTGAATATTGAATTTGAGATATTTAGATACTGAATGTATCTAAATTAACTTTTAAAGATTTGTTTTTGTCCACCCCACATCCTTATCTGTCCATTGCAAAAGTGACAATTTATCTAAGCCCAATATGCAAAAACAAAGGCTTTCTGCGATTTCGCATTCCTGTTCAGAAATACTTCTCTGCAACCAAATGCACATGTGAAATATAGAAGAGGATTAGTAGAATATTCAAATGTGATTCAAAATTCAATTGCAAACTGCAGGACTTGCTGTCCTCTAAATTGAATGATTGTCACACCCTTAAAATCAATGTTCCTTGTTTACTGCCAGTGTTCTACTGGACAGAGATTACATTTATAGACTGTATTAAAAAAATCAGATTTATAAACAAGGACAGAGCTCATTTCATGCAGATTTGTAAATACTGACTCATACATAGTTGTATGAAAATTCATTTTTAAAACGTAAAGGGAAGACAGTGGCGTGAGATGAGCAGTATGGAAAAATAACGAGTCAGGAGCATCTGGCCTGCGATGTCCTTTTACCCCCAGTGGGCCTTTGTAATATTACTTACAAGAAGATACATTTAAAATATTTTTCTTCAATCGGGGCTTTTGCAATTGTACAATTACGGGGTCAGCAACATTCATAGTTTCCAGCAAAGTTACCCTATTCTCAAAGTTTGAGATCAGCAATATTGTTTTGCTCTATTAATTTAGCTTGGGTCTTAAGCAAGTGAACATGGAAGAAGATACAATTGATTAAAGGAGTCCTAAGATAAAACAAAGTCACTGTTAAATTATTCAAACAAATATTCAACAGTTACTGAGCCATTCCTGTTGAGCTCATCAAGGCAGCCTCTGCAGGAATGGACCATAGCATAAAAACAGACAGGAGAAAAAGAAATACGACAGGAGGAAGCAAGGTCAGACAGCACCATCATTCTCTTCTTCCTTCTGTATTGGTAATCTGAACTCTTGAGTAGGAGACTCTGAACTTTATTATAAAAGAAAGGTTGGTATCTGAGTTATTAGAAAACGGATTACAACTCCTATTTTAGTGGTGCCTTTCTCTGAAAAGAGAAATTTGTTCTCATTCATTTGTTAGCATCTGCCTAGGGAGAAAGATCGAGTCTTGTTAGAATTCACTTTATGAGGTTCTGTCTCTTGGGCTTATTTGTCATTTTCAGAATTATAGGATTGAATTCTGGAAATTATAGGTCTATAGAAATTAGGCCGACAAAACTTGCTAAATTGTACACATTTATTTGTAACCACTGTATGCTGTCTAACTTTGTGTGCTGATTAGTGGTGTTATGTAGCGTTAATAGATATTTATTTAGGTTTGGGTCAGATTATTGTTCTATTATCAAGCTGTGCCAAACAACAAAAGAACGTGTATGTTTTAGCAGACAGTATTCTTAATTTTAAAAGGGTAAAATTATTGTTTTTATTTGTTTAAATAGAAATCTGGTATCTCAACCTGATATTGTTATTTATTTGATACCCTCCCTATTTAGTCATTTTAGCACAATTCTGATTTATAACAGTATGTTAAGGCTGACAATTGTATAGTTCTTTTTGAATGACTACATGAGCAAAGTTTTAATTACAAATTCTTTATATTGTGTTTCAGATTTAAGATTTTATTTCACATTGTAGTTTACTTGAAGTTTTATTGAATTTCAGATTTTATACAACATGAACATAAGACTTAAGAAATCTATTTTTTCAGATTTATTAAGTGAAAGGTGGCTGAAATACACAAACACTGTCCAGCTGCCTGTGAGCCACCCAAGCAAGACTATTCATCCCAGCATGCAAATGGGTACACAAAGGGCACTGAAGCTGTGATTAGAGTGTACAGAACACTGTCATGTTGCCTGTTGCTGACCATAGCCAAGCGTGTTAATATTAGAACTAATTTGTCCTACTTTAAGAAATGGCAAATATATCTGAGGTGTGTTGAAACATGTACCTGTAGGGTACATTAGTAAACAACAGATATCTAAGACACTTACTACTAAATGCATTCTAATGCAGTTCTTTTGAAAGAAATCACAGACAGCCCTAGTATCAATACATAGGTGTTGCTCAATGGATGATTTCTACACACATCTTCCAAGATTTCAAGTCTTAAGACCAGCTATGTCAAACTGCTACTTCAAAAGGGAAGAAAAACCCAGAACACTATCCTCTCAAACGCCTGATGTCGAGGTTAACCGGTTTAAGTGCTGCAGAGCGCTTTGGCGGTATGCGCAACTCAGTAAATCTCAAATGAAGGCAATTTCACACCTCTAGAAAGTTACCGTTTGCTTCTCCTAAGCCGGTGTCACACTACACGACTTTTCCTAGGATTTTCAGTCGTAGCCTTCATTTAAATAATAGTAAGAAAATCACTACGAGTTGGAGAGCGTCGCAGCGCGCGCCTATTACTGTCCTTTGTATAGTGTGACACCCCCAGCGACTCAGTTATAGCCCTCTTAATAGCCCCTATGACACCCCACAACTCGCTATGATAGTATCAAATCAGGTTTGATTTTCTCGTAGCCAGTCACAAGTCATTGGGGTGGGCTCTTGTGTCTGCGACAGTTACAGCCAACGGAGCACTCAACCGGAAGTACAACAAATGTGTACAATGTGGCTGCAAGGAACGAAGGGAAGCGAGTGTTCTGGACTGTGCAAATGGAGGAGAGGCTCGTCGAACACTGGAGCCAGCACAGATGTCTGTTCGATGTATCATGTTTGTTGTTTGTTTACTTTCGTGCGGTGCTCCTCCTCTTATTCTGGTGTGCTCCACGGTGATTGGCTGCCAAAATGAGATGACCTCGTAGTACTTTCAAGCGGCAATACGAGATTTGGAAAAGTGATGAAAAGCCGTGAGAGAATCATGTAGTCACCCCGTGCGATTGCTAGTCGTATAATTTGACACCGTCTGGGACAGAAAAGGCAACGAGATTCAGCAACTGCAGTCGTTAAATTTGACATGCTCTACGACAAAAAGTCGTGTCGAGTCCTCAGTGCAACGATAAGCTTCAACCTATTTAAACTCATCCATTGCAAAAAACAGTTTATAAACAAATGCTGACAGATTATTCAGACATATCCCAAACAACACTGCCCTTTCAGATACAGGAAGCCATGGTATTGTGTACAGAGTGGAAACTGTTACACCTAATGACTAATAGAACAGGGCTCAATTCCTGTTCTGAAATGCTTTGAACAGTAACTGTTGAATACAGAAATAAAAGAACAGAATGAAAAATTATTACATGTACAAAAACCATGAGCACAGACTATGTCTTTAATGATGGAAAATAGTTCCCAATTAGTTAGTTGGAAACGTTTTCAATGTTAAAGAAAAGTGCTCAGCAATTGTGCACTTGCATTATAGCACTATGTTAGAAGGAATATATCTGGCACATTAAAACTACTAAAACATTTTCTCAGTAGAACAGAGCAGCAAAGTAAAATGAAAAAGAGCTTTTCTTTGTACTTTACCATTTTCAAAGGCTTTCTTCCTCATGTTTAAACTTATATTCATCTACAGTATTCCTAGGTACACCGATAAGGAATGTGTAGCTAAATCCCAGCGGATGTATTCAGCAAGGCTAGAGATAAGACTTACACTTTCATATTAAAAAAATAATCTTTTGTATAGCTTTGGAGTCTGAAGCCTAATAGATTGACAAATGGGGAAGAATAGATAAAGCATGACTCATTTTTGGATGTTCTTATTTTTATTTAAAAAGGGCAAGTATTTTCACATGACTTTCAACAGCTGTAAATCACAGTATCTCAAGATATTGTTCCTTGTATTTTGTCAACTAAGTAATTCAAACTTACATGTTATGGCTTATTTTTTCCATTATTCTGTTTTGTAATTGTGGGAGAGCTACACAAACATTTTCTATGCCCAATCATTTTTTATTCTTTAAACTCTGATAAGCAACCTTTAAAGATTGTTATATTTTATTAAAAGGCAAAAGTGTTGTACATTTTGCAATGTCTACACTGTAACATTACAAAAAAAATAGACTTTATTTGTATGCATTTGTACAAGGCTATTCTGTAATTCAACTTACAAATGTACTGCAGATTAAGAACTGTAACATTTCCATTTATGAAAATGCTTTCAGCAATATTATCTTTAGCAAAATATTAAAGTTGAAAAACCTTGAGCAGCAATAAGAATATAAAACATTTGCAGGGAGGCCAAGAAACGATTTTTTCTGGGGTAAAAATACTATATACATACAAAGACACTGCACATATAACTAGTAAAGAATATTATAAAGTGTGGAAGAGTAATTTTTTATATACAACATTTCATGAAAAAAATATTCCAATAATTAGATGTTAATTCGCTTTCTAGGCCCAAATGTTTGAGAAAGGAATACATTCCTTCTGGAAAAAAAACAACTTCACAGCAGTCCAGTCAAAGCACCATCTCTTGGTTAACAAGGTGCACAGTGCACACCAAACCACATTTCTATACACAAAATAAATTATTGCACCCTGGTGCCAGATACTTTTTACATAAGGTTACTGAACAGTCCAAGAGTAATCAATCTAAATTTCATCTAGACAATGTAAAACCTGTAGTGTGCTACAGGGAGTAAAAACCAAGGCAATACACCACCATTTTGGCCAGAGACTGTATTAAAAGTAGATGATTTAGTACACTGGAATGTTTGGCATCACTGTTTTTAAAATAGCTCCCAGACTTTTTTAAAAGAAGTGTTTTCATACAGCTCACACCATAATCGCCAGGTAAGTCTGCTAACAAGGAACATATGGGAAGGAGGCCGCTGAAGAAAAGCTTCCTTCTGAAAAGCACAGCAAAACATGAGGGTGTTCCTCTGGTGCTGGATGTTTGAACTGACTAATAAAGAGTGAAACGTGGAACAGTGCTGCAGGCAGGATTAGATGCAGCACTTGAAAACAGCAGAGATAAACGGGTTGGAGCTGAGATGGGAGGAAAGAAAGAACCAAGTAGTAACAGCTAAATTAAAATGTACCCACTACAGGAGTCCCATAAAATTAGAACTGGTTTGATTTTGAAGACTTTGAACTTTCTAATAAGCCAAAGGAATTAAATGCATAAGGTAATGGAATTTTTTTCCCCTAGATTTCTGAATCAATATGATACACAGCTTTAAATCATTCTAAATTCACCAAAATCATGTGATGACCTCAATAAAACATCACATCCTTCAATTCTGGTGGAAAGAGAAGCTCAGCAAGCCATAAATCCATCCATCCATTTTCTAACTGCCTAATCCACTTCAATGTTGCAGGGGAACTGGAGCCTACCCCAACAAGCAATGGGTGTAAGGCAAGATATACTCTGGATAGGACGCATATACTCACACCAGGGCCAGTTTTCCAGAAGCCAGTTAATGTTTGGACTATAAGGAGGAAACCTATAAGGAGGAAACCTTGAAGGAACCCCACATGAACACAGGGAGAACATATAAATGTTGCACAGATAGCACCCAAGGAGCTGAACCTTAAGCCCCAGTGCTGTGAGACAGCAATGCAAACCACTGCACAAGCATGCTGCGCCAGTCAAATATACAGTGGACCACAAAATGGAAACACCTACTGTATCTAAAATTACTTAACTGGGTGTGCAATTCTCATATGGAAACACTAAACAAACACAAACTGCAGCCAGTAAAGCCTAAATGCTCTATGGCAGTGGTTCTCAAACATTTTGGACCAAGTACCACCCCTAATCCAACCAAAGCATCCAAGTACCACCTACAAGTCATCTTCTCATAGGAACCCCAGAAAATCTCAATGACCAACA
Organism: Lepisosteus oculatus; assembly: GCF_040954835.1. NCBI lineage: Eukaryota > Metazoa > Chordata > Actinopteri > Semionotiformes > Lepisosteidae > Lepisosteus > Lepisosteus oculatus. The sequence continues at coordinate 20,097,246 of NC_090702.1, read as the reverse complement.
TGAGCGCATGTGCACACACACTCACACATACATATAATAAATATTATAATAATAAACTTTGTTTGATATATTAAAACGTGGCTTCTTAAAGTGTTTTACAGAAAACAAAAACAACAACACATAAATGTAAAAAAGCACCATTTCAGTGATAGGGGTGAGCCTGTTTAGTCCAGCAAAGCAGATGTGAATTAATTTTTCGAGCCTTGATACAATTCACAACAGTCTAACAGATTTTAAATCGTCAGGCATTTTCTTGACGGCAAAGGTCTCGCGGTGGATGTTGCAATGAAACCATTAATTTCTGGAGCAACCACTCTAATTCGTGCAACTACACCGCTGTGTCGGCTTGTCATTGCTCTAGCACCGTCTGTACAAACTCCGATACATTTTCTCCAGTCAAAGCCATTCTCTTCAATAAATTCATTCAGAAGCTGAAATACGTGCTCTCCTGTAGTTCCTGTTGGTAGCGGCTTACAGAACAGAAAGTCCTCACGGGACGTACCCTCAAACTCGTATCTAACGTAAACGAGCAAATTGGCCAAATCGACTACAGACTCATCTAATTGCAGTGAAAAACATCTGCTCATCTTAACGCGCGCTGTCAGCGTACTTTTGATATAATCCTTCATTTCAATAATTCTATGAACGACTGTGTCTTTCAGGGGGGGCAGCAGGTCAAACTGTTCTGCAGCCTTTTCTCCACACATAATAGTGTGGGGCTTACCTGCTTTAGCAATCCGCAAGCTTGCATTTTTCCACGTTTCCGTTTTTATTTCAGTGTTTATTTTAAGTATTTATTTCATGCGCATTGGAGAGAAACACAGGGACGCTCGGTGTATTTTTCTCAAATTAACTTAGAACAGTTCTTAAATATTTTTCTGTTATTTTTCACACTTTCCTGTGCTCACAAGATTACCAGCGTTCGTAGCACTCATTTCTGTGTTTACAACGTTGGCATTGTTCCAAAATCACGCACATTCTCCTTTCTCCCTATTTGCTGGAGATACAGTAGCTTTTTTTAAATACAATTGGTCACTTGCGTCAATAGCACGCATTCCTATAGAGTGGTATAGAATTACAGAGTATCTCTTGTGTCCACTGAAGTATTAGCGCGCACTGTATCGTAGTACGTAGGCTGCATATTCGACACGTATAAAAATACAAAATATGAAAACCCGTCCCAATTTTTTCAGCGCACACAACACAGTTCCAGGGTCATTTGGCGTACCACCTGGCGGCACGCCACGTACCACTGCAGGTACGCGTACCACAGTTTGAGAACCACTGCTCTATGGCATGGAGTGTACTAGTGTCTAGTGTTCTGCAAGAAGGACCATGCTTCCCTATGAAAGTCAACTTGCACTTGGTTATTGTAGGTGGCAAACAGTCTCAGGCTTTGTTACAGAATATGTCTTAAATGCTTGACTAGGTTCAGATCTGGTGACTGAGAAGGCCATGAGGTATGGATAACATCAGTGTCATGCTCAAGCCACTGGGCGAGCACACATGCTCTGTAGATGGGGTATTGTCACCCTGGAAGACACCCCTCCCAGCAGAAATAAAATGCTGCAACATGGTGTAAAGATAATGATCACTCAGTACATTATGTAGCGATTAGCAATGACCTTGCCTTCTAAGGGAAAAGTACCCCCTATCCACGTCAGTTCAATTATGGAACCACCTAATTTTCTGCTGGATTTGTTGAAACCAAGCACTGGTGCCACACATGCATTTGTTGAGAACATGAAAAATTACTCGATTGACCATGTCACATTTCTCCACGATCTCCACTGCTGCGCTCACAGACGAGCACACCCACTGCTATATTAAAACTTGTAGTCAGTTAATCTGCAGCTGCTCATCTGTTTTGTCTTATACTTTAAATTAAGGTACCAATACCTTGATCCTAGAGAATGTGCTTCTGCCCACTGTTGCTCTTTGATAATGTTTTGCCATCAGAGTTTCCATGCTGACATCAACTTAGACATTGCTTTTTGTGAAATACCAGCATATTGAGCTGTCTTTTAGAGTGAAACTCCTGCCAGACAACCCCCCAAAAAGACACCGAGGTCTCCTCTTGCATCCATGCAAGCCACAATTATAGGCAACCAAGTCTGTGTAGTATTTTTATACTTGACCCTAAGCATGCTGGGATGTTAGATGCTTAATTAATACATGAGCCACACCTATGTCCCTAATATGTTCGGTATCCCTCACTTACCTAAGTGTTTCTATCATGTTGTCTACTGTCTGTCCGTGTGTATCAGTATAATGTGGCCCTAATACAAACTGCTTCTACAGTGAAGCGAAGCCAAGATACAAAGTAAAACTCTAGTACTGAACTATGTTTTATCAAATTGGCACAGACGTTTTCTAGCCTCAAACAAATTACCATTTTAAATTCTGAGCAGCATGCTAAACACCTGGATCTAATCTAGTCCTGTTATTTCCACACTTGGAAGCTGGAAATGGCATCTGGCCCAATGGTAAGGCAACCTAAGCGCTGCTAATTAAGCTTGTTTATATGCAAAACTTATCCCATGCATTAAAAAACAGGTAAAAGAAAATTCAAAAGCATCTATGATTGCAAACCTTATATGAGCAAGTTCACTTTTTTGTTTAAGTCTTTCATTAAGTACAGATTTAAAATACATAACAGTTACATATAGTGTTATGGTAAAAATAGACGTTTCTTTGTTATTCTTTTTTTTTTATCATCGGCGCTATCTGACATTTGCTTCGGATTCCCTATGCGCCTGGAAAGGTCAGTGTGCCGGAACTGTCACATCTCTGTGCCGGGGAGCCGGAGCTCTGGGCAGGTTTGCCAAAGGAGAGCCGTGTAGGACACCCATTCCACACATTCCAAGCATTGCTCTTCATACTTGATTAAAACGTCACTTGAACCCATTGAATTACTGGCAGAGGTCAGGACCACCTCTCAAGCGCTTCCTGCGCTCGGCTTGGCAGCGAGAAGAGAGGGTTTGCTGGGCTGGGGGGTGACCATAAGCAGGCAGTGCTAAAAGAAGCTCTGCAGACACCCCGCTGAGAACAGGGCTCCTGATGGCTGTGTTCAAAAGCGAGACAGGATGATGGACAGGATCGCAGAGTATTTTCATCAAAATTAATCGTTTGTGTCGTAATATTAAGCAGACTTCTTTTAATCTAACGATCCAGGTTTCCACAGTTACCACAATACATTAACCGGGCGGAAACAAGCATTTTTTTTTAGGGCAGAGCGGTGGCTCTGTGGCTAAGATCTGCGCCTGTGGCTGGAAGGTTGCCGGTTCAAATCCCGCAGCCGGCAGAGGAATCCTACTCCGTTGGGCTCCTGAGCAAGGCCCTTAACCCCAACTGCTCCAGGGGCGCTGTACAATGGCAGACCCTGCGTTCTGACCCCAGGCTTCTCTCCCTGTCTGTGTGTCTCATGGAGAGTAAGCTCGGGTATGCGAAAAGATAATTCCTAATGCAGGAAATTGTAAAGGGTTAATAAAGTAGTGTTATATATTATATTAACTGGATCTCTTTGCCACCATATACAGTAAACACTGCAAGGTTGGGATTTGTAGCATATCCAAAGTTGTATATTCCACCTGGTTTTAAACGTCCTTAATATTTTTGGGTTTATGCTGTAAATCATTTGCCATTACTAGAATTACAGTGCAACCGTATTCCTCTGGAAATAAGGTCAGAAAGGTAAAAAAACACAGAATCTGTTTAGCTATTCTCAAAATAATGTTAAGGAGAATTTAAGAAGTTCATAAAGACATTTACCAGTAATGTGGTAACTTCCTTGTCTCACCTTTCAATAACAGAAAATGTACTCTTATATAGATAGTAGCCTTCTAGTAACTGAAAAGGCATTTAAATACACATTTACAAACTTGTTTCGATGAAAAATGCTGTCTGATTGATTTTCATTGCTTTGAGGAGCTAAACAATTGTTCTAGATATATATCTGCACTGATGTGTATCTAGTCCAGAGTACGATAGCATTCAGTAATTAAAACTTTGATTAATGGAACATGGGCTAAAAGTAAAAAAAAATTAATTACCACCTTCAGCCACAGAGCAGCACATTAAATGAAACTTTCAGAATAACAGTACAGCAGCGCCTGGCTATGTGCATATAAACACACACTATAACAGCACAAGCACCTATGGCTATTGCCCAGTGCTATAAAACCCAGACTGTTCTCATTTATCTTACAAGTATTTGGCTGTGTTAATTGCATAAGGTGCTGGCAAAAAGTCTTTTAAGCAGAGAAAATGTCACACTCCGATGATGAGATTTGGTTCTTTGCCAACAACTTAGGTTAAACCAAACCGCTCTCATGAGAAATCTTAAGAGGTGTTTTTTTTCGATGATCTGACATGCTGCGTGTTTAATGATTCCAATGCTGAAGTGGATAACCAAGTTAAGTGAATAGCACGGATAACTCTGGTTTTAAAATGACAACAAACCGCACATAGCAAAAACAAAAAGTTACATGTGTATAGAAGAATCAAAATGAGATTTAAGATTAATTTTAACTTAAGCCTTACCTCTTGCATGTTAAATCTGTTTAACAATAAGGAATTACACATGGAAGCCCTACATTCTGCTATATAGCAAGGAACATAACTGGGACAAAACTTAAAAGCTTGGGTTTTGATTGTCAGTACCTGACGGACTAAAAGATGTTTTCACTCAACATCTTTGCACTAGATATTGTCTCTAGAACAAAACTATAATTTGTGAAAATCAGGTAATCTAGTGTCCTGAGGATACCAAGGGACTTCTGTTACACTGTGCCATTTGTCAAGGAAATGAACTAAGCAAATATCCATCTGGAACACAAACGCCTGGAAGTGATCTTACGATAAAATGCAAGAATCAATCACTTATGTTAGCAACCAGGCTGTTTAAAGATAAAAGACCTAATGGGAGGACAAATACACACCAAATGATCGCTCCAGAGAAGTTTCAGTTTCAGACCCTTTTGTTAAAAAAAAACTAATCTACAAAATGCTTCACATCATGGTTTCCAGATCTTGTATCTTTATATACAACTACAATTTATAACTATGCAGTGGCCAAATCTTTCATATCCCGATCCTTCATAGCAAGCAACGAACATAGAAAATGACAAAAGAGAGATGCCTCTGTTATCATGCCTCATGCGGCTGCAATCTGAAACATCACTTTAAAAATTCAGTTTATTCTTCTTCTGTATCCTGTAACCAGCTCATCTGACTTAATAGTTAGATGTTCAGACAAACAAAAAGTATGTTCAGACTTGGAACACAAGAAAAACGGTTTAGCATTAAACACTGACTTGCATGCTGGCACAAGAAAGTAAGTGTCCTTTTTTTGTTGTTATTATACCTGTAATTGGGGGAAAAAGACTGAAGTGAAATTAAACAGGGCCTACATGTGGAGCTTGAGCTGCTTACAGTAAAGAAGGTGGAGCAGACTCACTGCAAGTCCAGCAGTTTTCTAGTCAACAGTGCCTCTGTTAGACAGCACTTGCAGTAGGAGAGTGGGCTGTGAATGGGAATACCCCCCTTACCTGTAATAAAGGAGAGGCGCTGGGGTCAGACGCAAGGGCTTCGTTCTGTACCGTGTTCTGCTGTGTAATGGCATCCTCCCTATTCCGTTCCTTCTGCGCCGCATCGTCGTCATCTAGTTCATCGAGACTCTGAAATCGAACACAAAGGCAGGGAAATTAAACCACTCCAGTCGAAATTCATCCGGAGAGCTCATCAGTTTCCGTGGCTGCACAGAATCACTATTACCTCATTAACCTCCCAACTACACATAGTTCAGAACCAAATAATCAGCTTAAGAAATTATTATCCCCAAAGAGGGATTTATGACGTAATTTATAAGATTACCAAAGCACAACAAAAACCTACAGGAATAAGGTCACCGAGTAGCCAGATTTAGTGCACGAAAGCAGTGGGTTTTACACAAGGGGATTTAAAAAAGGGTAGTAAAACAAAAGTTAAACACGAATTTCTACTTTAACAAGGATGTGTGTACCTTTCCACAACACAGCAAGGTTCAGAATTTGACGACCTTTGCAATGTTGGATTTTTAAAATGTCACTCGGACTATTTCTCAACGATATTTACTCTTTCAGTATAAGATGCTGTTGAGAATTCATTAATTCTCATATGGTAAGGTATGTGCAAGGATAGGAAAAATACTTCAGGATTTGGCTATTTTATAGCCAAAAAGCACATCGCACATTTTATACCTGCAAAATATTAACTATAAATAATAAAATGTGATTTAGCTCTATTCAGGTAACATATTACCCACTTCTTTCAAACCTTGACACGTATTTGTAATTCTATCATTTTGCAGAATTTCTTAAGAGTCACTTTCTTTCCAGTGGAATGGATATGTGTTGTAATCAAAATTGTGTTTATTACAGAGCATATAATTAAGACTATACAGTAAACAGTCCTCAGTGAGTATGCAACAATAAAAATATCTCAATGAGTCAATATAAATGCAGTTTTATATACAAGATTGAGATTATACATCACTAACATTGGTCTTTTTTCATCTGTGTTTCCTTAAGAGGTGAACTACAAACAAGAGCTTTAATGAGGTGACTGCTCAGCACTGGAATATGAAACAGATGTTAAAATTAACTAGAGACAAGAAATACCCTCACAAGCACACACAAAATCAGTTTATCTCAAATGGAACTACCGTCAAATAAAATATAAAGTTCTGTTAACACGTGAAAGACAAAAATAACCTTACAAGGGCAAAAGGAATGAAACAATTTGCAATGCTTTTCCTGCCAAAATGATTATCAACGCCCCTGGGAAACAAGATTTTTTTTTCTTCTTAACATACCAAGAGCTGCTGTACTATTATTGCTAATCTTGTTTGCCAAATTCTCACAGCGGAAAGCACGTTCCAGGACCCAGCAATCCCTCCTTCAGAGGCACACTGACAGTTGTAGGGAACAGACACCCCAATTTGCAACTGCTTATCTGACCCCAGAAAACACAATGACATTTGATATGGCTATGGCAAAAACAGATGCTATTCCTCTCTGTCTTCACAAATCTTTATTGCATATTAAAAAGGTATAAATTAAAATCATTCACATCATTAAGCACACTTCCATTACTTTAGCTTATTTAATTAGTAACCATCTGTCTTACTATTAATTGTGAGGTATATTAGCATATTTAGTATAGATTTGCAATATGTAACACTTACATTTAACATCTAAATGACTAGTGTATTAAATTGGATGCAGTTTTTATTTTTATTGATATTAGTTTTTCATACTTGAACTTTTAACAGGCTGTTCATTACATGAAAAGGGCAGATGATTGGTTCACAAATCCCATATACACCATTACAGAGAAATGCTAAAATAGTATACAAAAAAGAAATATTGTTTTCACTATTCAAAGATAATCCAGAGATTGATGGGTCTGATTTTAATGCAAAGAAACAAAACAAAATTTCCAACACTAAACATTAAAGCCCCACTCACACTTTCAATTTCAATTTCGGTTGGTTATTGGACACCACAAGGCCTCCTTTTACCAAATATGAACACCTAAAAACTGAAAAGGTAAGTGACTGTGTGCAGAGCCAGTAAAGGCCTAACATACATGTGTACACATAGCTGGCTCTGGTAGGCCTTTCAGCTTCTAGCTTACTAATGTGAACACACATGTAACTACCCATAAAATCTCCAGAAAGTAGACACTGGCAATAATGGTACTGTTGCACATAAAAAAATCAAGAGCTCACCAAGTTCAAAATGTCTGTTTTAATAATGATCAGCTGTTTAAATACTGTCTTTAGCCATAGTAGCAGTTAACTTTACAGATTGTACAGGTTCTTCATATATCAGTAAATTTAGTCACTTAGCGATTTTAAACAAGAGTGACAGTATGAACTACCTGACGTGCAGATTCTCGAAAACAGATTTAGAAGGCTCACTTGGTGATAGCGGTGGCCAGAACGTATTTGCAGTTGAACGGAAAATATGTGCTGTTGGAAAAGGCTGCGTGGAAGTTTTCCTGTGAAACTATCAGTACGTGTGTTCGACCAACCGTAGAAATGAAAACTGTTCAAAATGGCAGTGAGCTGTCGCAATTGATATTAAACATGATCGGTAACTGTGTACCTTTATGAAAATAACATATGTCTGTGCAGCTGTATCCAGATAAATATCCTGTGGCAACCAGTATACAACAATGCTTACCCGTACTTATGCATTGTTCGACAGTATACTTAATGTAATAAAGTAACACAGAAAAAGTGTTCTGCAAATGAAATCTATTCCTTCATATGTCACTTACAAATATAGTATACATTATGCATATCATATAGTATTACTATAGGAAGTACAGCAACAAAATCGTGATGCAAGTCTTCTCACCTCTACTGGTCATGTCATTTTGCCGTTCAATAGATTTGTGTTTGTTACACGCTTACGTTGCCAAAAAGCAGTTATATCTTTTTTGATCACAAGTTTGAACACACTGGGCTACCTTTAACCTCAAACATGAATGATTAAAAATGCAGATCTAAATTTAAGGTGGTAGAGGGTAGAAGTGTGAAGGGTCGTGCACAATTACCCCAACATCACTTCTGCTATATCACCAAACCAGCCAATGAAAGTTAAAGCAGGACACGGGCTCTTGACTTCCTGCAATTTTCAGAAGATGAAACCCTCATGAAACAAACCCTTAGGACAGCCAAATCCTGAAAATAAGCAACCGATTTAAAGATCTGTATTTCTTCCTGTTTATAAGCTCCCAGTAACACAAATAGCCCCCAAATACATGGCTGTTTATGTTTTATGTTAATGCCTGGGTTTGGAAAACCTAATTTTAGTTTAAAAAGATTTTTTTTCCAGGAAATATCGCTAAGCCTGTGTTTTCTGTCATTGAAGATATATGTAAAAAAAAGCTGACAATTTAGTACATGAATTCCAGAACAGTCCCATTCAACAAGAGTCCAGAACCTCCCATCTTTTGTAAGGATGTGGACAAATACAAACTGGGAAGGGCAGTGAGTGAATTTAATGTCCCACTCCCAATGCCTGCTTCCCTGGGTTAATAATACTTCTGTCTCAAGGGTTCACTGCTGTTAGTTTAAGAAAACCAACATAACTATTGTTAGAATCAGCTCTATTTATATAAACAAAGATAGTTTAAATATTCGTGATTAAAAAAAGCATTTGCAAGATATTATTAAAACCAGCAATAAAAGAGACTATTTCCACTGGTTAATTAAATCCTCCCTCTATTTCACAGATAAACACACATACAGATAGAGTACTGTCTATCTTAGGGGAAAAATACATTTAAATATTTATTCATATCAAATTTTGCTTGGAGCATAAAGACATGGTAATGTTATTGCAATATCAAACCCCACACATTTTGGAGAATTCAATTAAAATGTAATTAGGTATTGCTTTCCTAAGGAAAACTTTTAAGATACACCTTAATTGCAGATTGAGTTTTGACTCTGCTTTGATTAACTAAATGAAGAAAATCAACAACAAAAGTTAAAAACAGAAAAGAGCAAAGCATAAAACCCCTCAAATCTATTTACAAATCCCTCCCCTAAGAAAAATAATGAACACAAAAGAAACCCAGCCCTTCCCAACGAAAAACACTGCACACGGTACTTAAAAGTAAAAGACCAATTCTCTATTCATACCCTCACATAAAACTGGCAAAACCCGCATAACCTTGTCAACAAAGTTAATAATAGAACACTACCAGCACTGTCAAAAAAGTCAATTGCTGATTAAAAGCACACCTATAGTCTTACACAAACAAAATTCATTGATTCCATTAGTCCTCCCATTTCGGCACAAGAATCAATATTGTGAACACCTCAGCTGCACTAAGACAACTACGCCGATCACCGCACAACCTGTAGTGTAAACTTGCAGGAACTTCACACTCCTTTTCCCTTGTGCCATTTGAACGACTGAATGGCTGGGCCTAGTAGTTGAGGGGTATCGGTAAAAAGCACGTCCTGTTTTGTACAGTTAACAGAGCTGTGAAAAATTAACAGTAACTGCAAGCTCCAATTAGCACACACGCTGGCTTTCTTCCAGGATCGTGGGTTATTACGAGCATCGAAATGTGTCTGCGTCAAGAACAATTAATTTGTAGATTTATTGCAAAACAATGAAAGGCCACTTTAGATCACCAATCCTGGGGAAAGCTAGTTTATTGCATCGCAATCCTAATAACTCGTGTTTATAAATCACACAGTAGTTAAATGAGAGTAGTAACTTCATTTAAATGATGTATTATCACTGTGGGGATTAAAAGCTTCAGTGAACTGCTGTCCTCACTTCATCTGAACAGTGATGCTGCTTGGAATCTTTTGACAACAAAAGTTTCAGTACGAAAAACTGATACTGATCTTCTGGTTTCGATGTTTAACTCCACAACCTTCACTAGACAAATTGCACTCAACCCTACGTTGGAAAAGGGCACTTTGTACTCCAGACACCTGAAGCCTCATGGAAGACACAGTCAGGACAGGTTTAAAACATACCATCAACAACATTTTCCTAATTTGGAGAGGCCTTTCACACTGTTCTGCGATTATACGCATGACCATTTGGTAGGCCTAGATCATAACTTCCTCCTCACTTTCCAAGGAAAAGAAAAAGGAAGTTTCAAAACATAAAACTTTATGAATAAGAAAATGTTCCCTAAAACACAAAAACTTTGTGAATGTAGATCCAAGCAGTATTTAGACTATTTTTAAAAAGGAAATCAAGTAAAACTTCTGAGTCACCTATGAGTAATGCCTAATTTGAAGCCATTTTATTCCCAAGTAATTTCTGCTTTAGAACATAAGATCCTTAATGATGGTAATTCAAATACTGTACTTTAAAAAACTATAAAAAATTACAGACTACGTACAGTGAAAGTGTTTCTTAAAGTCATGTAGGTTCATGTCTCAACCTCAAATGCATGTGCTATATTTCTTGCCACCTTTTTCAGATAATCTTAATCTCAATAATTGTCTAGAGTGTGTTGACTAAATCCAAATTCATACATAAATATACCCACTTTAATTCCAGGTAAAAATATTTTACTGTAAAAATAGAACATAGAAAATTACCAGTTCAATAGTTTAAAAATATTACTTCCCATACTAAGCTTTTAAGTTTCTTATATTGAAGTTCTCATGATAACACAAACTAGAAAAATAGGTGTATGCTGTGAAAAAAACAATCCTAGCATAAGATTTGAGTCTGTGTTCTAATCGATAGTTTCAACAACTTCAAGAGCTAGTTATTGCTCATTTACTAGTTTCTCAATCTCTCCAAATAGCACTGTAATCCGTCCAGATAGTAGCTTCACGCACCTTCAACGTGATTTTAAATGGTACATATATTTAATATATTTTGTAATATTATTACAGGTCTTTTTGCAGACCATACAGTAACAGGTCTCTGAGCTCCTGGGAGTTAAGACTTCTGTCACAGGGTGGCAGTGGTGCTCAATAGCTGCTTATTGACATTTTGCATTCCAGAGACTGCCTTTAAGATCAAGGGTGTGTGCAGCCTAGACAAATTAAGGGGTTCGCCAGTTATCAGAGCCCGTCAACTGCCACTACATACCAAAGGTTGAGTCTCATTCAGGTACTTGTAAAACTGAGGAATCGGGCATTCATTGCCTCCTTGGATCAAGAGTATTTTATAATGAACAGTTACAGAATATGTAACTAATGAAAAAATTCTGAAATATAATTGTTTACTGTTTACTTCCCTGGAATGTCCAGTATTTATCTGAAATACACAGGTGACTATCGGGACCTGAACGCCGACTGATGTCTCTGAACCTCGTAGTGTAGTCTTTGTTTTCCTAATTCGTGGGCTTTCTGGGTCTATAAGACACAAAATAATAGAGTTCAGCTTGGAAGAGCTGCACTGGCTTCCAGTTTTCTCTCTGACACTGTGAGCAGCACCACGAGATGTTAATGGCTTTAATTTAGCCAAACTACAAGATTATCTAAAAGCTGCAGCTTAAAATAGGTTAATACCTAATCTGACCGAAGATATTCTCGTTTAGTGACACTTTACTAATGTTCAGTTCCAAAACTGCACCACCTGGAAACAAAAAATACTAAAGTAACTTTTTATTTGCATTTTTTTCTGAAACAGAAATGGATCAGATCCTTAGTGCTATTATATCTAATCAATATCAGCATTCATGATCTGTATATCTGCTGACCCAACTGTAGCAGAAGAGCAAATTGTCATAATGATATGATGTAACATACCTTACAGTAAATATGAATCTGCAGATTATTAAATCCATAATGCTGCAATGCAAAAGCTTAAATTAAACAGTTTGTCTTCTTTATTTCAATATCTCAATAAATTATGGCTGCCATGCAATAGTAATTTCAGCTATATAGAGTGATATATGAAAAGAGGCTACAAAGCACAGAACCAGATAGATTATTACAGGTGCTGATTAAGTAAAGCAGAATTTAATTTAGCTCACAGATTTATTCGAAAACTCATTAAAGAGGGAAAACATTTGACAAACTTGATGAACAAAAATACATTTTAAAACAGCAGTCTGCACAAACTTTCAATGCACTGTTTTTATGCGCTCCATTTGATGACAGTAATTTTTGTAAATATATTTTGTAAACAGTCATTTTACAAAACTACTTTGAACCTATTAAATGCTACTGAGCAATTTGTTAATTCTTAATGTAAGCTTTATAGTTCAATTTATCTTAATACTTAGAGTAATGCATGCATTTATTTACAATCTTCTACAACTATAGTTATATAAATGTGTATACTACCTATGTAGTATAATTTTACTAACACAGATGTTTGAACGGAGGGAATCTTCTTAAATAACAGAAGCATAAAATCAGAATGAAACAGCTGGTCTGGAAAACAGGTTTACTGCTGTGCACACTAATTATATGGGGTGTCACTCCATGATAAACTGGTAATAAATATTTATTGCATTTTGTAACAAGAAAATGTAGAGTATGAATACTGAAAATCAGAAAAAAACAGTATTGATGAGCAGATTCAGCTTTGCAATAACATGGTTTGCATGCTCTTTGAACAGTTTTTTGTATGACGGTCAGACAATTTCAGTAAAAAAAAAACCTTGATAATATTTTAAAAGATTTATCCAGACTAAAACAGACAACTTTCTCAGTTTCATTTAATAAAGTTAACAGAAAAAGTGATCAGGATAATTAATTCAACAGATCTCATGCAAACTATTTACAGGCCGCATCGTGAAGAGCTCTATTTCTTGATTATTCATGTTTATAAATACTTCCTGACACAAAATAAAAATAAAACAAATGCCTTTTCTTTAGTTTCGTGGGCAATCACAGTGTGCCAACTGGCTTTTTCAGCTGTTTATGTGACCAAAACCAAATTATAACTTACAGACAGCATAATTATGTTGGGGACCAAAATAAAACACATTGTAAAAAAATCCAATAATAGATGGCTTTTTCTAGTATAATATACAGTATTACACTTGCATGTCTCGGCACACTATTGCAACGTGTCCTATGAGAGTGCCAACAACATGTTCAAGTACTCTAATATAACAAGATTTTATCATTTGCTTTTTGACTTTGATGTTACGTAATGGATTTAACCTACATTCTTCCTGGTGTTAATTCTATCGACCATTTTAAAACTCTGACATATACTGTCATATAACAATATAATCTGAGAAATCAGGACACCATGACTTTTGCTCTGCATAAAATATGCTCTTGATTTCTCCGTCTCCTGGTAGAATATAATCACAGTATCTTAGGAAAAACAAAGCTGAGTGAAAGCTTGAGACCAATGTGGAATGTTTTGTAGACAAATATTAACTAGTTTGGTTTCTTCCTAAAATGGTAGCTAACACAGAGCTATCACATACTTTTCTGAAGACAGCAAAGGCCTTCACCGAGAATGAAATGTTACCAGCCATAATTTGAAAAACAGAAAGAAATTCAAAGAAAACAGCACCCACTTATCATAACATAATACACTTGTGGAAACTAGGAGCTGCATATCAAACAAATATGACACGTAAACATCGTAACTAATAATTAAGCTCAACTGCAAGCTGGTTCAACAGCTTCCAGACATTCCACTATAATAAAATGTTACGATATAGTGACAAAAGCTTTATGGAACAGGAAGAAAAATATCTAATATCTAATAGCATTGCTGCTAATATAAAAATTATAATTCTAAAACAAACCTACTGTTGTGAATTGTTGTAAATTTGACAGTTATGTTTTTATGAGGAATGCTAGTTATAAAGAACAATTGATAACACTACATTTATGACAATCACTGTCATCTAATTCATGTATGGTTCAAAATCAAATTGATACCTCCTTAAACTTGAAATACTTCATATCTCGTTCTAGTGAGAAACGTGTGCTTAATGCCAAGGACACTAACCCAGCCCTTAGAATATTTAACTGCAGAATTGTGCAGGCCTATAACTGCAATACTACTACCTTAACTCCCAAAATATAGTGAACAGATTAGCAGGCTTTTTTTTTGTATCCACGAGAAACAGCTTTGCTGTACTGTAAGACTACAGTCTTTAAATTAAATAAAATGTTCAAAAATGTTGATCATGTACTAAATGTCTTCTGTTATTGAGAGGCTACTACAGTATGTGCTTCAATTAAATCACCACCACCAGAGGGCAAGAAAGTGTTGTGTGGAAATAAAAGTATAGGAGTCATTATCACACTAGGATATTCATATGAGTGTTGAATAATACAGCTCAGGCTATATCTGAGCTGACACAGCAGCAGAATGCCCTTCAGTAAGTTCCTGGAATAGTACTTGTCAATGCTGAAGCTGATCAGTTATAATTTAATCACAAACAGCTTGAATATTCAAAACCAAAATTGTAAAACAGCCAGTGGCAGTCTGACAGCATACCTGTTTACACTGGAGCACTACTTTACAATCATAAGAGTGTCATTTACAAACTTGTTACACTCATTAGCTAAAGAGCTTTTGAACGGTAACTAATTCATGTTTACACCACGATTCAATCAGTTCTGGTGCCTCCATTTTGTTACAAATGCTACAATTTGTATAAAGATTGTATCCTACTGTACCAGAGCTGATGTCAAATTTACAAAGTTCAAACTACCACTGTAACTTTAAAAACAAAACAGCAGTAGAGAGTTTATATAGGAATGTCGCTTTGTAATTTTTAAATTGGATTGTCACTTTCGAGTTTAATGGACACATTTTTAAGACGGGAGCAATCTACAGTATAAGCTACATGTGATCAAGCTCATATTCCAGAGTGGATATAAAATGTATCACAACAACTTGTGAAATGCAAATTGAAAACAAGTTTGGGTAAAGATAAAATATTTTAATTCAATTAATTACATGGCTTATCATACAGAAGCAAACTGAAATTTGCCAACAAAATCACAGTCAGTCAACCACTTTGACTTATAAGCCATTTTGCCATATTTTAAATGTATCGTCACTAGAATGATATCTACCTCATTTGGAGTTAACTGGTCCAACAGTTCTTGAACAAGATTTGTTACAGATTACAAGACAATGAGCTCTTACAGATGTAAAAACTATCACAACTTAAAATCTAAATCTGAAACATGTCTAATTGTCAATGAAATCCCCCCAGGTTCAATCCTCTTAGCACTTAGAAGGCTTCATAATGTTTTTCCAAGCACCCAGGGGTTAGGATATTAGGTAAAGCTTATTGGCACTACTTCATTAACATGATGTTTTGTAGCTGTTCTTTCAGAATATAATGAGGACTTAAGTCAGAGATCTTGGTTTAATATAACTCCTTCATGGGAGAAAGCAGGCATTTTCTAACCCGGGGAGAATTACTCATGACGCTTCTGATAATCTTAGCTCTTTATTATACATTTACCTGAAAGACGTAGCTTCAGCTTACGAGGCGTGCAAAACATTAAACAAGTCTCTTGTTTGCGTGACTGAAGCTAAACAGCAATAAAATATTAATTTTACCAATGGAAAGCAAACGCCAGATGGAAAAGCTGGAGAGCTTTACAGTAATGGTTGATGGTTTCCCCATCCATGCGTCAGCCGTAGTCAGGAACCTGGGAGTCACACTCGATCCTCTCCTGTCTTTTGAGCCCCACATCAAAATAATTTGATTAAGACTGATTCATGCATTTATAACATCAAGTCTTGATTTCTGCAACTCTGTGGGCTCCCCAACACTCTTCTCAGCAAGCTGCAATATGTTCAAAACTCTGTAGCAAGACTACTAAATCACACCAGACCTGGGCAGCATATCACTCCTACACTTAAGTCTCTAAATTAGTTACCTATAAAGTCACGTATTATCACATATTAATATACTGTAAGATCTTGTTACTAATTTTCAAGGCTCTAAATAATCTGACTCCATCATACATCTCTGAACCCCTGCATCTTTACACTCCCCCCTATAGGCTCCATTCCCTGAGGACTAAATCTCAGACTTGTGGTGATCGTGATACTTTATGGAAGACCCTTCCTCTGTCTCTTCGGAAAAAAAATATTTCTTCAAACCCAAACTCAACTTTTTACCAGGGCCTTATATTCTATCTGTATAGACCTGTATGCTCTCGTGTGTTTTTTTTCTTTCACTTTTTTGTACCTTTTTTCTTGATCACTATATTACTTTGTCCTTAGGCTTAGAAAGGCGCTTTACAAATAAAATATAATTAATATTAATATTAATAATAATAATAATGCTCAAGATTATATGACTTAATGTTTGTGCATTTTAACCTTACAAATTATTTTATCATTATTACCATTATTATTTACAGAGAACGTTTTTAATTATATAAGCTCTTCTTTATCTTCAACAACTAATTCGCGCCAGTCTTTTACATCTACCTTTTTTGGGCAAAGCACAGGTAAGTACAGCACGGTTTGGTTCAGAACATTCAAAGAAAATCAAACTATATTCTTTACAAAATATTACGCAGGACTGTCTAGAAATAACTATTCAACTGTATCCATCTTTGTAATGCAAAGGTGCACAGCACTGGTACCCTCTTTCATTTTTAAGAATAATGAAAATTCTATCAGTCAGAAAGCTTTCCATATTCATATTATCTTTTTGTTCAAAACAGGCACTTGGTATTCATGTGAGTACTCACACAAGATGAATAAGGTTCAGGTATGCAATTCTGAATTCATAAGCTCAGAATAAAAGGAAGCAGTGCATTAGCATTAATGTCAGTGTGAAATGCTCAATACGCCAAAATAAAAGTGTGAATCAAAATTATTATACGGTGAGACTCGTGCATTTTTTCTCCTTGAGTGGTATTCAATTCTTTTTAGCAATGGACATTAAGCAATTCAAAGCCTGTAGAATTCTTAAAAAATAACATTTTTAGAGCCAAGACATTCACTTGCAAAAACAGAATACAAAAACAGCAGCACTGTCTTGAAAGAGGAGATGTGGAAAATTTGAGCTGCGATTACTGTTTTTAAAATTCTTTTGATAAAAATGCTGTGGGGTTATAATATAGAATTCCTTAAATTCTACCATTATGGGAGACTTATGGTATCTCTCCTTACATAAAGATTTCACAACTGTAATGCCACAATGACAGCTGAAGAAAGCTCCATGGCCAAAACTTTGCGTTTTCTTTCTTCTCTTTTTAGCATGGAATAAACCTATTACTTGTTCGTGGTGCCATAATTATGACTTTGTTTTTTGGGGAATTATGTAACGGACAAGAAAGAATTAACAGAATGCTTGAACTCTGAACTATTTAAGGGGGGTCAACTGTATATAGTATATTTTTGGAAATGAACTGCACATGTGTTTGAAGTGTTCCAGGCCAATAGTGCAAAACAAAAATTAAAAGACTAAATGACTAAATGATGACTGAAAAGGCAAACGGTATGAGCTGGATTTCCACATTTTGAACCACTATCTCTGCTGCAGAGTTCAATTACCTACATGTTAAACAGCACTCTACATCACTACTGGGAGCACAGACGTATGGGAAACATTTTGATTTCAGCATTTGGACTTTTTAGACAGTCCTCCATCCTGGTCCTGGAAGGACAGTGTGTCTGGAGCTTTTCTAGGTCTCCTTAAAACTCCAACACCAGAAAAACTGTGAGAAACTGTTAAAACTTCATCCAATTAAGCCAATAATGAGCTGATTCAGGTTGCAACGAGCCTTGCAGGACTGGAAACACACCACAGACACAACAAGCCCAGCAGGACAGGACTCCCTGCTGAAGAATTTTATTATTCCAGATTGCATAACACAATAGTTCTTAACACTTGTTCTGGGACCACTGCAAGTTCTGGTTTTTGCTCCCTTCATGTTCTTAAATCAATTTTAATTCTATTTTAGGTTTGCTTTTAGATTTCCTTTCTACTCTTAAAAAGTGACATGGGGCTTGTAATTGGTATCAACCTTCTGCTAACGAGTTTCAATTCTCGTCAGGTGTGATTAGCTGAAAGTTAATAAAAATGGACATATAAGGGGTAAGACTGAGAGCATTTAACATAATATTGTCATTCTCATCTGTTGGTTCATCATAAATTGATTACCTATAAAGAGGTTATTTAAGCAAGTAGATTAAGTAGATTCTTAACTAGAAGATTGTGTAGATGCTGAACAAAGTCCTATATGTTGAAGTTGCTGGAAATAGTACATCAAAGGATTCAGTGCCAATAAAAAAATCTGAAGAAGCAAGCAGATCATTTACAGACACCAATTAACACCACTGATTAAAGATGAAAACCAGCAGACAGCGGTCCTTCACCGGTCTGACAAAAACCACAGAACCTTTCAGAGCAACAACTTAAAGAGCTCAACGCACATGTCTATGCCATTTCTATTTTGTCAAGCAGTAACACCTCTAAACTGATTTGAGAATGTTTCAATAAACAATGACATTCCTCCCATTTACAAATTCTTTTCTTTAACAGGGACACTGAGAAGAACCATAGCAGCAGGTCCTAGCTACAGATGTTGCATATTTAGTCATGATTCACGTCTCCTGATGCTATTTAGCTGCAGATAAAAAACAATGACTCGCTTCAACATACATTCACCACTCCCAACGCCCTCCCCATTATCCTTAACAGGACAGAGATCATTTTAGACTCTGGATTTAGTTGAGTGTTTGTTCCTTGTTTTTGCGCTACAATGCCAAGCCATTCCATCTCCACTTAGCAAATCTCTTCATCAATCAGCATGTGAAAACCCTTTGGCAGAGACACACTACACATTCCTAAGGGTATTTCAGTTGCTAAGTGGTAAGACTTGCATCACACAATCTTTTAGACACTTACTGTGATTTCAGATCACAAGCCCATTCACTGGACCTTTGTGCGCTCTAACTGAATGACCATTACAAGACAGAAGTAACTTTCTAGGAGAATGTTCAAGTCTTATTTCTGTGGACACAAAAGTCAGCAAAGGAAGTGATTCCTTTAAGTGACTGTAAAGGAAGCTAATTTTACATATCCCACTTGATTGTTTTTTTATATATTTCTGATTTTGCAATCAGGCTAAAGAAAAACTAAAAAAACAACAATTTTTTTTTCTTCATTTGTGTGTTTACTAGAATTCGTAAGTAACACAGGAAAGTGATTTAAAAAAGACTTCCAAGAATGCAAAATCCATGATTTTATACCTTTCCCATTCATGTATAGTTGCAATAATCTGTTCACATTGTTACTGAGATTTTTTTAACACTACTGTATCTGTTCCAGAGGCGACAACAGCACAAAGTCACTTGATGTGCTAAGCCTGCTGACCACAAGATGCTCACCTTCATTCTGCAATGGATTGTGGGAGTATGGAACAAGTTAATGTTGTACCCCGGCTCCTTTCAAGAAATGGCTGGAAAGGATGTTCGGCTCAATTAGCCATTAATGACCACACGAGCTAGATGGGCCAAATGACCTTCTCTATCTATGTTCAGTGGAGAGGTACAGTATCAGCCACCCTCTCACAGTCTCACAGCTGGCATCTCAAATATTAGAAATAGTTAAGGTTCTCCAAATACTATTAACAGGTATGTGCAATTATCTTGACACTCTAACAAAACTCAGGTTACTTACATTGCCTTACATATACATTATTAAAATTGTCATAATGTACAACTATTAACCAAGCAAGTCAACAAAAGTGATTATAAAAGCAGTTTTACCTCTTATTATGTTCGGCATATCCTCAAGATTTAATATTATCAACTGAAAACACTGATTAACAAGTACTGTAGCACTTCTACAAACATATGCAAGTTACTCAGCAAAAACCCATCAAACAGGCTCTTTATTACTCTTCACTCTTTGATACTAAAGGGGAAAAAAACAAATGATTATGACATCCAGTAAAGAAAGCTACAACTGGCTTCTTCTCCATTAATAAAACAGTTCTACATTTTTTGGCAGGCAAGTGTTTATTAATTTAAGATAAATAATCTAGTGCAGGTTTTTCCAGTCTATGCCAAGTTTTTTTTTTTTTTACCGTGTGTAAAACAAAAATACATCAGATAAGTGTTATCACCAACAGGTGTCTATCAATAACAGGAACAAGTCTGAACAGGCAGTGTCTTTTCCTGTTGCTTATCATCATTATGTAGAACATAGGCATGACATCTCTCTGACAGTAGCTCCAATCTATCATAAAACATAAAAAAACAAAGCATTCGATATAACAAAATATGATCCCACATGTATGTCACAGCTGTAAAACTAATTGATAAACCCTTTCAATTATTTCTTATATGCTTCTATTTAAATTCACTAATAACAGCATGTAAATAGGGTGCATTTGTAATAAACAAATTACAGAAATTTCACACTTTTTGGTCTGTTTTTTTCTCTTCCTCCCCTTCATGGAAGGTGTTTGCAGTATGACTCCTGTCCAAACACAGTAGGGGAAAATGTTTGTTTTTTAAAGATGTTTTCAATAAGCAAAAGTGTCTTTTCAACTTGAATCCATTAGTAATTAGCATAATAACTCAGACCTGGCCAGATATCTCAGCGATGAATACAAAAGCCATCAACTCTAACTAATCATCACGTCTTTTGAAGAATTCAGTTTATTAATCCAGCCCACTATGGCATTTTAATTAAAACTTATCTGGCTCTTCTCAGACAGTAGGGACCTTTCATCCAAGGAAATTCCAGATCAACAGCTAAGGCACAAAATGTGTTTGATGTCTGCAATTAAACACAGGGAATCCCAAAACAATCAAGGTAATGAAGAATGAAAACCACAATGAAAGAACTGGTATGAGTAAAGAGAAATAACACAAAAACAACTGCAAAATTCAATTAAAACTAAATTAGAGTTCTAGGGAAAAAAAAAACTCATCTCATCTTAACCTAATCTGCACATCTCCCAATCTTAAGCACTTAATGTTTATCATTTTTTAGTTTTTCAACTGCACCACCATTTTGAAAGAAACATTCAGTTTTAACTGTGACACATTACTCTGATTTAACTACAAACCTGTTTATTCTCCTAAAATAAACGTTGCTTAATATCATAGCTGGTGAGGAATACTGCTACGTAAGATGTTGTAATGCTGAACATTTCAGCTATAGCTCACAAAGGACAGAAAACAGTACATATTACCAAAGGTGAATAATTAAAATAACTGATTAATAAAACATTGAAATACTGCGTCCCCATGATTTAACCAGAAACTGAAATACGTTTTAAAAACTGAAGAAATACCATTAAGTCGGCTTTTCTCTTAACTTCTTGACCACTGTAAAAAAAGATTTGACATGTTTCTGGAAGCTATGTCTTTAAAATTAAAAGGAGCTTCGTTCCGTGGTTTGCCGCTCTGCCAACTTCATCCTTGGAAATGAACACTTCGTTAATTAGGTGCCTCTGTATGAAGAACAAGCTAAAAATCAGGTTCTGTTATGTCTGCTTCCTAATCTTGTTTTCACCCCAGTGCTGGCACTGATACTTCCTTCCTCCCTCTCCTGTATCTTCTGTGTTCTTTCACACTGACAGCCCACTCCCTCCGATCTCACCCAAGCATGAGGCGATGCCATTAAGAGGCTAGCGTTGGGCTGCTTCTTCTCATTTACTGCAACTGTTACCCTCACTCTTTAAAAGCAAGAGAAGAAAGACTGAATAAGGAAAAAGGGATAATAAAAATACACAGGCAGCAGGGCTAAGAACAGTTTTATTCATCCACAGAAGTTAATACCCACTCATTTGCACACGCCAGACACAAGGGTCGGAAGCTCTGTTCTCTGAAAAGGGGCTGTGAAGTAAGAAAGATGCATATAATGTACTGTCTCTCATAACCCTTTTCTCTCCAAGTCCACTCCGTCAGAACATATGGCACTACCAATTCCAGCTAAACCCTTGGTACTTAAAAGGGTTTTTTTACAGTGCTTTTCCAATCATTCAAGTTTAAAACTGTAGGCGTTTTCAACCGACAAATGCTGATCACATTGAGAGCTTGGACAATCGACCCAATACTTGGTCAAAAACTAAATGATTGACCTGAAAGAATGAAAAGTAAAAGGGCTCACTGCTCCACAGGAAGACTGCTGGACGGTCCCCTGATTTAGGCTTACAGAATGAAATATTGCTGATATTTTATTGAGCGCACTTCTTAAAAATAGGGAAATGGATGAATACGTATTTTTCTATTTCTGTAAAGTTTTTATTTAGTAGTAGTTAAGAAAGAAATATTTACCTTTATAAATAAGACATTCATCTGAAAGGAGGCATATTATTGAGCTCAAGTTGTTTTTTAGTAACTGGCTTAACATCTTATCAATCGTTAAACTTATTGAGAAATGAGAATTGGAGGCAGTTTCCTTAATTAGGGAATCCTGGTGAAACCAAGTATTTGGAAAAAAAAGCAAGAAAATAAAATACTAGTGTACCATTATTTTTCTGCAAGCCAAACACTATTCGGTATACTTCCTTTAATACAGCTTTCAATCTTGGCAGCTATGTTGCTGTTCCTTGGCTACAGTTTCTTCACATTCAAATCGATGCAGCTTGCAGGCCCGTTGGTTTTCAGAAAGCAGAAGAATCACATCCACTATGAACTCCCTTAAAACATAACCTCCAGCTACTACATGAGTAATTCTTATAGACTATCCCTAATCATTATTGTACAATATGTCGGGGAAGCAGCTTCAATTTAATGTTAAACGTTTTTAATACTGTCTTCACTTACCACAGAATGACTAATCAGTTCATAACAGTTACATTTGTGTGGAAGTTAAGACACAAACCATGTCAAAAGTAGTTCTGCTCTTTAATGAAAGTATTCCTCGACAGAACAGGTCTTGCCCTTCTCCTTATTTTAATAATGGGTCACAATTAAGAGTCTATCAAGTGCTTCAGAAAAGTCTGAAGTTTGAAATGAAGTTTTTTTCTAAAATTAACAAAAGACTGGAAATAAAGGTTCCTGACACTATGAAATAGAAGACACAGAGCAAATGAGGCCTTCAATTAGAAAACCTGGTGAAAGGCAAAAAAAAAAGTCAGCCTTTACGAGCAGCACTGACACATGCCCCAGTGCCACAATATCAACCACTTGGTGGAGCTGTGCCAATTGTGTACATATAACATAGCATTTGTATTTCAGGCAGTAAATCACATGAGTTGCAAAATGATTCTCTTGAAGAAAAAAAGCACCTGAATTTTAACTCTGAAACTGAACTGTGAAAGCCTGAAATAGTGTATACCACAAGTGAAATAACTTTGTGGGGATAACCACAGCCATCTCTTAAAAATGAACCTGAATGTCCAACAGATTGCAAATCTGCACAGAATCAATTAGTCTTAGTGGCTCTAGGGACCTGGTAATGACAATAATAATACCCTGTGGCAACATCTATCACTTTTTGAAACCATGAATTAAACACCAGCAAATAAAAAGCAGTACTGGTATCACTGACAACTTCAAAATTTGTTCTGCAATGGTCACTTTTACAGTACACAGACTGCAATCAACAACTCCATTCCAAGCATCTAGGACACAACTGAAATGCCAGCTTACAGTTTACAAGGGACAAAAAATCTCAGCAATTATTTCAAGAAAAAGAAATGAGAGCACAGGAATAAGAGATGTGCTAATAAAAAAAATTCCCCAAGACACCAAACATGCATTGAGTAATTGAGGGTATAATGTCTTTGAGCAACAAATCACAACAAAAGGTTGGCATCAAAATAGGCCCCATAGTATAATGCATGTCATTCTGCATTAATAAGAGCTAAAAAATCCCTATTCCCATATCAGCATGAAACAAAGCTGTCCATTAAAATTAGTTAAGGTGCTTAGTGCAATTAACAATGCCTTTGGAGACTGTAGAATGGCTTAATTTTATTTATTCTTGCTTTAGGTCTAACCTCTTTCTATCACATAGCATTTCAATTTCCATCACTCACCTTTATGTGCAATTAGAGAGGTAACGAGTTTGAAGAAACAGCAGCAAAATTAAAAAAAAAACATCAAAACTGCAGAAATGCCATACCAACTTCTGTTTACTTCCAGAAACACACGCAGCCTTCGACATGGTGTGATCAGTAACATGGGTTTAGTTACTTAAAATACAAACAAATCCAGAAAAAATGCAGTTTAATTAACAACATCTGCTTGACGTTCTGGCAGGCTTAGAAATTCTTCACTGCTAATAGGCATGAACGTATTATATTTGTTTATGACAGACCAATAACGTTTATGTGTTATACCTATCCTCTTACATAAACCTGCATATTTAGAAGTCCGGTATTCATAAACATAAACACAGTATTCTCCACAGATTCCTCAACCATGCATGTGGCACTGCAATGGGAAGCGGATTGAAACGAGCTGACAATTTATTTGGAATGCACATCAGGATTCAATTCATTCTAATTGTTGTGAGGAAGTTTACTATTTTCTCGGCTTGTGGAAATAGGACTGTGCCACAATGAAGGAGTTTTTTTCCCCCAGACTAAATCACACATCAGTATAAGAACACACCTTTGAATGCAATATAGTGCAAATATTAAACTGATTCTTTGTAGTCCTTAGTAGTGAGCAAATTAAACACCTGAGGTTTGCAAGTAGAATGCTTCCTTACAAGAAAACAGAAACGTTTTTTAAGTCAATTCCAAGCAGTTCTAAAAATACTGTTCTGTAATTCCTCTAAGACTTTTCTTGGAATATGAAAGCCTACCCTATCAGATTCTGCTCAAATAGGCCAGTGTTACCACTAATATAAGATAAGATAAAAGATAAGATCACTTTATTAGCCATATACAATTTCTTGCATTAGGAATCCGTCTTTTCGCATACCCCAGCTTGCTCTCCATGAGACACACAGACAGGGAGAGAAGCTTGGGGTCAGAGCGCAGGGTCAGCCATTGTACAGCGCCCCTGGAGCAGCTGGGGTTAAGGGCCTTGCTCAGGGGCCCAACGGAGTAGGATTCCTCTGCCAGCCACGGGATTTGAACCGGCAACCTTCCAGCCACAGGTGCAGATCCTTCGCCCCCTTTTTTAATATTAAGGATGATTCAAGATTCCAAATCTATCAATTGTTTTCAACAGATTTTATTATTTTTCATTTTATAATCAGCAAATTGCTAATTGTTTTTCTTTTTTGCAGCTCTGCTCACAGCAACATCTCCTGTATTGGATATGGAATATTAAAAAAAATTGTCAAGTAAATAATTTGTCTATATGAGAAAATAGCTGATAACATATCTGGTCATTACTATTATCAAAATGAAAGCCACAATGCAACGGAAAGCTCCAACAGACTTGCAGGCTACATACAAGAAATAGGCTTTAGCCTCAGAAGGAAGGAACGGTTTCCTAAGATCTATCCCGATACAAGATCACCAGGGCTATATCTCATCCAGATGCTTGTCCCCACCTTGCTGCTGAGTCTCAACAACACTTCTCCTAGACTGTTCTTGCCTTCTGATCTGAGTTTTCACTTTGTTTTCTAACCACTGAACAAAAGGACTAAGGTTAACTTCTGTCGTCTCATGGCTGTTTAATTTGTTGGATACTAATACCAGTTATAAATAAGAGGAGGCCATTCGGTTCACTTCTGGTCTTCGTTTGTGAGTTAGTAGCTCATTAAATCAAAGACCTCATCAAGACGTTTCTTAAAAGAGGCCAGGTTATAGGCTTCCACAACATGGCTGGGTTGCTTGTTCCATACTCCCACAACCCTTTGGCCAAAGAAAGAGGTAAAAAATGTCTCATGTACTTGGTACTCCCACTGAGTTTCCACTTGTGGGTCATGTTTCATTATCATTCTGAAGTACACTGGGTTGCCTTTGTCATGCTAGTCATCCTTGAATTATTGTATTTGGTCCCTCTCCTTTCCAGGAGGTTAAAAAGGTTCTGTTCCTTCAGCCTGTTATTGTAGGATATGCTCTTAAGCCCCAGAATGTATCTGGCTACAGTCCACCAGAGTGATTCCAGATAAGTAAAATAGTAAAATGGCAACGAAAAACTTACACAATATTCTAAATCAGGCCTTAGTAATGCAGAATATAATTCGTGCATCATCCTTCATTTAAATTCTATGCTTTTAATTATATGTGCTACATTCTCTTTTTTTTACTGCTTCCTCCTATTGTCTAGAAGATGTAAATGACATGCCAACAAACACTTCAAGTCTTTTTTCTAAGTAACAGTTCTAGCTCAGTGTTTTTCATTTTGGATGTAGCCGTTTTGCTACCAGCATGTAAAACATGCACGTGTCTACTTTAAGTGTCATCCAGTCTTGAATTACATCTAACTAATTTTAATTAGTGCTTGTCTGCACATATGACTGACTCTATAAGAATTTGGCTCATTGATAGAATTTAGGAATAACTAACCTCTTGCATAAATCCTCTTAAACTGAGGACAATATTAATATAAACCCATAAAACACACAATTAAATTAATTACATTATTTTGAACTTTGATCAACTTTTTTAATTTCAGAGAATTTCACAACATTCATTATTTTTCAGAGGCAACAAACATTTCAAGTTTTTCCATAGTTGCAGTGCCTTTAAGACTAAAGCCTAAAAATAAACAGAAAATTCCACAACTTGATGAAACCATTCTCTTGCAGGCCATTACTAAGAAACCTACACAGAAAAAAAGAGCCATTAGCCCTTTGCCATTCAAAGGAACACTTCACTGTGCCTTCATTAGATTGTATCAAAGGACTCCAAGACTCAAGATTCGGACATGACAAGAGCAGAATTTTAAAGCAGAAGCACATCACAAAACAAGAAAAACAGTCTTTGGGCCAGTGCTAAAATGATGCCAAAAAAAAACTTTAGTACATCAAAGAAGTAATGTTTCAACCAGTGAGCAAATTGTGAACATTTTTTGTCAGACTGCTGTGGAAATATCTGCTATTTTGCAAGTAGCAGGAGCATGGAGTACTTAAACACATTTTGTGAACATTTGGCACTCTGACAGAATAAAAAGAAAGAGCATGATGTTACAATTAGATCCAAATGTGCACATTGGCAGAAGCAGTGTTTTTGTGGAATGATAAATTAATAAAATGATACAAGTGCATGAATTTATAATCAAAGTCATCTGAATCAGTCCAGGGAAGAAAACTTCAGAGCAGTACCATAACTAGGACACCCTAATTACTGCACATATCACTAATAGATAAGGGTGCAGAAACAAAATGAATAACTGAACTATCCTTGACTAGCAAATATTTCAGAAACTTTTCCAAAGAGATGAACCAACAGAAAAAATACTTATATAGGTTATTGCAAGTTTAAATAGTAGGCAACACCTTATACTATACTCATTGTCCTAATTTAACTATAAATTAAATGATACAAGATTTAACAAGCTGAAACCAAAGGAACAAGATCAGCATAAATTTTTATGTTTTGTGAACTTGTTCTACAGGTATTTAGATTATTCCCTAAAAAACAATGCCAGTTAATCAACTAGTCTTTTCTTCATGTGAAACAATTCAATCGTTGAGAGAACAAGGCTTACATTATGGAGTTATGAGGTGAAGTTAAAATGCCAAAAAATATTTGTAAATTACATATTGAAACCCAGGACAAACAAGAAAAATAAAAAATCAGTGGAACACAATAGAACATGGGAGTTGTTGCTAAAATGGCAAAAATATTTAATGGAGAAACTTTGTCAACTTAATACGTTTCATAAACTTTATAAAGACGGCACAGAACTTCATCATCATCAGTCCATAGCCAAGTATTAAAACATAGCACAGTTGCGAATGTGTCTTTTAATCTGTTACAAGTCCATAAAACACACAAAATATTTCACCGATCAGTCTATAAAACACACTGGATGTTAACTGCCTTTGAGACACTGCTCATTCCAAAGGCATTCATTTGAAAGCAAGCAAGAGGCAGAGACAGGTGCAGCTGCAGCAGTAAACGAATTCCTTAAGGGATTGTTTCATGATGCTCCCAGGAGCTCTAGGTTAGCAAGCCCAGAATAAAACCGTTATAGTCAATCTGTGATGCTGATTTATATCCCTCCAATGGATATTAAGGGGATGTCTGGAGAGTGCTTGAAAGGTAACTTAGAGGACTCAATTACTTCACACCTCACATGTAGAAGAGAGCTTCTCACCCATGGAAACAGAACATTTACAATAACAGGAGGCCATTCTGCCCATCTAGTCTGTTTGGTCGTTAGCAGTTAAACTTATCTAGCCATTTCCTGACAGAAATCAGGGTACTGGCTTTAACCACATGACTATGTAACTTGTTTCATACTCCTACCACTCTTTGGGTAAAAAGATGCCACCTGTTCTCAGTTCAAGGAATGATAAAATAAATGATATGAAAGAAATTGTAAAGTTAAGAACGAACAGAACTCAACCATTGAATGACTATCCTACTGCAGGTGCCTGATGAGTTAACAGCTATTCCGAGAAGGAGAGGTGGGACAGATTGAATTAGCTAAAAATGCTCTATGAGGAGGGAAAAAAAAACTCAGGTTCAACTTCTTTGATCTGTGGAGCCCAAGCTTGCCAATAGTACTAATCCAGCAATGCATATGTAGTGAGAATACAAAGTCCTTCAATAATGCCACTAGAAACAATGAAAATGCAATCTTTGCGTTTCATTGATGGTCACTGACAATATCAAAGCCAGTGATCATGTAATAGACTGAAATCTGATTGTACGTAAAATTATGTGGGAAACGAACTAACTGGAAACTGTAAACCAAAAACTGGGTTCCAAAAACCCACACTATTTGAGTGATCATGTTTCTGTTGGTTTACTGTGTCCTCTTTAGGACATTTTAATCCATTTGTTCTATGGGGATCTACTGCCAACAGAAACAGCTGTTTGATGAAACAATTATCTAACTTTTGCTCTGTATTTTATTTTAAGGACTATAATTTGCATATTTGGACTCCATTACAACATTTCTGAAACATTAGGCCTACACATGGCACAAGTGCAGCAAAAAAGAAAAGACCACTCAGGTATCTAAGAATTCAAAATGTATAATACTTCTGTCTTGATACTACAATATAAAATGAAGTTCATGCACTGCACTCTGAGACATTATAAAAATCTGCAACTCTACATTTCTGAAATAGGATTATGATTAAAACAAATACTAAACTGAATATTTTTATTTGTACAGTGTTCAACACACACACACTTCCAGGGTCACTCAACTAGGACTGTCTATAAAATCCAACAAATTACACTGCAATCGTTGATTTCATCCTTACTCAGAAAGATTGCATTTTATATTGGAAAAAAATATAATGGCGTTATAAGACCATTAAGTTGAAAGGAAAAACTTTTTGTTCTCTTCAGTTATTTTCCTGACAGGTCTATTGTACGTGTAATGAAAAAAGTTCTGTTTATCCTTATGTGAACTAAAGAAAAAGAGGGTCAGCTGTCAAACTGTCAAAGATATTTCTCAAAGCAAACCAGATCCCTGTGTCTATCCACACATTTTCTCCTAGGTTTTGAAATGAGCAAATCAGTCTATGGATAATTAGGTTGCTCGACCTAAATGATGCACCCATATCCTTGTGTATGCATCCCTTGAATAAAAAGAGTACAACTTAAAGTATAAATGTAAGATTAGATAACTAATTTAGACCCTCTCGTGTGTAAAACAATCAAAAAGGCGAGGGTTGGAGAGAGTCCCCTAAACAAATGCACAGTATATCTTATATCTATATATTACCAGAATAACCTGTTGAGGACTACAGCAAACCTGCATGACAGAACACACCACTCTCCACCAGCTCTCCAGAAGGACAGGATATCAGTCCAATGCAGAGAAAATTAGAGACTGGGGGAAAGAACAATCTGGAGCAGATAGTGTAAGCTAGCCAGTATCTGTTCAGAATGTGGAAGAAGACTAGAGCCCATAGTGGGGAAAAAGCAGACCCTGGAGCTGTGGCTTTAGCAATGTCTACCTGGCACCCCATTCTGTAGCCTCTCCTAAGCAGGGTTAAAAATGATTAATAATCATAATACAAAGGGATGCTGTATTTTATATTTTATATAAAATATGAGAATAACGTGGAGGAATCAAAACGTTGATGTGAAAAGGGAGAAACTATTAAATTTCCATTACGTTACCAGAGTAGACAGCTTTTAGACTGATTGTAATATAATTTAGCATTTAAAAGAAATGCCAAAGCACTTTCAGATCCATCCTACGGCAAATCATAATTAGTTTCCCCTGTCTATTCTTTGGGCTCTTACAGTACAGAGGTGCATTTTCATGAAAAGAACAGAGACCTGAAGATGTTGACCACTGAATGATAAGAACTGATTTTCAACTCCCACCCAACTTTAGTGCATAGAGTGAAAGGACATCTTGACACAAAAAGTGAACAAAGTCCAACTGTAACAGATAAGACAACTGCAACTAACCTTAATCTTCAGCAGCCACAAAAACACACAATCAGCTGAACTGACATTTGCAGGCACACACTTGTGTGAAAATATGAAAATGAGTTTGAAACCCAGACGGCTTTTGTTATTTAGAGAACAAAGGACACAATTTTAAAAAATACATACTAAGGTACAGTATCTGAAATACGAAAAATCTGCCCTGTGTAGCATCATACATTTGACACTAAAAATAACTGGATGAGAATTTCAGCTGTTTTTTTTCTGTATTTAAAAATGTCAGTAACTGCTGAATACCCGTGAAATCAGATAAGATTGCTTTGTATGTTCTAAAACAGCAGCACCATTATGCACTACTGTACTTTGTGTTAAATTTTCACACTTAGGTTAACTATACAGAAACCATAAAAAAAATATTTTGGCAGGCAAACCAAACCTATGACAAAAATATTTCTTATCCACAACAATGAAAACAACTACAGGCATTCCTTTTAAAGAAATCACCTTCCTGTACCATCTGCTTAAACACCTGGAAGACAGAAAATGCATGCAGCATTCCAACTGGTTTAAGATAACACTGCATCTTTAACTTGGCATACAGACCAGAACTGAGAAAAGAGGCCGAAACAGACCTGCAAAGTAGAAGCACAAGACAGTGATTATTCTGGAACTCAAGTTTTGTCTGTAAACGGGGTGGTTATACAGTTGTCCACAACTGGCATCTTTGTTTCAGAACTGAGTGATCAGTCATGCAGTAGTCAAGATGTCAACAATAAGAAGATTTAAAAGTTTTAAGTACTTATGATATTGCACTTTTCTTGAATTCAGGACAGGAGGGCATAATTAATCATTTGACATATTCTACGTTAAATCCTGAAAAAGTACTGTGTAGAATTAAAAAAAACGATACTATAGCTTTAGCCAGCTCGCCAAACAACAGCTATAAGAACCCCACTTGTGTAAACAGATGAACAGCAAATTATACCTACAGAAACCTCTTCTTTCAAGTCTCCAAGCTCTAAACTAATCCCACATACTTTAGCGCTTGGTAGGAGGTTGGAATATTTGAATGTGTGACCAGGTTTACAAAATAGCTGACTTTTCTGTCACTGTTGGCTTTACGAGTTTTGCTGCAGTGATGGGAATTTAATCATTAACTCCCACGCAGGGAAGCAGTTTGTACTGAAGGCCGTGCATGTCACGTACCTACAGCCTTGCCATGCGAGTCAGCTCTCTTGGCGCAGTAGTAGTGAATGTGTATGGAAATCCTAAAGCCCTGGGTTTAGATTTCAGCACCCTTATCATTGCCATCTGAACCCTTGTCTGTCGAGATAATTGCCCTGACATATATTCCAAGTGCTCTAGCTCAGTATGTACACATTTGTCTTCTGCTCCTCAGAGTTCAGTTTTGTCTGACAGGCCGTAATGTAATTAATACCACAGAAGTCACAAACCTACAGCCTCTGTGCTGAATCAGCATACCAGTTGTACATACACCAGGGTTCATATGAGTCCAGAACACAATTCAGATTCAAATTATTATAACACACCAATGAACTAATAAATGCCATTATGTTAACACTACAGACTGTAGCACTAAAGCACCCTGAGAAAACCGCTAGCTAATGAGAGATATATTTTCATTACTCTGTATTTTTTGTTATTATATTAAAGAAAAAGATAGAACAGATTTGTTAACTTAGGAGTATGATAGGTCGTAGGTCATGTGTTACATCTCATGTTTGTCACTTCATTTAAAAAGCTTTCAGCCAGTAAAACAACTAATCTCAAATTTGAGAAGTGGTTTTCCATTACTTCTGTAACTAAGCAACCCTTATAGTGCCCTTTGCATTCACAGGACAAGAATGTGATTAGTATTTAAACAGCCTGCAACTGGTGGTAATACTGCACATTTACAGCTAATTAGTTTCCCATGATTTCTCAAACCTGTCGTCTTCTTTCACCATCATCATTTGAAATCTCTTAATAAGGCTGTTTATAAATATAGGTGATTTTTCTAAAATATGCAATATAATTAAATTAGTATTCACCAATTCAAGGACTGTCATGTTTTTCCCCCCAAATACTTCATTGGTTATGACTATTTTTATCATATTCTGATAATCATCACAATGATTGGCACATTCATACTATGATATAGGTTATTCTGTATTTTCTTTTTTTAACAGTAGTTATTTTGATATAAATCAAACCTTATAATACAAAAGTTTCTATTACCCTCTTAGCAAGACATCCATTTACACGTTTGTGCTATGAGAAGTACTACACATATTAAATGTGAACCTCAGAATTTACTCAGGAGAAATATGCATAGGACTCAAAAGTCTGGATATTAACTGCAATTTACATTTTGTTATCAAACTTTCTAACATTGAGCTATCACCACTACTATTTTATTCAAAGATCTGACAAACATCTTAAGACTTCCCTAGTCATTGAACTTACCTTTCCCTTCCATTTACCTTAAACATGTTTAAAATATTAAACACAAACACTCTCTCAAACATTTTCTGCCTCAAATTGAAATAACTTTCTTGTTTGACTTGTTCTAAGGCTTCCCAGTAGCATTTACATGCATTTTATCATCCCCAATCCTGTTCCAACATGAAAAAGACAACCTCCTAATTTTCAAAGAAAAGCATCAAACTGAAGACGGATTCCAGGTTTAACACCTGCAACTTAAAACACTGCAGTCTGAGACAGGATCAAACAGCACACACATATAATGAACACTAATCCCCAAGTCTATTTGGACTTCAAAGGGAAGTGAACTTGTGTTGCTCAGGTCAATAAAAAAAAAGGTTTCTAAAATTCAACAGACGGTTGAATCTGAACTGACTGCCACTGCAGTTTATTTGAAGATTCACCTCCCACAAACAGCTATAGGCAATTTTAATGCAAAATATGTAATCCTTACAGGAAAACAGCACCCAAATTACATATAAACACAGTTCTTATTCACAGTATTGTTGCTTTACAAGGGAGGGAGTCAATATTTGCTGCCGTAACATAAGGACAACCTTTGTAAAGCCTCATATAGATGACCAAGTGACCTTAAAAAAAAGTTTCCTTTCTGAACCACTTTGTGAAAACATTAGGTAGGTTGCCTGTAGCTGTATCGGTTTATTCTAAACAAAGTTGGTATTTTCTTTTCCCAACATGCCCCTGAGACAATTTGACTATGTATCCACATAGTTGTATCCACAACTGTCACCTCCTTGTCTCTTTGGTCTTGCAAAACTAGCAAAAGAAGATGACAAATAAATAGAACTCATGTTTAAAAAGCAAACAAGCCAGCATATATGAACTGTTTCCCAATCAGAATGACCTAAGGCAGCCTATACTGAATTGTATGCAGTGCTAGTTACACGCTTCTTTTTCCTCAAGTCAAGGTATTATCTTCACATGTTCAATTCTGCCACAAAGGTACCCCATAAGGACAACATACCCACAGGTGTGCTGCATAAACAACAGGAAGCTATACCAGCTGACATTCCACCTGGACAGCTAGTTCACATCTACAGTATATGTTACCTTTCCACAGCACAGAGGCAATCTACAGGCGACAGCTGTGTCATTCCATTTCAAGTTACCCAAACTCCAGGAAAATCCCATCTCATGATAAGGGAAAAATACTCACTTACACTCTGAAGACAGGATTTTTTCTAAACCATAATTTTAAATGCTGTACTTGTGATATGTGATGGTATTTTCAAAGCTATGAAAACATACATTTGTATCAACATCTCGCTTCAATGCTGGATAAAACCACTCTAGGCTAAACTGTATGGCTGAGATACAAGTTAAACAGGCACAATGATCAGAATCACCTGTCATCTCTGCTTAAAAAAACTGATGAAGAATGATGTACTGTATTATAATGCTTTACATATAGGTTCTTTGGAATCCATACAGTACTTTCAGCCTAGTCATTCTGTGTCTGAACTAATTTCACAACATGAGAAAATATTTCCTTGTTAAATAAAATGTTAACTTACACTTGTTATTGATGGCTTCTCTATAACATCAGTGTTGATAAGCTGAGAGCCATTTGTAGTTTTTTTTTTAATTTTATATCACTACTAAACTATATTCCACAGCTTCTCATGCTGTATTTGTCTTTCATTACACTGATTAATAAATGCCACTGGCTTTGTGTAAACAACAGTTGTAAAAATGGAATCACTGCCCATTAAATACAAAAGCTAGATTGTATTTTTACACGATTTCAGAGACGTACAGTGGAAAAAGAGAACGCAATGAGCACTTTATTATTTGAGCCAATAACTGTCAGGAAACACCACTCCTTCTGTTCTCTTTATCCAATTCCCCAAACCTTTGCTATTAAATTATTTAGTATACAGTTGTGTTTATCTTAAAATTTATACCTGAAAAGTCATACAAAATGTTCTATAAGTACAGCTTTACTTCATAATTTTTATGTTATCCCTGAGTTCAATAATAAAGTAGATTATTTTAAGAAAACAATGCTGTGAGTTTATTATATGATGCAAGATCTGAAAAAATTAACTTTAAAAATGATTAAAATAATTAATTAAGACTGTACAGAACCTTACAATCTCTGATGTGCACCCCAAAAGACTCCAGAAACCTTATTAAAAACATAAATAAGCATCTATAAAGCAAAACGGTGGAGCAAATCAAATGGCTCAGACATTAAAATAGATCTTTTTTTATTTTAAAAATTAAAAGAGTTTTTATCGAGGAACTGCACTCTGAATCCTGAGACCAGCAGATTTAGACTGAAAAAGAATTAACATACGGTGCACAAGAACAATCGTTTTCAAGGTAATATCAAACACAGGAAACAGGCGAACAAATGGAGCTCCATAATTTTCAGAAAAACAATGGCTTTCATTTCCCAGCATACACCACACTGTCTGATAAAGTCTTCACTGCCTAATCCCTCAATGGCCGATTTAACCTCACAATCACACAAATCTTTCTATACTCTGTCAGTTTATTTTTATGAGAATAAAAAAATACCTACAAAGGCTGTTCCCTTAGGAGAAAAGAAACAGGACCCAGTTACAGCTCCTCTATAGCTGCATTTCTAACAGAGGTTACTTCAGTTTCCTTTAGCATTACCAAAGTAGAATATGTACCTCAGCACCTTTCTGCCATTCTGGGGTCATGTTTCGCCATTTACAAACCAGCAACATTAGTTACGGATGAAAAGTTTTCAAGAATTCAGTGCTTTGTCTCATTAATTGGAAAACTTTGCCCCTAACAATGTGTGATGTCATCGCAAAACGCATGGATAACTCTAGGACGTGCAACATATCAAGTGTCTCAATAGTGTGACGGGAAGGGTTATTTCTTAGAGCGGTAAAACACTGTCAATATTTTGTTTAAAGTTCTAATTTATTTTAATGAAAGAAAAAAACACCCAAAAGATCTTGGCACAAAGTTACCTTAATCTCCTGTTTGGCACTAAATAAAAAAGAATTAAACTAATTGAAGCAAAGGGATTCAAACTTTTTTATGCACGATTTCAGGGTTGGTTTATGTAAAATTAGGTGATGAAAGCACAAGTCAAGCTGCTTTACTGCAAATAGAAGTCTGCTTTTCACACCAGTTACATCTTTTGGGCAAAACCCCATCCTATTATTTGTTTTTACGTGTGTTTCTTAACACATTAGAAATATGAG
The DNA here is from genome assembly GCF_040954835.1 of Lepisosteus oculatus. Taxonomy (NCBI): domain Eukaryota; kingdom Metazoa; phylum Chordata; class Actinopteri; order Semionotiformes; family Lepisosteidae; genus Lepisosteus; species Lepisosteus oculatus. Next base: position 20,060,649 of record NC_090702.1, on the reverse strand, counting down.
GATACATATACAAAAAACACTAGCTAGGAACATTAATTCTGGATCTCTGAACACGATTACAGAATTATATACAATTTGTGAGGGGATCCACAGCAGCAGAAGAGTGAAATAACCTCCTCACATTTTCTGCAAACCATTTTTGTAGGATCACTAATATATACTACATAAAATGCCCATGCACTGTACTATTCACAATCATAATACACAGCATGGAAGACACTGGCAAGCAACGGTGTTGATGCTTTTCGACATTCCTTTGATAAGGCTCAGGATCCATGAACCCATTAGATATATGACAAACTAAAATGGCCCACATTCTGATTTTCAAATGTTCTTACCTGTGACAAGCATTAAAAATGCCACCTCATTTCTTTGTTGTTACAGTACACATTTTATACTCGCACTTCTCTACACCTCATCCTACACATGTTCAATGAACTGATCTGTGAAAAGCTGGAGGCACTGTATACAAGCATACTGGTCTTTTGGAGAGGATTCATCTCTCCTTCTATGGGGTTCAACATCACCTCTTTAAAACCGCAAAAACAGGTTTTTACGAGTTCAGACTATTATCGAAACTCATTTGCACTGTTATGTTTTAATGATTTGTTGGATATGCAAAAATGTCAATCATTTCAGCTTACTCCTACAACCCTCATCTCAGCCCTAGAGAAAAGGAAAGTATATTCATGCCTCCTCCTCATCTCACAGTGTCTTCTTCTCACACTGCAACCCCACAATGATAAGTGCAGGGATAAGTATCAGAAGGGAAAGTAACAAACCCATCTCTGATCATTTTCTCTGATGATTTTACAACTGATTTCTGTGTAATATATGCTAGGGATTTGTGCAATATATTTATAATGTGCAATGCATCTTTTGTGCTCTGTACATTCTGGTTTGTTTTGCATCTTCTGTAATGTGAACCATTCTGTATACTCACTCGCGTTTTACGGCACTTCTCACTGTATTTATTGTATTGTATTGTTGTATTATTGCATCGTTTTGTTACACTGGGCTGTGTTGACTATGCCAGGCTGCTGTTGCACTGCAATTTCCCTCACAGGATTAATAAAGTATTTATCTATAACCCTGAAAACTGACACTCAAGGCAACCACTTCCTCTGCAAGCTCAGGAGAACCTAACTAACTCTATATCCACCAGAACCCACAAGCTCCAAGGCAGCTGTTGCCTGGGAAAATAATTCCATCAACACTAAACCATCACATGTCTATGCTACAGGGTCCAACCTGTGTCACAAGCAGAGGTCTTCACCAGTCAAGAGAGTCCTGCGGTTTCAGTGGATGAAGCCCATTTCCACCCTTAGCAGGAAGCCCATTTCCACCCTTAGCAGCTCCTGTAGTCCTCATCGAAACATAACATTGCTGTAGCCATGGAGTGATGATCTCCTTCTCAATGGGATCTGCAAACAGCTTTGCATGCAGAGCCCACCTTACAGTCCAAACAACTTCATGAGGTGCACTGCTTTTGTAAATGTACACAGCACATTTAATAAGGTAGTCCCATTAAACACAGCACTTTTGAAACTGCTTTACCTCTTCATTTGCTTTGCTAGGAGCCCAAAAGTGCAAGACAAAAACAAAAATTAGCGCACAGACAATAAATGAACCAGCACAGCAGATCAAATACAGAAACTCACATTTGCCAGCTGAGTTAATGGGGAATTCGTCAGACTACTCAATCCACACAATGCCAAAGGGATCTTTAACATAGTACAAAATGGTTACTTAAAGTACATAGTTATTAAGTACAAAAATAAACTTAAAGTTTCTATATTAGGGTGTAAACAACACATACAGTCTTTTTTGTGGTCACTTTCACAGTTTCACCCTTCAAAAATAAATATTAGGATAAAGGCAGCACTGTCATTACTCTGTGGTATTTAAACGCCATTCAAAGAGCGCAAAACCCGTCATAATTAGGTCTCTTAAATTATAAATGAGACCTATTGTGAAAGTCAGTGAAAGTCAAGAGTCTAGGTGTCCTTCGGTTTCCATTTCAGCTCAAAACACCCCAGAGGGGAGGAGAGAAAACCTCTGATGAAACAAGTCAAAACACAATAACGCACATTCCCAGAATTAGCATCTCAGACCCTTAAACCGAGTGAAGATTATCAGTAAAACAGAATTAAGTCAGATATTTTTTCAGACTGTGACGGAGTTCAAAACCTGATATGCATTGTTACTAAATACCTTACTGCTACTCCACCCAAAAAAATAGCAGAACACAAGCCAACCACCGGAAAACAAAACAGCAGGACTACACAAACAAACATCAAGTACAGTCACCACTAGCAATGAATGCTAATAAGAAGTGCCAACTGTGTTCTCCCTCGAAAAAAAAAATGTCCATTTGCATTTAAATGGATATTTAGATCTGTGATATGCATCTCATAGCTTTTTCCAAGATGCCAGAAATTAGAATGCTTTACACTCCATCAGGTTGCGCTTCATGAGAGTCAGATGGATGACATTTAAATGGATAACCCGCTACAAAAACAATTTAAAAATTGTAAGCAGGCTTTTTATCACAACTAACCACCAAAAATGATAAAAGCACTCGCTGAGAATAGAAATGACAACGATAATCAGAAGCCAAGACTGCATAAGGGTCACAAGTTAAATTCAAGTAATCTAAACCACAAATCACTCCGGATAAATGAATGCGAAACATGGCAATCTGCAGCTGACAGTCTAATTTAGAAATGAGCATTCCAGGAAGTTCACATGGGTTGTCCCTCAAGACCGCTGTCTTCTATGAACCCAAAAGTGACTCATAAGGTCAAGACAAGATCCGCACACTCTCTGGCAGTTTTAACAGGAGTTGTCTTTGCAGATGTTAGGTTATATACTGGGCAATCCAGTCCTGGTAAGCCCAAGCAAGGGCTGAGCAGTGGCTCTGTGGCTAAGGATCTGCGCCTGTGGCTGGAAGGTTGCCGGTTCGCATCCCGTGGCCGGCAGAGGAATTCTACTCTGTTGGGCCCCTGAGCATGGTCCTTAACCCCAACTGCTCCATGGCCGCCATATAAATAGCCCAACTTATTACGAAAACATAGGTGTACGCTTAGCATAGTGATAAATACTTTATGAACAAGGCCCTTAACATGCACAAATTTGAAGATTATCTTTTTAAAATTAGCTTAACCTGTGTGTATGGTCACATTGTCAATTCCCCTGTGTTCCTGTGCCATTTCAGACTTGCCCTGGGAGAAGATGACGGCAGATTTGCACCATGAACTCTACATAGTCTCAATGGCAGACAGAAGCCTGAAACTAGTGAAGACCGCAAATGAAGGGAACATCTTCAGGCCAAGTGCATTGTTATGCGTGAGAAACTAGGGGTTTCAAAGGTCAGTCCCCTTTGGGTACAGTGGTTGTCATCTCAGTCCTTAAAAAAACACTGGAGTTCCACCAAGAAAGACAAAATCTATCCTTGCTCCCAGCCTGTGCACCCAGTTACTATTTATTCTGTGTCTTAAAGGGCCATCTCCAGAGAAAAGGGTTTAAATCGAAAAGGGGATTGTGGATGTTGTTGATGACTCATCTTGGAAACGGATCAATTCCTCGTGTACAGAGGCAGGTTCATTGAATAAAGCAGTGAAGATGTGTGGGAAGATTATTCTAAGAAGCATTATTGGATACGCTTCTGTTGCTTTAATCTAGAAGGTTCACAGAACTACAGTATATAAAGGTCATAAAATTAACTTCTTTATTGCTGCATACAGCACAGTACAACATCTCATATAGGAGGCTAGATAGTGAGTCTAAATCTTTTCCACAGATTCATTTTTAATCAATAAATACTTCATTTGCCAAGCCAACTGAACTTGCTTCATATTTCTACATCCAAGAAAAATGTTACATAAAATATCACGGAGCTTAGATTTAATATTTTATAACAAATGACTCATACTCTGAGTAAACAAAGGGGTTCCTTTCCCATGGAGCTAATTCAAAAACTGATTATATAAAATTAAAACTATTCAATTCTGCTGCACTTCAGACACTCTTAAATGTTCTCCAACTGACTGATGTTGTAAAATTCTAAATTTTACATCTTAAAGCATCCAAAGCATCTAAACAAAATGGGAACATAAATCATTTAAGTACTCCTTCTTGAGATTAATAAATTGGAAATAAAACAGTAGACCTCTTCTGGAATACTTAATGTGGTATACACAGCTGAAAGCATAGGACTGGTAGCAGTGACTATTAACAGTACCACTGTACAATGTATTGAGAAAAAGAGTCCAAACCTAACCACAGGATTCAATGACTTTACAATTATATTTTCTATAGTGTAGCAAAAATAATTTTGCAAATAAAAATACCTTATTAATATTACAGCATGTGATGAGCCTTTTAGCTTTAGCGGAAAGGTATTGATTGTTTCCCAGCTATCTTAAGAAGGCCATCAGCACACGGATGCAGGGCGGATCAAGACTGCTTGGCAAACAACTGTGGATTATTTCAAAACAAACTTGCTACCTCTGGAGTGTTGACTGACAAAAGACAGTAAACTTGAGAGATTAATAACGACATCCTGTGACAGATTCAAAATTGAAAATTAAAGGTGATCCCCTAAATGATTTTCCATTGACAGCTTATAAAGCCCATAACAATCAGCAACAAATCTTTATTTTAGTGTTTGAAGTAATTGTGTGAGACCATGGGTAAATGTTGGTTCTAGAAGATGGTATACTAAGGCTCAGGTGTTTTGGGTGTTAAGAATTCTTAGCTTTAGGCCATGCTAGCCTCATGATTTGACACAGAATTAAAGTTAAACAGAAACATCACACCTAATCCAAAACACCTGCTTAGAGAGAACATTCTGACAAGCAGTAGGATCCAGATTCCTCATTTTTATTAATTTAACTAGCAGAGAAAGGTTCAGATGTGCTGAGTGCTTTGAGATTTAATAAAATACTCAATTAATAATTATTTGGTCCTGGCTTAATTCCCCACTGCTGCTGCCCATTTACATGTTGCACACTAATTAGTATAGCTCACAGTTTCAGCGGGTGCGGGGCTAATGGGTCACTGGGTATTCTGTGTAGTTACCATTCAAAAAGGATAGATAACAGGATGGCCAATGGAGTTCAATTTTTAGTGAAAAGTTGAACAATTTCAAAGGGGTGTAGGGTTCAGAAATGCAAGGTTATGGGTTCAAACCCCAAGTGGGTCACTACTATCACACCCTTGAGCAATGTACTACATTCAGGCTGTAAAGTAGCCCAGCTGTATAATTGGATACAAATGGATAAAAACAGCAGTGATATATTAATGATATGACCCATTCCTAAATACTATGTATGAACAAGTTATTTTCAGAAAATGCATATACACTAACATCAGCACCATCAATAGAAACCTTTTCTAAGAACAAAACTCTTAACACCATATACCACAATAAAAATGAAAGATTGTAGGATTTTCAGGTGCAGTGGTTGGCATTACGGTCTCAGAGAGCTGGGGCCCTGGATTCAAATCTGGATCTGGGGTTATCAGTGAGGAGTTTGTATGTTTTCCCCGTGTTCATGTGGGTTTCCTCCCAGTCCAATAACAGACTGACAGGTTAACTGGCTTCTGGGAAAATTGGCCCTGGTGCGAGTGTGTGCCTGTTTGTGTCTGTGTCTACCCTGCGATAGACTGGTGTCCCATCCAGGGTGTATCCTGCCTTGCACCTCTTGCTTGCTGGTGATAGGCTCCAGCTTCCTCATAACCCTGAACTGGAAAGAGCAGTTATAAAACGGATGGATGGGTTACAGGATTTTCAACATGGACATTTATTGCCATTTTAGCAGCTTATAGGAGAGGAGGACAAAAGGTTTAGATTAAGGAGGCCTAAAAGTACTGATCAGATGGAAGTATTTTTTAAAAGAAGTTCAAAAGGACTGAAATAGAAATCTTAAAGGAACTAATGTGCTTCTGGCACATCTACTTTAACATTCATTTTAAGTACTAATGTTTGACATTTTAATAATGTTCCAGTACTTTAATATTACTTCAGACTAATTCAGGGACAAAACAAAACACCTTTGTGGTTATTAAAACGTTCAAAGCCTAAGATTTGGTAGCAAAATATATTAAGAGACATCTGTGATGAAATAGGACATTAAGAGGTTGTACGTAATCCAAGAAAAATTCCTATAGATATGCCTTTATGATGGCACAGGATGAAACCTGCTTATCTTCAAAGCACTTTCAAAATAATCCACATTATGACAAACAGACACAAATAAACAATAGGATGGTACATTTTGTTGCCGGTCTGTTGGTTTTCTGAGAGGATATTGTGTGCTGGCACAATTAGAAAATGTTTTGCACAAGGCAGTGAGTCATTCCTGGTTTAAAAATGTCTGAACATGGCTGGTCAAAAGCCAAAACAGGATAACATTAACAGTCATCCAGCAAAACCACCAAGTGAAAAATGTCATAGATTAAAACCAATTTTTAGTAAGACAAAATCTTCCATTTTCAAAACAACAAACACCCTCTTCATAACATTTTTGTTCTGAACACCAACCAGCTTTTGTAACTTTGAACTTCTGTTCTCTTCATGGAACAGTAGGTGAAAATGTGTTTGTGAATCTGTACCAACTACCCTGAATGCACAGTTCACCAATCAATAAAGACTAATCTTTTCTTTCTGCCAAAAACAAGAAACATCCACTGCACATTATGCCTAGTTATATAAGCCAATGTTTTTTTCAGTGTGTAATCTTAGGAAAAAGACAACACTGACTTTTAAAGAGCATTTGTCTTCTTCGTGTCACATGAACAGATGGTACTTCTCAATTTTTTTAAGACATTTTTGCTTAGAATTGGTAAAGCATAGATCATTTTTCAGCAGCAGAGGAAACTTTGCAGAACTCAGCATTAACATGTTCCAGAAAAATAAGAACAAGTTCAATTTTAAAGGCTCACGATCAACTCGCATTCCTGTGCTTTCAAACTTAAGAGAGCAAAATGACCATTTGGACCGTTATTAGGAAGAACAAAGGAATATTTCTCTGAAAATAGAAAGATCATATGGCATAACATACGAGTAAACTCAAGTACTTCTGTGCCCAGTCCTGCTATACACGGTTCAAAGTCAGATCAACTTGTTCTTTCAAAAAGTAGCTCAAGAATATCTAATGTATCATTGCATTCTCCTGCACTGCATTTTATGAAGACTATGATGTGATAAGTATATTTCTGAAGCACAGATTTAAGCCAGAGTTTATAAGGATCCTGTTCTTTCCAGAAATTTCAGGAAAACACTTCAAAGACTATTCGGTAACCAAATGACCACTTTAAATAAGCTCCGTTTAAATGTGTCTGAACACGTCACATGCCTTCCTAAAAGGGAATAGGAAGGAAACATGCCATTATACCATCTTCAGAAACAGCTTCTGTCAGAATTCCCACTTGAAATTAATCTTTAAAGTAAAATCTATTGCTTGAAACTGGCTTCCTAATGATCTATTTAAATGTAATTTTAGTCAGAAGCGATTAGAACACCCATCCTTGATAAAAATTTTTAGGCAATACTGCAAGATAACAGTAGCTGGAAAGATCTGTGCACAGAGATCTGAAGGATATAAATTGCAAGTTCAGTAGCAGCATATAGAAAGGTCACCTGTTCAAGTTGTGTGAGGGAGCATCCCATTCAGACATGAATAATAGACTAACTTCAGTGCTGTGGTCATCTGCGTCATGGCCAGTTATTAAGGCACACAAAGCCTTATGTTCTAGTGACTTATATTCCCTTCTCTGGAAATATCAAGGTATCTCAAAACATTATTCCTGAATATTTTTGGGGGGCACCATACCCTAAAGATACTTTTATCCTTTTTCTCTTTCACTATAGAATGGGAAGAGTCTAAGAAACCATATTTTTCTTTAGACACCTACCCTACCAAACATATGGCGAGAAATATATAACCTACTGAAAAGATAACCCTCATTTCATAGTTCTAGCCAATTTAAAATCAGTGCTCATTTAAGACAAGTTTCAAGTTTTCTTTTACAAACCACAAAATCAATGGTTTCACAGGCAACTTTTGTACTCTTGCTGATGCCTAATCTGGCCACAACCTTGAAACAATTTTTATAGAAAAACTTTTCTCTGGAATGTCTGTTTTGCCATTTAAGAATCCATATTATAAAACAAACTTTTTCAAGACAAAAGAAATCCAAGGACAGTCTGAAGTGGGAATTTTTTTTGGCCTTTAGATTTGATGCATGAAAGATAAATGCTTGCATGTCTAGGGTTACACAGGGAAACAAAACACAATACATTGTAATTTGAAGAGGTCAAATCATTTTGATGTGTGACATATTGGAGACACCTAGCGAGTCGCTGTTAATGCTGACTTATGAGTTTGACACTTGTTTTCCAATTTAATGTACATTCCTACATGACATGTCAACATTGGTTTTAACACTGGGGAAACTGGCTCCAAGAACCAATTCATCTGAATTAGTTGGTGCACAGAGATTCAAAGGTGTTACAAACACTCAGTGCACAAGAAATTACAGTTACATCCACCATAGGATGGGATTTGTACAGAATTGTAGTATTTGAATACCACTCGCATATAAATATAAATATTTTTAACCTTAAAGATGAGAATTCCATGTGAACTGAAAAAAGCACTACTAATAAATTTCAATCACAAATATATGACATAGCATGAAGTCAACCATAAGCAAAGACTGCATTACAGTTCATTTTAATCAATGGAAAGATATTATTTAAAAAATCTTGGGTTTGATATATGGAGTTAATATGGGGCATGGTGATAAGCCTTGTGAAAGACTTGAAAAATGAGAACTCCTGAAAATGCATTTTTATTAAATACACATTAGCAGCATTTAATCTATTAACTTGTGCAGATCAGTGCAGACAATAAACCTGTCTTTTCACAAATTTCCACACATTAAGGCAGGTCTATTTGAGTCTGGGCAAGAAACTTATCACTCATATCCAACTCATACTACTTTTCACCCTTTCTGTGGACAGTGTGCTACATTTGGTCTGTTTTTACAGAGATGAGACTGTCAGATGGCTTGATACCAATGATGTCACAGCTGCATTCTAGGATGGCCAACACTGCAGTTTCCCTTGTCTCAATCTAGTGTAATATTAAAACAAGAATATGCCTATTACAAATGGTTCAGTGCATCATAATGATTGAATATATAATGGTTTTACTGACGGTTTACCATGTAATGCTGGAGAAAACATGTAAGTATTACAGATATAAAACCAATTAAAACCCTTTTATGGATCACCTGTTTTCAGAAAAACAGTAACCCATAGATCGACCACAAAATAATTAAAGTAGAAAATGAAAAAGCCCAATAGGACTGGAAGACAATTTAAAGGACTTTTAAAAATAATTAATATATCTGAAGGGAAAATACTTTAAGCAAAACAGGACAATTGTGGAAATTGTGAAATGCAATTATGTTGCCAATCAAGAGGTAAAAAAGGTTAACGTCTAATAAAAAATCATGTCAATCTCATTTCAGCTTCCTAAATTTTACCCTTGACTCTTCAAATGCCTACGATAATAGAAGATTCAGAAAATAATACTTGTAGAGCATTACTAGCAAAGAAAAAAATGTGCAAAAGAGAAGCAACTAAATAAAAGGTTAAATTAATATTATGAGCATGTGTGAGCATTATTTTAAAGACACTATTTCAAGGGTGCCTTTCCAGAAACCAAATCTTAAATACCCCTTAAATATAAAAATGATTTTTTTTTATACAGGGAGGATATTTAAAGTAATACATTAGCAAAGTGAAGTTCCAGGGGGAAAAACATGCCCACTAATTAGAGTCCTTTTGGTAACAGGATATCCTCTGCAGCTAGCAGTGCCAGTTTGGCCTCAAAGACGCCCACACTGGGGGCACAGTGTGTGCTGAAACATATCTTGAGGTGCTATGATTTGTCAGATCTCGAAAGACAATTATGACCATGACTGTGTCATTTCTACCACAAGGCTATGTTGTGTTCATCTAACAACACACTGCTACGAAACTATCGGGACCTAAGAGGAGATCCTATCCACACATGTTCAAAATATTTTTGCAGCGAGCACTGCATGCCTGACAGTAGCACCACCTTTTACAAACAAGTCCCACAGTTATCTTTGTCAGCAGGCAACTGTTTTACTAAGAGAACAGTTGTTCACAATGGCACTCCTCGTTGATTTCTTTGGAATGAGAAATTCTTTTTCAAACTCACATTTGACGTGTTTTCCAGGATGACGCATGAATCGGTTTCTCTGTATTGTTTGGAATGGTTTTAGTTGGGAGTCCAAATCCTGCCATTGCTACATCAGAGGGGATCAATCAAGAATATTTCCAAACAATTCTTTAGTGGAGTACTGCACAGTCTTCTGAAAACAGATGTGTATATGCAGTATTGCTACAGGTTTTACCAACAAACTACATCATGAGAAGTTAGCTGTAATTATTGATTACTTAAAAAATAAACTCGTTCTTCACATGATCTGCTTTGAAAGCAATCCTGTAAAGAGTATTTCCCCGAAGGAAGCAGAGTTCTGGCTGAGCTACTCAACAATTGAAGATAGTTACTTTAGAAAAAAAAAATTAAGAGCACACATTCTATTCTGAGATTTTACAAATTACAATCGGCTCCACTTTGGAATGTAGTCCACACTAAACATCTGCGAATCACAACTCCAGGATTGTTTTGAACTTTAAAAACCTAATGCTAACATTTCATAAATATGAACTCTAAAGTAATACATTTGGGGTGTTTTTTGACAATCCTATTTTCATAGGGATTAAGGTTCTAAGCAGCTAATGGGGGGAACATGCTAATTAAAAACAATGCTAAATCAGACCCGAATCAATATTTCCATACATGAACGTGCACACAACCCTTATGTGGTACCTGTTCCAGGCTCAGTCCAATACTCTATATCAAAGCAAAAATTATGTTGGTTTCTACTACCAAATTGGGGATTTAACTGACTTTCTGCTGACAGAATTGATAAATGGTTCATGAATTCTAGTTAATATACTTGTTCTATTTACCATAATGAACTAGTGTTATTAACAGAGGACAGTGCTATCCACACATTAGGATCTACACTACCCCCTTCCAAGATGTATTCATTCAGGTATTGTAGGCTGAACAGTCCTTCTAATCAAAGTATAGAAAACCACCTTTACCAAAAGTGTGCACATTAAACACCAGTAAAGAAACACCAGTTTTCACAATAACAGAAAATGTGATGGCCGTGGGGAAAAACTGTTTTAAATCTGTAGAAACTCCCCATCTGGGGCATAAGAACTATGCTACTAGAGCATCTGTGAATGCACAAAGGTAGTGGTCTCCACCTTCCAGTCTACCTTCTTGGAGCAAAAAAAAAAAAGCAAGGTCATTTTTTAACATAAAACCTTCTGACTTTGAGCTCTATCTGTATTGTTCAATACAGGGCTTGAGGTCGGTTTGGTGTGCTTCCTGAAAACTTTTATGGCGAAGAATGAAGCTTAAATAGCTTGCATGACTAGTCAAACTACCTAAATAGGTACAATTAAACTGCTCAAACACCGCAACCATCAAATTTAATAATTCAATCCATGGTGAGGAATATCACTTCCAAGTGCATAAGAGCTACAAGTTCATTGTGTAAGGGATTTTAAAATGAACAACCTGGGTTAAATCATTTTTAAAAGTGAGCAGTTGCCGTGATCCATGTGCTATGTAAAGAATCACATTCCCTCCAAATTAATTTTTAAAAGGATCTTTCCCAAATGCTGCATTGAATATTGTGCTATCTTAATATACCCCATTTCCCATTCTTTATTTGTCCACCCTTGCTGATCACTTCTTTTAAAGAGATTTTGGAGTACAACAAACAAATATTTAGTGTATTTAATTAAACTAGTGGGTGGGTTTAGAGATGTGGACAGGACTCATCATGGTTAACAAGTTATTAGTTGTTACAGCCCTCTGGGTTCTTGAGAATAACTGAGATGCTGTGCTTCTTCTGTCTTCTACTGGGGCTGTGTAGTTTGGGTGCTTGGAGATACTCCTGACACAGCTGTTCAAATCACAGGTCTGAACACTACAATAACCACAGAAGTGCTATTCCTTGCTTCTTAAAGATGTCTTTCACTTACAAAGGATCCTGGGGACTACAGGCTGTAATAGGACACAGTGTACAAACCTCTTAGAGTGGCATTCATTACCCTGCATACTCAATAGTGCTCAAATCCCTTAGCAAGGGCTGAGACTGTTACACAGCAGGTCTGCAGTTCATCTGGGCTGTGCAATGCTGCTGTTCACTAGTACACTTGAAAAGGCAGGCCGAATCCTGGATTTTAATAATACACCAAAGAAGAAGGAAGTCACAGAGGACATGTTCATACTTAAAAAAACAGGAATGCCCTCTCAACATCAGAATTCTCTATCTTTTTTTCTTACAACTTGTTTCAGAAATGCTAAAAGCTACTTTCAATGCAGCATCAATGTATATTAAAGATAACCCAAGGACCTAAAAACTGCATATGGCTTTGTGGGAATCTGGTCACCTTTGAAGTCACTATTGCTCCAAGCCATAACTATTTTACATTTCACATTTATCTTTAATAGTTCAGTCTTTTCCATTTCAGAGTTATTTCTTCTACCTTTTGGCAACAAAGTCAGAAGTGCTCAAGACCTCTGGAGACAAGAAGTTATAACAAAAAATAATCTGGTATTAGATTTTTTTTTTCAGCTTTTGAACTGAGAAAGATATTGAGGGAATTGAGCCGCTTAAGAACATTACCCTACAGTATATGTGAAATGAAAAGGTAATGGCAAAGTGTTACTGCATGAAAGTAGCATTATTAAATACAGTTAGAAGTAGGGCAGACAATTCTGGTTCAGAAAAAGGGTTTGACCCTAATACAGGTTAAACAGCGGAGACCACATCACGTGCAGCCATTTTCAGTATAGAATGGTGTATATTGAGAAAGCCTCTATGACATTCCTGCTTTGCGTAACCTCGAATTTATTGTTGCAAACAAGAATCCACATGGTAGTCCACACAGCAGAAACTGTCACATTTACCACAAGCTGACAACTTCAAACCACAGTAACCTGCAGCTAAGATCATGTGCCCCATTCTGTCGAGGGAGGATGCCAAAGCTGTGGTTCATACTCATTTCAAAGAGAGTCATCACGGGTCAGGACTGAAAAGACGGACTCCTTTGTGCAGTCATTAGAACAAAAGAAAGAGAATACGGAACGTGTCGCGCTTCCCCACTGTCAGGGGTGCAACTTCAAAGAACGTCTGCGTCCTGCCCTTTCCTCCTGAGCTGACAGAAGCTGACTTTTACCGGCTCTCCACATTAAAAGAAACATCGGCCTGGAACGCGTTTGGAGGCCTGACGTCGAACCGAAAGGTGTGTGTCTGAATTAGGCTGAAGAGGAGCTGCGGGGAAAGAGAAACGTTCTTGAACTGCAGAACAAAAGTTGCAACGCTTCTTAACCTTGTGCCAGGTTTACAAATGTCACAACAACGTGATATGACTGAAATCTGAGACATTCTTTTGCGCCAGCAGAAATTAAGCTACCGAATGCACTTATGATAGGTGATTGTTTCCTATCATGTGGTACACTGTATTCAAATACACCTGGGGCAGCACAGTGGTGAGATGGTTAGCACAGCTGTCTCACAGTGCTGAGGCTGGGTTCAGCTCCGGACCTGGGGTGCTATCTGGGCGGCGTTTGCATGGTTTCCCCGCGTTTGCGTGCGTCTTTACTGGGTGCTCCGGTTCCTCCCACATTTCAAACGTAGGTTACCTGGCGCCTGGAAAAACTGGGCCTGGTGTGATTGAGTGCGTGAGTTAGGGCGTATGCGTGGGTACGTCCTGCCCTGTGCCGGTTGCTTGCTGAGTTAGTCTCTGGCTCTCAGGTGACCCTTAATTGAATTAAGCAGTTAGAAAATGGGACGGGTGAAATATACCCTAGTATATTGGGTAAAGGTCTTAAATTTAAAAAAAAAAGTGTCATTAAAGTTAGCAGAGATAAAGATCACCATTAAAAGTTGCTTTGTTAAGAATAGGCAAATGCTGGGAGTACCCCCACTGGCATGTCCGTATAGACAGCAGGAAAAGCATAAAACCCCCAACTAATCTTTGTGAGTTCTGCTCCCTGCTTCTGTTTGGATTAACACTGCTTTGCCTCGTGCCTCACGGCACCCTAAGGGGAGAGAGTGCTGGCTGCTGCTGGCCCGCCTGTCAAAAGCTTAAGAGTCAAACAGGCGTTGTTTCTGTAAGAGAGAGCAATCCTGCCCATTGTCTTTAGATAGCGAAAGGGGGAAACGAGCCTGGAATCCCTTCTGTTCAACACAGAGGTGCCACAACCGCAAAGCAACAGGTCAACCTTCCACTCCTACTCGTCCAGACAGCGACGATCCTTTCTTTTAACTCGAGTGCAGACCCAAGGCAGGGGTTTTATGCACGGTGCGCTGGGGCAAGAGCCGATTGTTGCGTTTCATCAAAGGCTCGCAGAAATGTGGCAGAAAAGGCAGCCTAGATAAACACAGCTGAAACCTCTCAATCCCTCACTCCCACATAAAGCAAAACAGACCAGAGCTGCCGAGATTCTTCATCCGCCCCCTCCCTGCGTTTGCTGAAGCCCACACGAGAACATCTTTTCAAGAATGCCTTTCCGAAATCTATTCCCCCCCCCCAGCAGCCTTATCGTTACAAACTACCCCACTAAAGCAACTTTACAACATAGGATAGTATTAAGTGAGAGGAGGATTGCACCACACTCCAACAACTCTTTGGGTAATAAAGTGTCCCCTGTTCTTGGTTTTAAATGGACTTCCAGAAACAGGAGGTAATCTTTCGCCAAAGGGCAAAGAAGGTTTTGGGCTAATTAGGTGAACGACACATTCCCTTTCAGCCTCTTTTATCTGGTCTTCTAGTACATTGCAAAATTATTTCAATTAACTCTTTTTGGATTTCTGGGGTCTGGAAAGAATTGTCATTGGCAAAAGAAATATTTCTGGCCATTTGTCTTGCCTGACACTCAGTCACCTAACATGTATATTCAGCATTTTATATCAAGTATAAAAGGCAAGGCAGTGACAACATTAATTTCAATTTGAATATATTATAATGTTTTAAAAAGTTCCCATTTTTTATTTCGCTTTAATGATATTAAACCATTGTAGCACAGTACTAATAAATTAAATGCTTCCTACCTTACTGGTAGTCAAGCTTAGGCAAATGAATGTTTGAAAGAATGAAAACTACAATGTTTACCTTATAAACACTGACGCATGACCTTTACTTTGTATTGATTTGTTGTGTTGCTACGATACCTTGCATTCACCCACTTACACTAGGTCACAAACACAGAAAGCATCACACAGCTTTTTTTTCTTTTGTTTTCCCACATAGGTTGCTACATACTTTACCACAATTACGTACATTTTAATAGCCCAGTTCGAAGTTCTGAAACGTTAAAAGAAATTGGGTCTTATGTGGCAGTTATGCTGTTTTGTGCGTGTCACACCGTGTCAAGAAAGAAATCTCGCACTACTCCGGGGGAGTGAACTCTTTCTGTGCAGACCCTGTCCTTCAGCCTGTTTCATCTATTTGCCTCCATTATTCTTCTGTAATGAATATAAACAGACAGGCCCAATGCCTAATCATGCAAACCGGCCTGATTACCGCTGACTCACAAATCTGCCCACATTAGTCCAACCTAATGCTGCTGAACAAGAATGTTGAGCAAACAAGTTACATTTACACACTGATAATGAAACCAATGTGTAACACTGAGCTAGATTTGAAAAAAAAGGTCAGACGTAGCAAATCAGCACCATGGCCCTAATCCTCTGTTTCTATGCTGCCACCGGCGGCTCTGAGGCACCGAATTCTTTGAGCAGGCTATCCAGGGATGGCTTTTCGAACTTTTCGATGGCGTTTCTCCCTTGTACCCACAGCACCGCTGTCGTGTGGGAGAGACGCGAGGCAGAACTGGCGTGTGTGTGTGTGGGGCGGCGCACATTACTTAACACAGCAAGAGGAGGCGTGCAACAAAAAAATAGGATCATGCTGGGAAGCTTCCTTTTTGCTGGCCTAAGCTACAATTTCTGGAACACAAAAATATATGTAACAAAGTAATGAAAGTACACATTACAGGACAGTGCCCACAGACTATAATAAAGTAGAATAACAAGTATTATTATTTCAAGTATTATTTCCTAACAGCTTCATCCACTACAGGGCCACAGGGGAGCTGGAGCCTATCCCTGTAAGCAATAGGCATAAGGCAGGATATACCCTTTAACAAGTCACCAGTCCATCACAGGACAGACACAAACACAAACACGCTCGCACCAGGGCCTATTTTCCAAAACAAACAGTTATCCTACCAGAATGTCTTTGGATGTAGGAGGAAACTGGAGCACCTGGTGACAAGCCATGTGAACAAGGGGAGAACAAACTCAATTATTGATATTTATCATCATAATTAACAATATACAATTTTAGTAGTACTTTTCCAGACAGAAGAAAGGACAGGGATAGAATGCCTAAATCTTGCTTGTCCAGAATTACTGTTTCAAAGACAGACATAGGCTATTCATGCTGGAGTATTTTGCAGGTGTTGTTTAAGTCTAATTAAAGAGGAGCAGAGATCAAAACATTTCCCTTTACTACTGATGAACGACTAGTTGCCTGGCTTCCTAAAGCTATCAGGCAAGAGAAATGAAACTACGTATAAGCTGCAGATGTCCATTATAGCTGCACGACACTGTACCGTGAGATGAAATGCTCAACAATACTGCTGGTCACATTAAAAGCACAACTGAGCTTCTGGCATAATCTCCAGCTATAGAATTGTGATGCTTTTCCTTATGCTTTTATCATTCAAAAGAGTGCTGTGCTTATGGGCGTCTACAGAAGGCACTTCAGAATACATAAAGCTTGTTTATGACAGGCTTTTATAGGGCTTGTTTAAATACGGAAATTCTAAATATTAACTTTAACTGCAAAGTCTCAAAATTAAATTAATACAACTGAAAGTGAAGAAAAACATGCAATTACACAGACTAATACTCTGCGAGCAAGTGGTCCGCCTGATACCAAATATACAATGAGATCAGAGGTCTAAGCTAAATGCACTGGTGACTAACGTTTCAGTAGTATGCAATTGCAGTAATTTATTACCAGTTCAAAATACCAAAGGTGGGAAATGATTGAATAAAGCAAAAATATCCTGGAAACCAGAAGAAATAGTACTTAACTGCAAAGAAACTTCTAGTACACAGCAGCAACTGAATCATACCCCCCCATGGCATTTTTCTCACTGTGAGACCAGGTGTAATATTTGTTAAATACCACTGCATTCCTAAAATTGAGCTTTTAATATACTGACTAGGGAAATACTCTGCCACCTGCCCATAATAAAGTCCTGTTTTAACTTCCACTGAAAACAAACTTCCTGTTGCTCATTATCGACACACTCCAATGTGAAAAATGTTCTCGTGATTTCCAAAAAAAGCAACAGACATAGCTTCTGCTATGAAGATTCCCCATGACACAAGCAGAGATCGAGACTTCACAACAAGGGGCGCCTCCGAGATTTGGTAATGAAAAATCAGCCTTTTGCGGGAAACAAAAAGGCTTTACCTGGTAAGTGACGAACAGCATTCCTTACATGCGCATGGTTTTAGATTTTTAATCAGTTGGTTCAAGCTCAAGAACAAAACATTTTTAAAACTAGAAAACAGTGACGTGCACTTGATTATATGCAGTAACCTGACAGACGGCAAAGAAAAATGTAAGTTAAAACACTGCCTCACTAAACCAGTTCAAATCGTTACCTTGTACAACTGCCCTGAGTCACAGATCTTTCACCACATGTTCAAAGGCAAATAAACCTGATCCCTTCCACATTAAGAAACAGGGAGCTTTTAAATACAGCAGTCCCCATATTTCATTTTCAAATTACTTAGTGGTGTACTACAGGGCGATGAATACGAAAGCATTAATGAAATACCACCTGTACAATCTTACCAGTTTCAAGTATTCTTTTTACCCATCATCAAGTAGCTGCACTTACTTAAAGGCAAATGATGTCAAAGAATGTCACTGAACGTGGAACGTACCTCTGCCAAGGTATCCATCGGGTGAAATGACAGGTAGCTACCCAGGATGAAAATGTTTAGGGAACCCCACCCCCAACCAAAAACCCCAAATTATTATTTTTTATTGCAGTCATGGACAATTTAAAGAGATACTGACTACACATGCCACCGTAAGGAAATACACTGAACTCTTCAGCATTCTCAAACATTGCAAAATAAAAAAAGACGCACTGCATTCTGGGAGTGAGAAAGCGCAGCAAATCGGTGCGATAATCATATTGGACAAATCTGTGTTCACACTGAAGGAATAGTCAGACCTTACTTTTCTACACATATCATAATTTAAAAGTGCTCCCAGTTAGTAATGAGCATTTTTCAAGTGTCAGTCTGACATTCGCTCCATCTGTATTGTCTTGGAGACTTCGAGGTGCTTGTGAGGCAGCAGTGTGAAACTCGCTATCAGCTATGTATATTACACTACCTTCGCTATAGGGTATTCTACTGATCAGGACTGTATTTTCCAATCACAACAGTGTGATGTTATCACACTGGCAACAAAAGCTGCTAATACCTGTATTAGGAACTTCCCATTTGACTGGCCCAGATTAACATTAGGATGAAGATCAGATATTTGGCTGGGAAGAATTTCAAGAAGAGTGTGGCACAGTGGTTAACACTGCTGCCTCACAGCACTGGGGCCCTGGGTACAGTTCCAGACCTGGTATGCTGTCTGTGTGGAGTTTGTATGTTCCTGTGGGTTTTCTCAGGTGCCCTTGTTTTCACCCACAGTCCAAAGAAATACTAATAAGTTATGAAGTAGAGTTTCTGTGGAAATTGGCCCTTGTGTCAGTGTGTGGGTCTATGTCTGTGTGTCTGCTGTGTGATGGACTTCTGTCCCGTCCAGAGTGTATCCTAACTTGCGCTTGTTGCTTGCCAAGAAAGGCTCCAGCTCCCCCACAACCCTGTATTGGCCCTGTATTGGACAAAGCGGTAAGAAAATGGATGAATGGAATTTCAAAGAGAAACCACTTGTTAACAAATGAAAAGTATGCATAACAATTAGAGCGATGAGCAACTCCAACAACAACAACAAAATCCTGGGAGAGTGCAACCACTCCTACGCCGAATTTCAATATATCACATGTAAATGTGAAGTGCAAGCAAAAGAAAAACATGCTCATTCATATTCTCTTGCCCTAAGGCGTGGGTATAAGCATAATGAATACATAAAATGCCAAGGTTTTTATTTTTTTTCATATATAAAGTATTCTATTCTGCCGATTATCCCGCACATCAGAGTTTCTCCATTTTGTGTTGGAAAACCAAAAAAAACAGAAAACTTTTCAATGACACCTATTAGCAAAGGTACAAAAAATAAAGATTAAGAAAAAATGTTATACTATATCAAAACCGACTTAACAGAAACAGCATATAATCAATTAATTGCAGAGGAGAAGACAGATATGAAGTACACTCTCTGAGCTATACAATTTAACTTTTCATTCATCAAATTCCTGGTAAACAAATACTGATGGTCTATGCAGCCAAATGTTTATATATAGTTCTACAAGATATTAGGTATACTGTATATATATATAAGTATATATCCTGTTGTCTGTAATTTCATGTAAAGTATCACACTTATGTGCTTATATATTTTTAGAAGGAGAAAAATAGTATTTATCCTGGTTTATATACACTCCTAAAAAGGATCATACTTGAAGAGGAGAACATCTGCTTTTTCTAAGACACGCAAAGTGGAATTTTCTCTCCTAATGTGAAAGGCCTCCCCATTAACCTTGTCATTTCCTAAAAGCAAATGTCTGCTCCCATTCATCACTAGTTTCCTCCAGAGCATCCCAAAAATTCTTCCTGCCATTTCATTTAAATGCTTTTCATTCCTTTATTTCCATTAAACCCACTCTGTCATTTGATCACAGAGATTATGGACAAATACCACATTTTTTTAAACAGTAAGGGCTTAGAACTGGTACATTTTAATGGAAAAGAGGGGAAACAGAGAGCCCCTGAAAGGAACAACTCCTAAAAAAAGAACAACTTACCTAACAATGACTAAACCTCTGCTGTTTTTCCAGATCCGAGGTAACCTGCTCTGCAGAAGGGA
The DNA here is from genome assembly GCF_040954835.1 of Lepisosteus oculatus. Classification (NCBI taxonomy): domain Eukaryota; kingdom Metazoa; phylum Chordata; class Actinopteri; order Semionotiformes; family Lepisosteidae; genus Lepisosteus; species Lepisosteus oculatus. The sequence continues at coordinate 20,040,380 of NC_090702.1, read as the reverse complement.
TTTACAACCCAGCTATTCTACCCAACACATTTTTGTCCTTGACTTTCAAATACAGGAAGACGTAAGATTTCTCTGACAAATTCTGGAGAAAAAAAGTGCGAAAACAATTCAGCAACCTCATCGTTTTAGATGTATACACATAAATCCCACATTACTATTAAAAAGCAGAGGAGTTCTAAGAATTCCTATAAAGATCATATAGGCTGCACTATGTATTAAGTAACTTCTAGGGAAGCATTTATCAGCGCTTCCAAGGAAAAGAGCTATGAAAATTCACCATTTCTTTATTTTACTTTTCAGTTCTGGCATTTCACTGCCTTACTTGTTTTGGGGTGTGTTGACATTTCTCTTCCCTAGACAGTCTGCAGATCAATATAAAACGCTAAGTTTAGGATGCAGTTGAAGTGTCGCATTTTAATGGAAGATTATGCCACAAATATTCAAGGCACTGGTTAAGACTTCACCAACAAAACTGTACACAATACTTGGAAAACCCACAACAACAAAACATATATACTGCACCTCTAGAATCAGTCTAAAGCTGAAAGTTTTTCCGGGCTTAGAAAGTAATGTTCTGTATATACCAGGGTAAAAGAGCTGAACCATTTTGGTCTTAAATAAAATATTTTATTGGAAATAAAAGCAACTTGATTCAAGTATTCAAAACCCTCAAAGTTCTTGACAAATGCAACCCAATGGACTTCTTCAGAATCAACAGTGAAACACGAACTAGAGAACACAAGTGGAAACTACAAGGAGCAACTAGGAGACTTGTTTTTATATCAAGTGTTTTGGGTGCCAGAAACAAGATATCCAGCCGTGCTGTTGAAGCCAGTACTCTGTTTCAAGAAACAGCTGGACAAGGTCCACAGTCCATAGCAAACCAAACAAGCTAGGTGGACCGAATTTCCTCCTCTGATTTCTAACCTTTATTATGTTGTTCGGCTCAAATAAAACATTTCGACGGCAGCACGTTTTGCAGGCAATGGTGCGGGCATGTGAAGGAAGTTTAAGTGCTGTTAAATTTGCAAATTAATGCACAAGTTAATCCATATAAAATTAAAGCTGTCACATGTCGTCAGACACCCAATTGACCATGAAAGTACATTAACAGAATCTCTTGCAGAGGTCGCTGAATCTACCAATTAATGCTACAGTTATTTAATAAAACAGTGGCAGTAAGAAGTGACAGCAATAAGCACATTTGTTAAAGGGAAAGCACCAGGAGAGGTTTTAGAGGAAACCCAAGGAAACTATCGGGTAGGGTGATTTATGAGAGACTTTTGGAGGTGAATGAGTCGCATCCCAGGGAAAAATCAACACAGACTTGCAAAAGAAGAACAAAAAAAACACTCGCCACTGTTTGAGGAAATAGCAAAAGACAATTAGAAAAGCAATCAGAGGGTGGCATCAGAGCAGTACAGGAAACACCCAGGAAAACCATGGCTAGGATGCGTAAATTATGTTAACCAAAGTGCAAAAGCCACCTGTCACTTTATTTTTTGTATGTAGAAAGCCTTTTGTAGATATTTAGTCAAATCAATCTCAAACTCCTAATTGATATCATGGTTATCTAAATAAATGTGGGCTGAAACATGACTTAAGAACACATATGTGCAAATAAAATAGCAGGTTCTCTATCAATGCAGTGACCCCTTCTGTAACTAAGGGAGAACAATAATGAGGTGATGGCAAAGCTTCAGCCAATGGACCTGCTTCTGAAAGTGCCCTCTTCCTCCTGGAAGTACGAGTCTCTTTTGAAAGCAGCGGCCTTTCTTTGTTCTCTGAAGAAAAACTTGTAAACTGGCCCCTCAATAGGAAATAAAAATGATGGGCAATCTGCCTACAGTGAATTATCAGACCAAGAAATCTATCACAAAGTAGTCAAAAAAAAACCTAAATAATATTCTAAAACAATTCAACTGACATCATATATAGGTTAAAAACAGAAACAGTTCAATTAAAATTAACTGTGATGAAGTGAAATAACATTCTACAGGGGGAAGAAATGTCCATTTTGGAATTGATTGCCAACTAAAATCTTTGATTCTACCTCTAAAATTACAGTATGCAGAAATTTGAATACTGGACTACTTAATGTCTCCTTTAAATTTACTTCCAGAACTACTACAGAAAACCTCAATACCAGTCTATTTCCATAGTCAGACTACAGAATCTGAGGCCATTTTGCTTCTTTTCCAGTTCTGTATTGCAAGAACTCTAAACAATTTAAATAATCAGCACCACCAATTCACTACTTTATGAGTGTTATGATTCACCTCTGACTTACATAAAACTCTAAAAGCTGGCATTATCTCCAGGAGCAGTCTAACAAAATCCCTTATCTAAAAAAAGCAGAAGTCCTTAACAACAGCACCTCATTTCCCAGGCCAGTCAAACAGAAGCTAAGGAACATTACAGAAAACCTGTATTTAAAGCAGCAGGTACGAAGGTACCACTTATACTTAACTTAAAGACTGGTTGAGCAGAAACAGCCCAGTGATGCCTGGGCTCAGGTCTGGGGCAGATTAACAAGCTTGGATCCCATCATCAACCGGCAGCCACTGGCACAAATGGGTTTTTGCATTAGTTCTTTGAGCTGCTCAGTAGTTGTGATAAATGGCTTTTAATGGCCTGCAACCTACAGCTAGACCCCAGGCAACAGTTATTAGGGAGATCCACTTCAGTACAGAACAAAATGTTGCTTCAGTAAGAAAACTACATGAACTACACAAATAGTGTGAACCCAACATCCTGATTCATTCAGTAACACTGCATGTAACACAGCGAATGAAAAGGTGCCAATTCACAAACTTTTTTAACACAAATACAAGATGATTTGGTCCAAACATTGTGTTCTCCTGCATTCTAAAGCTATGACAAAACGCAATGTTTTATTATTAGCTTTCAGGTTAGGTTTCTTTCTACCGAACGATGATGTAAGAATGGCACAGAGAGGAATAAATGGTTTCATACGGAGCATGAACACTTTCTTCAGGTCAAAGTTCTCCAGAGGAACAGATATAGACAGCTCTGTCAGAAAAGGAGGACTCAAATGTAACATGATAGCCTAGTGTCCTGGAATGTTTAAAGACTAACTGAAAGTTTGCAGACTGAATACTTAACTGAAACACAATTATCTGTACATGCAGAACCTAACAAATGTTTTTTTTTTATTTGCTCTTAAAACATTAAATGTATGCATTGGAGCACTGGTTCCCATAAGAATGAAACATTCACATACATGAATGAGGTCTCATTAATTGTAATGTTAATGACCTGTAGCACTCTGAAAACAGCTCTACAATCATCATAGAGAAAACTTTCATAAGCACTACATTTTATGCTGCCTTAAGAAACAGCATAAAACATGCTAACCAAAATATTTTGAAATATGTCTTCCACGGTAGCAAGGTTATTAAAACCGTGGGACATAATTCCACATATTTGGCATAGTATTTTTTTTTTGCAACATAACATTATGGCCTGGCCAAAACCCAGTTTTTAAACACTTGAGTTTGGTACCTTGTCTAATGACAGGATATCTTAGCCAACTGAGCCCACTGGTGAACTTCCAAAAGAAACTACCCAGAACCTAATAGCTCTTGGGCAACTGACCAAAGTTTTGGTCCTACTGTCTATAAATGGGACAACTTGACAAATCTAACTGAAATATTAGGTTTGAAACTGACTACACAGCCAAAACCATACATAAGAAGTATTTATCATCGTGATCCAATTTAATCATAATTCCAACATTTAAAGCATGGACAAAAGCATTTGTATATATCAAAATATGGTATTGATTAAGTTTCTTAACATGCTGCTAATACTGTGTTAGTCACAGTTGCTTATTTCTCACTGTTTATTGGCGCAATACCAGTACATTTATAGTAAACTTTAACTGGCACATACAATAACAAACGTGAGACATTTCGGCTGGTTATTATTAAAACTTGAAGTAACAAATCCAGCCTAAGGAATTCAGCTGTCTTCCGGTCGTAGGTTCATTACATACCCATGGACGTAAAAAAAAAACTAAATACAGGCGATTTTTTACACATTCGACTTACAAAGACATCAATTGAGATACGTGAGTGAAAGCAGAAATGCCAACCACGTAAAAAATTCCAGTGTTTTCAGGTATGTCACGTGTATAAAGTTATTATATCTATTTCCTGCAGAAATAATGGATCACCGGTATTAAAAACTTCACTAACACAATAGACCTGGTATTTTTGGCGCATTTGTTTTCACATCTCTTGCATTCTTTAATGTTTAGTGATTGCTAAGGATTATAGTGGCGGCCTTCCCGGCGATAACCTTAAGCCGTAGTACACGTATTTCGCTCCGACTACTCGTGAAAGCACATAACTTCCGTATGCAGGTTGTCATATAAAAAATACCGCTCTAACCGACTGTACTATCAAGACCAACAGCCACCCCTTTACTTGCTAGTGGCTTGAGGTGTGACAGAACAGGGGAAAAATGAAACTTCTCACTTTTCCTCACCTCGTTGGAAGGTATGCTGACAACACCTGTAGATCTGCGCTTCTCTCGGAGCTTCCTTTTCTCTATCTGCCCCTTTCCCTTTCTGGCGCTGGGGCCCGAGCTCTTGCTTTTCTCTTTGCCTTTGCTTGAGATCGATGCCGGGGACGGGGACCGATCTTTGTCGCTGTCGTTGCACACGATCATCCCGGCGAACTCGGGCTGCGGGGTGCTGGGGACCTTCTCCGGCGGCGGAGACTTCTTCAGGTTACCTCCGGCAGGATCGCCTCCCCTGCCCGCGGCCGCCTGGTGCGGGTCATCCTCCATCCTCCTCAGGGCTGAGGAAGACGAGGATCGAGCCATCGGGAGAGAAGAGGAGACGCAGTTGAAAGAAGAAGAAGAAACAACTACGCGATCCGGATTCCCATTGTTGTTCAACTCGCCGCCCGGAGAAGTTGGACTTCTCGACTCGCTGTTGCTCGTCCCGACCGCAGAAGGTGCCGCCGTGTTCCCACCGGTAGAAGCAGCAATATCCCCAAGCATTTTAGCCCTCATTTTCTCTCGCTTGGCTTTCCATTCTTCGAGAAAGTCTGTCGTTGTACTTGATCTAAATCCACCCGTCGCCATGTTACTTATTTTAGGGGCTTAATCGGTGTTTATTTTATGGTGCCGTATTGTTTTTGTTGTTGTTGGCTTAATCAGCGGTGCTGCGTCGGGAGAAAACTTTTCCTCCTTCTTGATAGCGCTTTGCACTTAATGCCCCCACATTCCCCCGAGTGCAAATCAGCAGCAGATACTCGAAGGCGGCTAAAAAAAAAAAAGATATGGGAAAGATCAATAAGAATATAGAGTCAAAGCGTGTAGTTGTGCAACTTATTTCAGACCAAACAAAACAATGCAATCGTGCAATAAAGTCGTCTGATAACGTGTACTGTTTCTGCGAGAAAAGTACTGAACACCTTTCTTATTAGTGCTTAACTAGTTAGATAGGCCGGTTAACTTGTACCTGTTGCGTTTTCCCACCACATATCGCAGGTCGCTCGTTAGTACCCGACTTTCCAAACTTTACTCTAAAACTTTTCCTGTAGTTTTCCTGCCATACAGCGCTTACTATTTTATAACCGATAGACAGCATATTTAGCACCACGTCTCAGGGAGTTTATCATAACAATATGCTCAGGTTTTTAGACATTTCCTACCTGGTTTTTCACGCAGCAGTAGCAGCGCCTCAGGTGAACAGCCCGGTGGAGAGAAACGCTCTTCACTGGCAAGTTCGGTCGCACGGGCAGGGAGCAGCGCTCAGCCCGCCCCCCCGCATTGCTTCTCCCCGAACACACACGACTAGATACGAAGAGCCGATCGCCTGGGAAGACTACTGACTACTTTAATCGTTAATTTATGACTTTTCTCTTCATTTTATCGCGTTGGGTTTCATTTCGCTTGTGCAGCGAGTTGACCGTTTCAATAAAGGACCTGCAGTTTAAATCTGGAATAAACTACTTTCGTGTGAACTTGTAAACCAAGGAAATGCGTCTAAAATTCCTTGGCGACAGTGTTGTACTTGTAGCATTTAGATTTGTTCCTTTGCAGTTATAAAGCAATTATATATGAATGAGGAACAAATAAAAGTTGTTCAATTGTTTACAGAAATGGGGTCATCATTTTACCAAACATGGGTTTGTTGCTGCTTTTTACTGTTGAACAAATCTGATCTTTTTTTTTTACTGACAATTATTCTCTAAGGATTTCTGACAAATGGCGGCGAATGATCCACTGCAATGCCAAGAAAAGCTATTCTCTTCCTGTAACGTTGTTAGAAGTGTGAAACAGGATAGAGTTGTGCTCTGCAGCAAGCACTTCAGCAGAGGTATCAGGTAGCTAGCTACTCCGTCATCAAAATTCAATCGACCAATTTACTCATCTTTTTCTCTCAAGTCAAAAATGTTTCGTCGTGTCTCCCCCTACTTGCCCAGTAAAACTCATTCCATGAAAATTATTATTGGCCATATCATACAATCTGATGATTTTAAGCCCCTTTCATTATGACTTTTTTTTTTGCTGAAAAAAAGTTTAACCCATGTAGAACTGTTACAAAACAGTTGAAGAAATGTTACAAACAAGAGGTGGTTATTTGGCTCGTCGATTTGGTTGTAAGTAGGCAAATGATCAGAGCATCTCATTCAGTCAATTCTTAAAAGAAGCCCAGGTTGTTACATCTGTAGTCTGTTACAGACTTTTACAACTCTTTGTGTAAAACAGTGCCTCCTGGTCTCAGTTCCAAATGCTTTTTCCCAGTAGTTTCCTCATGGGCCTTTTATTTGGTCTTGATGGTTAGTTCTGAATTCCATTTGGTACACTTCAGTAATGCTTTGTGAAGGATTTTGAATATTTGAATCAGGTCCCCTTGTAATCCTGCCTTTAAGACTAAAAATGTTCAATTCCTGGAACCTGTGAGAGGCTACAAGAGTATGATATTCCTTTAAGCCTTGTAGATTCCAGAGAACTAAGATCTATTTTCAAAGTGTGGTGACCCAAACTGTGCACAAATATTCGAAAAGAGATCTTACTAGGGCATTAAATATATATTTTATATTCCTTGATGTACTCTGTATACTTTTGACTATGTATTCTAAATTCTGTTTGCATTTTTATCATGTCCTCATGTTTTATAGAAAGCAATGTGTTAAAAAAAAACTATTTTTTCAGAGGCTTGCACAGCAGTGTTTCTTAATTTCTCATATAGCAAAACAAATTCTGTAGTTTACAGAGACTGTGTGTATAGTATGTAGAAGATTGACAGTACATTGTCATAGACATGAAGAATGGCCCAAAACACACGTGCATCCAAGGAGTTCATCTGGAGAAAAGGTGTTATCTTATAATTCACAATTGAAATTCACAATTCAAAGAGGCTGCAGCAAAATGATTTAAAAAAATTAAACAAAGTGTCTGACGAGCTCAATGGGTTGCAATTATTATCCCATATACATTCTGAAATGTACCTAGAGTAAATGTGTCCCTCAGCAACTTGAAATCACTGATCACTGGGTTGAACACAAAGTTAGTTTGGTTTTGTTCAAATATGATCAAATGTAGGAATGAAATTACCCCCCCCCCCCCAAAAAAAAATATATTTATTAATCTCTTGATAACAAATTCAAATTGTTTGACTTGAAAGAGTTTTTTTTTTGCATGGTTCTCTATATCATTCAAGGAAAATGAGTCTGTATTCATTTTTTTGTCTGATTTTTGTTTTGTTTTTGAAAATAAAATGCAGAAATACATTATGACCTGTTTTCTCTATGATATCTTACTTATTGCATTTCCTGGATCTTTGTTGTCTGTGTGGTACTCTGGCTGTTTTTGCTTAGGGTACTATTTGCTATGGTAACTGACTGTCTGAGAGGAAGCAGCATCTCACAGTGTATCAGTGTCTCTTCAGTGTGGTTTACTAATGAGCAAAAAGGCATGGTGTGACAGTCATTCCCTTCCCCTTCTCATTTCCTGGCAACAAGCTATGAGTCTGCTTTTTCTGAATCATTCAATTACCAAGCCCAAAGAACTGAAAAATAATGTTAAAATACAATAGTAGGAGAATATAGGCAAAAATAATTGGTATCTTTAAGCTTAGATTCAACCATTGAGGTCTGCAGTTAACTTACAGTATACTTGAGCTTAAAGTAAGATAAATGTACTGTATAAATAAAGTCCTTCCTGGTGGCACCGAAGAACCATAAACCTGTTGCTCAGAAGTGACGGCGGAATTAGTTCTGTTTACTCAAAATATGGTTTGTACAGCTGACATAAACATTGTTAATAAACAGTGTTGTATGAGCTCCATTGCAAATCTGACAACGTTGTCTGTAGTTGTTTATGTAGCTCCTTCATTAGCTCAATCACATCATTAAAAAAAGCACATGAACCACAGTCATCTTAAATAAGACCTTTAATACACAAAACTAAGATGACCCAAATGGTTTAGAAAATAAACAAAAAACCTAAGTTCTCCGCAACATTTTGGATTTCATTATTATTTATCTGTTTTATCTGTGCAATTGTTATTTATCTGTGTAATAACCTATACTAAAACATTGCTGTGATTCAGGAAAAAGCCCTTTGCCAAGTAATCCCATTTCTGATTTCTAAACTATTGTTTTGCGAATTTGTGTTCTATCAAAGTGGTTCAATAGCATCCACTGCTGTCTGATTTATGTCTTCTTCTTAGGTTTAGATATTTTGTATTTGGCAGATTTAGAAAAAGCAATTAAAGGGCTGCCTTAGGAATGTACCGTGGAAATACTGAATTAACAGAAATCAGTTAGAACATTCCAATTAAATTCTTGGGCAGCCCTGTCTTTGCTGTTTACACACATTAAGCTACATTTTAAAGCAATATTGACTCTGATTAATAGAATCTAACATATCATAATTCAATATTAATTTAAGTGTTCAGAAACATAATATTTGGTATTTGTGGTCCCAGACAGACCCAACAATTTAAACCACTTCATCTTCATCTATATCAGAAAATCATTCAGACAAAAAACTGTAAATATTAAACAACAACATCATTAGATAACTCTATCATCCTAGACACCTACAGGAGATAAAATGTTTGAAAGGGTATGAAAAATGGTGTATATCGTCCATTTGTCTACTTTTATTAAACAAATATTAAGTCACATAAGAATATAAGAAACATTACAAACGAGAGGAGACATTCAGCCCATGTAGCTCGTTTGGTAATTACCAGTTAGTTGCTCCAAGGGGCTCATCCAGCCAGTTCTTGAAAGAAACCAGGGTAACAGTTTCAACGAAAGGTCGGGATTTCTTTAAAGTGCATTACCATATAGTTTCCACTTGTGTCCCCTGGTTTCATGCTTCATTGTTGATTCTTAAGAAGGGCGGTGGGTTGACTATGTAGACTGTAGTCTTCTCTGTTAAACTAAAAACTAAAAAGTTAAAGCAAAATGTTGATAATTTGAGGAATACCATGAGAATACTAAATCAGATTAAATATGTGTATAAATCACCCAGAACCTCAGTTTATACCTCAACCGTAGCCTTAGTCCTTGTCAAAATGGAAAGAAAAAGTTTTATTACTTTGAAATACTTGAACAATTTGCATAATTTAGTCAGTTAAAAGGTCTCCCACAAAAAGCTTTTTTTTGTTATTTACAGGTCAGAAACTTTGTTAAGCAAAATGTGCCTCAATTTGAAAAACTCTTCAGGGCTGATCTGTTTCACGATCTTGTGCAACAACCTCTTTCCTCAAAACGTTTAATTTCACAGTTTCTATCTGTGTTTTCTAAGCACATGGACGTGTCTGTTGAACACCTGAAAGATGTTCAGTGCAAGGAGCTCAATATTGAAATTTTTTATGAGGTATGGGAAGAGGGTTCATTACTCTAAAACAAAATTAAACAAGATATATTCTTCTATGAGACAGGTGCAAGTCCTCTGATGGCACTCTCACAGTGGTTCTCAAAAGTGTCTAGGAAGAATATACCCCAAGATCCCAAATTAACACTCTTCTGTTGTTCAGAGGCAATGATCAGACTGACAAAAGCAGAACAATTAGCACTGATGTTCAGCATGGTTATGAAAAAAATTATTAAAGAATTAAAATCTATAATAAAAAAATTATTGCCTGGTTCAAGAGCTGGCTCAATCTAACGGTCTCCTAAATTACAGTACAACTGAGAGGATTTATTTTTATAGGACAAACACTGTGGAGCAGTTCAATAAGATTTGGGATCCCTTTCTTGAATGTTTAGAAAAACACTGAGCTTTGCATTTATTGGAAATTGTATTAATTTCCTACACTGCAGATTTTGACTTTATACTTATCTCTACAATAAAACTGTAAAGACGAATGAGCAAGTTTGTGCTTTGTTTTCAGTATCTGGTAGGTTTTATTGTTTGTAACATTTTTTATTATTTTTGTGTTAAAATTCTCAAAACATCTAAAATAAAATACTTAAATACTGATTGAACTGATTTCAGGGCAGCAATGTGACGAATACAACTGTACAGAATATTCTAACTGAGGCCTTACTGGTGTGTTATACAATTTTAATATAACATCCCTCCATTTAAATTCAACATGACAACAACAATAATAACAAAACATACCTATCACATTTCCAAGCCCTAGGACCCTGAACAAATGATAAAATTATAATGAAAGACAAACTTTAATACAATCATGCATAGGCCTTAATAAAAATATGAGTACAAAGATTTTGTCTCTCAAAGGGTGCAGAAAGGACATCTCATAAAAATGGAGCAGCAAAGTAGAGAAAGTACGTTCACCAACGGTCCGACATTTATTCTTAGGTACAATGAGGAATGGACCAGGCACAACATAACTGGGCCTACAGGAAGGAGTGTACACATGAAGGAGCTGAAATATGTATAATGGAACTACATTTTTCAGAGCCTTGTAATGAGATCTTATATTGAATACACGACTTTGCAGTAGAGATCTAAGAGCAGAAGGGATGTACTGCCAGAATCTAATGTGAGTTAAAAGCTTAGCTGCAGTGGTTTGAACTAGAATCTATAACTATATATCCTAACATTTTGTGCTTTTATTTGCTTCCCCACATTGTATAGAAGATATAAATGATGTGTTGACATAAGCACCCATGTCGTTTTCATAAACTGGCTCTTCTAACTCAGAGTTTCCCATTTTGTATGTAGAATTTATGTTTTTATTGTTTGCATGCAATACCCAGAATTACATTGCTGGGTCTACAATGTTATCTTATCTTCCTAATTTGGTATAATCTTCAAACCTGACTAGATTCCTACATCATTGATATGAATTAAGAACAACAGTGGACCTAGTACAGATCCTTGTGGTACTCCTCTGATGACATCACATCAATTTGTCTTTTCATAGTTGTATTGTTTGGTATAGCAATTGATCTCATCCCCCTGTTTTCTATTTATATAAACAATTCTCAATCCAAACACTTGTGTGTCCCTGAATGCCAACACCCTGAAATTTGATAATTCATCTTTTACATGGAACTTTATCAAAAGTCAAAAATCTAAATATACCATGTCATTTGCCCTATGTGTACCCATTACCGTTGTTGCTTCTTTAAAGAACTAAGTAAAACCTACCCTTTCTAAATCCCTGTTGACTATTTGCTAGGATATTCTCAACATCAATTTAGAAACAGTAGGTCTGTCCTACAGTACATCATTACAAGCAACATTGCCTGAAGCAAGTTTTGGTTAGGGAATTGTGTACTTAGATAAAGATAGATACTGTATATTCAAATTCAAGTTCCCCGGAAAGAATGCTTTTCTAGTTTCAGAACATTCTGTTCTCAGTTGCTCTGTCCTGGCAGCTGACACAGTAAGTTTTCATAGTTGTATTTCTTGGTGTAGCAATTTAAATGATTTTGGCTTTTTTGCAGTTGCCAGGCCCACACTGAAAAGTGATTGCAATTATTCACAATTTCCTGTGTTAACTGTGAATAGCAAGATAAGTATTGGGAATAAATTTCTTGTCAGCAAAGCTATGTTGAATAAGGATGGCAACTAATCATCTAAGCAGAGCCACTCTTCATGTTGGAAAGACAAGTGCTGTTGTGGATCTAATGCTCATTTCAAAACCCTCACACAAATGCCTTGAAATGTTTCACTTGTTGCACATTTTAAATGCCAAACAGGTATGTGATGCATTCATTCCTGAGGGTGATATGAAGCATGGACAAGTGACAACACTAGATAACAATATTCCATTTCTGTAGTCATACCATTCTACAGTATGTAAGCCAAAGAATCCCTTCTAGTACCTTTGCAGGGGATATATGACAGAACCTGTCAAAGATTTTAATCAGTAATCATATAAAAAGGTGAGGTAGACTACAAATAGCTTAATACAGAACTTTTGTGTGTGACACACGTAGAACGTTTAGGCAAAAACGGTGAATGTTCTCCATTTCTTTGCAACCTTTCTTCGTTCTAAAATGCAATACATTCATTGAAAGGTCTGGTGCTTTGCCATGTCAGGCAGCATGGTCTCTTCACAGCTGTGCTGTGTGGCACATAGTGTCCCAGGTGGCCGAGCACCTATCTTCCAAGATTCCTCTGCTATCCCTTGTGTTTGCAGGGGTTCATAACAAACCTCAGCAAATCCCTGAAAGGAAACATGATGCAGGTTCTCCAGAGATTTCCCAACACAACAGTGACAGTAACTGTGGGCTGGGTGAGGGGGAATTAAGATGCTCAAGAGGAAGGTATACACTTTAGAAAACGTGAGTAAAAGTATTGTTTAAATATCTGTACATTCTCAAACTCAAGTTCCCTTTGTTTGAGGTCCGAGCCTCATGGGACGGTAACAATGTATAAGCAGCAAAATGGTAACTTATTTTTTGAGGCTGCACAGTGCCTAAGTATTCACCCCTTACTTGCCCTTAAATTCTTTAATTTTTTAGTTTTCTTGCCAGCTTTTGCTGAAGCTTAATGTCTGTCACTCATGAATGAGTGACCATTTGAGCATGCAAGCTTTGATTACAATGTCCATCTAAAAAAAGTGTGTACATCTGTGTTACATGATTAAAAGGGGGTGATAACTTTTTGTATGTCACTATGTTAAAAAGAAGCCATTTTTCTATTAAAATGTGTATCTCAACAAAACACAGTTGGGTCAATGTGTTTTTATAGTTCTTCAATGAAAAAAAAGGCACTGAAATGTTAAGCATTTGTTTTCAAAGCAAGTCTTAGTACAAAAAGGTCCTTTAAACTCTTAAAAGAGGGCTGTTAGTAAACTTTTTGTTATTAAAACAAAGAACGTCCAGTTCCTGTTGTGCACTGTAATTTTTAAAACCTTTATTTCCCTCTCAGGTCAGCTGCTTACATACTGTACTGTATTCTACTGCTAATGTGGACTTTGTATGGCAATGTACTGCATCTGCTTCTGTGCAACTACAGGGCTGTTGTAATCATTTTGGCTGACATTTGTTGGCAATTCAATATCAGTTTTCATTAAATTTACTGCAGATTATGCGGCCCTGTTGCTTTTAAGTGGACACATAATTTGTTAGATGTCCAGACAAGCATGAATGGCTCTATATCTTGACTCAACCTATGGGTGACCGCCAGCTTCCTGAAAATCAAGTATCCTTTCTCCTTCTGCCTAAAAATGGCACTATATCTTCACCGTGGTGTAGTTTGTTGTGGTATGTGTCCAATAGCAACGAGAAGACAATTTCAGATCCGTGCATCTGTAATTTTGACTGAAAAGCCATATCTTTAAAAAATGTTAAAACAGCAAAATAACAGATGTGCTTACAAAACACCACAGGTTCTTCTAATAATCCTAATCACTATCCAAAGAAACACGAACCAAGAATCATCAGTAGCTGTTCATGTAACAGAAAGATGGATGAAATAGTACATTGTTGTGGTATTGATTTGGTAGGTCAGAAAATAAATGGATTCAGACCCTTGCACTGTTTTCCCATTTCTTTGTATGCAGTCATGACATGTTGAAGTAGCAGTTAATATTTGCTACTGTATATATTTACATAACATGCTCGCTACATTCAAAGCAAAATAAAAAGAAAAATAGACAACACAATAGAAAAATTGAAAAGTTTGAGTGCTCAGCTATCACAACACTTTAATTTAGGTGCATAAAAACTGCTTTAAATTACACTACTTAAAATTGAGGGGCCACATTGTACAATAAAAGTGGTTCACTTGATGGCAGAATAAATACAGTATATAAACTGTACAGAACAAATCAATCTAAATCTTTCTAAGTGCCTGAATTGTATGACTGAATCTTGAAGAAGCTTTAAAAAAAAACTCACGGATAAACTTGCACAGACACACAGAGCAGGAGAAATGTATAAAAACATCTAAAAAAAAACTTAATACAGTATGTCTTCGAAGATGGGGCGGTCAATCATTAAGAAGCGGAAGTCACTCAGAAACTGCCCAGATCAACTTGTCCCTCCAAAGTGAGAGCTGGGCATAGAGGAAGAATATGGGTGGTTATGGATGCAACTGTTAGGCCAATGGAGAACTTAATCTCTATGGGTCAACAACGTCCCGGTCAATCCATTAAAAGGGCTGGTATGGACTGAAAAAAAAAAACATCTCAAATCCTGCATGCTGTTTGCAACACAGTAATTAGGTGACTCTGCAAAAAAAAGTTTGTGATCCGAAAAGACAACATTGGACTTTTTTGGTCTAAATGCAAAGCGTTACATCTGATGCAAAGTGATTCACTTCACCAGCACCCTCTCTGCTGTCAAGAGTGGGGCTGACAGCGTTATGTATAGTTTCACCAGCAGGAACTGGGAGATTAATCAAGGCAAATGGGAACATAAAGCAAAGTACTGGCAAATCTTAATTCAGACTTTAAACTGGGACACAATTCAGCTTTCAACAGGACAGTAACCAAAAGCTTCACTGGAGTGGCTTATGAATAAGAAAGAGAATGGCCTTGAATGGCCCAGTCAAAGTTCTGACTTGTATCCTAAAAAAGAATCTGTGGAAAGACTTGAAAACTGCTGTTGACAAGTAATTCCCAAGTAACTTTCACAAAGCATTCAGATTTTGCATAAAATATTAAGCTTACAAAATGTGTACGCTTCATTTTGTAATTTCACAAAACACTACAGCACAGGAAATGTGTGATTACTTTTGGAAGGCATATTTAAAATAATTATGCGCATTGTCAGAATATCTAAATGAACAAAGGACAAAAGATGCAGGGTGAATGGCAGGACAGATGTGGTAAAACAAAAGTTTATATGTATAGTAGATAAAGTGTCATTTTTCAGTGGAGCAAAAATGTTTGAAAGTCTTCTAAGTGGCATATTATAACTTCATACAAAATTAAATGTTAAATAACCAGGAAAAAACAAATCACAAAACCAGAACTGGTCAATATATTGTGAGCGTTTCATGTTATTTTTACCTCATATGATGCATATTGTTCATTTCCATAATTACCTTTTAATACAGTATCTTGTTACAGAAATTCATGGAGCCAATTATTGTGTAAATCCCTTTATGCCTCCTACTCCTGTTAACAGGAAAATTACAAGAACACACTTTTCATATTTCTTAAATAAACTTTACATTTTAAATAATATTAATTTCCCTTAATATTAAATAAATCGTCAAACTAGTCAATTGCTTTGAATACTCATGGAGGATGAGAAATCAAACATTATATATAACAGTGAATTGAGTTTTGTCTTTTTTTTGGCTTTAATTGTCTATACTTTGTGGATATATTCATGTTAAAAAATGAGTGCCTTTGTGATGGTCCTTTCTCCTAGAGAAGTTACAAGCCAGCCTATGGTATTGTGGTTTCAGGCATCTTCCCAATATAATCAAATGGATTTTATCCAAACAGCTGCATGCTTTTAACCACTGCATTCATTTTAACATTAGTTTGCTATGTATGTGAGAGTCATTTAGATGGTATAACAAGTTTCATTTCCTCTTTCTTTTGAGAGACATGCTTGAAATGTTAAATTGTATTCATGGCTGCCACTTTATTGTAAGACACATTGCAAGAACGAGGACACAAAAAAAGCAACAGGCACAGGAAAGAATGAATCTTTGTTGAGCTAAGGAAATATTGAAGTGGTTCCCAATACCATCTCTAAGATGCAAAGGTTAAAGTGCTAAGTGTCTTTGTGTGAACTGTTTGTGTTCTTTTGAGGTGATTTACCAAGCCCAGTGCTTCCACTTTGAAAGCAGTTTGCAGATAATTTGACCTTTTGCCTCTTCTTGAAGTGTTCTGACCTCACCATGTAACACCATTTAGATTTATCCTTGACCTGTCCAGTTTATGATCTCACTCTTTTTTTCTCCTGAAGAACTTGGTTGCACAGGCCGTATATTTTCTGTCATTGTCATACTGCATGGTGAAGGGCCTCCCACTAAGTATGGAAGCATTTTCTTCTACATAGATGGATAAAATGTTTACGTAACCTCCAGATTTAATTCTACTACTGCCAATATCAAAAACATCATCAATAAAGACAGGATGTCGACGACATAATATCTCTAAAGGATTTCGCCTTAAATTTAATACCTTTTCTTTTGACTCTGATACCACCCAGAGTAACACTCAGAGACTCCTAAAACAAGTTTCTAGGAAATGAATGCTCTCTACCATTTTCTCCCTCAAAAAACAGATGATCCTTTCCGACAACAACATCAAAGAGGCTAAGGAATTTCTACGGCTGACAGCTCCACATCATCTTCCCTAGCTCACACCTGAAGAAGCTCCACGGCCGAAACGTTGTTTTCTTTCTTCTTTTTTCCAGCATGGAATAAACCTATTACTTGTTCCTTTGCAGCCTACGCATGCTGACGCAGCTACCCACCTGAACTACATGGTGGTCCAATGGTTAGCATTACTGCCTTGCAGTGCTGGGGTCTTGAGGTCCATTCTGGACCTCAGGTGCTCTCTGCATGGAGGTTGCATGTTCCCGCCATGTTCATGAGGATTTTTGCTGGGTGCTCTAGTTTTCTCCCAAAGTTCTCACAGTCCAAAGATAAACTGATAGGTTAATTGGCTTCTGGGAAAATTAGCCTTGAAGGGTATATCTCATCTTCCACCTGTTTCTTTCTGAGATAGGCTTCCTAGCAGCCCTGTATTCCATAAAATGCTTAGAAAACGGATGGATGGATCAGTGATCCGTATGGCCATATGTATTGGGGAGTGCTTCAACATAATGTCATAGGAATAAGTAAGGCCTTAAAAGTGATTGCAGCAAAGCATTTTAAGGATAATGCAAATAGCCTGGTGAGCTCAGAGAATTGTAGATGGCATGCAGATATTTACACAAAGGAGTATGCAACCAAATACTGGCGTTTATTACCTTTAATAAGTAATTAAATCATTTTTTGCATTATCCTTAAAGTGAATGTGTCCCAATGTTTGTGGTTACTTGAAATCACTGGGACGAGCCCAAAGTATGTTTTTGTTTTCTAATATGATCAAATTAATTCATGGAATCACCAACAAATAATTATTGCATTTATTCAGAGCAATTCAATGATCACATATACTGTACAAGTCAGTTGACTGTAAGAAAAAAATAATAGATTTGACTTTGCTGTCCCAATACTTTCATGGGACACCGTAAACTGACACTTATGGTCTAAATCCATAGTATGGAGGTGGCACCATGATATAAGAGCCGGGATGTCTCTTATGAGCTGAACCCTTAGTAGAGAGAAATCTGCTTGAGTCAGGCAAGAACCTAAAATCCAGTCAAAATACAAATATCAGCAGGACAATGAACTGATGCATCATCATTGTTGATGCAGTTTTACTAGCAGTAAGAGATGAAATTTCACAATCCCAGTACGAAAAGGGTGGAAAGATATTTAAAAAACTCTCAGCAGTAATTGCTGCCAAAGGTGCTTCCGCCAACATAATGGCTCAAACCAAGTCAAATTTCAATTTGTATATCGCAGGTTTTTTCCACAAAGAAACAGCATTCATTATAGATAAAAATATAAAAAAAAATATTTGAAAAAAGATTAACATTTGTGATTCATTAACATTTTGGCAGAATGAATACTTTTGCAAGGCACTGCACAATTAAAATTCAAAGATGATTTGATAGTGGATCAAAAGCTAGTCATCCTTTTATTGTAAAGCTTCAATGCCAATTGAAAGCCTCATGACTGGTAGGAATACGCCTTTCTCTGCATCATGGAAGTGTTTGAGAAACATGTAGTATTATGGATAAACAAATGAGAATAGTAGCATGACAAATAAACTCACTGTAGTGTTGGGAGTGTCCTAGAACTGGGAAGCTGGCTTACTCAATAGAAAAAACTACAATTGCCTTGGCTAAAGCTCCCCCCCAATGTAAAATGCAAACAATCATTTAAGATTTGTAATTAGGTTGTTGAATGCATTATGCTGTGAAATCCATTCCTTTTGCACTGGTGACCCATTGAGAATTATGACAGAGAGAGCTTCATGCAATCATAATCAAATTGCATCATGTCTATCACTATACACTCTTACAAGAGAAACAAAAAACACTTGAAATCCAATTCTTACAAGTTTCTGACTGTGTAATGACGATAATGTAGTTTACTTTTCTTAATGTGTCAGTATGGTCTCCTCTTATCAGGAAACCGTGTTAAGTTTTAAAGAACTGAATGTCTGAAGCTGCAGTTTTCTGTCATTGAGGAGAACTTGTGATTCTTTCAGTTAAGAAAATTACACTGTATTTTATGTGAGGTAGATGAGGAACACCTGCAGGATTTCAGAGCCATATAAGCACAGATCATATGCTAACATTTCTTTATATCAAAAAGCCATTGCCCACCAGTCAGTCACAAACTTCATCTTATGCGAGACATCTTCCATTCAAAATGTCTTCAGGGCCTTCATGTATTGAATGTTTCTACTGGTGGATAGTTCACAGCAGGGCAGCATAGTATCGCCGTGGTTAACAGTCCTGCCTCGCCGTGATGGGGGGGGCACTTTCAATTCGTGGAGTGCATTTCATACATATTTCATGAAATGCAGTCCCAGTTTTAAATCTCTGTAACAAAATAAATTCATTGATGTTATAGGAAAAAATGTAAAACTAAGCACAAAATCATGAACTTTGTGAAATGTTGTCACAAACAGTCATTCGAGTTCCCATGAGTTGCAATATGATTCAGCCTTTCCTGCTCACTAGTCACTGTAATGACTATTACTAGTAATGTAGAAGCAAATAAAAACAGGTTGTGCAGCAGACATTTCACCACAGATAATGTTCCAACCTGACCTGCATGCAGAGTTAAAGTAGTATTTATTAGCAAAACCATGTTGAGATAGAGATTAATATTTCTATTGGAGATATATATTCACAAGCCTGCTTGTTTACAATATCATAAGGCCACATTTTACCCGAAATTTTGTTACGTCGTTATGAATCATAGAACATGGTGCTGTGCATAACTGGAAATCTAGTCTATTTTGTGAGGTAAATTGGAGGTTTTACAAGTTACAGTGTACAACATTTATTATGACTTGAAATGCATTCATCAATGCCAATTCTTTCTAACCTCAAAATATGAAAACAGCATTGCAGTTCCCCCTTAATCATCCCTGGTGTACTGTATGTGTCTGTCTGTGCCATGCAACAGACTGGCGTCCCTTCCATGGTGTACACTGCCTTCTATATATTGCTGGTTGCAATACGCTCTGGTTCCTCTCTGTCCCTGCATTAGATAAAATGGTTAGAAAATGGCTGGCTGGATGTAATGTATGGAAATTAAATTTTATTAAATTTTTTAAATTGGATCTAGACCTTCTTTTCCAGGCTTATTGTAGCTAATGAGATGTTAACTTATGCTGTTTATTCCTCGTTCCTTGCAAACACCGCCAACACTCATGTGGCTTGCAATCCCGTTCTTACTTTGAAGGCAAAGAAATGCTTCCAACTTTGAAAACGTTTGGGTGAGTCACCACATTGAACAAAGAAAAGAGGAAGGAACTGAATCCGAAAGAGGCAACATAAAAGACAGGAACAGAAACTCTTGCACAGAGGGCAGAAAGCAGTTCAGGATTTTTTTTTCCACACTGGAAGTTTCTTTAATACTAAACAGTTAAGTGAGAACACATTTCTGTTCTCATTTACATGGGCAACATTGAGAGTACCCACCTATACAACAAGGTTAATGGAGGAATTTATAGTAACTCCCATACCTTGTTTAAGAAGAAGCACTATCTTACCTGGGATTCGAACCCACAACCCTCTGCTTTAGAGTCCAAAGCCCTATCCACTGTTACAGCATCTGTTACGAACCAGTCGTCTGTTTTGTACATTAAGCCAGTGGTTCACGTCAGGTTTTTGCTTCATCAGCCAAATGACAGGAAACTGTAAAGAGCCAATTCTGAGTGAAGTTTAGGTTTCCAACTTCTATATTGCATATTTTAAAATGTATACTTTTTGACCATGTACTAACACTCGCCAATAGAGTTGAAGAGACAAGATCTAAACTTAAGTCTGTACTGAGAATTTTAATTTCCCTTACAGTAAACCATATGAAAAATGATCTTGATATTTGAGGTTTAAAAATGTCTTGGGTTTGGAGGCATGGTGATTTATTACCTGCCATTTTCAAGGCTATCTGTATTCTTCTAATGCATTTTATGCCGTTTAGAACCAAAAAAAACAAGACAATAAAAAACAAAACCAGAGAAAATTAGAACAAAGTGGCAGCACACTAATTCAATTACTGTTTTGAACCAATGTCTCTTTGGGTGCACCTAACAGCATCTGGTAGATTTAACAAGACCTTCCTCAAAAGAAATGCAACTTGTTTGCCATTTGCAACAAGTGGCGACCCACTCCAGAAACTCCACATCTCCTACGGAGGATCTGACAAACACCAGATAGGGACTGCATAAGCCTGGAAGTCTCCCAGCCATGTCTCTGACCTGCAAATAAGTAGTGGCTAAATACCCCACTTTTGCCTTCTGTGACCATCTGTCTCTTATTGCACTTACAACCAAAGAACACTGGAAAAGGTGAAGCCCTGCATTCCATTTGCCTGCCCCTGCTCTTGAAACAATCTTTACCCAGGCAGGGGAAGAATGCAGGTGTTCTGCTTTCTGCTGAATGAGGTCAAAGAGGCAGATCAGATCAGGTCACTTGAGAAGCAATTAAGGTGGATGGGTGTATTGTGCAAAGTTGCCATCATTCTCTGGGTGATCACATGTGCGTTCTGTGCTCTCCGACCACCTGCTGTGGAGGAATTTGTTCCCTAGCAAAAACTGGAACACTTGCACTCTATCATAATTCTAAAGGCTGTTTAATTGCTCATTGCTAATAGTGGAATGATTGCAGATGGCTCCTCGGGGAACTGGGAAAGACAGCAAACTATTGTTTATGCGTTAAGCCTCTCTTTCATGTTGTCTAAGGTCTCTGCTTAGCCCTCAGAAACAACACACAGGAGGCTATCCTTCTGAAGGAACAAAGGAGACTCAGACTGGATTTGCCTTCATCTACATGATGAAGAAGACAAAATGCTACGCAGAGAAATTAACACGAAGCAAACTCAGGATGAGTAAAGCAATGGATCAGGCGCCATACTTTTTCGGCGGATGCCTGAAATCTAACCCCCTGTCAAATTAGAAACGCCACAAGGATTGGAACTGAACAGCTTGCCACAGTGTTTTATGCAGCTCTCACAGGGTAAAGGATTTCATTTTTGCAGGGCGGTAGCAAGAAGTACAAACATGCTAGTTTTGGCATGATTTGTTCATTCTTTTTACTGTGTATTTCAGCATCCTGTTTGGCTATTTAACTGCTTCCCCACATAGCGTAGAAGAAGAAACCTGGTCAGTCATTATGCCTTCCACTCACCAGTTTGTTCTAGTACTTTCTTCTGTGTCATTTGCGCTTACAGTATTTACAACATTTTCTCGGCCACATCAAATCGTGAACTCTGCATTTATTTCTCTTAAATTTAATTTTCCCCACATCTCTGCCCAGATTTGGATCAGGCCCAAATCCACTGGATTTCCTCAGCTGCTGTTAGTGTCGGATACAACCCCCCCAATTTCTTCTTTCATATTTCAAATATTCAAGATATGGACCACTACAACTTCAAAACAGGATCATGATTACAGGTTGGAAAGTTTGCTAATATCCCTTCTGAAATTCCATATATTGCTCTCAGGCATGCGATATGGGAAGGATGTAACATGATTTAATCCTCACATTCAGCCTATTTGTTTTCATTACATAAGAAGGGACTCTCACGTGGGTAAACCAGAAATCCCTTAGAAGCCTGGAGAGGTCTGCCTCCAGCGCAAGGATCTTTTCATCCCGTCAGACGTTTTAAGTTTAGCCGAGATTTCTTGGAACAATTATCTGTAAAACCAGCAAAGAACAGGAAGAGAAATTAAAAATACAGCCCCAGGGAGAAGAAAATGACAAAACGTGAAACATCTGAGGAAAAACTCCAAATATAAAAGGAACAGCTAGGGTGCTTTGTCATACAGAGTCAAGTGACGAAACCAGAACACAGATGGCATCTCATCTAGTTTCTCTCGGCAGCCTTCAAAACTCAAACCCCTTCAGAAATGGTTTATTAAAGCATAAGAGAAATAACAACTTTTGCTTCTGATGCTGTCATTTATGTTAGTGAGAAGCATAGCCAAGAGTTATCTTGCTTTGTTAACTGGTCTGTCAATTTATCAAGATGTGGAGATCCAGTGGTGATAAACAGCATTCGAGTCAATTGTGGAGTGATCTGGGAAGTCTAAAATGCAACTATCCTAGAAGTCAGAAAAGATGCAGCTTTTTATTTAAAACCGCTGTGTACAAAACACAATTGTATCTGCATTACACTTACACCTTTTAAGTATATATAAAACTAAAAGAACTGATTTTAGAAGCACTGCAATCATTTTTTAAATGTTATAATCCTATCATTTCTGTAGTGGAATACTTTGGGAGACAAAAAAAATGCAGATAAGTGTCTAGCAGAAAAACACAGAAGAGTGTTATGCAAGAATCAGCAACTCTGGTTTAATGCACAACCAATAAAAATATGCTCCCACGTCCTTAATTCAAACTCCTACAGAAATCTTCCACTAAAAGTGCATTTGCAGAAGTGTTGAGTCCCCCTCATGAAAATCGCTTTAGACAGTCTGATAATCTATACAGATAGATTCATCAGGGTGCGCTGGTACACCCACTGTACATTGCAGTGCTTCTGCGTACACCCAGCAGTTTGGGCAGGAATTGTGGGAATTTACAAGTGAAAAAAGGTTCTCAGAAGACTTATTATTATTAAGTGATTATTATTATTTAGGTGATCTAAAGATAACAGCATGCCTCCTGCTACCAAGCGGAATCAAAGATGCTGCAGAGAATTTGCTCATATGACATAAGACTATATGAGCAAGAAATCTTATTTTAAGAGTTTATTTACTAAGTGCCCTTATGCCTTGACAGTTTGCAGGAGAGAAGCTTTTCAATTTCAAATCCCACTGCTAAAACAAAAGATTTGACAGCAAATGCAGGTATCTGCAGTCACTACGGTATCACCCCTGAACACAAGAACAGATGCACCATGCACCCCCTATTCAGCTTGAGAACACAGTATAGACACCTTGCAAAGAGAATGGAAAATGACAAGAAGCTGTATAACCAGTTTGTACCACCTATTATATATATATATATGATTTAGCTGCAAAATAAAACACTTGTGACTGACAACCTAAACAAAATTCCACAACAGACATTTAGGATTTATCATCGACTTTATGGTTAAGCAAAACCTGTCTTCTCTACATTTACATTGCAATAAACCAGCCAGTGTTTAGCCACTGGAATGGGCTGTACTCACCAAAAATACATTTGAACACTAAAGCTGTTAACTGCCCAAAACATCAGGAATTTTCATATAAGAGAGTCAGGCACTGACTTCTGCTGAGGATAAAAAAAAAATGAAAAAAAATATAAGGCTTCTTGCCTGACTTCAGGCAATTACAGCACATACCAACACTTATCCCCAAAGCATTTAAGCTTGGTGTATTCATGCAATGCAATTGCAACCAAGAGTTCACCCTGCCAAATATATTTACTGAGGCAGTTTTAGGAACAAACTTTGTTTTAAAGCAAGGCTTTCTGGTCATAACTTGCCTTCCAGCAGAATAACAGATAAGTTTTTCCCCTCCCAAAATTGTAGTACTTGTTTTTCTCCAAGACTTCAGTATTTCACACTTCCTTCGCTAAAATGTTTTAGGTTTCCACTTTTCCCTTTCACAGGTTGGCACAATACTGCCCAATAATCTGGCTTTATCGGATAGCTTAGGGTGTGAAATTTGAAGTCATTATACTGCACGAACGTGCCACACAATCACCAACAAAATCCTGCCTTTAGCAACTTTAGCATATTTGTCAAACTTTAGTCTATGAAAGCTTTATCTGCTAAAGGTATTAAGAATACCAAATGGACATATACTAGTCTTCCATCTGAAAATTTCAAAACTAAGCTAAAGCATGCACTAACCTTCTACTGACAATTCTGTGCACAAAATGCATCTCTGTCTCTCTGCGCGGAAAATCAAAGTTAACTGGAAGCAGCACCACAGGTGTCTAGTTTTGAAATATCTTGCAAGTAATTAAAGTCAGTGATCCTTAAACTATTTTGTAGACTCTGAAGTGCCAATTTCATGCTTGATAATTCAGAAGTATTCACATTAACAGTACAGAGAAAAAAAAAAAGATTTGAAATCTTAAGATCCTCACTGCTTTGATCCACATTTAAGAACTCAGCCCCATTTGTCACGTTGATTTAAAGTTGGCGTCGCACAGAGCAAAGGACAATGCATGGCACCCCACTGAATGTATTTCTGCTTTTGGACCTCCAAGGTTCCCCCAGAAAGTGCTTGTAGGAGGGGTACAACTTGCTCCCATGGCAGGCCTGTCACCAACTCTTGTCACCAAGAGAAATAAGATTTAAAAGTGCTTCAGGTACCCCAATCTTGTAATATAGTATTATCGCTGTTACAGAAAAAGCCCAAGTAGTTTGTGCATTCAGTCTGCCTCTGGAAAGGATTAAAGGGACTAATGTTAGTATGGACTACCACACGTTTTGGCCTTGCCTCCAATAAAAACACTTTTGCATTTTAATCAGGTTTTGCTTTATATTTCAATTCCAACACATGGCTTGATTTCTTACACACTGAACAGACCAAATGCAGTCAAAAATCACAAAAGGGGATAGTCGGTAAATAGAAAACAAAAGTAAAATCTAAGTAAAGGTTATTTTCACACAAATGTAAAAAATCTTTCAGCTGTTCAGCATTCTTCAGGTACGACAGTGCGGAATCAATCTACTTGTTCTTTTGCAACCAACACACGCCAGTACAAGCACTAGCATCACTCCCTTGTGTAATTGGTTTTTTAAAAACCACTTTAGTCACACACTTCTTACAAGAAACTAAACACTGAGGATTTTACTTCCCACAATTACAAATGGTCCTAAAAATGTACAGAAAAATTAGTCAACAAAGTGTGGAAATAATAAGGTTAGTACAACTGCCCTTTCAAGATCTCCAGGCCTCTTCAATGTAACAAGAACAGTTTGGCCTTGTTATATCATAATGAATAACAAATACCAAACCACAATAAAACTAAACAATGCACATTAGCGCCATCTGGTGGAGCTTGGCTACTTCAGGATTGCATTATACTGTATATGTACTGTAGCATTTACACATTTCAGGTGAGGTGACAGTACAATTTACAAACAATTTGCTTTCAGAGTGACAAAGAGCAGTTATTTACAAAAAATCACAAAAAATGAATCACTTTACTATTTACTATTGATTAAACCTTAGAAAGTACTAGTGGCGAACAAAATAGTTCGCCTACCTTGAGCACATCTTTGTTTCAGGAAGCAAACAAACAATGCAAACAGCTTATGCCTGAATTAGGAAATTCAATCAAGTGATCATCCTGTATCCCTCTTATCTGCAGCTTGTAATCAATAGTAATTCCTTACATTTATATAGTGTTTTTCTGGACTCTCCACTCAAAGTGCTTTAAAGGGAATGGGGATCCCCTCCACCACCACCAATGTGCAGCACCCACCTGGATGATGCACCAGAACACTCAGCACACACCAGCTATCAGTGGGCAGGATAACAGAGTGATGAAGCCAATTCAAAGATGGAAATTAGGCCATGATTGGTAAAGGCCAATGGGAAAACCCCTACTCTTTTTGAGAAACACCCTGTGATTTTTAATTGCCACAGAGAGTCAAGGCCTTGGTTTTACATCACATCCGAAGAACGGTGCCTTTTTATAGTGACTTTCCCCGTCACTGTACTGTGGCATTAGGACCCACACAGACCGCAGGGTGAGCGCCCCCCTACTGGACCCACTAACACCTCTTCCAGCAGCAATCTTAGTTTTTCCAGGAGGTCTCCCATGCAGGTACTGGTCAGGCTCAGACCTGCTTAGCTTCAGTGGTTTGCCAGTTGCGAATTACAGGTTGATATGGATCCTGGCATTAAGAGGAGTCATTTAAAAAACACTGGGACATAGAAAAAAGCACTGGATCTAGAGAAGATTATTTGCTGTTATCAGCTGTAACAATGCATCGTATGCAATGCAAATAAAAATCGATTCCATATTTCTAAGTTACCTTGTGGAATGCACACAGCTTGATATTAAGGACTCTGGGACAGAAGACTAAAGTTTGTCAAAATCTTACTAATCATTGTAAATTAAAATAAACATTCTGATTGCATATACTACAAACAAAATATGTTCTAGAACCAGCTTAAGCTCAAAATCATAATGCTTTCAGTGGGAGTGAAGGATAGCTAACACTTTCCTGTGCATTCTACATCATTTTGTTGCACTGCTGTGTACTGTTTACGGCAGACATAACCTATCAACATTTTAAGATTAAATACCAAACAAAGGTTGTCACAACTTACCTCCATCATTCGTTATAGCTAGACAGGCTTTCTATACACAGCAAAACGTGATATGAATCCTGTTACTGGTCTGCCTTTGGTAAGGAAGTATCTTCTGAACCAGTCAGACAGGAAGTCATTATGAATTTTAAAGAGTAAAAATGTGAATCTCACTCAACAGGACAGTCTTTCTAAATAAGCAATGATTACATGCAGGTGACATAAAAATAAAAAATAACATACAAGAGAATAACCATACATCAGAGATTTACCTTGAAAACCTAAGAGCAACCTGGTATTTAAACACAAACACCACATTTCAAAATCATGTCAGTTTATGTAGCCAGGTCACTTACCTTTTTCAAAACAGCAAAAGACAAGCATAACTTTATTAATCTTTATTTGTATATGTCAAAATACATTTTTTCAAAATAATTGGGTTTCAGCAACTAGTTTCATGCCGATACAAGGTCTGCTCGGTACTACCAATAAAATCATTATAGCGCTGTAGCCACTTCACTTTTTTTAAAGAATAAATAACCTAAATATAAAACACTATAATATTAGAAACAAGTAGCTATGTTAAATCCGCACATGCACCCCAAACTGACAAATTTGCAAAGGGTTTTGATTAACAGTCTCACAGATTAACCGCTTAACCCATTGTTCACTACCATTCAAACATCAATGCCATAGCATTACTCTCAATAGTTCAGTGAATAATTCCCTCTCATAGTAAACCAGTCATACCAAGGTCAATCCACAATAGAAATATCACACTCACTGTACCATGTTTTTTGTCATTTAAATCAAGAATCCTGAGCTTGGTAGTAAGAGCATGGCCTCACACCTACACAAAACCAATCACCAAAAAAAAAAAAGAGACAGAGGAACAACTGCCCAGGTTTTGCAAATTAAAATATATTCAATAGAACACCATGACCATGTTTTTTTTGTTTTTTTTTTATGAAGGGGTTATAAATTCACATTTAAGTATACAATATAATGATAATACAACAGCTACCGCAAGCTTTTACAATGTACATTTTAATGGTTGAACTCTTCAGTGGTTTTAAGTCACAGCACAGTGTGTGCCAGTATGAAGTCACACTTATTTTACAGGGTGATGGGAAATAATAATAATTAGTAATAACAATTAAAAAATCCTGACAGTCAACCATAGCAACATTCACTATAGTAAATTTAAAAGGCCACTGAAATGCATAAAATATATGTTCCAATTTTCTGGTCTTTATTTGACAATGGTCATCCAAAACTTTACATGACTCTTCACATGGCATTAACAGTGCATACAGACATTGTAAAAGAACTGCATTAGAAATACCTAAGATTTAGTGACAATACCTTGGCTAGTACTACAGTTAAAAAAGGGAAAAAAACAGCACTCTTCCAAAGATACTGTATACAATGTGTGAAATGTAGTGAAGCAATTATATCATTTGTATCTCACATTACTGTGAACACTTTAAAAAAACAGCACTGAATTCTGCTTGCCATCTCCTTAAAGAGAGAGGCACTACCATATTCAATGTTTATACTATAAAATAAATGAAAAAGTTAAAACACACTTCTGGAGTTGTATATTTTAATAGTAACAGACGGGTTTGTCATTGGGAAGCATAACGCATGCCATGTGGTGGTCTGAAACTCAAAACAATACATATATACAGCATCACTCAGTACCGGCTAAAATGAAGTAAAGAATACACAGTATAATCCAACAGCTACACTACAAACAAAAAGAAAAAAAAGTGATGAAGGCAGAAGAGATGGGAATTCTACTTTCAATGGACTCATTAAAGCATTTTAAAAGAAATAAATGCATATTGCACATACAGTGAAAGCTTACGTTTCACCAAGTCCATCTGTTCAGTATGGTGAAAATGTCATGTTAATTAAAAAAACTGGAATTATTTCCGTTATAATGGTTGGGTCTCTTCGAACTGGACAGCTGTGTGAACACTGAGCATCTAGGGGAATACCTCTGGCACATGGGAAGTTAGAAAAAAAAGAGCACAGCACACAACACGTCTAAGCAGGTGTAGAAACAGAAACAAAAAAAAATACATAGGCTGTGGCACAATAACTCGTGTTGACTAACTGTTCTTCTGTGACAGCTGAGAGCTCGATGCAAGTGTTTATGTACAACTAAGGCTTATTGGTTAAATATTTCTGAGGCGTCCCTGGCCACAAGTTTTTCATTCAGAATGTTTTTGTAAACTCAGTCATTCTGTCTTGACAGCAGCTGCAGGTTAAGTGATCTAGCAGGATCTAATGGATGGAAAAGGGTGGTGTGGCAGAAGAGTCAAGGGCGACCACAAATGGGAGGGGCCTTGTAGCTGATGTCTGTTGCAATTAACATTAATGTGCAATACCATTAGTTGCTGTTCTAGGAACTTGTCTACTTGGAAAGTTTGCTTATGACTCTAATCAAGGCTCCATTTTCATCCTTTAGTCTCTGGTTATCTGCTTTCAAGTCTGGTAGCATCTGAAAGAGAAGAAAAAAACAACAGTACTTCACATTAGACATTCAAACTCATTTATTGGAAAATGTGGATTTTTATTTGCACTCCTCTTTAAGCATGTTTATTGGCTAGTTTTCAGAGGGTGCTCAAACAAGCTGCATTTTAAAACTCGGCCTTGAAAAACACCCACAAACAGTCATGCAGATCAAATGTCGATTCTTACTGGAGTTCAGAACATAAATATTCAACAATGCACAATGCTACGTTTCATATAATACAACAATTTTTGCATCTTTACCCAAAGTAAACAATTTTTGATTACATAAGAACATTTAATTGAATATCAATAACCATTAAAGATTATATAAATAAAACAGGTCATAAAAGTCATAACTGTCAGTTTATCTCTGTAGTCACAGCCAGATTGTTGTTGCTCCTTCTTTGTAGTGAAAAGCTACATATATAGAAGGACAAACTAGAGACCACAACAACATGCAGCTGCAACATAATTCTGGTCCATGGCGGGTAACCTCAAACGGAGCGTTCTTTTTAGGTGTCTTTGTTCTGTATTTCATTGCAGGTAAACCATAATTGATGCTAAATAATCCCTCCAGAAAAAAAAAAATCAATATCGTGATACGGGTATTTTCCGGGGTCCACAAATGCAATTTGGATGCCTTTTGAAAATTTGATTTTGGTTTGAACAATTCAACGATTGTGTGAGGGTGTTTGGTGTGTCCATCTACCCAATACTTCAAACTATAAACCATCACAAGTGTTTCTGTATCTATAACACTAACGTTTTAACTTTTTGTAAATGATATACAGTGAAGAGGTAAATATTAGTTTAATATGTGACACTATTAGCCAAAGAACAAAAAAATCCCTGGAATGCTGATGAGACAAAACTCTTCAAATATCTGATTTTTAACTTAAAAATCCCACAAGATAATGAAGTGTTCATATTAAAATTGTTCAGAGATTCCCTCACATTCTGTTAACCAATATTTCATTTAAAGCATCACTGCACAGTAGTAAAGGCATGACAACTCTTCTTCAAATATATGCTGCTTTTCCAACCTCCAACCTAGGTTTTATAAATATCTTTGCATACTCTATATGCTTCAAGGGGAGTTTGAAGTAAACCTATTAATAAACAGTTATGCATAAATTTCATTAATCTTCTACTGTAAAATTATTTCATCCTGGAGCTCAGAAAGAAGCCTATGAACAAAGTTAACATGTTTACGATTAAAAATCAGCCAGCTTATCTATATAGGTGATCTGGCAGAGTGAGATATATGTTTACAATGATTTATATATATATATTTATAATTTACAATGTAAATTAAACTCTGAAATGCTGAGCAGGCACCAAAAGAATCATCGCTGAATTAATAAGGGCCATATTAGTGAAGTAAAGAAGGAGTGATTTTTAATAAGATCTCATAAGATTTGTCATAGGAAAAAAACAGCAAAACACTATTTTTTTTAAATATATAATTTACAACTTGTAAATATAATGAAATACTGTGACATCATGGTATATTTTTTTAATAAAAGTCACAAAATAGGACAGCTTGACTTGACAACAGTTAAGACGAGCAAATTACATAAGAAAAAGCAAATTAAATGTCAAATTAAACTTCATGCAAAATTGTTTGCCGAGTACAATATAGGACAGCTCTGATATAACCTTTAAAGAATAATAAATCCAGAGACTTAGCATTTCACAAAAATATATTCTTGATATAAAGAAAATGAGCAAAATCTTTGATAATTCAAGCCATGCATGATATTGGCTTCAACATAGCACACATGGTTATACAGCAATCCAAGCCATTTACAGCAGATAGTTCACACCTCATCACAGGCTTCCTTCCTTTCTCAGAACACTGATTGCTATAATTATCTTTCTAGGATCCAGGTTTTCAAACCTCAGTGGAATAAGGTAATGCATTTAACGGTATTGCTTTAATTCAAATTACAATAAACACAAACCTAAAGTAGCATATGATTAAGGAACATTCACAGAAATTGATTTTTTTTAATCCATCATTAATTTAACACTTCCACTAGAAAGGATTTGATAAGCAAGTTTTAACATGGGTCACTGAATTCCCAAACAGTGTAAGGCCCTTCTGTGAATTGTGTTTTAAATACTCTGTGTACCTCCCCCCTTTATTATTGCACTATTGGTGGAACTTCACTGAACAGTTAGTTCTGTAAATAAACTGAAAAAATCTGGATTCACTGCTAGATGTCGTATTTTAGACACTCTTAAACAATGAAATCTGGTACACCAAATGGGATCATGGAGAGCACATTCCTTTGGACAACGAAGGTTTCAGTGTAGATTCCTAAATATATTGCTGCCCATGAGAACATTCTTTCAATGACCCTATTATTGAAGTGTTTAATTATTTGAATAAGCAAAAAGGTATAAGTGTCTTTTATATCACATTAAAGACTAATTTACTGACAAGACTATTGTAAGACTGGCTTTAATTAAAGTGTTTAATTTATGAAACTCAAAATGCCTCCTTTGTCCTCTGGAAAGTAATACCTCTTCAGGTAACTGAATTAATCTGGGGTGAATTGACAGAACTAAATTATAGCATTGGAAGAAAAAACACAAAGGGGGCAAAAAACTGAAGCTGGGTCTTGCCGCAAAAAGCAAAATATCATGCAAGAAACCAGGCCAAGCACTTGGCTGAAAACAAAACATGTTTCCAGATGCACACAAAAAGGAAGAAAATTCTACACCAGGAAACTGACTGAAGGTTGGCACCTGCCTGGCTATGGGTAGGCTGTGGTAATGAAGAATGGGAAGGGTTCTACAAGTCCACAGCCTGTAGCTGGCTACAAGACTCTGAAAGCTTTGCCACCACTCTGGTCAGGGCCCTATTCTCTGCGATCAACCTCTCATTTAACTGCCTCAGAGCCTGAATCTGCTTTACTTGATGTAGGTTCTGCAGGAAATCAGAACACAAAGGAGAAGAAAAATAATTGGAAAAAAAGAACATGAACCACGAATCAAGAATGGAAAAATGAATACAATTATTAGAAAAATGGACATAAATGGAATTGATTAGATGGCAAACAAATGTTTCTCGACTGTGTGGCAATAAACAAAGTGCCAAACAAATATGGATGAAAGATAACTTAAGTAGCTACATTAACTTTCAAGTTCAGTTTATCCCAATTAAGCAAAAACACAAGTACTTAATTTGCTGACCGATCCCGAATGGGTTTTCATACCTTAATAATTCCGAATTTTAACTTTGTCTTAAAACAGTATTATTAAACATTTTAGTAAACATCCACAGTCCTTTAAATTACTATAGTGAATAATCCAAAATATATCTGTAAATATTAAATATTTTTTTCTTCACATTCATCTCACTAGACAGGTATATCTCCCAATTTCCTTATCTTTGATTGGCCTCCAAAAAACTCAAATAATGTATGAAGTTATTTCAATACAGAGCAGTGTAAAATTCAGATAAGTCATTTATGACATTATGTTAATGCTGTCAAAGTTAGCAGTAAAAAATGTTTTGATTAATAAACCCTCTGAAATTAGAGTCTTTCAACATGATCGCCATCACATGAGTACCAATGAGAATGAGATCTTTACTGCTATTCTAACCCAAGATCTCGTTCAGTGGTCTCTTGAATCTTTGTAGAGGCCTGTTTAAGCCAATGATTTCAACCTTTTCCTTGCCATAAATCTGTGAATCATCTAAACTGAAATATCCACATAAAGGTAAGTCAAAAACAATGACATATAAACTGACTTTTAACCAATCGACCATGAAATGTCCATGTGAAAATTCTAAAGGACAGTTCATATGCACCTAAATGTTAATTACATCTATACTGTTTAGTCTGTTTTTTGAAAACTAAATAAAATACAGATAATTTCTTAGTGAGTCAGTATATTGTACAAAAAGCAGAAAAGGTTACTAAAAACAAAGCCAATTATAGTTATATTGGAGTGGCCTGTTGGTCATTTGCTTCTTCAAAAGCAATTTGAAAATAACTGGACTATATTTTACTCATCACCTTTCTATAATGTGCTTAAAGTACAATTTAATTAAAATTAAACTTATAGGATATAAAATACCTGTTTTCATTCTATTAAGATCTTACCTATTTATGATGAACTTCTGACTTAAAGATTGCAGACCTTCCTAGTTGATTTGAGTAACATCACTTCCAAATTAGAATTTTACAATTTCAATTCAAATCTTTTAGCTAACTAACTGTCTCTTATTATAATATTACAGTTTTATTTACTTCAAAGAGAATGATTGTCTTTGTGTAAGTTTATTACACATTAATCTACTTATGTAACAGAAATCTTGGAGAACACAAATAACTGCAGCACATTTTTAACACAACAAACTGAGAAACACTCTAGGTTCAAGTAGATTTTAAAAAGATAGACCAATCTCACCTATACCATGCTAGAAAGCCTTTAAGTTATGGAATGAAACTTTCCAATCTAAAGTTTTAATTGTTTTACACAATAACCTATACACTCTAAAATTAAAGATGATTATTTTTTCATTGCACATTCTGTTATGTTTTCTGCACTTTCCCGTATCAAAGGAAAAATCATATGAAAGAAATGGACAATAAAAAGCTCTTTGATTGTTCGCATAGCCTTGAATTAAATCAATATACCAAAGACATTCCAAGTTAAAAATAATCTGGAATCAATACCTTAAGTTCTTCCTCCATCTCAGATATCCTCCTTTCTAGAGCTCTTCTTTCCTATAAAAAGTAGTATACTGTAAGTTAGTATAGATACCACATTTAAACAAACACGTCATTCCACACAACTAACAGTGTAAGAGTGAAATATTAGCATCATAAAACAGCAACAAACAAGCATGTATGTGAAGCATGTCAAGCAAGAATGTACCTAGGTCATCAAAATGTGGGAAACATTTTCATTATGCAGGTTATGGGGTAAGTTGGTGAAGAAATGCTAATTAGAAAAAGGGAAAACAGAAAAGGAGAAAATATTTCCCAATGTTTCAACTTATGTTAACTCATTTGAAGGTTAACTTTATGAAATACTCATGACAGACTGCCATTACCAGAAAAAAAGTTAGGATTCTATTTAAAGCAGTTCTGAAACCATTTAAAATAACCATAAAACATGGTAAGACTGAATTGATTAAGGGAATGTCATGGTGGACATTCAATTAGAAGGAACCAATCAAATGAAGAAATGTTAAATTCTATTACAATGGCATGAGACACAAAAGGCTAAAAAGGTGGCACATTATGATGTTTTGCTTTCTATTATATTGAATAAAATCTGAATATACAACTTTCAGATTTCAACTTCACTGTTAGATAAATGTTAAGGTTATAACCTTTTAGATGACAAAATTTTGCAACATTTAAAATAACTAGCAACTAGTTATGGAAATACTCAAGGAAAAGAAAAAGTGGAGTGCATGTTTAAGCACCTGATGTTGTGATGTGAAAGAGTAGTTTAGTCATGCTCATGTTTAGTGTTAATGTTGGCACTACAGTCCATCCCATAAAAGTAAGATTTTATCTGACACCAGTTCATATTTGGGTAGCATTTTGTGAAAAAATAAATCATGTTATCAGCAGTTTTATAATTAGAAAAAGGTGCAAGAAGGAAGCCTGCAGGAAGGATGGACTGTATTTAGAAGCTAGAAAACGCATGCAATCCTGCTCAAGGAAGATGTCGAACATACATACATTTTAAAAAACACTCTGACAAAAGATAAACACAAATACTTTGCAACTGCCCAGAAATCTTTGTCTAGTTCATAAAACAAACGTGAAAAAGAAACAGCTTGTGTTCGCTTGTGGGCATTTGCCTCACTAGCTAAAGTTGCTAGTGAATCAAAAGCAAGCAGGAGCATTGTACTGTATAAATTCAGGTTAGACCATACCACCCAGCTGAGAATGGGTCTTGCTTGTTACCTTTAGATATAAATAATTTTGCATTTGTTAAAAACAAGGATCTAACAAAGTGTAGTTATATAATTATGTTGAAAACTATTATGAGTTCTCCAATTTTACTGAACAATAACACTCAAAACAGCTAAAGTTTTAATCTTAAGCAGTGCCTTGCAAAATAATTCAAACCCCAGCAAAGCATCTATGCAATTATGACACTTTCAAATAGGACATCATAGTTAGAATATACACGATGTACTCCAAATTGATTAAGCTACAAAATGACAATAGCACAAAGTAATTTTTGAAAGAAATTTAGAAGATCTTCAAATGCAAATGTAAACCCTTTCCTAAAAACAACCCTAAATCAGTTAGTGTAATGATTTCTGTGTGTAATCTAACTAGTTTAACTTGACTTCAAGGTAAATGTTTTCTCTGTTATTTCAATTGGAGACAAAATGGCAGAGATCAAGAAAAGGTTACTTAGTAATATCCATTTTTAAGATTGGAATGTATCATAACATCCAGACACTACCTAGATTAAGCCACCATCTGACACAGCAAACCAGTTAGCCACTCAGAGAGGTCAACAACATCCTGGAGCTTTGCAAACCTGACCCATATGGGTAAGTGGCAAATACTGGATATACTGGAAGATTTGAGGATTTAGGGTCAGATGAAACAAAAGTTTAAGATTGTGGTCTAAATGCAAAGACATGAAGCACAAAATCAACACTGCATATCACCCATTCAGCGCCATGCCAGACGTCAAGCATAGTAGTGGGAGCATAACAGTACGGGGACTGGAAGCTTACTACGATTAGAAAAATGGATGGTACAAAGTATCATCAAAGTTTTTGGCGAGACTCAATTTTCAGTTTGATCCTTACTAATGTTGAACTGATTAAATTTATTTATAATCCAACAAAATGTAACATTGGTAGGGAGTAAATAATTTTAAAAGGCACTGTATCCTCAACCACTGGACACTGCACATTTAAAAGTGAAATGAATCGTAAAGTGATTTGAAAAAAAAAACACCTAACAAGCTACAACATTTTGGAATGAACTTCAGACTTTTCACTTTTTCCCCAGCTGAGCCATTTCTGTGCTAAGTTACCATCCGTTTTATTTCCTCCTTTAGGCAAAAACATTTTAGGATGCTAAAATAAGTTAGTGAAGTAGGTTTAAATGTGACCCTTATTGGGAGTTTTTTTCCCCCCCAAAAGGGGAAGGTAGACCAACATGATGTATGCATTTTTATATAGCAATCAGTGTTAGCTTCATTGTCTGCTTTACCTGTTAGGTTTATCAAATTGGAGAAATGATACAATAAGACTGTTAAAACGCAGCAGTAATAATAATACTTCCGACTTGACAACACCCTGTGCTCGAGGAATAACTTGTTAGAACTTGGAATTAAAAGTGAGAAGAACCTATAAAATCTTTACCCTTTTCTCCATTTCCAGCTGTGACCTGTCAGCAAATCGTTCCTGTCTCTGAAAGATACAAACCAATGTTTAGTGGCAGCAGAACCAAATAAGCCAGATCAAAAAACAAAACTATTTAACACTCATTATGCAGGTCTGTAAATGTGTAAAATATGCTTTGCTGCGTTTCCCCCCCCCACCGAAGACAGACTTTCCTGATATATTTTGAATACCGATAATAAACCTGAGTATTCCTAGCGTTGCTCAGTATAAAACTGTATAACATCAAGCAACATGAATGTGGCTTCTCCACATTAATCAGCAACAATCAACCTAATGCACCATTGAAAATATGAAGTGTAGATGCTTGTTCCTGATTAAGTATATCAAGAAAATAAATGTCAATAAAGATGACTAGAACAGATCAACAAATTATAATCAATCTCATCTGCAAGATTTTCACAAGTGTTCAATACCTAATTACAACATCTTGTGATGAGTCCAAGTTCTCACTTCAACTTTGAAAGCCCAGACCAAGATACAAACCTGCGTTGCTTTTTCCAGCTGTAATTTCAAGTCTGTTAACTCCATGTCTGTATCGCGTAATTGCGCCTTCAGTTTCTCATTTTCAGCTAGAATCTGTTCATAAAGCTGGTTTAAAAAGAAAAAAGTGTAAGTGTAAACCTTATTAAGGAACAAACGATAAATAAAACCATTTTGAATAAGCAATTGAACCATTTGTAACAACATGCTTTAAATACCTTTTTATAATCAGTTGTATCTTCTCTTTCCCATCTGCCTGAATATGGTTTTCTGCCTTCACCGTAGCTGCGACCAATATAATGGTCATAGCGATCACTGGAAGTGCTGGATAATCCAAAGACAAAACAAAAAGTTGAAATATTTAGTTAATATCTTATGCCACTTAAAGCGAGCCAACAGTATCAAGTTAAACAACTTTACTATTTTAATTTTAATTGTTGAATTGAATCAACTTACGCAATGCGGAAAGAAAAACAGAAATACTAAAAAACGTACCTTGAAAGCCTGTCACTCTGTAAAAGAAAAAAAAGGTTTTACATCTCTTGTAAGCTGGATCTATATACATTTTCCATTTATTGTCATTAACAAAACAGTTTAAAATGAAAGGCTTCTCCCAGCTGTTTATTACCAATGGGCAGATCAGCATTAATTAAAGTCACAAACACCTATAAAAGTTCAAGTTGCTAATTTACAAAAACAGCAATCACCATCCCTGGCGGACTCCATCCTTTTATCAACTTCACTTTTGATTCTGAAGACTAATTTTGTTTCACTCTTTGTCCTACTCAGCTATTTTTATACCGCATTCCTGAATCCCTGCCAAGGTTCTTAGTGACTTTGACCATCAACAGCCTTTTATAGGACACAATGCCTCAAAGCTAGGCCCTGCAATTAAGATCACTGCTTGAGTGAGCAGGCGACGACTTAAGATGGTGCAAATGTAATGTACTTCTAATGCATACATGAATGAATTATTAAACAGCATGTATGAGACAGTTTTTCCACATCTATATTGCTATATTTCATAGCTCCCAGGACATCCAACAGTAGTTTCCGGCTTCACTCGCACTTAGTACTTACTAGAAAATAAAGCACCCCCAGTGCTCTGTATACAAAAGCATTTGTTTGCTTTCTCTACTTTGCCTTAAATTTGAGCATAATAAATGCCAGGTGGACGAAATCAGTGTAATTTCCTCTAAAAACAAAGTATTCTCTTGAAAATTCATGCTGGTGGGTAGTAACTAGTAAGGTCGGGTAAAGTTGATCAACATTTTAAATGCATTTCTTTGCCTTGAGGAAAAGAAAAGCTTGTATAACTTAAGGGCTAAGCCAACAATGCCAGGCTTTAAATGTACCAAAAAAGGATTCCAAAGTAGGAAACAGTTAAGAAATACTAAAACCTATATTCAGCTACTTTAAAAGGCTACACACAGCTGATTTGGAGAAGACTGCAAATGAACCAAGCTTAATATTAAAACAAAAACAGAAAAGAAAAACAAAATGGTTTACAATCCCTTCTCCATCAGCTTTAGAGACATTAGTTATAATCCACAAGAATTTTCCATGATTTCATATGCTAATTCCAACAAATGTTTCAGTCATTACATGGTTGCACATCACCTGGGGCTCATTCCGGTTTGTTCCTTCTTCAGAATCTGACTGCTGCTCTTGATCATTTTCATCACTCTGAAAAAGGAAAACCATTACAGAAATCTCCGAGACATGACTGCTTAAAAAAGTACATCTCCTTTGGGGAAAGCATTAAAAGGCCCGTGTTTAATCAAACGCATAAACTTTTTACCATTATAAAGATGGTAACAAGCTTCACCACCCTGTAGCTTGATCTCAGAAGCTAAGCAAAGCTGAGCTGGGTCAACCTTGAGACATAGACCTCTAAAGAAACCAGGCTTCTACTGCAAAGTGCTGATATAGCAGTAAGTGGTACATTTTCCAAATTTCCTAATTTTTTTAGAATTTCCAAACTATTGCCTCAGTATGGTTGGCAGGGATACTATGTAGTTGGACATCGTCTCCTTTGGATGAGACGCTAAATCTGAGATCCATACTTCTCAGTCACCTTCCAGAATTAAATATCATAAACTCCCAAGTTCAACACCTATGATTTAGGAATGTTATAAAATGATGTTGCATGGAGCGCTATTACTGCAACTCAGTACGTAACACAACAAAGTGATTTGTAGTTTCAACCACCAGGTCCAACCAGGCTGAACACTACCTTAACTATAAAGGCTCCGCTTGAAATCTACTTTCTAACATGTTTTAAACAAGAAATAGAGAATAAAATCATGTTTAAAATACATGCCACTCTTACATCTTTCCAATAAGACACTCCTGTGGACCTTCGTTTCTCTCGAGGCCGCCGTCTGTCTCGTATTGATTTAGGTTGAGACTTGTCCTCGGTCTTGTCTTCTCCTTCTTTTTCCTCCTCCTTCTTATCAAATTCTGATCAAAATAACATTTAAATGTGTTAAAAATACACTTTTTTGTATACGGTGCATTTTATTGAAAAATAATGACATGACCAACACTTATATCTTATCTCATTCTACAATACTTAAAGTTAAATACATTTTAAAGGAGCCTTTTTGACAAAGAATGAAGCATTTGCAGAACATCACATTGTCCTTAAATCGGTAGTTTAGGACCATCCAAATTTGATGAACGTGTTTAAAATGACTGAAATACAATATAAAGTAGATGGAACAAACTGAAAAGAGATGTTAAAATCTCTAAACCTATACAATGCTATACAAAATAGCTAGCTGTTAAAGGTCAATGCTTTCACAACATAAGATGTGTGTGGTTCTGCATCTATAGTAATTTAATAAATGTGTTGCCATTAACAGTTTCTAACACAAAAGATATAAGAGTAACTGTAGGTGTAAGTGATCTGTAGAAATGCTTGCATGAATAAAGTGTTACCTGCTTTTTAAGGTCTTCTCTAATGAAGACTTCTATAATTCATTCGAATTGAATATCTGGACCAACCAGATTAAATTATAGAAGTATCTAGCAACAACAGGGTGAGCCACAGGCTGTTTTACCTTTTTCTGTATCCCTGTGCAAACTTCTACTGTAGCTGGGATATAACGAAGTAATGCCAGTCAGACTGTTGGGTCTATCAACTGAACTAGACGTAGAGAGCACACTACTGGTAGAGGACGTAGCTGTTGTAGTACTTGATGGCCGGTAACGCTGTTAAGAATAAAAAGGAAAAATAGTAAAACATTCAAGACCACAAAACTCAATTTGGGCTTAATTATGCATATGCAACAAAACCAAAACAATAATTTTCAGAAACTTTGTCAGTTAAAATTTGTATAGGAAAAGTTGACTACTTGGGACACTGATCCACTGCATTAAAAAATGACAAACCCATGTATACCAAGTAACTACTTCTTGGAGCTGGATCCCTAACTTTCTGCAGCATAAATTAAAAGTTGTGCAACAGTAGAAGGACCAAAAGTTGTAAAACAAGCCCCTGTATGAAACTGAATTGTGTTGTTATCTTCTTTGCCGAGGTTAAAAGGTTAAAAATAAGTAAGCTATTAGGCCAACCCAACTTGTTTGGTTGTAAGTAGATAATTGAGTCATGGACCACATCAAATCACTGTTTAAGACTCCCACAACCTTTTTTGCAAACAAGTGCAGAACCTTTTATGAGGTTTATATGCATATCCTTATAATCTATCTTCTGGTTCAGGTTCCACTTTTGAATCTGTGAATCTTAATCTGAAGCACACTGAGATATCAGTCGCATCCTCTGAAGATTTTAAATCTTTGAATCCAGCCTCCCTAGGACCCTTTCTTTTCAAGACTATAATGGTTCAGTTATTTTAACAGAGGAGCATATAAACATTGTTTTGAGCTTGGCAAGGTCTCTAATCACTCTTGGTATTGATACAAAACAATGTCGTTGTTTTGGTAAAGTATCAACAAAAACTGTTTAAAATGCACAAAACACCTAAGAATTGAGTAGCCTTTTCAAAATGTTTTGCTAACTTATAAATTTACAATAGTTTTTAGTCTATTGTAGCCTCTAGATAAAGACATTTAATATTTGCAAAATTGTCTGCCCAGAATTGAACAGCAGTACAAATGTAATGTTAACTACAAAATGTATATCCTAAATATAAAGACGAGGTAATGGTGTACCACAAGTACTTAGTATTGAACCTTAATTTGATGGATTTGATTCCCTGTTCGAGCTTGCTTTGATCTAGACTACATTATAAACATATTAACCAGTTTAACCGTAATGTATACATTACCTTGAATGCCTACTGTCTGCAATTTGATAAGAATGTATTCTTAACGTTAATCAAAAACCCTCTGAAAACCTAAATATAGTATGTCATAAGCACAATTTGTTTCAATTACTTGCCATTGCTTATTCAAAGAAGTCTGACCAAGTTTTCTCAAGAAGCCATAATAGCTTAAGGTTGCCATAGCCATTTGTGTAAAATTTCATGGTTTTAAACTGCTTCTGCATAGTTCCCACTTGCATCCTCAGTTTCACTGTTGGAAAAACTCCACGTGATTGAGTTTATATACACATTTTTCATTAATTTTGAATATTTTAAATCAGGCTTCCTTGTAGTTGTTTTTGCTTAAGACAAAGAACATTCAGTTTTTCCTCTACTGTATTACTTGTAAGCCCAAAAATGTATAAGGTCACTCTTCTATGTACAGATTCCAGAAGAGCAATGCGTTTTTTACAAATTCTGCTGCTATGATTCTTGTAAAGTGGTTTCTTTTTCATTTTGTTTTTTTATGACCTATTAAACCATCTGGGTCAAGTCTTGGACTATGATTTACTAATGGGTCGAATCTCTTCTGTGCTTCAAAGAGTACATTTGTAAACTGTTGCAATCCACATTACTTACATTGTAGTTTCTTCAGGGCCCACTTTCCTGACATTACACACCTGTCATAAACCTTATTTGAATAGTTTCAAAGTACTCTTCAAAACATCCACATTAATCATTAAATGGTTCTCCCCACTGATCTTTAATCTGTCTTGTTTGAAAAGGATAGATACAGTAAATACTGGCATCTTGACTTTTACTTGGCAATAAAACCAAGTAAAAGTCGTGAGTCAAGTCTATTTCACTTTCAGATGCCCCCTGAATATCCCGTTTGGTTTTACCCATCTACATAAGAAATTAAAGTCTTCCATGACAACCACTTCTTTACACATTCCCAATTTTATATTAGACTCGTTTAGAATTATTTGAATTTGACATATGTACCATACTCCTAAACACAATGGATTTTTAATGTTTTTATAACTTACCCATATATTTTGAGACGTTTGATTTACCCAAGTTACGTTCCTATGACTGAAGGGAGCTTTTATAAATAGTGTGTAAGAGGGAGATAAAGACAAGATGGAGATTGTCTGAACCACATTCCCCACACAGCTAGGAAGTTAGCACAGCCTCAGTTATGAATAGAACCAGACAAAGGAGCATGAAAGCAATTCAAGGACCTTCCTAAAAAAAAAAAACATTCTTCTATAAGTATTACTTCTAGAGTTTTGGAAAAAGACTTAGGTCTCAGAAATGGACTTGATTATGAAGCTGGTAAGAAGGGCAGAAGTTAAGCGTGTCTGTATTTAAATAGACCAGCCTATAAAATAAGCTCTGATGGTACCCGGCCCCAGGTATAAATATGCCACAACTGCTACACCTTCTTTAATTTTTCCTGTCACTCCAAAATGCTGTATATCCATCATTTTCTATTACCCTGTACTGGCGTTTCAACAACTCCAGTTACATCATCATTACATATAACACACCATGATTACTTGGTTCATTGAGGTCTTTTACTTCTTAAGATTCACCCTTTTCACCCGAACATTTTTCCATTCGTTTTTTCATTTCCTTTGCACTTACCCTATTTCCATGTTTTTTAAATGTTTGACAGATGTAAAAGACTAACCTCTTCAAAACTCCGGTATTTCGACCGGTAGTCATCCTCACGGGCTTGAGATTCTTTCTTCTCCTCCTGTTTCTCTTTGTCCTGTTTTTCCTTTTCATCTTTTTCCTCTTCCCTACCTCGAGTGGGACGGCTCCGGCCTATAGTCTTTTCTGCTTCCTGAAGATCGGTTAAGGTTACACCCTATAATGAAATAAAAGAAGCTTCAGCAAATCCGTGAATCTTTCAAACCACAGTTGGCAACACAACAATGCTGTGTTGTACGGTTTTGAGAACGCTAAGAAACCAGAATGAAAAATCAGTACAACAAGTACAGTGAATTAGTTATTAATGCTACAGTTCTTTAGTGCTAGTTTTATACAACAATCATTATTCTTACTGTAATATTAATTATTCGGTACAATGCAAAAGAAGCGCACAAGATTAGTATTAATAAAGGAGAGCTGCACATTAAGGCAACATTCCCACTACAAATTCTACACAACACTGGAAAATAAATTAGATCTGAGTTACTGCAGGACAAGATTTAACAAAATATCAATGTGCACGTCCCCTCACCGAAATCACTAGAGACAAACAAAAATCGGCTTGCTTGCTTGCTTTCTGCAGACAAGTTACTGAAAAAATGTAACTAAGATTTTTAGAAGGTCTGCATGGGTCAATTCAATGTACTAAGGAGGTAAACTTAATTTTCAAGCAATTTTAAAACAATAATTTGTTTAACAGCACCACCTTCAGGATATTTAGTTTTCACAGACTTATGGTCACACTTGCTTGAAAAAAGTGATTATGTTTTGAAGCAAAGCCTGCAAGCATAAATCACTATC
This sequence comes from Lepisosteus oculatus, assembly GCF_040954835.1. NCBI lineage: Eukaryota > Metazoa > Chordata > Actinopteri > Semionotiformes > Lepisosteidae > Lepisosteus > Lepisosteus oculatus. The sequence goes on along the minus strand of NC_090702.1, from coordinate 19,996,231 downwards.
ACACTACTCCATAAAAGTGACTTTGCAGGAAGTGTCTCAACATTTAACAGAAAGATCATAAACAGTGAAATTACTGTGATTTTAAAGGAACAGTTTAGAAATCTTCATCTACAGCAAGTCAGTAGATTTAATGTATAATGCTAAAGGAGTTCTGTACATTTCTAATATATTGTACCTATTTAGTTGATGGGACTAGCCTTTTCACTAAACTTGAATTAAAAATAAAAACAAAATTGCTGGTACTTGCCTGAGTTGATCTTCTTGACTGTCTTGCTTGCCTAGACCTGGCTTTTCTCTGCGACTCCGATTCTTCATTGCGGACAGGAGCGAGGTACGATCTAATTTAGAAAAAATGCTCATTTTAAACTTGACCATTGCTTATCCACAATTTGTTTTGCAAATCTTCATTGAGTAAACAATTGTCAACTAATTCGATCACAAAAAAATGGGGTAATCACATTAAAAATCATACCTACTTGGCTGTATTTGCATCTAGTGATTTAATGTTAATATCCAGTTGCATGCACTTGTACAATTTCAGATTATAATGAAGACTGCATATGCTGGGTCACTGTGAAGTGCTATCTGTTTTCACTCTGCTATCACTGAACTAATGCCTCTGGTATTAGACCAACCCATGACAAGCAGTCAGCTTAAGTAGCGTTTTTAGCAGTCATGTTGTAGATGTTAACTTTGCAGTTTACACACAAAATCCTTACTGCCAAAGTTAAACTCCATCTTATATTTCAAGTGAGGGATACTTACAATGTTTTATAACCTTTTACATAAATCATTTATTCCATAGTTTATCAGTACCTGGGACTCAATCTACCAGTGTTTTCTGCCAGAAGCGTTATCTTAGCTGTTGAACTGATGTTCAGTGCTGCTAAATAAGGTGTCAAGTGTGAAGACATGACAAGTAGAGAACATTTTTGTTCTAAATTCTTGCTACTACTGATAAATGACCACCAAATAATTTTATACTTCAGACTCAACCTACTGACCTTGAAGAAAAGTTGAGTTTCTCGACATACATCAGATCCTTCAAGATACTTGAATGAATCACCCAAATGTTTAATTTGTGTACACACTATTTTAAAGGAAAATCTTTAAAAAAATAACTGTGCTCTATTACTCCAAAATAGTGAATTACCCAACAGCAGACATGGAAAGGGTCTTAAATCAAGTATTAGTGTAAAAAACTGCCTACTAAATTGACTAAATTTAAAACTGCTTACTTATAAAAAAAACAATCACAAACCTGCGCCGCTCCCTGCCATCAGTGGAAGGTACGGTGCCAGTGGTGGATGTGGTTGTGGTAGTAGTAGTAGCTGTAGTATTTACAATAGTTGGTATAACTGCCACTGCTGTTGGTCCCGAATCTTTCTCCCTTTCCGCACTTTCATCAGACCAAAACCTATTTGAGGTACTGAATAAAAAAATGAAACCCAAAGAATTATTGCCATTTTTTCGTACAAATCCATTTATAAATCACTCAAAATGATTACACACATTTCAAATATTAAAATCAGTGCCATATGGTCAAGGACAAAGCTGACGTATGTCAAAGCTTTAATAACTACACGATTACTTTCAATAATTTATTCAATGAACAGTGAATTTGTCGGGGTTCTTTGCTGGGGGGGACAGATGGTATTTAACAGTCCTGGCACACCGAACAAATCGCACCACACACTAGAGTGAAAACAACTTTCAATACGCAGCATTTTTTTAGTTCACAAGGCATACATCTACATTTTTTAAACCAAAAAAAGTAACATCAGCCATTCGACAGCACCTGCTTGTTAAGCTCGATGGAGTTGTGGTGGTGGTGGTCTTGGTCGCAGTGCTTGTGCTGGAGAGCAGGCCTCTCTGGGAGCCAGTAGGTGAGGTAACAGATGAGGTGGTGGATGTCACAGAACTAAATGAGTCATCCTGTCTTCTTCCAAAAGAACCACTGGTAACGCCGAAGCAATATAGAGGAAAGAAAGGGAAAATGTAAAATGAAGCAACTGCTTTAAAGAAAAGTAATGTCATTAAACCCACGGTATTATTTCTAAATTAGAAAGTATAAAAATTAAAACATTTTAGAGCTAGAAGTGATTTAGGAAAATAAAATGACAATTTCCCATTACTGCAGATTTATGCATTCCTAGACTAAAAAAAACCTAGAGAATGCCACCCATATCTGCAAATTAAATAAAACAAGAAGAGTTGATACTTTATTAGGTATGCACTATAAAAAAAAGTTTCTTCAAGACAATACTTTGCACTTTCATCTAATATCTAGTACAGTCAATAACTGAAATTAACACTAAACCATTAAAATGCTGTCAGCAATTTAAAAATGTTGCTGACATTTACACTTGATATAAATACTAAAAACTTAATATTAAACTAATTGGAAGGGGGCCAAATTACTTTGCCATTAAGTAAAACAAAACTTCCCAAACACTAAATGATAGAATATTTTAATAATTAAACGAAAGTCTCACTGTATAAAGATCCTGGAATATCAAAAGTAAATTAATACAGTATGAAAAACCAACCTAGTAAGAGTTGTATAAGCAATAAAAGTAAAATGCTAACAATTTAATTTATCAATTCTAGCTAAGAATGAAAATAAAATATAAACATAAGATACAGACAGATTGACATATGCAATGAGCACGGGCATAAACAAGCACTAAAGCAATACCTTCTATTAATGCTGTAAGACTGGTATTGAGATGAGGGCGACTGCCAAGGTTTAGTGTTATTAGGATCCAAGCTGATGGCAGATGAAGACTTAGCTGGTACATCTCGCACACTGCTACTTCTGCCTATTGTTAGCGAGTAGGACGTACTGCATGCACATCAAGCAAAAGAGCACATTACAACAAAATAAAGCACAGCCACATTTGTCTTAATTTCTTGTTACCTGCCAATAGATGCTAGTATACTAAGTCGTCTATGGTGGGGGGCTCTGGTAACTATCATAAGAGAGAAAATCTTTGCACACTGGTATGTGACTGCAGCAAGTAAACAGTTAAAAGGTTATTGGCACTAACAGAAATTAAGTACAAATCCTAACATCCATGCAAAAAATAACAGCAAATAAGACGGAAAAAACAAGCAGCTCCTTATTCATATTTATACAGCCTTAAAACATTCATATACGGGCTCATGTTTAAATCATGCCTTCAGTGATGGCATATCTAGCTGTACCATGCACATTCTTTAAAACTCAATTGGCCTTTCAAAGCACGTGAACAATACAGTTGATGTCACTTTCTAAAAGCGCGAATTTGATGCAATCCACAATTTTGCAACATTGTTAAAAAAATCATAGCTAATTAGAATAAAAGACACTTATTACAAGAATTATCTTGCTGGCAGAATTTTTTTAGACAGTTACACATCACAGTAACTGTGTACCTTTTATGGAAAGTGATACTGGTACCTCTAGCCAAAGTTTGAGTTTTGCTTCCAACAAATCTATATGATAGAAGGTTTCAATCCAGAGATCTGGCCTTTAGGTGAAATTGTGTATTACTGAATAAACAATCTGAAAGATGTGCAAAAATTGCTCCAAGATACAACTTATGATGAACTGATTTGTGTTGCGAGACATCGTATACATATGGGCAGAAAGTAGAAGAATCTAATGGAACAAACTAACACTTGCCCAAAATGATCTATAAATGATCTATTAATGTACTAATGAAGCATTTCATCTGTTCCTTAAAAGTACTATATCAGAAGACCCAAACGTAGTCCTGAAGAAAAATAATGTAACATCTGATTTGAAAAAGTCCAAAAAGCAGCTTTGCAGTGTATTGTACTCAGTATCTGATTATAAACTGAAAATAATGGGACTTTAGTGCAGTACATTTGATAAATTATCAAACCCATTACAGTTTGTACATTCTGTTTAAGTGCAATACTGATTTTATAGATGTTCAGTGAAAAATTCCTTTTACCTTCTTGCACTTTTGTGACAAATTTGCAATTGTCTGCAAATTTGTGGCAATTCAGGCAAAACAGGATGTCAGCTTTTCTAATGTGATCTTGGACACAGCTTGGAATCACCAACTGTATTTCAAGTAACCATCAGCCCGATCACTTCTGATGGAAGCACTTTAAAATACTAATTTAAAAAAAACATAAGAACTTATGGGACAGCATTAAAAGTGTACGATTGAAGAGCAAATAAAAATAAGTATGACAATACATACACAAGGGATTTTTACAATTTGCATATTCACATGTATGGCTTTGTGTTATTAAATACGAAAAGCAAACCTTCGCTGATAGCTTGGTGTTTTGTTCTGGGAAGTAGTTCCTTCATTGTTCTTCAGATCATCATCCCACCTTCTCCTTGTATAAGACCCACTACGCACCAGACTAGCAGCAGAATCCCTGTGAATCACACACTACAATAGGATCGAAGGTGCTGCAAACATGACCGTAGTCTCATATCCGAGATGATACTCGAAACCATTCTCATTTAATTTAGAATTTTTACCTTTGAAGGTTTACCAAAACTATTTTTTCTAGTTAAAAAAAAGCTTCCTTTAGATAATCCTAAGAAGAAGTAACCGATTCTACAATTTAGTCAAAGAGTACCATAGTATGGCAAAACCAAGGAATCTATCAAGTACATAAGATATAACAAGTGGCTCTATTTTGGGCAGACTGTAGATGAAGTTGATAGGCATATTTCCCCACGAATCTGTGTACTCTCAAGCCACCCACCTGCATTCACCCACACTGGCTACTGTAGTGTAAGAATCCAATGCTACTCTTGCCGACAGCACTGCAGGTGCACAGGTGCCAGTAATCCATAGCAGCCGCTGTTTCGCAGAGGACTGACTTGTCAACACAAAGCCCTGCAGCCCCGCCAGTACTTCCCTACCTGCCCACTGCTGCAGAGCAAATCCTAGTCACAGTCAGCGAGTAACATAGCCCAAACAAACTGGCAATATCCTGGATTTTTGGGCTTAACCTCTACGACGAGTAGTCTAACTGGTTTCCATAATTATATGCAGCCATGTGTCTTTGTACGGATTTTAATAAAAGGGACTTGCTGCATGCAGGGCTGTTCTACATTTGTAATGACTTCAAAGAAAACTGATTAAACGACACCCCTACACCCCTTTATCTATGGGCAGGGGACTCAAACCCTTGTTCCGGACTGCTTCAATCCAGCAGGTTTTAGAGGTTAGGAACCAAAGGCCTGGAACAAGTTAACTAGTCAATTAAACAGGATGTGTTCATTTAAGCAATTCAAAGATCATTTGGAGCAAAATGATCAGAACAGTCTTTTCTTCACTGAAACAATATTTGTGTAACTGAACAATGGATTAAACAAATGCCCCTAATCTTTAACACGATTAAACAAGTGATTTGTGTTTTAGAGTGACCAATAAGAATAACTGTATTGGAGCTCCCCAGGATCAGGGATGGGGACCTACAGGCATCTTATACTTACAGATGCACAGTAACAGAAAATGCATTCTGCTTGTAAGCAGAGGACTTTAAATCTCTTTCATAGTTGGATACACTTCATTACCTTTTACAATTAAACATTTCCACAATGTTCCGAAAGGACAAATAGTTATTCTTTAGGAATTTGATTTATATGATTAAATTTGAAAACTTATTTTTGAAAGAATATCTTAAAGATACCACAAAAAGACAGAAGCAAGTGAACTGCTGCTTAAGCTAAAACATGCAAGATGCATTTGAGCTCAATGTGTGGCATCTCACAAAATCACACATTTTTAAACACTAATATAAACTGTTTTTCACCTGTTTTCCTTTTCATCAATGTCTGATGTACTGGCAAGTCTTCTAGACGGTATTGTTGGTGCAACATACGCAAGTCGGGCTCCTTTGTCTTTTTCCTGTAAGAAAAAAAAATAAATTGTTGCAAACCTAAAACAAGCCATACCTGAAATTCTTACATCATTGCCGACAACCCTGATGAGATGCACGTGGCTTCTACATGTTCTTGTAGAAACTGCAAATATAGACATGTCATTTCACTTATAAAATACAAGTATAAGTCAAAGACTTTAAAGAGGAACTGGAAAGCCAATTTTATATTTTGGGATCAGAAAGAACTGGCATTGCTGAGTGCATTGCAAACCACAATACAAGTAAAATGTATACAGTAATATTCAAAATCACCAATTTATGTAACAAAATAGACAAACTATCCCAGAACCTTATTCTGCCATTCAGAACGAGGCAACAAAATGCTGAAGCAGTCTTATTACACTGTAAACAAGATGGCTTGTGAATACAGCTCTTTTAATCTAATAGAAATATTGCTCTCAACTTTGAGATGGTTAAGCAGACAAATACAACATACTTGTTAACTGCATACAGATCACGCTGGAACATTTCTGTGGTGAAATGACCGTTGTCCAACCTGTTCTTATTTGCTTGTACATCACATTAGTCAGTACAGCAACTAGTGAGCAGATAGGGCCACTGCACATCACAATTTGCATGAACTCTTGTTCACGCCCGTGGAGAGACCAGCAATTTTTGCCACCGTGGCATCTATCCAGTACTTCACAAAGTTCACTATTTTGTGCTTAAATCTGACTTTTTTTAATTTTGCAATAACATTCATTAACTTAGTTACCAAGACTTAATAACTGGTCTGAGAAATGGTAAGTGCAGTTCCCCTTTGATATGTTACTTTTCTGGTACAGTGGTTGCGAAGATCTGACCTTTACGTATCCGACAGCCAATCACCATAGTGTACAGTATATACTGTACACTATGCGTGCGCGTGCATAATTTTGCCCAATCCGATTTTGCTCTGTTTTTCCGTGTGTTATGTACTGCCATTGACATAGTTTTGCTTGCTGATTTAGTGCTTGGGACTATTTTTCCTACTGTATTTTCCCTTAATATAATTTTATGACAATAAAGATGAAGATGGCGATGCTGGGTCTGCACTGGTACTAGACAAATCTGAAGGAAATCGGGCACAGCGAAAGTGTCAAGGCTCTCAAAGCAGCACTAGCTTACGTTGAACAACAAGAGGAGGCAACTGCTGTCATGTTACCAAGACGCTGGCGAGACCTTGCTGCACGGAAGAGAAGCACATCTGGGAAACCGATTCCAATCACTCATTTTTTTAAATACCCAACAATAGTTCTGTACTATGTTAGTATTACAGTAGATTAATAAACCAGATTTCATACTTATACTCCACTTCCATTAATCTATGATTTGTCTACTCAGTTTCCTCATTATCCAACATTTTCAATTATCCGACACTATCAGTCCCGTTTAGGTCGGATAATCGCAACTGTACTTGGAATGAAAGGAAGTGAAAGTATATTAAGATTTCTAAGTGGAGCACTTTCTGTGCTCTAGGGAGCATCTGATTGCCCTCATACCCTATTCCCTATGAATGGGCTCTGGACTGTCATGTGTCTTACCAGGAGAAAAACAGCTTACTGAGATTAGACGGGAGGATCAATACTTAAAATAAAGCATGAGAAAACAAATAGTCAGCTCTGTGGCATCTGACCTTTTCTTTGTCTTTGTTGTCCAAAGTTGAAGAGAGCCTTGGACTTGAGGCAGAGCGCATGACCCCAGTGGTGTCCTTCTCTTTCTGTGGCTCCTTAGCAGCAGTGATCTCTGCCAGAGCTCCATAGCTGCCAGTCTTCCGCAGACCCAGTCTCCAGGAGGAGGGCGACTCATCCTTCCGTTCCTCTTCCTTGGGAGAGACTTTACCAGGTGGTGGAGCAAACTGGGAGGCAGAAATTAATGTTAAGCCTTTTTTCTCACACTGCAAGAGTAGCCGTTTTAAAACCAGAGCAAGTTACCCAATGAATTTTAGTTCCGATGCAAAAACTTTTATGAGGTTAACCTAATAAATAAAATGAGCTACGTATTTAGATAACACAACAATACTTCCTTTGACATCAGGAAGTGTCAACTTTCCTTCGGGTGTTTTCACACTGGGGGGTAAAAAGGTGAGGGTAGTCTCCAGGTCAAGAGCCATGCCAGGGGAAGGAATGGGAATGTTAAATCAAAGCAACCTTTTTAACATTGATTTTTGTTGTTAAAATGTCAAAAGGAATAGGACTGAAAACCAGCAAAAGCTCTAAAGAAGGGTTTTCAATCAAATACATCAACAGCCAATTATAATTATTCTCAGTTGCTTCTTAACACAAATATGTTTTACATCACTTAAAAGCAAATTATTTTTATGCGCCCCAACATACTCCATAGCACTCTAGGATTTAGAGAGAGAAAAGCTTTTCAATATCCAACCACCACCATTGACATTTACAAGTACAAATCTTACTGATGTAGACTATTTCTTTCTTTGACCTACTGGACAAAAAGCTGCTTTTTCAATTGATACTTTCGCCTTGTATTTAGTAAACAGTTTGTTGAGAGAAAAAAAAGGAAAATGAAAAACAATGTTCAAAGGCCAAACACTAACAAGCACTAACAGGCGTTCAGTTTATGTCAGGTTTTGAAATCTGGAAAAAAACGAACATGCAGACAGGGGTGAAAGTGACAACATGCTATTGCCGGTTAAGTTTTTCTTGTTAACTGCAAAATCGGTAAAAATCTAGTGCACACCAATGCCTCACCATAGCTTTTTTGGGCACAAGAGAAATGCCAGTTTTGCGCAAGCCCTGACGCCATAATGCAGGATCGCATGGCTCCGCCACAGGCAAGAGAGGAGCAATAAAATCAAACTAAATCCAACCAAGACAAGATGTGTAATGAGAAGATAGTCATAAAAGCAGCAACAGCATATAGAGAACGCAGATCAGGGAAAAGAGTACTGAAGTAGTGTCAGTTACCCACAGCTGATGAGGACTTTCAAAACAATTCTACATTCTGTTCCTTAAATAATTGGCCGAAAACTTTACAGTGGGTCTGCTTTTGCTGAATCATGCAACAGTCATGGCTGATTGCAAAGATGTTACTAATACTGCATCTTAGCTACAAATGTATGTCCCATTCTTGTCCTGTAGGGAGCAGCAGTGTAAGAACAATGGAAATAGCAGCTTTTTAAATCTCATCCCTCCAACAATAAACAGATATCAGTGAGTTCATTTTTCTGCATATTCTAGATGTCTTTATATTTGTTACTAGGTTTTGCATAAATTGTCACTGCTACTGACAAAATTACGTAAGAAATTTACAGTTGTATGTTGTCTTAATCCTTATTTACTTAGCTGATGATAATCTGAATAAGGAAAATGTCTAAAAAATGCTGAGGGCATAAGGATTAAACCTCAAATGAAGTTTTGTCATTTTTAGTGCCTTGAATTCTAACTTGGAAAATAGAAAATCCAAAGTAATCCAAGTTTTTAATAAAGTACTTGGCAAATTTCACTAAATTGGACTAACACTGTAAAACCAACAAAAATCAAGCAGCACAGGCTAACGTATTAAAGATGTTTTCAAATGATAAACATCAAAGTGAGGATGAATTATTTTGCCAGCTCAAATGCTTACTAATCAGCAGAAAAACAAAATCATTCTCAACACTGTTTATGTAACTAATGTACTATTAAGACAAAGTTCCCCTTTTCAAGGAGTGTTGGCACAACACAAAGTATAAAGATGGAACTAAATACTGTTCAGTTAGAAATAATGTTTAACACCCTTATTCAAAGATGCCCATAAACTGTGATCACAACCTCAGATTTAAGGTTTCACCTGAAAAGCAGCACCTCCCAAACTTTTACATGTACAAGTATCACTTGACTTACAGAAAGCATATATTATAAATAGATATGGAAATGTGATGTAATGAGGAATGATGTTTCCTCATTCATTTAATATTAAATTTCTGCACTTTGAGTGGAATTTTCAGCACTCATTATGCATTATGTAAAACTGTTCTGTCTAAGCACAATAATTAACATGTCGACTAAATGTTCACCTTGGACTTACTAATTTACAATATTCACATTTACATCTAATGCATGAACTACGTATTGCCTCAGCCTGAGCAACTTCTGTATTGTTCCAAATGCATTAAAATGTAGATGGGGTTGAAAACTTTAAATAAAAGCTGGCACTTCTGTTGAAAACTGGCCATGTCATTTCTGTATTTCATTTGCATCGGCAATGTCATAGAAGATTAACAAGTAGTGGTTAATTCCATACTCAAAAGTAAAAAAAAACAAACAGCTGGAGAGCCTACAATTATCAAAGGAACAAAAGCAGGAATATAAGGCTAAGGTGTGGGGTAAGGACAAAATAAAATGTGAGAATGGGTAGGGGAAGGTGTCTAATTCTCATTTTATTGTCTATCTCACCACTTCCCTGACAAAGTATCCCTCAACCCTCCCACTCCCAAAGAAAGCTCCACAGTCAAAATGTACATTTTTTTCCTATTTCTTTGTATGTTTCAGTGTGGAATTAACCTCTACTAATGACATTTCTCATGCACAATCTTACATCCTTCTTTAGTTTCTATTGCATGAGATTGTCTTTTGAATGAGATTTCAACATTTGTGCCACTTAAAACACTAGAAAATATGTGGAAAAAGTACTATTCTAATATATTTCCTTAATGTAAATTAAGAGTTTGAAGTTCAATATCTTTACACATGAAGCAATTTGCTTTAACTGTGCAAAAGTTATTGTGCATTTTAGCTAAATAAACGCTACACTACATAAATATTTTGCAGCTATCTTATGAAATAGATTACAACACAGTGGAAGAACCCAAGAGTATCATGGAAAAGAAATATTGCAGGAGCTTAGAGAGTTTTAGCCACTCACTGAACTGCCATTGCTGAAATTAAGAAACAATGACATGAAGAGATGTCAATTTAATTTTAACAAGGGGAACAAATGCATAAAACAAGGATCTAAACTTTGCCATACCTTCTTGATAGGAGAAGAAGGAGTCACCTGGTTTGTAGGTATTGTTGGGGACGATACCGTCACGCTGGTTGGCTGTGTTACGGTACTGTTTGTGTTATTTACAGGTGCAGAGGTTTTGCTCTTGTCTGCAATGGGAGAAGTTAATAAAATAGACAATTTGATTAATTTCACCAGAGATCTTAAGTATCCTTAAGGACCATCAGCTTAAAGCTGGACAATTATTTTTCCCATTATCCTTTTTATTTCGGTGCAGGTACTACACTACATATATCACAATACATTAGCTGGTATACCATTACCATAACCCCAACCATTTTTTAAAAGCTTTAGATTTAGTATAAATTTACAAGTAAATGATCAGCCTGTACATTAAAGCAATATTACTGCCTGCTACATAGGATGTACACAGGAGTGTGAGAGCTATATCACGTACTAACTCAGATTTGCTGCATCCAACTAGAACTACTTGACAGACGTGAAAACAAGGTGCTACCTGCTTCCGTTTCAGACTCTGAATCTTCCTCCTCTTCCTCCTCACTGGAGCAACTGGACTCATCCTTCTTTCCTTCCTCCTCTTCATCTACCTTCTCCTGTTCTAAGGACTCAATGCGGGGCACACACGTCTCCTGCTCGTTCAGGAGAGTCTCTTTGCTGGGGCACAGGAATTGGTTGATAGTTTGAGCCATTCCCCAACAGTCACAAAATAAAAGCATCCTAACATCAGCGTTAATGAACTCTCCTCTACTGTACCTCTGTCATCTAACATGGCTAAAAATGGAAGCTTCTGTTGTGGAACACTTTCAGAGACACTAATTCTGGCTCAGGAAATTCCAATACACAAATAAAGAAAGGATTTGGTGTTGAAATAAACCCTGAAAAATCTCATTTTTTTTATATCACTTGAAATATTCTGATCCCCATAAATTAAGAGCCATCTTTTCAATGACATCCATGAGCATGAGCATGCAACTGAAGTTCCAGGTACAGAGGTTTATACAGGGTGCTGAAATAGGAGTGAAGTTCAATTTTAACTGGGTAATGCAGGAAGCCATTTACAGATGAAGGTCTATATGTAAACAGAGTTTACATATTGAAACATTTTGTTCAGCTTGTTCAAGACTTAATTTTGTTATAAAAACACAGACTGGCATTTGGGTTCAGAATCACTAATCAATTTAAAGGTTACATGGGCCATAGAATCAACACCTACAAAAAAATGTTTAAAAAAAGAAAATGTTTACTCTGAGGAAAAGCAACAAAAGAACTGGGAAAACCTTGTTCGACACAACATACATACAATTAAAATAAAGTATTATACATTTAAGAGTAATATTAAGGTAATTTGCAGTGAAAGATGAACAAATGTTCTCTGATTAGATAGACAAGTTGATAAATACATACTTGTACTGTATTAAATGGCAACATAGCAGAATATAAAATATGCAGGAAAGTTTAAAATCTTAACTTTACCTTAGAAACAAAAATTGCTTCCTCCTCAGCAATGTAATACTAACCTAGTACCTATAACTGCTACTTACTTCTTTAGTGGTTTAATTGGCCGGTTGTTGTCCATTGTTGTTGTCGTCTCAATCAATGGGGACTTCTTATCTCGCTTCTCACTCAAAAGCTGTCAAAACGTAAATATGGAGGCAAATCAGCAGCCAATTTATAGGTAAGGATAAACCCCTGTTCAAGCAAGGGCATGACATGCATTTTGCCAGAAGCTCATAAGCAAGCCAAAACTTACATTTTAGTGCAATATCCAGTCATATGTTTACAAATACTTTGAAAAAGTTCATGCTATCAAATTCCATTCTTGGTAACAGTAAATGTAGCTTATCCAAACACAGGATGTAAAGGCTCGTCACAGATAACTTACCATATTTTGCTTCTTTTGTAATTCTTCTAAATAACCAAGGACATCTTCATCTGCTACATCAAAGGCTGTTTGACCCTGAAATATTAGAACATTGCTGTGAATAATGTCTTGTGTTAAAGATGTACACCTGACGAAATTACAGCCTAATCTTTAAGAATTGAGAGTGCAAAGCAGTAGAACTGACACACAAATTAAGGAAAAATAGCTTTCATTTCATGATGAAAGTATTTCTTTACACTTAAGCACAGTTAAATGCAGTATTCTGAAGACCAACACTAAAAATAAAAAGCTAAAATGCATACCACTTTGTTGACGATGTCCATATCACAAAAATGTTCTACTAGAACACGACAGGCTTCCTCTTTACCCCAGTGGGCAGCAGCATGGAGTGGAGTCCAGCCATCATAGTCTTTAATATTTACATCATACCCTGCCTGGATTAAAAGCCTGAAATAGAGAGAATATTTTATGTTAGCATCTGACATTTAAAAGAAAAAAAAAGTGTTCATTGACTTCCTTGTAATCTAATGTTAATATTTGTTTAACCTGTCAGAACAGCTTGTTGTCCATTATTAGAAGTCAGTAATCATGGCTGTAAGGAAAATGATCCGGGCTTGAGCTGGCTATTGAACCTATCTTATACAATACTGTGTGCAAACATTCCCACTATCACAGAGCTTGAAAATAAAGGCATGAAAATGAATCGGTGACAAAACAGAAGATAAACACTGTAATAAGGATCTTGTTTCTACTGGCAGATAACATAATGAGGACTATAATGTTCAATTGCATTCATAAACATATTACACCACATTCAGCTCTTAAATATAGAGATGGTGAATTACAATATCTTGGCTTTATACCCAGTAACAGATGGAAAAGGAGGCCAGCTTCTCTTTTGCTGACAGCCTGCTGTGTCTCATGTGGCTTTACAGCAGTCAGCAGCACAAACAAAATGTGCAGCTTGTAAAAGCAAGTTGCTTTGCACAGTCACTCACAATGACTCAATATATACTTTTCATAAGGTACGCTTCCTTGCCTATAAAGACTGGGATATAATGGTTACAATCAAATGTAAGAACGGAGATGGTCAGGGGGGGAGAGAGAATTAAATGGCAATGTGAAATGAATTCAAACAGTAAGGCTGAACTTACTTTAAAACCTCGGTATAACCTTTAGCAGCAGCAACATGCAGTGCTGTACCCCCAGATTTGGCATGCCGGACATCATTGATCTGGCCGCTATTTAACCACTGCCGTGCATCACGTAGCATAATCCTCTCCTCCTCCTTCCGAGCTGCTTCAATGTCAACACCTAGAAGTCAAGAATAAACCATTTATACTATTATCTTTTTTTATGTTTTTGATGTAGTGGAATAATAAAGCCTGAAGCAGTTAGTGACAAAGTTACACCAACAACCCCCCCCCCCAAGTATTAGGCATTTGCACACTTTTAATATCGCCAAAAGGGAAAATCTTATAAGACCGCTTATGTGCTGAGGGTCTAATACTGAACAATTACTATGATTTCAAATGACAGATTCAATGCCCTGTTCTTCAAATTCTTGAAGACAGAAAACAAAACAAACTTAAAACATTATAGGATTTGGTTTAAATCCAGTATAGACAATGTATTATTAGCACAAACAATTTGAGCTATAAACCTTTTGTAAAAGAGCAATGTAATCAGATTTAACATTACACATTTCAAAAGATTTAGAGCTTACAAAATCTTAACAAAAACTGAAAAAGAATTACATGTTAAAAAGCACTCATTCACTTGTACACATTCACTTTTGAGAAACCCTTTTCCATACCAAAATTAGTAAAATGTAATATAGAGCTACATCTCATTGAATGGAAATTAGAATTTGTATGGCTTTAACAAAGAAATTAAAAAGTATCTCAGTTTCTGTATCTATTTTTGTTCGCAGATAACTTTACTACAGTATCCGAAATGTTGCTTTAACAGTAGTAGTACCTAACCAGGATTAAACTGTGATATGGAAAGACTCAAACAATTCTTTACTGAGGGAGATACAGTGCCCTTTTTTAGTATTCCCTAGAATCATTAACTCGTTAAGAATTGAGACGTGAAATTCATAGCAACATACATGCTTAATAAAAGAAAAACTTTTTTTAAAAAATATCTGAGCACATTTAAAAACACATTGTCACACCAGCACCCAGGTCAATTCCTGTTTCTGTTTTATTAATATATTTTCAGAACAACAATATTAATCTAACTCTTTGGCAACAGTCTCTGAGCATACACTGATATTATGCCTAATTTACATACCAATTACTTTCTAAATTTAATTTAGTATACTAGCCCTGAATTGCCAGACAACCACACTTATGAAGTTATACTTATTCTCTAGGGAAATTTTCCCAAACCCAATCCTTAGAACACCATTTAACTTAAATCAATAATTTTAAAGATGGTGAACCCCTAATAAATACATTGAGTTGTCTTAAGCTATAAAGGATATGTCTATTACTTTGTGTGCAAATTTAAAACTAAAAATAAAATGATTTAGCACTCCGAACAAAAACCAAACTCAAAGGGTGTAATAAACTCTTTTTACACCAGAGGGAGATATAGACTCATTTAATGACTTTGGATTTCTTTTACTGTCAGTATAGTTCCATCGACAATATATAGCACTGTCCAGGTCTGGAATCGCAAAAAGGTTGGAATACACATTGATTTGAGGAGGAACCAGTCACACCTAGGAAACAGCTTTAATATTCTATTTTTCCTGCTTAAAACAAACATTCTAGTAAGCCAAGGACCACAGTGAGAAAACAACTTTAGTTTTCAGTCCCAGTTATTCTATATATATTTTTTGCAAACACACATTAAACCTTAAACCGTTTTTGAAATGATAAAATACTATTTAAATAAACCTCTGATGGCTTAATGTTGTGGAGTATTACTGCTACTAAAACATACCGTTTTGTGGGACACTCTACTGGGTTTAATGTTCTGTGACAGGATAAGGCATTACAGAATAAAGATGTTTTTCACATCTGTACATACAGGCAGATGAGTTGCCTACACCTTAAAATTAATAACTTCCTTTGGACAGATGACCACTGGAGAAACCACAAGGAGAAACTTGCTTAAATGATCTGCTTTGACCAAGCAGTTACTCAAAACATTACAACTCTGCCACAGTCTAGTCATTGAACATTAAGTCCAATGCTGATATGCAGCTTTATACTGGGAAGTGCCCAGAAAATCTGTTTTCGGGGAACATTTTACAATCGCAATTTACTTTTTTTTTAGCTGAGGAAGAAATTCTCGATTTTCCCCTAAGTAATTGAAAAACTTTCAAGGTGTAACTCTAGTAAAGAGGCCATGGATGCACATGAAAACATTGTTCACTTTAAAGGTTTTAGAGTTTAGCTTGCTTCTATGAGCAGAGAGCTAGATATTTTAATCAGACCAGAGCTCAATACTTTGATAAAGCAGCTTGTAATTCACACTAGTAATCTTCTTAGTTTACCTGATGAAAAAGTCATTCCTGTTTCTTAATTTTGTTTTTAACTCCATTAAAGCCAATTTAAAAATTTGTGCCAAGCTTGATGCGAATCTTAATGCCAAACCCAGCTGTTTCTAAATGCTAGCGTGAATGAACTTGAGAAAAAGGTTTGAAACAAATCCGATGCTTGTAATGATCCTCTTTTTAGACTCAGATAGAATCACTATTTGAAAGCACAAAAAATGTGAAGTCATTATTTTGACTGGTTAAATATATAAAATATTTACATTTAATAAGCAGACTACCACATAATACTTTGAGAAAGATGGCAATTTGAAGTTTTTATAAAAAGTGTTACAAATGTGAAGAAAAGGACTGATTCTCTTTGGGTGACCCCTCATTTTTTAGCTGTACAACTGTGACAATTCTTTAAATTTACTTTAACCATCTTCTTAATCAATTAATTGCTGTAAAGTAAGGATGTTCTGTAAAGTCTTGATATGGTAACAAGCACAAAATGTTTATTAAAAGATGGAAATGAGAGACAAGGCTATATTCCTAGCAAGAATCTACAGCCCTTAATGTATTTCTTGAACATCTATAATTTGACAGACGAAAAACTAATTGCGTACCAAAGCTGTCAAGCACATAGCTTCATATGCCAGCAGCTTTTTTCTCCTCTAAAGAACCAACTATTGCCCACCTGAAAGTCACTAATTGAGCGAACTCTTGACTCATGAAATGATTCAATTGTGTAATTATAGGCGCGTTTATAAATAGTAAACCATAACAAAGGCTCAATCAATTTATTCAAGAGTGCATTGTGGATGCATCTCTGACATCTGTGCATTTGGATCTTTGTGTGCCACAAAGCAGTGTTCTTTATTAATGCCCATGTGATCTGATCACAGTGGAATACACAACGTTGCTACAAAGGAATTCATTTATTCCTTTATTCCACTGTGCTATTATCTAAATTATTACAACAGAAACCACAACGCACAGGCAGAATATATAAGAGGTTTGTCTGAAAAAAGTAGACATTACATCTACGATAACCAACAGCTATCATTTACCAAATAAAAAGGCTTTTGAAAAAAATGTCAAGGTACTTTATTATATAACTCTGCAATCACAGTACAGTTACATAACTTGTGACAGACATCTGTGGGAAAAAAATGATTTTTCTATTTTAAGACTCTCTATTCATGTGTTAGTCAGTAAATGTGTTGGCGATTTCCTCCAGCTGTCCTCTAATTTAGTGGACCTAAAAGCAATGGACTTAAATTATTCCAAACTGTAAATTTCAATATCTAGATTAAATTTTATAGATGAGTTGAAACCAATACTAAAAAGGCCAAACAAACTTAGTTCAAATGAACTAAAAAATGACAAACTCCTAGAAATAAACCAGCTTTAGAAATGCTGAACAAATGTGTACATTTTGATTTTGATACAGAATAAAAAATCTGCACATCTGAAACACTAACAACTGCTACATGCCAAAATTTCATCATAGGGTACCAAACCCTGGTCCTTAAAAGGCCACAATCTTACAGGTTTAATAGGTCTCTTTAAATCTTCAGTTTATTCAGAACAGTGACTGCAAACTGACTTACCCATTGGGAAACTTTGGGTTCTTCCTATTTAATAGTTCAATCTTATAGCACAAAAGAAGTTTTTATGCTGTTCCTACTAATTATCGATGAGCACATTCAGATGCAAGTTGGTATTTTTACTTTAAAAACAGCAATGTTTAACTCCCAAAGATCAAGTACACATTTCAATCATCCATTCCTTAAAAGAATATTTTTAAAAAGTAAATTACACTGAACTATATTGGGTAGTGCTGTACTGACTTATAAATCAAACAACAAAGTTCAGATACATGTGTTCCTATATATAGCTATATGAGTATCAAAGTTCTACTTGTTTAGATATTCAAGCCTGTAAGTAGATGTGCAAGTACAGTTTCTCCTGCTGGATGTGCAGAGTGTTCCTTCACTAACCCTAAATCAAGAAAACCCAAAAACAAAAATGTACCAAAATATGCTTAAAAACAAACTACAGATATTTATGAGCACATCACCCAGGTTGTGTAGTACAGCTTGTTGCTAATTAACCACAAGGCAACTTGTTGGCAAACCGGTAGACGTTGAGATGTTTTATAACCGAACACCACTACATTAGCCCTTTACAATTTCTTGCATTAGGAATTTGTCCTTTCGCATACCCCATCTTGCTCTCCATGAGACACACAGATTCACAGACAGGGAGAGAGCCTGGGGTCAGAGCTCCAACGGAGTAGGATTCCTCGGCCAGCTGCGGGATTTGAACCGGCAACCTTCCAGCCACAGGTGCAGATCCTTAGCCATAGAGCCACCGCTCAGCCCCACAATAGGCTGTAACTAACCAAAACATAATGCAAAGCAGTGGCAAAAAGCAGTAAGATGCTCTGTACAAAAGTTGTGACACATGAAACAGAGTAAGCAGTCACTCTAGTTTGTGCCTATCCATTCATTTTCTTCTATTCACATTGAATTTTAGTTACTTTTATAGAAATAAAACTATTACTTGAAGTAACTACCCGCTTTTAAAAGATTCAAATGAAAAAAAAAATCCTTAATGAACAATTGCGCATGCTTTCCTAAACATGTTGACAAGTAAAAAACACCCCATAGTGTGAAACCAAACATACTTAAATACACGCTTTCTAGTGCAACTGTTAGCAGTAACACATTCCTCATCAATATATTTGTATTGGAATCTGCAATATGACTAAGAAAACCTAACATTGACTAAAGATAAATATTAAGATGCAATCACCACCTTGAATCAGTGTTCTCCTATATGGTGAAATTTTTACTTTGCAATTCAATACTTTCTCTAATACAAGAAAACACTGCCCTCAGAATTATGCCCAACCAGACTTCTTTCTAACCTTATAATACAAATAGCCCACAATACGAGTCAGGAGTCAGCCCACAATACGTTTTATTTCTGCATCGGTAGTAGTACTCTGTGCCTCCACTGTCAAATTAGCACCAAGTACCCTGGCAGTCAAAATACAGTATAAGCCAGGAGAGAAAATGTAAAAGGCTGTAACATTTTAAAACATACTGACAACCAACATTAGAACTAGTAAATTACAGGACAAGAAAATGCCACTGCAGGTGACAATCAGGTGTTTATCATGGAAAAACTAAAAAACGCTCAATTAAATTTTCACATATAGCTCTTCTATGAGTACTGCCCTTCTCCTCAGCACTACATACCAGGTAATCCCATAAATCCACAATACCCTAAGAACAGAGTTCAACACTGTAATAGAAAATAAATTACAAAGTCAAGAACCGCAGTTCTGAACTGCAAACAAAGGTGTCTTTAGTACAGATAAAAGTCAACCAAAAGTCTTGATTGCTTATAGATATTTTCTTTATCATCAATTCCCTTTTCTGCTTTAACAATTCTTAGACCAAAATCAACTTGACAGCCTAACAGAAGACATTACAAGGCCACAGTCAAACAAAATCCCATCAACAATGTGTTAGCAGTTCTGCTTCATCACGTGTCCCATTTTAAGCCTCACGTTCACTAAAGCTGTGTGTCCCTCAGAGCTACGCAGATCATGCTGGACTGAACGTATCCACTTTGTGCATTTGAAAATGGAATTAGGTGAGTAAATAAAGTAAATCAAACATCCCACTACATGACGTCTGGCAAATCAGTGTTTAAAAATGTATGAACAATTTAACGTCTGAATTCGGCATGCAACACTATCTTCCAAAACCAGCATTTCTGTACGTTGCTTTAAAGCTGCATCATCAGTCAAACCCACCAAATAAAGCCTGACAGCTGCCATTACTGGGTCACATTAGACTGCAGCAAGCTAAGCGATGTTACATAATACGGTTTAGAGTGCACAGCATGTTAACAGAACAGCAGGCAGGGATAATCACTAAATTCATGTTGTAAATTAAGCCCTTAGGACATTAGAAGTGTTAAAAAGATAATTCCAGCCACAGCAGACAAAATAAACCAAGTGGTTACAACCCCTCTGCTCTTGCCCTCTCTAGTCTCTTCATGTAAAGACAAAGTTCATATTACCAGAGGTTCAGCCTTCATTATAGCTTTCGTACAGATTACGCTACTATTAAAAAAAAAGATCAGAAGAGATTGAATAAACAGATGTCGGCTTAGGGGAGAGTTTTAATTTTATTGTTTAAAAAAAAGTTATGCATTAAATTGATAGGTTGTTGTGGAAAAACAAAAACTCTAGCTCAGTTTAGAAGAATTACCTGAATTTGAACATATAGATATATTTGTGTCTCTGAAAATGTATAACTACTGTACTATGAAGCCCTAAAGCTTCAAAATGGAGTTGTGTTATTAACACCTAACAGATGTGGAAATAAAACAGAACACTCCATAGTTGTAAGCCCTTCTTCTCCAGGAACAGTTTCTCCAGAATAAAGCAGGAAGAGGTGTCCAGGTGCAGCAGTCAGGTGATGCAGACTTTCAATTATATTTTACTAATACTTTAGACCCATTCATACAGTATCTATTATAGCAAATAGGTTTGGAACCTCAAACTAATGAAATATGCAATATTTATAAAGAAATTACCCAGAAAGAAAGGACTAGTATTGAGCAAGGGGAACAAAAGTTCAAATACTTCATTGCTGTCTCATAATTTTTTATGTGGTTTATTCAAGAGGACAATCTAAAAAATGATAAAATCCTTCAGAAACAAAATGTGACTTGAGAAATAAATCCAATTTTATGATTGTAACTTGCACTCAAAACGGATATCAAACATACCTGATCATAGGATTTGACTAAAAACCATATTGCCTTGTAGAAAACGTCACAAAATCTAAGAATTCACATTGTGTACTTCAACAGCCTCTATTTGTCTTGGAAGTATTGTAACATTGTACTTGTTCAAGTATACGTATTAACACAGCTCAAGGGTAGATGCAGACGGACCACTCAAGTTAAAAAAAAAGAATTTAAAAGTTTCAGGACATTTTAGATAAATCCTGCTTCAGCTGTGCAAACAAATGACCACTTGAAGACATTGTCCAAAAACTGTTTATGAATTGTTTAAGCCTTGCGCACAACACAAGTCTTATTTACTATAATTAACTGAAAATTGAAAATAAATGTTGCATATCTTCATTCATAAGTGAAAAAATAATAATGACATTCAAAGTACATCAAGAGAATTAAACACCAAAAACATTGTTTGGCCATTAAATTAAGCACACATTAAACACAGCATGTTAAGAATGAAGAAATCTGTTCAATATTGTGCCAACACTGACATTTCATGAAGAAAATACCAACTATATGGGGCAACAGACAGGTAGGCACAGCTATAAAATATTATTTATCAGGACATAAAGGTATGTTATGTGAATTTTACTGTACATATTTATGAACAGCCAGCTCAGATATTGGTCATGTATATTGAAGTGAAAGGTTACTGCTGGTTCTGTGCCCCCAAAAAAACACGAAGGATCATCTTTTTAACTACTTCCAAAAACTCTGATCGCAGCACTAATACACACAGCCCTCAACAAGGACAAGTTTGGTTCCACAAACTTCACTGTAAGTTATTTTGTTCAAGTCAGATTTCACTCAATTTCTGCAAGTCGGATGTGATCCGACTTGATCACATTGTAATACAATGAACATACAGTATTTTGCAAAAAAACATTCATGGATTAAAACAGTTGTGGATTAACACGGATTCAAAAAAATTGAAATTAAGGAAGAGCAAGGCATTTGAAGTAAGTTCCTACTTAGGCAAACAAATTCATAACAAGTCACAAATCTTAAGGTTTTAATTAGTTGTTTTAATTATTTAAACATAAGGAAATTCCTGCATCAGTAGTCTAGTCTTTGTCCTTGATTATTGTATGTTGGCAGATTTAAGAAGCAATGTGAACAAGAATGAAATGACACCTGCTGCATTTGTCAGGTTGGGTTTAGAAGTGGAAATATATACATTTTATATTCACTGATATTATGAAGCAAGCAGTAGTAATACATATTAGTAAATAAATAGCAAAATACATTCCTAATAAAAATCATAACATGACAGCTGCACGCAAAATAAAGAGTTTACACTTCTTTTCCCCCCACCTACACCACAATTTCCCCCAGTACAGAACTCCTGTACTGAAAACGCTATAGCTGCACATATTGCTACCTGAAGTACATCACTAGGAAATGACTGAGAGTTGTGCTGTAAGAAAGAGGACATTATCAAGTATTTATCTGAAGGAAGTGTGATTACACGTCTTGGACAATATTTCAGAAGAAAACAGCTCCCAATGGGTCTCGGGTATCGAAACCTGATCTACGTTACCTTGACGATTCACTTCATTTTGCAGAAGCTCCTCCATTGCTTCCTCCTCTGCGATGTCTAGAGGAGTCTCCCCTTCACTGTTGACAACTCCTACATTAGCTCCTTGACTAATTAAATACCTGGAACACAAAAGAGCAAAACAGTTCAGTTCCCATAAAAGACTACACATTCGCAGAGCAACCGTCAGTTTGAAAGTGAATCCAAATCGTTACATTAACTCTTTGATGATTATTTTTATATGTTAAAATATTATGTAAACAGATAAACTTTTCCATATTTCTATACAGAAAACCGTGTCACCCTTCATCATCCTTTATGAATCTAAATCAATGAAATCACCCTTACTTTACACAGCTCACAATTTCAATCTGAATCGAAGATTCTTCTTCCTCTTTTGTTACACACGTTAACATTTGTCTCTGCGCCTTTTTTTCTCCCCACTATAGCAGAAATGCTTTCTACATTTCATCTGTCATAAACGAAGAAGTCAACAAGACTCCATTTTAGATTCCCTGAATCGAGAATCACTTTCCTTTCAGTCAGGTGCTAAAAACGTGCAAGTTCTGAGATGTCAGAAGGAAGGCTGCAGACTAAAGATACAAAACACGAATAGCAATTATTTCAACAGGCTAGTTCGGTCTTTTGCTTCATGCACCAATGTAACGTCTCATTTGACAGTCATATTTTCTTCATGTATTTAAAGCGGAGATAAACTTAGTCATTTCCAATCACTTTGCCCTTTCTTTTCCAGTGATCTCACCAACTTTGAAATTTGCATCTTTAATACTTTTTGCAGCCCACTATGTCTGTTACTTCACGTCTCCCTCATAAAAAAACAGGCTGGCAGCATACTGTGCAAAACCCAGGACATATTAAAAGATAACGGGACTTTTGCATTTTTTCCCCCACCACAAAGAACCATACAGTCACACTATCTGGGGAGAATCAGCTTTGCTGGAGCTGACAATCCTTGCACAACACATGGGGAAAAAAAGATCAGACTTTGTTCTCTAAAAGAAGCACTGCCAAGCCATTTACTTCTTTCACACTGTAAACAACTGATTTTCATAATTTAGGAATTACATCTTTCAAAATGTTCCAGAGATAGGATGTTACAGAGCTGAATCCGCATGTGTGCAGTAAATTCCTCATTATTTCTGTGTTGCACATGCTTTAATGTCCGATTTCATTTTTTCCCCATGAAAGACAGTCTGTCATCCGTCTTAGCCTAAATGTTTCACTTAAAAAAACAGCTGCACGAGAATATCATATTTAATGTTTAAGCAAGCCTAAAGCATTTTTCCCATAACATTCATCTATATCAAAATGTTAAAAGGGTTCATGGAAGAATAATACAATTAGTCATTGAAGGAAGACAACTTCCCAGACTTCCATATACAAATCCTGATACAGAACCCAATGAAATAGTGTACTCATCCCCCCAAAATCAAATTTCTTATCGATAAAGATAAAAATCAATGTTCTAATTTTACACATTTGAACACCATTAGGCCGTGTAAGGCATCAGCTTTAAAAGCTATTGTTAAGTTCAAGTTTTGTGCTTAAAAAAATAAAAACCCTTTGAAGGAAAGATTAAAGCCAGAACATTATTGTACACACATGATACTCCATTACAATCTGGAATAGTTACAATAATTCACACTTTGACATATTCCATTTCCTTTAAATTGCAAATTACCTCCTCAAAGGTTAGTTGCTCGGCACACTTCAGCTCCATTCAAAAGGTTTGATTGTATCCTCATTCCAAATGAGTATAAAAAAAATGTCTGGACAGTTAAATGCTGGAATCTCTGATAAGGCTAAAGCTCAATAAGTCAAGGGGTTTACACTGATGTAATTACATATTTTCTGCAAAATGTCTTCAGACACACCAGTAAGTCAAAAGTTTAGGGTTAAGCCAAAAAGCAGACAAACATGTCACAGGTATTAGTGGTTCTGCTTGAGGACAATGTGTGCAACAGCTTCACTAAACAAGAAATTACTGATGCAAGTAAATTCCTCTTGCATATTGAACTGAATCCTGTTCACTTCCACCTTTGTTTCATAAATCCAAACACCAGCAAAGATATTTCTATCCACTTTCTCAGCACAGCCCAACACTCATGTTTACAATTTGGAACTTACTGATAACACAAAGTTCAAATGATTTTTGATCAAAACCAATTCCCGTACAGTAAACCAGTAAAGTAACCAATTCCAGTACAGTCAAATACAAAGACAAAAGACTGCCTTGATCAAGAGAATACTCACAAAGAACACTGGATGGACTTTTCCTAAACCTTTCAAGTAGTACTTCAATGAAGAAGTCTCAATTACAACAAAAAACCTGACATACCCTAAAATTCCTAGTACTCAATCAAATAGTCACAGCAGCTTCTCCCTTGGTACTGAGATTCTCAGATCAATACGCTATGAAACAAACTAATTGGCAGAATGGCCTCATCTTGCTTAAAATACATCCGCTGTGCTGATGCTGTAGAAACCGATTTGAAGAAAATGCTATATCATTTGCTTAATGTTCCCAACACTTTTTACACTTGCCAGTCTAAAATGCAATACCAAATACAAGGACATTAATGACAGGTTGTAATGAAATTATGGAAACAGAGATGTACTTACTCTGCTATATCAAGATATCCACAAGAAGCAGCTGCATGCAGTGGTATCCAACCTTCATTATCGGGCTGGTTGATATTTGCTCCATGTTCGACCAGGAATTGCACCATGTCCACATTGTCATCTATGCAGGCCTGTAAAACAAAGTGTTGCACAAATGAATGTGAGACCTTTAAAAGCTGAACTTGGCTTTTTTTAAAAAATAATGAACTTCTCAAAGCTCTGACAAAAGGAAATCTTTTCCACTCAACATCAAAATGTTTAAGGCCTATGAATTAAGGACAGGATATCCAGACACACAAGAAGGAAAGCAAGGGTGCTGCAATATTTACTTCAGAGATGTATTATTCACTTATATATACACAATTCCAGTGAATGAGCTTCATTAGTGATTAAGCCCATAAGTTTACCATACAAAAATTGTCGATTTTTCCATTAATATCCAAACATTTATCTGACAAAAATACTTTATATGTTTTGTTGTGGCTGACAAGTAAATTGTTCTTACAGATTTAAACCATTAGAAGCAAGCTCACAGTAATAATTACACTACTGTTTTTCAAAGATTTCAAAAACTGCTATTAAGTTTACCAAGGAGTTCTAGAGCAGATAAAGGCCATCAAGATCCAGATACCTTTTAAGGGTTATATAACCCCTGCTGTGCTTATGTCCAATATAATATCTCAGCAGAGAACTATGAAGTTGAACAATATTGGTTGTCACATGATCACAGAAAAAAACAAATTCAATTAGGCAGACTGTCCAGAATTTATATGCACAGTATCATATGTTGCTTGCTTGTAAAAAAAGTTAACTGCAGCTGATACGGCAAAAGTAATCAATGGCACGTTTTATGTGGGAGGAAATACGATCTTGACTTGCAGAACATCTCAGTTTGTTGCTGTGTGGCTTTCCAAGGTTGCAGAGATTTGACAGTTCAAGGTCATATGTACACTAGTTTTTCTTTTAAAAAATATAAGCAGAATGACTAAAATCGTCATACTGAAACACTAGTAAGAAACATATACCTTTATACCTTTAACTTGAACAATAAAACACTGCTTGTATCTCATTTAAACTATCTATATCAGTGGTTCTCAAACTGGTACGCGTACCGGCAGTGGTACGTGGCGTGCCACCAGGTGGTACACCAAATGACCCTGGAACTGTGTTGCGTGCGCTGAAAAAATCGGGACGGGTTTTCATATTTTGTATTTTTATACGTGTCAAATACGCAGCCTGCGTACTACAATACAGTGCACGCTAATACTTCAGTGGACACAAGAGATACTCTGTAATTCTATACTACTCTATAGGAATGCGTGCTACGGACGCAAGTGACCAATTGTATTTAAAAAAAGCTACTGTATCTCCAGCAAATAGGGAGAAAGGAGAATATGCGTGATTTTGGAACAATGCCAACATTGTAAACACAGGAATGCATAGAAATGCGTGCTACGACCGCTGGTAATCTTGTGAGCACAGGAAAGCGTGAAAAATATTTAAGAACTGTTCTAAGTTAATTTGAGAAAAATACACCGAGCGTCTGTTTCTCACACGCGCATGAAATAAATACTTAAAATAAACACTGAAATAAAAACGGAAACGTGAAAAAATGCAAGCTTGCGGATTGCTTAAGCAGGTAAGCCCCACACTATTATGTGTAGAGAAAAAGCTGCTGAACAGCTCGACCTGCTGCCCCCCCGAAAGACACAGTCATTCATAGAATTATTGAAATTATATCAAAGGTACGCTGACAGCGCGTGTTAAGATGAGCAGATGTTTTTCACTGCAATTAGATGAGTCTGTAGTCGATTTGGCCAATTTGCTCGTTTACGTTAGATACGAGTTTGAGGGTACGTCCCGTGAGGACTTTGTTCTGTAAGCCGCTACCAAAAGGAACTACAGGAGAGCACGCATTTCAGCTTCTGAATGAATTTATCGAAGAGAATGCCATCGACTGGATAAAATGTGTCGGAGTTTGTACAGACGGTGCTAGAGCAATGACAAGCCGACACAGCAGTGTAGCCGCACGAATTAGAGAGGTTGCTCCAGAAATTAATGGTTTCATTGCAACATCCACCGCGAGACCTTTGCCATCAAGAAAATGCCTGACGATTTAAAATCTGTTAGACTCTTGTGAATCATATCAAGGCTCGAAAAATTAATTCACATCTGCTTTTCTCGAACTAAACAGGCTCACCCCTCTCACTGAAATGGTGCTTTTTTTATGTGTTGTTTTTTCTGTAAAACACTTTGAGAAGCCACATTTTAATATATCAAACAAAGTTTATTATTATAATATTTATTATATGTATGTGTGAGTGTTTGTGCACATGCGCTCATGTTGGTCATTGAGAATTTCTGGGGTTCCTATGAGATGATGACGTGTAGGAGGTACTTGGATGCTTTGGTTGGATTAGGGGTGGTACTTGGTCCAAAAAGTTTGAGAACCACTGGTCTATATCAACTGCTCACAATTATCCCAGAACATCTAAGAACAATCTATTTGGACAAAGAAATTAGTGAAATATTGGAAAAGATTTTAATTTGGGTTAATCATTCTTTAGTTAATGTCTCGGAGCAAGGTGAACACGAGAATCAATTATATTTGCATAATAAAGGTAAATTCTCTAACACTTAGACATTATTTAATAATGTTTCAGTTATCACACTGTAAAGAAAAGCTATCATCCAGATTACATTGGGAGCTGTGTGGATGACTGGATTAAAAAAGGTCCAGGTATCTAGACCAACGCGGGGCACTACTGTCACACCCCTGACTGAAGTCCTTTAACTCAGATTGATTCAATAAAACAGTCATACAGATTCTTCTGTCACACATTTTTACAAGCAGCTACTGCTGTATTGCACATTTCTGTATATGAACTGTACTTTACATGGATGATAATCGGTCTCCAGTTACATAACATTGTAATGTTTCAAGCTGTAATGAAAAGTAAAAAGTACACTTTTTAACCCATGTCTATCCAAAATTAGTCCAAGTGAAGTGTTTAGCAAGAAGAACACGGAGGAACATGCAGCTAATACAATTTTGACAGCTCAAACTTGGTCCTAGTATGGAAATAAAACATCCACAACATTTCTGTTCTTTGCTTCACCTTACAATATTGCTGTCAAAAGGTTAGCATTTGCAGCAAAATCCAGAATTGCATTAATATTAAAATGCATAGGTTATACTACACATGCACAGAAAAACAATAAACCACATACATTTTGTACATGAGAAACTTTGCCTTTTAAATGGTATTCTACAGAGCCATCAGGGAGAGCACAACTTTAACAATTTTAAGGCATTATGCCTTGTCATGTTAACTGCATCTCTAATGTGCAGAAGAATGAAAATCCCAATGACTTTCAACCAGACGTTGCATCAAAGTTTTTAACCCCAAACTGATAAAACCCCTATGCCTTTCACAAGGCAATTGAAATGACGGATTTTAAACTAAGGTATATAGTACTGAATTAATTCAAAGAACTTTCAAATAATCTCAGGATTTTAAATGTGAAGTTTAACATTCCACACATTAATAAAAAGATTTTTAAAACAAAACGGATATAATTAGATTTTTAAATATATGGAAATCTCAATTTAAGAAGATTTAAATGCAGACACTCCTGTTTTTGACATTTATAATTCTATTAACACAGCACTGCTTGTAAAATTACAAATTCCAAGCTCAGAAATCAATTTTGTACAGCATATATGGCATGCTACTCAATGAAGCCAACACTGAACATAAGTACTACAGTTCTGATTCAGGACAAAATTTCAAATTACCTACAATCCTCCCAGACACTCCAGTTCATATGCTTGCATGTTTGCCTTGCTTGAACATTACGGGACACAAGCAGCATCTTTATTAACACTACTAACATCCAGCTTCATTAGGCTATTAAACACACTAACTGGTTATATGTAGTGTGCAGAATGAAAAAGAAGAGAGTAGATGGTGCAAATGTCTATAAGAATGGAATGATTTACAGTTATCATTAGGGACATTCTGCAGACGTCAGAAATTGATCCAGCTCTCCAAACAAGGCAGGCAGCATGCTGCATATATTGTTGATGGAAGCAAATTCCAATGCTCATTCTGAGACTCGTTTAAACTGCCCATTGTAAATGACATGGCTTTCAATGATGTGATATACAGCAGCTACAGTGTGATGCATTAAAACCACGTCTAGCTGAAATCAGCCAAGTGAGTACAACCAGGAGTATTTTCATGCAAATATCTGAAAAAAAAAACAACTAATACAGACATTTCTTCCAAACAGCACTTTGAGAAGACCTTCTGATATTGGTACAGAGTCACAAAATTACAATTACATATCTTTACATGAACAGAACCTCCATATGTTGTGGTATCTAGTTTTTAGTAATAAGCAGTACATGACATTGTGCCAAACTGCAAATAGCGTGAAAACAATATAAACTGAATTGCAACATCACTAAACATATCAAACTCCAAAAATCTTAGCTGAGTCTTGATTAAAGCAATTAGAAAGATGTTTCACTTTAATTGTAATAGTAACATACAGCGCAAAGTATCAATTGTGAAAAGCACTCCAGAAAACATTAGTTATATTTACTTACACCTGTAAGCTTTCATTTAAATAAAATCCAACAAATATACAACAATATCCAGCTGTTGGGAAGTGTAAGGGAAGCCTCTAAAACTACAGAGCGGTCTCCCATTGTTTCCAGTTTCCCCAAGAGGATGAAATTACACACATGACTTGCTGTAGCACCATGCACCATCACGCTTAGGGTTAGACCTCTCCAAACACCACACACAAATGGTGACTACAACAAGTCGAGGGATGGCTAGAAACTTCACAAAAAATAGTACTTTTTACTGTAGTGCGAATTAAGAAATGCCCATTATGTAAAATGCCACTGACTGAAAGTAAATAAGTATCTTTTTGCCACAATCTGAGAGAGCAGTAGTTCTGAAGGCATTCGTAAATCCCAAGGCAACAAAGATCAGCACAAACCAAAATACAAAGTGTTGAAGCTACTATTCAGCATTGCCTTCATGAATGCAGCTTTCATAGCTGGGATGCAAGGAAGAAGCCTCTTCTGAGTGTCAAGTGCACTTGAATTTGCCAGAACTACATCTGAGCGACAACTGAAAGCATGTCTTATGGCCATGTGAAACAGTTACATTAATGAATACAGCTCATTAGTATCAGATTTGGTATAACAGGTTGAGAAAACCCTCATGCCTACAATCAAATATAGAGGAGTTCTATTATGTGGAGAGGTTCTTCTGTTTATCAGTCCTGGAGCCTGTTAAAATGGCGGGGGGGAGGGGGGATTATGAACCCCAAAGTATACCAAGACATTTTGGCAAGACACCTCGGTCCCTCTGCCAAGAAGCTCAGGTTAGGATGAAAATGGATGTTCCAGCACAACAATGATCCAGAGCAGTGGTTCTCAAACTATGGTACTCGTGGTACGCAGAGTGCCGCCAGATGGTACGCCCCTGGATCTTTGTTGTGTGCACTGAAAAATCGGGACGGGTTTTCATATTTTCTATTTTAATACGTGTCGAATAAGCAGCCTACATACTACGATACAGCACGCGCTAATACTTGAGTGGACACAAGAGCTACAATGTAATTCTATACCATTGTATAGGAATGCGTGCTACAAACTTAAGTGACCAATTGTATGTTATCTCCAGCAAATAGGGATGTAGGAGAATGTGCGTGATTTTGGAACACCGACAAACTTGTAAACACAGGAATGCATAGAAATGTGAGCTACAAAAGCTGGCAATCATGTGAGCACAGGAAAGCATGATAGATAACATAAAAATATTTAAGAACTGTTCTAGGTTAATTAGAGAAAAATACAGAGTGTCTCTGTTTCACTCCCATGCGCATGAAATAAAAACTTTTTAACTTCTGGGACGGACTCCTGCAACGGAAACGGGGAAAAATACAAGCTTGCGGATTACTAAAGCAGGTAAGCCCCACACTATTTTTGAAAAACCTTATTTACCGCTGGGAAAAGAGCCGACACGTATTGTCTGTGGAGAAAAGGCTGCTCAACAGCTCAACCTGCTGCCCCCTCTGATGGACATCAGGACTGTAAAATCAAATATTTGTATGAAACATTCAAAATGTAGGGAAAAGCCTATCAAGAAAACTTCAAATACCAACCTAAAATCAGAAGGGAAAGATTTTTAGATGTAAAAACTTTTGTAGATTTTGTTTTAATTCTTAGTCATTTTCAAGACCGAAGTGCGCTGCATTCACTTATCGCTTTTAACATTGGACCCTGACCTACAGCTATTGGAAGCAGTTACGTGGATCACTAAATCTTGCAATTAATAGAAGTATAGGTTATCAGACAACTCTTACAATAAGCCACAGGAGTTAAAGCTATTGCTAGAGGGAAATGCAAATGGCTTCAGCTGGAATTTATGATCAAGGTCACATTCCATGGCATAAGTACTGTATATAGTAAGAAGAGCATGGAGTAAGAATTTCCACTTCAGTGAAGCACCAATTATAGTGAATTAAGCAACAGCAATTTAATGTAATACGTTCTAAATGACAAACAATTCAGTTCCTACTATAACAGGCAGAGTATCTGTGAAAACTAGACCTAAAACAAAAGTTGTCACAGATTCCAAACTAAAAGCTACAAAAGAAAGATTATAATAAGGTCTCTCTTTCCTTACATTAAAAGAAGCTTAGCAAAACCTGAATTTTGAACACAGTAACTGGACAACTTTTGACAGTAACTGGAAAATTCTGAAATAGGAGCATTTCACAGCTGAGGTCAATATAAAAGGCTAGAAATAAGAATTATTCAACCCTGAAATATTTGATCATGTAAAAAAAAAACTTAACATAAAACTAAATTTTCTAAAATGAGCATAACTTTTTTCCCCATCTTCCTATGGAAAGATTATGCACCTGCAAACAAACTGCAGTCAGAAACTATGAACTAGCCTTTCCCATTCTAATAAAAAACCCAGCACCCCCCATTTCACAAAACACCCATTTCCCTAACTATTGTTGCTACAACAAAGTTGAAAAAGGTATCATACGCAGGCCTTACGTTCAAGGCACATGATAATCTGACTAAAATACTTGACCAAATTTGGGCAGTTTATTGTACCGTATATGGAAAGAATCGAGAATGCACTTCCAGTGTCTTATCTGAGCATGTCTGCGTGTAACCGAGTTGGCCATCTATAAAGAGAGCCTGTTCAGAGAAGAGCTTTGTCATCTGTTACCAGGTGCAGCCAGACCCTCTCCCTGTCGGACATTTCTGTACACCGCAGGGCTGAGGCTTGTCCAGAACAATGCATGGCTTTACAGAGCCCCTACAGCAGAGTTCCTTCCAAGATTAAACCTTTTAAAAGAAGTCAATATGGAACTTGCCTTGAGACAAAAGCGATAATCACAAGTTGGGTTGACACATTGTGATTTCACAGTTTTAGCAACATAAGGAATCCCCTGCAAATGCGGTCTTTAAAATAAATTGCTCCTCTTCTTTTAAATCATTGTAAAATAAGACTTGGATCACCAGGATCATTGAGAAGTAATCCTCCTTCTTCTTTAAGATATCACCAAAGTGTTTGGGGAAAAAAGTGATAACTGGGGAAAAGACGGCAGTTTACACAGACTGTTAAGAGAACTGACAAATCACATTTCAGGGGGGGGCTGTCTGAAGCACATACCAGCAGAAACCTTACAGTCAGGGTTTTTAAGGGATATTATACCGTTTACGCTGCAGTGCAAGTCTTCACTTGTCAACCCAGACTGGCAGCTGCTTTCTGAACTGCATCAGTTTCAAGTGCGATAGACCCAAACAAAAAATAATGACTGAAACACTGAAGACCAAGAACAGTTGAATCCTTCGCTGACATACCTTAAAGAAAAAAAAAATGGACAATCCAATAAGATATTTCGCTAACTCAATCTATCAAACCTGCAATTCAAGAATGTGATTTTCAATTGCAGCCCATGAAGCAGCAAAAGCACAGGATAACTATATAGCTACTTTTTTCCTATGCAGTCAGCTGAAAAGATAAACAATCTGCCCATTTTTCTAACAGATCATGTTTAATTCAAGCTCTAATTTCATATAGGCTACAATAATGATTACTATAAGTTAGTTAATAAAGTTATTTTCTTTGTAATTTAGAGAACTCCTACTTATAGATAACTTTTACCAGCTAAGGAGAAGATATGGAGACCACTGCGTTTCGTGTTATGGGGGATCTTCCAATCTCAAAATTATTTTGCCAGAAAACTATTAATGAATAGTCACTTACAGAAGTGAACATGTGTGATAATGTGCCATGTACTGTAACTCAAAGCCAAAAACCTGAAAAATACACTTCATTTAAACCGCAAATTACCTACATTTCTTAAACTCTGGGTGTAAAAACACATGACACCATGTCTAACCCCCGATTTCTGTGACATTCAATGGCTGCATGTAGAACTGGACAACAACACTGCCTTCAGAGTTCTAAGGATAGGCATCTGCATACTTTGTTTTTGTTGTGTTCTATACCCCAACAAGAACTTGGCTCTATTCAAGCTATCATCTTATGTCCCTCACAGCCCAAAGCAAGGAGCAAGGCTTTCACTCATTTTAGACTTCCTTTTGCAGCAGATAAAGGGCAGTTATCCTGGACTGAAAACTCTACAACATTCCAGGCTGCAATATTTCATACTTCTATGCAATTTAAACATAATGCACATCTCTGCTGAAACAAAGGCTTCTACCAATGCATGTTAAAAGTCCAAAAACGAGCGATTTCTGCGGTTTCCCCCAAAAAACAGTTACAGAACTGGGCTGTGTTGGAGGGGAGGGAAAACCTCCTCTGTGTCCAACCAGGCAATGGACACAGAGGAGCGCCCTGAACCCACACAACCAAACTCATTGTGCAAGGGCTGATTCGGGTAAGCTCCAGCAATGAAGATGAGGGTCCTAATTAGCCAAGAAACTCCAAGACCTGTTTGATGTTGGAAACTGTTCACAGAACCCAACTTAAAAACTCATTAGAGCACTTGAGGGTGTGCAGCTTCCCTGCAAACATGCGGGAGAAATCCAAACAGGTATCACCAGCTTTTTTCATACATCCCCTATACTCCCTAACCTCCCCAGCTGAAAGCTTAGAGGTCTGTCTTCATTATCAGCATCAGTAAAGTGCAGCAGCAAATTGACAATTTATTGACTTAAGACTTGTATTGGATTAATTAGGATGGCTTCAAGTCTGAAACCTAAACTCGTACTTCCTTTAGACCCCTAGTTATCTTTTTTGGGATACCTGCTGAATTTGTTTTTTTAATCATAATTATCCCCTGTGTACTTTGAGGACCAACTACAATGTTTCAAAGGTACATTTTTGTGTATCTATGCACATGGAACCACATACAAGTAAAACATGTTCAGGTCATATACAGTTTACCTAAAGCAGCAACAACCCTCTTACAGGAAAAACGATGGCTTTTCAACCTTTTATGGTTTCTTTCCCCTTGTTTTCACTTGTCTGTTCAGGTACCTCAGCTTTTCATTATACCCAACATGTTACCTGTGTCAATAGTGACACAACTTTCAGGATAAAACAATGGAGAGTTTTCCAGAATTATTAATTTGAACTGAACTAAGAAATGGAATTATCATTACAAAACATGGATAACAAAACTAGTGAACACCCTGACAGTAGATAGCCGTATTATTTTAGCTAATGAGGATTGCATGAGCTCTTTAAGGTTATGTAATTGGAGCATGTACCATATCTGCCTCACACAGTCACCACAGCCCAGGGGAATATTCATCTTTTCCATCCTATCATTAAAGATATCTACTGCAAACTCAAGCAGTGCAACAGACAGGCATTTCCCAACATTCATTGTTGTTACAAAGGAAATATTGTTTAGTAACATTTTATAGGAACATTTTTCTTTAAAATATCAGTATAACTCACACTTGAATTTGAAAAAAGTGAGAAAAGTAAGAAATGAATGAAAAAAAGTAAGAAATGGCTATTGGAATAATCTTTTAGATCAAGAATGTTAAATACTCAAAAAAAACTTTACACTAAAGTGAATTCTAGCAGTAACCTAGCTAGCAGTCTAACATTTCCTTCACAAGAATAATATGCTTTTCAAACCCATTTGTATAGTATGTCCTAAAAGTAATTTAAAAACATGATTTGTGAACACGTTTAACATACGTTATAGCATTTATATACAGATGAACTTTTACTTTTCATTGCTATAGCCCAAATAAAACAAGAAATTGTATTCACTTTAATTGCGTGTACAGCTAGCTTTTCTATTCACAATGACTAAATTCTACCATGTATTATAAAATGCATACGATTCAGTTAATTGGATCAATAAACTGTTTATATAACATTCGAATCTAAATGTTTTACTGTAGTCTCCGTATAACTAAATAAATAGATAACACTTTATAATACCAGTTGCAGATGTAGAGCTTTATTATCCCAAACCACAATGTAAAAAAAACCTTTTAGTAATTTTCAGGTTAGGCCTAGTAAAAAATTCATTTATCTTGGTGTTTGTGAAATTGCATAATTGAAAGACTTAAGTTTGAAGATCCATATACCTTTGCAGGCTGAAATAATAACATTTTATATCCAGGCAACAGATCTACGCAATGCTTTACATGAATCACAGAGCTTTCTATAGTTGTCCTAGTTACTTACACTTTGTGTCCTAGTGGCTGCTGTCTAAGATATGCTGTAGCCAAAATGTGCAAAACTGGTACAAACATACAGCAGGCTGTTAAATCGAAATACAGAATCCAAATGAAACCATACAATAGCTTAATGCAGCTAACAATGCTGTATAACACCTTGATTTACCTAGATTATGATTTAAACTGGCAAGGAATCAAGACTTGTAAATATAAATCTCAGTGCCATATAAATGCATTTCAAGCATAAATATAATGCATGGAGAAGACAACTAGTCTTTTACTCAAGCTGGTACAGCAAATTTAACCAACAGTAATATTACCTTACACACATAAGCTTCCTAAAATATCACAAGTACAAAGAATAGATCAGTAACTCTCTAAACCATGAAACAGATAAGGCACTCAAAAATATCTTAAATTGCAAAGTTTAAAAAAAAATGGTTTAGTATCTTAACGATATTTCAAAATAGCACAATCAACATGAATCAAAATTAGTAGACTGTGAAATGAACAATTAGTCTTAACAGTGGCTACCTGCAATGTGAAATGCTGAACATTCATTAAGTTCACAGGCGTGTACAAACGTAGCACTCAGTTAGACAACATATCTGTTTAAACCTGTTTGGCCAGGCCAGTGCTGTAGTGCACAGTGGTAGTCTAAGACATGGTTAGTTCAACTCAGGGCATATGTGAGAATTAGGAGAAACTTCCTGCAGCAACCCCTCACACAGAACATGAGCACTGTTACAAAATGAAGTGGCCAAGTCTGCCATCTATAAGGGTTTTAGTTCCACACAGCCAGGTCTCACTACCAAAGTGGGAAAATACAATAAAATGAAGCTCACCCAGATTAAGAGTGTAATAAACAAGTGTCTAATTATGACAAAGGTATCAAAATCTATAGAAACAGGGTTTCTTTGCTTAAAGCACTGGTTCCCTATGCTGGACCAAGTGATTCACATTAATATTAATCATCATCCCAGTTACATTCTTAATTTACTTTATTCCTACTCAAAAGTGTGGAATATTATGATCTTATGAATTGCAATAGTTAAAAGGCACTCTTTTACAACAGTTGAAAACAATCCTATTATTAAGATAACTGAGGGTTCAGTTGTCTTAAAAACTGTGTGGGCTATCTGGATCAGGCAGGTCTACGCATTAAATCCCAAGTCTTTACTGTCTGTGCATTACTGTGAAGAATCTACAATATTAATTTCCATGATGCAAATACTAAAGCAGATGGGATTTTGACAACTTGAAATGAAATAAACTCCATAATCAGCAGGGAATCATTACATTAAATAATATATATATACATTTCTATTCAACAGTAATGAACAGTAAAATAGATTGGTATACACAATAAGGAGCAGATTATTAAAGTGCCTTTAAAGCAGATTGCTACACATCACACTTGAAATCATTTATATCCAGTGTGACTTAAATTAGAACTAAGAATAGTCCACAAATCATGTCTAGTCCTTGCCCAGACAAAATAGGATACTGACAGATCTAGTCACTACGCAAGAGCAGGTGCAATTCTTTGCAGATGCCTTTCCAAAATGTCACAGTATTGCCGTTCCTGCTTCGTATTTACCTCTGGAAACAAAGAGCATTAGTCACTGTCATCTACTTCTCACCAGTTGCAAACAAACATGGAGGGGAGGCAGTGAATTCAAGGATAGTTCATATTAAATAACAGCAGAAATCCATTCACAGCACAGTTCAATTAGGTATTAGATTGATTACACAGAAATAACCAGTATTGCAAATATACAAAAAATCCATAAAACACCACACACTTGTTTTATATCTTAAAGAGGTTTAGTTTCTGTCCCGTGTGAAGAATATCTAAGTTCTGAGTATTTCCCATTTTCAGATACTTGAGTGGTTTGCCAAACTCAAGCACAAAATATTAACCAAGTCCTCATTAAGTATATGAAAGAGCAGGCGAACATCGTCTCCAATAGATAGAATAGCCATTTTGAAGATTGCATGTCTTTTCTTTTCCAATTCATAGTATTTTTAAGGTCAGAGTTAAACAAGTGCATGGATTGTCCTGAATAAAACTATTTAAAATTAGCCACAAAAAAATAAATAATTAATCTGAACCAATCAGCCCTGACAAACGGATAAAAATATTTTGTCAAAGATAATCAAACTGTTTTCTGATGTTAGAAGACATTTGAACTATAATTAAACAACTGTTCATACATTCCTCCTAAGGTTCTTTGGTTAGGACTTGAACTATATTTTTTTACTTGTAAAACATGTTCAAAGTTAAGTTTATCATGATTGATATTTAACAAATACAGTATCATTTAACTCAATTTTAGGGATGTACTATTGCCATCACTAAAGCCTTGACATCTCATTTTCTAGAATGTTCTTTCTAATATGCTTACTTCCAGATGGAACAGTATAATTAAAGCACTATCTTGACATAGTGGTTTCACAGATAGTGGTTTGGTTTCCTACGCACAACAAATCAAAATTAGAGAAGTACTGAAGTGCTGTAATCGGCAAAGTTTTTTTTAATTGGCACTAGGAGGAGATAAACAATTTCCTACAGCAGCGTTGTAAATACATTAACTGGGCAAGTGTCCAGCTAACATACCATTAACCTTTGAAATATTCTCACTGAAAGCAACTTTTCTTCCAACAGGAAACCAAAAGGCGCTTATTGTGTTAACATAACAGCGATAACCTTTGCACGTATCGAAATCAAAGATCATTTAGATGAGCTTGGAATGTCAGTTAGGACGAATCCAAGGACAAACATAGTCATTCATTCAAGAACAAGACAATGCAAGTATATAGGTTTGAAAATATTTTGTGCCTATTTTGAAATAACATTAAAAACACAGATTGTTACATTACAGTCAAGCCCATTAGTATTAACACTACCAGGGACAGGTCATGCAATGGCCATGCACCACCTTCAGCACCCTGTGGTTTCTGGACAAAGGACTACATTGCCCAGCTTTCTAGGCACCAGCTGAAAGCCAGAACCATAAGGTAAAGGGGGCAATAGGGGTATATAAGCAAAAAAAACAAAAATAGAGCCTCTTGTCCTTTTGGCCAACATGGCACTAAACATAGCACTGCACTTGAAGAGCTGTCTGATAAAGGAGCAGACTGCAGCCCCATCACCACTGGTGTGACAGTGAACAAAGAGATTTTGTTCTTCTTTCATACTGGTCAACGACTTAGCTGCCCGATTTCTGGAAAGGAAAGCCAAATAAGGTAGCACCCAGAGTACAGCTATGAGCTTCTTTTTTCTCTACGTGAGCTACAGAAACTTCTAGTGTACCAAAGTTTGAATTAGGACAGTAAAATTGTTACCAACTTTTCCCCACTTAGTCAACTAGCTGTTTACAACTCACTGCAGCAGAATTCTGTTTTTCTTTTTGTGCCTAACTGCACACCACCCACACAGATATTAGGCGAATTACTAAAACATGATCAATAGAGATGTTACCAACAATTCGTCACATCCACCCTCCTGCACTGGCTGTTCTAGCATTCACTGATCCCGATGACAGGCTTCCCCGAACTGCACTGTTAACAATCTCATCATGCATGATGCTCCTATTACTTGCTTACATTTCTTTGTGAAATTAATCTTGCCCTACTACATCATTCTCATTTGGCAAATTTATCGCTAGAATCATACAATTCGATCTAATCTTTACAAAAAAAAAGTCATCCAAACTGCAACTACAGTCACAAAAAGGAAACAACCTTCCAGTTACCATTTCTCTTCATTTTGCAATTAAAAAATGACAATTCTGTTATTTACCCAGAAAACGTTCGCTGTACCCGAATAAAATGATTTAGTTCATATTTGTATATAGTCATTTGTAGAATTCCCCTTTCAGTTTAGTTTTAATGTACATTAAATCACCCCAAATGTGATTTAAATTACTGCAAGGACATTCCATGTTTGACAATGTTAGCAGATTTTTTAAAATATTCAGCTAATGAACATCTGGTTTTACTGTTTATATAACAAATTTGATTTATTAAATCCAATTTGGTACATTCCCAGGGGTTCACAAAATACCACCTTAAAGCCTTCTGTAGGTTAACCTAGTCCTTATCTTGGTAGGACTTAATATGAAAAACATCAATACACTAAAAGTATTAACAACACTGGGCCCACTGACCATGAATTTTTAAATCCTAAAATAATAACAGTACTCCACTCAAACAGAGGTTAAGTTATGGAGATGGGTAATCTGTTCTCAAAACATAACCAAAAATACAGCTATGACGTACACATGAGTTTTCACCGTTACTATAGAAACATCCCAAAAGAGGACAAAAGTTCAAGTTTGACAAAACCTCGTCAAGAAATCTAAATAAAGCTTTATTTAAAGTGCAGTTGGAGTTGGGACATCCATACTTGTATAGACAGCTTTTATAAAAGTTTTATTCCCCTGAAGATTGCATTATCAACAGCCGTTTCAAATGACTTAATTATTGTTAAATTAAGAGAAACAAGAGCCCTTATCAGAATTTCTCAAGGATTACCCGATTCCGACACCATGACTTGGCAACAGATGCACCACGTTTCACAGACTACAGGAAACTCTTGACTGGTGCTTTCCCATGTATAAATGTCAGGCGGATGACAACCTGGTACAACCAGTTTAGCGCAGCACCATTGTACTACAAAGAAATTCTACTGTTCAACTACATCAAGAATGGACCC
The DNA here is from genome assembly GCF_040954835.1 of Lepisosteus oculatus. Classification (NCBI taxonomy): domain Eukaryota; kingdom Metazoa; phylum Chordata; class Actinopteri; order Semionotiformes; family Lepisosteidae; genus Lepisosteus; species Lepisosteus oculatus. Next base: position 19,955,531 of record NC_090702.1, on the reverse strand, counting down.
AGTAGTTTTTCCTTACATTTTTTATGAGTGACACCAACTGATGTAAAAACATGCTAATATTACATTTCTAAAAAAAAAAAACATTACATGAATTGAAAAAGATGACCCCTTATACACCTGACATTTTTTACTGGTACTCCCGTTTTATAAAGTGTGGCACTTTAACTGCAAAATTAAGAGGTTACCAGGAAAACAAAGGGTTTTCGGAGCAAGAGCACCAATACTTAATCAGACGCCAATCAGCTGTCAAATATTTTTGCACTGTGAGAATCACTGGCTAGCACAGAAGCAATGCAAGCTGAACATCTGCCACTCGTGCTTCACAACAGGTTGCAAATTCTGCCGTCTGCCCCACTCCTCATGGACTCTTGACATGCACGGTTGCATGCATGGTTACAGAACCCTAGATGCCACACCATCCCAGCTTATCCCACAAACATTCGACTGCTGAGCGGGCCCATCCACAGCCTAAATGTCACATCCTCCTCTTAACAGGGAAGCAGGTGTTACAAGACCGGCATGAGGATGTGTGTGGTCTTGCTAGGAGATGGATGACACCACACAAAGGACATCAAGTCCTAGGAACTCACTGCACAATGTGGCATCATACAGTCAGGCTGCCACTTACCCCTACAGGTAGAGGTCTGTAGACGCTAGATACTCCTGCCAAGACCATCATACTTGGCTTTTTTGTCAACAAACTGCATATTGTTCTGCATCCATCAGGGATGGTCGCAATATTCCCGTGCTTCATTGCTACAGAGAACTAGGCTGGCAAGGTAACACTTCAGTCTCCTCTGTAACCGAAAGCATTGATAAGAGGGTCTTTTACGTTTTCCTTCATTTTTAACAGGTGTAAAATTTAAAAAGGTTAAATCACCTGTGTCTAATTACAAATAAGTTGATTTAATGCATATGCAATCAAAAGGCCATGGACGTTTAATCAAGATCCCAAATCAGTATACTGTCATTGTATTTTGATGTAGTGAAAACTGTGCTTCAGTCAGTTAGCAACAGATCAGTTGAAAAAACATCATTTTAGAGAAAGAAAATCCCTACCTCGATCAATTCCAAGAGTAGATTTGTTTGGAACAGCATAACACCAGAATGCAACAATCAGGTTTGCATTTATGTCCATCTCTCATTTAGTGTATAAGTCTATAGTGTGATTATAATTCTGAATGTTAATTCTGAGACAACTACCTAGCTTAAAAAAAGTTAATAAAAACGGGCATGATCAAGCCTCTCTCTCAGAACTAGAAACAAAAAAAAATCTACACAACTGCTGTGATTATTATAATAAGCACAGAATCACTAATAGTATCTTTGAAGAACACAGCTCATAAAAAGTGGCTTCTATGTGTCTACCACATCTTTGTTGATGAGTTTCTAAAAAGAATACAACCTGCATATTGGAAACATCATTCAAACCAATCTTGGAAACCATCATACAAACACTTAAATCGAGTATCAAAATATACCACCTCAAATCAGAGGTTTCTTGAAGACTGTTGCTTTTCAGCAAGTGGGACTAGAGTTTCCTGTGAAAACACCCTGACCCACACAACTGCACACCAACACCCAGCCAGGGCCACCACAAACTTGAACCGCCTTTTAAAACAAGTGCCTTGATTCACTCATTTAAAATAACCTATGAATATGTCCGCACTTCAGACATATTCAGACAGCATTTCAGTTTTACTTTTGCCACTTTCCTGAATGTACTAATGAATACACTGGTAAAGGTTTATTCCATCCCGAAAAGACAAGGCAACATTTTGGCTGAAGAAGGCTCCCCAGCCAAAACGTTGCATTTTCTTTTCAGTATAGAATAAACCTTTACCTCTCCCTTTACAGCCTACACATGCTAATGCAGCTTCCTACTTGAACTAATAGAGATGCATCCTATTTGAGGAAGGAAAAAAAAGCTACTGTCAACAGTAAAAGGATTCAGAGGCACGATTCCCAAACTCATCTTCTACTTTTATCAAAGTTTATTTGTCATATGCACAACAATACAGCATGCAGCAGTAGTTGCTGGCAATGAAATGTCTTTTCTACAGGCTCACCAGGGGGTAAAATCACAAAATCAAGGTTACAAAATAATGTTACATAATAATAGATAATGATGGAATAGAAACTGAATAAAAAACTCAGACAAAACTCAATATGAATAGAGCTGCTATGTGTCCATGGTCTATGCAATATATTATGTCCAAGTAGTGCAGTGTGCCGAATACAATGAAAACTGTATGTCTATGTAGCCATTACAGGTGATTTGCTGAAGGTTGGCTATTTAGCAGTCTTACTGCCTGGAGGTAGAAGCCGTTTCGTAATCTGTTGAACTTGAATGCTTCGGTACCGTTTACCAGATGGCAGGAGAGAAAAGCAGCTTGTAACTAGGACGACTGAGGTCCTTGAGAATGGACCTGGACTTCCTTAAACATCCAGCTGAATAGATATCCTGGATGTTTGGTAGGCAGCCAAGTGCTGCTCCAGCCTGGCCCACTGGACCTTACAGGTTTCCCGATGACACTGTCAAACCCCTCAAGAGAGCGGGATATCATTCCTACCAGGGGGCAACTGAAGCAAAGGACATTGCCTTGAAGCACAAATGGTGTAAACTGGTTTTGTTTGAATATAAAAACTGGCATCAAGTTACTTTTTCTATTTCACTTAAACTATCACTCAACATTAACAGTCAGCTTTCATTGCACTTTTACAGATGCTAGTCCTCTTGTTGCTAGACCGATAGTGACTTAACTTGCAATGTCTGTGCACAAACACTCGTCGCTATTGAAGCACAATAGTCAGAAGACAGTGAAAACCTCCACACCAACTTTAATCCTTTCCGTACTCAAATATGTTTTAAAAGGAGGGGAGTATTTTCCTTTCACTAAGAATGGGTTGGGCTACACAAGACTATTTTCGCATACACAGTGAACTAAGCAGTCTCTTCTCAGACCTTCTATTGACGCAACAGCCCAGGTCTAAGGACACTTAGGTTTTCCTTGGGTGCCTGGGAACTTAATGCCTGTGTCCTTTGACCCGGGCTGTTGCGTCTCTGATATACAGTATACACAAGTACAGAGATCACAGGATGGTCCTATTCAATCAAAACAATACATCTGTAAAACAACCACCATCTATTACTACTCACTTTCTATTTGCTTAGCAGACATCTTAGTGAGTGTAAAAATGTATCTGCAGCATATTTAACTCAGGAAAAAAATGTGAATAGAAATCAGCGCCATCTTCCAGGTTTCAGTGAGAGGGGTATCTATTCATTAAGTGCAGGCTTGCTAGAGGAGAACCACTGGTGGGAGAAACAACAAAGCTACAGTAAAGTTTTTTTTACATCCATTTGCAACAGGTACAGTCAGTAACTTTTCTTCTACCAACAAGTGCTGGAATGCTACACTTCATTTTTGACTCTTCTACTAAAGAAAACCAGAACAAGTAATGCTACAGTTTCTCTTTGTACCATCCCATCTCAATCTGAGCTGTCTAGGGGTGTACACTCTTTTTGGGCGTGACTAATTTTAAGGAGAAAAAGTTCAATTTTAGGAAGTTACTACAACATTCAGCATTGCACAGCAGTTATAGCAGTTAATTTGCTTTAACATTTAACCAATACATCACAAGACACGCAAATATTAAAATTGGATCCATAACAGACCAGATAAATTTAATTTCATATCTGGGGGTGTCTTATGTTACTGCGATATTTGGTAACCTCAAGAGTTTCACAAAAATAGTTCAATACAGCACTAATGCAAAGTTACTTGTGCCACCATGAAAAACAAATGCACCAAATATAAGGATCATATTACAAATTGTCTAAAATTAATGTTCTGAACTATGAAATAACTTTTTGCAGTTTTTCTGATAGTTTAATAGAGACTAATCCTACTTTGTGTTTCATTAGAAAATCAGTACAGATAAATATGACTGGGTAACAAGCAGTTAACAAATATTTATTGTTTAACCTGATAGAAAACACGGTTCAGAATTTGAGGTAAAAAAAACTCAGACCCATGTACAATGATGGAAAGCAAACCTCAGTACTAAATTTTAATATTTTGCTACAAACCTACCCATTCACTAAAACATTTTGAAGTGATTTCAATTAGTAAACCCGTCAACCTATTGCATACCGGTAGCTATGCATTCAGTGTGTCTTAGAAGGCTTTTCTTGAAATCCTCTACAAATACTAAACACATAAAACTGACTTTTAAGCAGTCAGATCTTAAATAAAAAAACTTTACTAAATTTTAATCCGTTTAAGAAGGGGGAAAAAAACAAAAACCTAGGAAGAGCTGCACATTAATCTTGATTGTAATTACGCACAAATGCAATGAGCGTAATGAAAAAACTAACATAAATAGGATTCCAAACAATCACTGTTGCTTGATAAAGTATCCGTCAAGAGGATTAACTTATTTAGTAGTTATTTTCCATTGTGTATATATATATTTTACTGCTTTACTGTTATTTAGATTTTCATCAAAAGCTGGTTTACTTGAAAAATTTTGGGTTCATCAACTATGCCAACTGTAACACACAGAGATAAAAGGGCTTCCTCACTCCTTCACAAAAGGAAAATTTACACTGCCATTTCTGATCACAGTCCTCGGTACCATTTTAAATCTTGCCCAAAAATGGCCGTGTCAACAGACTAGATCAGATGTTTCTCTAATGGGGAGGTTGTATTGATCACAATCAAATGCTATCAAGGAAACAAATCTGGGCGGTGCAAATATTCGCAGAATCAACCACTGAAATGCATTATGCAGCTGTGACACTTACCGTTTTGATAGGCAGGATAAAGAAATATTCTAGTGCAGCAACTGAAATACCCCCTTCATTTCCTAAGAAAATCATTCCTCATCTGTTGTGTTTTTCAGAAGTACGGTGCTGTACATAGTGATACAAGAATTCAGCTTTTGTACTATCTTAGCATGCCAAGCCCTCAGGTTGACAGCTGATCAGGCTATAGTGGAATCACTGATGAACATTTGAGCCTGATCAAATATGGAAAAATACACCTAATATTCAAAGAGCCACAACAGACCAGACAAAAAGCTGCAGTCTTTATATTGAGACATCATTACAGTACTGGGCGCTACTCTCCCAATACTTTCTAAAACCAAGACAAACCAGCTTCAATGTGACTGCTTTGATCTATAGAAAGGCATATTCTGAGGCCTAGCTACAGTAATAGGAGCAACATTCCTTTATTATGTTTATATATAACTGTTGATGTTTAAGCAAAAAATAATCCCTACCCTGGAATGGCCACTAGAACTGCACAGCAGATCAATCAATGGTTCAATGAGTACAGCACAGCTAGTATGCTATTTTTATACTTTTAAGAGAACTTCACATGCTGGGTAGTAGTTTTAAGTGTGCCGCAATGTCAGGAAATATTAAACAGAGCATGTTGCCTGTTCCATCTTTGGCAAGGTGTAAAGCAGGAGGCCACAAGCAAATTAAAAGTGTATTAACTTAAGAATTCATACACTTTAGGAACTGTGGTAAATTTATCATAATTTGTCATAATAAATGTTTAATAAGCAAAAGCATTGTAAACTATGTATACTGATATATCAATTAAAGGGTCTATACTGATAGGAACAAAGTCTTGTTTGCCTTGCAAGAATACTGAAAACATGCTACAAAGGGTCCGTGCAATGAGAGAGTCTCGGTAAAATTGGCATATAACTACACTTCATTTCAATTTTATTGTAGACAGCAAGTACTGTGGTATTGGGACATTTTTTACAACGACTTCCAAGAACATAAGAGATGCTGTAAACTAAGCAGGCCATTTGACCCAACTTGCTTGGTTTGGAGTACCTAAATGACCCAAGAATTTCAATCCACAGTTTCTTGAAAGAAGAAGGGGTATCAACTTATGGTTAGATAATGTGGCTGGGACACTCCCAAAACCCATTTACATGTAAAACTAGCTTAATGCACCTGCAAAGATTAATGTAGACTCCCATACACAAAACAAAACCCAGCACATTTGCAGGAAATAGTGTTTCATTAATGAGCTGTTCAGTCTCGCAAAAGCTAATTCATGTTTCTATTTAATTTACTATTCTGACAGCAGATTTTTTTTACACAAGACTGAACATCTTTTCAATAGCCAGAACCACAATGTTCCTGCATTTCATTTTCAGATGCAAATATACTTCAGCGTGGACCATTTAGCACAACAATTTCCTGGTTTAGTTTATTAATTATAAAGACTGTTCTACCCTGGTGTACTGTATAAGTTTATAAAAACATTAAAGCAATATATGAGCACAAAAGTGTATTCCCCCCACCAGAAAAGCATGGCCAGCCCTTTCTTTTATTTCTTAAGACTAGAAAACACTGAACTATGCGCAACTACCCACAAGCAAGCTTTAAACTGTGATTCCCAACAAAAAAAAATGAGATTAGCAAGCTTACAGAAGATTTCTTCTTATGTCATGGTTTTTATCACAAACCATAAACAGGAAAGTATTCCAATAAACTAACATTTTTCCATTTGCATTACATAAAATGTTTCTTTAACACTGGTAAAATCTGATTTTACCAAAACTAAGTGTTTTTGTGATGTATAAAACCAAGTTAATTATAAAAACACTGAAGATATTTAAGATACCTTGGGTAATGAACATGCACTCAGCTTGTAAATGGAAGCAAACGTATTCACATTTTAAATATCAGTAGCATCTGTTAATGTAACATATGTTACTGAGGACAATCTTCTCACTAAACTGGTAGCTTCACTAGCTGCACTGCTTCTTAAATAAGGTTTTAAGAGTGTTAAGACTTAGTGTGTGATTTTGTAAAGTCCGTTCACTCCTGGAACAGACCAGGTCTCATTATTCTCTTTTAAAGCTTTCTAGTAGTGGGTTTACATGTGTGTTTATGTATACATGGATAAACATCAGAGGTTGTCTTCTTGCTGGTTATGTCCTTGTTTATCAGAGGAAGGGAGGTGCTCTAGGAATGCAGCAGCTTGGATCCGAGCAGCTACAAAAAGGATTAACAAATGAGATCTGCATTAGCTTATCAGCCCAACTTTCTCAACGTACAACAATTAGGCTACGCTAAACTTTGTGTGGTTTAAAAAAGGCAAAAAAGAAATTCAACATTCAATGCCAAAGTTATTCAGCAATTTATCTTGAAGACAAATCGAGCACAAAATGTATTTTCTCACATTTTCTTAGCAACGAACATGTTCCACAAACATACATTGTTTGAAATAAATGCCTCTTCTCCACTGTAAAAAAAAAGAAGCTTTTTTCCAAGGATATAAAACGTCATACGTTTTTGCAGCACATTCAAAGGGAATTACTTTATGAAAAAAGTCAGTCCCAGTGTTCATCCATTTCAGAAAGATTGGTATGAATTTTCTTCTTCGAAAAAAAACGCAGCTACTACCATATAAAGGAACAACACTAAAGAAAATTGTTACTTTAGGCCAAACCTAGCCCCCTCCCCCCTGGTTTCTGCAACTGAAGCGCCATCTAACATACCAGTGAAGAAATTCCCAGATAAGTAATACTCAAAGCAGAAAGTTTCAAGGATCAGTGCATGTGAACGCCTTCCTCTGACATCACAGCATCTACAGTATGAAGGCACTTCCACAAAAGGAATTCCTTTTTACAGTCTGAGCAGCGCTACACAGCAAGCAAGCTGGGTTAAAAACGAGCTACTGTGCTACTGCAGGAGGCCAAGAAAAGGGTATCGCAGCTTTGCCAAAGCCAGCTGGGTTTCTCTGCATGGCCAGGCAAGCTTCCTTGAACCATCACAATGCAACCGCTGCTGACCATATATGGCCTTGGGATTCCCATGGAAAAAACAGGCCCAGATAAAAAAAAAACTCAACCACACATTTCATTTTCGTTTATACTCTGCAGCCAAAACAATAGCTACAATCCAAAGCCAAGTTTGTTTCCATTAGCTATTACTGTCAGAAGTCCAAAGGGGGATGAAACAAGAAATGTAAGATGGAAAAAAATGACTTTGAGAAGTTCGGCATTTTCAAAAATTCCAAAAGTAGGTTCTCCCTTCCTAAAACCAGATTCTCTTCGGGTTGCAAAACAAATGAAGATGTTTCACACTGAGATAAGTAATGCTGTAAGACAGGCAAACTAAAAAAAAAAAGATTTCCATCCACACTGCTCAGTTTGAAGGGCACAATGACTCAGAACTGTTTGGGGGACAAAACAATGCCAGAAATGACCAACAGAGTCAACAAGATGGTAATTCATAAAAAATAATTTTTCCAGATGATAGCGAGTTCTTTTTCTTTCTCAATTCAGGTCATAGCACTGCGGCAACATTCTAAATTACAGTACTTCTAAATCTAGTGTTCCTACTAATTCCAATTAAATTGCTCCCTTTAAAGTTTAACCCAATTTCGGTGGAAGACCACATTAAGCGAACGTATGAAAGTAAATTCAAATGACAAACTGACCATTCATAAAACGATCTTGCCCCTTTGCCTAATCTCTGTCCTTCCCGAAGAGAATAAGAAACCTAAACACAGATAACTGTCAGAGCCCCCCCAGAGATCAAGTAGCAACGACTGTGGTGGGAATACAAGGTGCAGACTACAAAAATAAGAAATACAGCTAAGTATCTTAACCCAAAGTATTTATAACAAGAATTGGCGTAAAGATTTGAAGAAATGCAAACTGCATGGAACATAATTGCACCGCAGATGTAAACAATGCAACTTGAAAAACTCCAATGAGGAAATGAGAAAAATAAACAATTGCTTCCTCTACATCATTGCTTGAAAAGATTTCATTTGCATAACTGGCCAGGTCTCATAAAAAGCCCTTGCACCCTAGAAAAACAAAACTGCTAATCTCAGCTGTAAAACAATGCAAAAAGTGTTACACACTGCACAAATATGAAGGGTACAGGATCTGTTCCAAGGCCGCTGAAATGAAATCCCATTATATACAGAAACATGCCTTCAAGTTTGCCAATTACAATGCCCAGTAAAATTTGATAATACTTGATAAGATAACATTACACATTCTCTTAATCTTTACAGCTACCTAAATATTGTAACGGGAAAATAATTAATCCAAATCGCCATGCAAGTTCGTCTGACTGCATCCCTTGAAATAGGAGTTAGATGTGTCCTATGAGATTCATCCTTTCCCATTTCCAGACAAACTGGTCTCAGTGACTGCCACTGGTGAAAGTTCTTGAACTGAACAATCTGAGAATTCCAACATCAAATACAGTTAGACTGTTAAGGTTTTTCTTTTCCAATTATGGCTTAGATTTTTATAATAAATGATATGCCTGTGGCAAAGCAAAAGATGTCTTAGTTCAACTACTATAAAGTTAACCATCGATCAATGTTTCATGTAACAGACAGATACAAATCAGAATTAAGCAGACCCCCCCCTCCATCTGGCTGACATCTGAAGCACAGGGACCAAGAATATCAAAGACAGGATGTACATTCTACATCCTCCAACTGTCAAATTGTTCTAGATATTTATGCTCAAAAGATTTCAACTTTTTACCCCCAATTTGTCATTTGAAAATTTTAAACTAATATTACTTTATAGTAACACAGTTAACACTTACTGTTTAAAGTTATTTTTATATTAACTGAATGAGAAACACTACAGGTGTGAACAATGGTCTCCTGCAACACATCTTACTGTATCTGTATGAAGAACTGCAGTGCAGTGGGGCTGCTGTAGCATAATGGCAGCTACACATCACCCAAGTGGGTTCTGCACTTTCACAGGTGGATCGAGTGGCTTTCTTCTCACAAGCACAACATAAATGCACAGAATTATCCACTACAGCAACCACCTTCAGTTAGGCCACAGGCCAGTGGGGTAGATTCTTCTGTATAAATGAAATGAGAAAAACATAAGTACTCCACAAATTAGAAATGAACTTTTATTCTACTGTTTTGCTACCTGCAAGATTGTGAAATGTTCATGTTAACATAAAAACCACCAAATTACTACTGAAGAATAGGATTTTCTCAGACAGCAGATGAGGATCAGAAAATCTGAACAGAGGTTGCATTCATTAAAGGCCTGCTACTTAGAGGACACAAAATGAATATTAATTAATAATATGAATAAGTAGGTTTAATTGACAATTAATAAGCATTATGTTTTAAATTGCTGTCCATTAGCCAAAGAACACTGCAAATACCTACTGTAGCTAATCCACAAATGTCTGCATGGTCAGACTGCCTTCTTTGAACCATGACAATAACATTAAGGACATGACAGCTCTGTAATTATTAGTCAAAAGAGTAAAAGAAAATAAGGAGGTTTCTGCCAAGCTGGTTCAATGTAATAGACTGGGACTCCTAAGACAACAGCTTTAATGGTCTGGTAGGATCACTTATAGTCCAGAAGCCTTAAGAGGTTTCTGTGCATTCTTTGGGTAATCATTACCAGCCAAAAAAATAGAAAAAGAAATTTCCATCCCTGCAAAGTTAAAAAATAATTTAATTACTCAGAGTTACCTCCTACCTCTTGAAATAATGACTAGTAAAAGATAAGAAGTCTGCTAAGGATACTTAAGATACATGGATCAAGCTTTTCATAATCTTGAGAATATGAATCAACAAGTTTTACTAATATTTCATATTCTATATAAACAACCAAGTAACAGAGTTGAAAAAAGATCTTTAAATATGCATCATCTTAAAGATTTATGTTCCATTACAAAAAATCTATAATATTAATTTAAAAAACTCACACCACATAAGAAAATCTACAATGTTTTCTGGTGTGAAACACTGTACGTTTAGAAATGTGTCTAGATCCATTTACAGTACAGCTTTTCACTCCAATATTCAAAAGGCAGGTGCTTGTTTTAGGCTTTATTTAAAATATTTACGACAGTTGTATTCATTTTAAGCAATGTCCGGTGATGAACAAATGCAAAGATCAATATGTTTACCTCACAGGCAAAAATGAATTCAGGGCAGCTCCGGAATGCTACCCACCAGCCTTTTGTTGTGATTTTCTGTAAGCTTTTGCCTTACTAATTAGAACACACAACCCTAGTTTCACAATGAGTATGAGTCACCATTGCACCTTTATAACAGGAACACCCCAGGAAGAACTCTTGTTGCAGTCAACTGCATCTTTAACTGTTTACAAAGTGCAGGTTATGATTTAGCTATGGGGTGGAGACCACTTCTCATTAAGTTTATCAAGGGAAGTTTTTTTTTTTTGTTCTGCACTGTTAAAGCTCAAGACAAACATTTGAAAAAGCTTCTAATTAAGTACTGGTTATAATCATACACGTGTACGGTATAATTTTCAGATCATTTATAAAGGCTTATAATTTCCATGTTATGCAAACTTGATATTATGCTTATTATGATATTAAGCCTTGCATGAAACCTGTAGTATACCAACCAATATCTTGATTATATTTCTGCATGTTAACTTTTTAAAGAAGGTCAAAGCATTCCTCAAGACTAAATGAAAGACTGTAGTCTTCTGTTTTTGCGAATTTACAACTTTAGCATACTGCATGCCTATTAGTATTATAATAAGCAGAAGAAAGGAGAATCTATTTTCTAATGGCTTCCTCTGGTTCCCACGGTATACAGACCCCTAGTTTCCTTTCAGGTAGAGGTTTGTGCATTTTCTTGTCATGCAATTGTAAAAGGGCCGACGGAATACGCGGCCCACCAACTCCAACCAGTCAAGTGGCATCTGCACCTCATGATAAGCCATTCTCTAACAGATGGGATTGTCTCCAGTCCCTGCTATCCTACAACTTATCCTTTAACAAGGCTAACTTAAGAACAAAAACATTAAGCAGCTAACCTTTCTAATATAGCATACAATTTACAACTTCCACGTGAAGGCCTAGCCTACCACAATCAAACAGTACAGCCTTTCTAAGACTAACGTGATTCATTTTAAGGTATGCAAGTTTGTTTTTGCAATCCTGTTGCTCAAAACATTGATTAATTTTTATCAAGTCTGAAATCCCAAGCACTTTGAGCGGGTTATTTTAAGTTAGAATTAAAGCCATCCACACAATAAGCAACAGTGACTGCTCCAGAAAAGACCTGTTGCTTCTTAGGTTTTCAGTCATTGCTTAGAAATCTAACACCACAATGCCTGGTGCAGTCCCAACAGCACATCACGCAGTCTGTACCATCCCAATGATAAGCATAGTGATGGCAACATTAAACTGTATTATGGGGATGTTCCTCAGTATCAGGCACTGAAACACTCTCGTTTTAGGTCTAGAGTAAACCCCTCTAAATAAAGAAACAATTTCAACAGAACAAAGACCCAAAGCATAAGGCCTTAAGAGCAGTGCACGTCTTTGATGAGCCCAGTTAGTTTTGACTAACACTTTTGAAACTCTGTATCAAGACTTGAAAGAGGTGATTCCCAACCAACTTGACACAGCTTGAGCAAGTTTGCAAACAATGGGCTTAAATCGCACAACCCTGGTGTGCAAAGATAGTAGGGAAATAGCTTCAGACAGAAGGGTTTTGCTGTCCTCCGGCATATTAGAACCAATCAGAGCTTACTTTGCAAGGTTGTGGCAACCAATGATAGGATTATATGACTGTTTACAAAAATATCTGGATAAAATACTGTCATACAAGCATAGGCCCAGCAACAGAAATTTTGGAATATTGAAATTTTAGAAAAAATTTCAAGTTGGTCCTGCAAACGTGTCATACATTCTGTAGACGACTCTAGCCCAAATAATATACTAATGTCTAATTAGCACTCAAAACTTCAAAAGCTTCTTCCAGTTGCCAGAATGCTAATTCCCACTCCCATACAGCTTCTGGCCCCCAGACACGTCCTTGTTCTCCCAATGGGTGTCGACATTTCGAAATTTGCATTAACTGGGAGGTGCCGGCAGTGTAGAAAACACCCCCCCCTCCTGCCATCGCTTTTCTTTAAGGTCACGGCTGAAGAAAAGCTGCATGTGCCAAGAGAATATGAATGATTTATTTTTGATATATTGTACAACTGGCTTTTCCATATAAAATAACAGCATAGCAAAATGGATCTTGGTAGAATTACACTCGGAAGGGCAAACATTAAGACCTGCAATTGTAAAAAGATCACACAAACAAAACAGCCACAGCATACATGCAAAGCACTGAACCTCCCCCACTTAGGTGCTGCTTTTCATTGTAAAATTTGTGTTCATGATAATATTGTTCAATAAGTCAAGGTCCTGTCAGCTGATAAGCAAGAGATTCTCTAACATTCTGTTAGGATGAGCATGAAAATTAGGATCTCTTCTCGACTAAAATTAGGACATTGTTATGCTATGAAATTAAATTTGTATAAATACGCATGATGGGAACTTACACCTGCATTACAGAATTCAGCACTTCAGGCTCATATTGCAATCAGCAAAGACATTTATGATGAAGAGTAAATTCCAGGAAGCTTCTATGTAGCAAATACTGCAGTAATGATTATAATACCAGATCAAAGAACCTTTTTTTCTAATCCTCGAATTAAAGACCTGCTTAAAATGTAGTCACTTGCATGAAAAAGACCTTGCAGTTCCATCATTCATTCATTCTGACCAAGGCCTCAACTTAAGGAATGTATGAAGAAATTCAGTGTCACATGCACAGGCCAGCAAGTTGCTATTATGCAATTGCTGCTTATTTGCTGTTGTCACAACACCACACTCATGTACTTTACTCAGTATTTGGGAAAGGCTTACATTATGAAGGCGTACAAATTCTGGGTGATTCTATTAGTGCATCAGACAGTATTAAGCGCATACAAAAACCTCATTACATTTTATGCCTCCAATGTTATATTTAGAGATGCATACATAAGGTACAGCCTTCCTCAAAGGAATAACAACTCTTATCAAAGAATTACAATGAACAAAGAAAATATTAAAAGATGTACAGCACTGTTTTGAAGTCTTGATAATAAACCTGAAATATTATCTAGTGCTACAAACGCCATGCCAAATAATAGTTTTGAGGACATTTCTGTATTTCACTGTAATGCAGAATACGTTACAAAAAAACTCCAAGTACATCTATTTTTACATGCTAATTTGAGCCGCTTTATCTGAATGCAAAATAAGTTCAAAAATGTATGCGATTTCTTCAAGTAGAGTAATTAGCTTTGCTACCTTAACAGCGCTGAGGCCCTGGGTTCATTTCAAGACGTCGGGTGTTATCGGTTCGATTCCTCCAAGAGTCCAAGGGTTACTGACAGGTTAATTGGCTTCTGGGAGCACTGGCCCTGGTGTGAGTGACTGTGTGTGCCCTGCAATTGACTGGCATGGTTCAGGGGGTATCCTACCTTCCGCAAGTTTCAACAAATCTGGAAATATAAGTTTTTTTGGAAATGAAATAAAATTAAACTTTACCATTAAATGAAACTATTAAACAGAACTCAACAATTAAGAGTCAGCTAAACAAATAAAGGAAAAAATTATTTCCTAATTTCTTCCCATCACATTTTACATGAAATTTATAAATACTTTACAATTGTACATTCATCTAAGATTATACACTGTGGTGAACATTTTATTTGGATGTTCTTCTCTCAGGTGGCAAGTTGATCCGAGAAGCATTCCCCCTACTTACATTCATTCCTATGGGGAGTAAGTTTAAACTTAAACAGCATCTTTCAGAAACGCATCAGCCGTGAAAATAAAAAAACACCTGTATTTGAGTAATTCCTCTCTCCTGGAAAAAACAGCTACTATTGTAAAGGGCGGGTCTCCGTTTCAGCTGTCACTTATTAACATGGATCCAGTTGTGAGAACAGCCTGAGATGAATTCCAGTTTCACTTAACAAGTGTAGTGTGAAAGGCTGAGAAATTTCCAAACTAGAGCCTTTAGAGGTTCGATTTCAGCACAGCTGTTAAACGCACAAAAAAGACACTGCAAAAAGTAGTACCTGGGATGTACAGGGGTGCCAAGGAAATTATCTACACTTTGAGTTCTTTAAAGCATGTCTTTGATTTATGGGAGACTGTAACCAAAGTATAACAATACTTCAGTTTTCACTTACCATTTGCATGATACTTTTTAGGAATATTAAAATTAAGCAGACCATTATTCTAAGGTGCCCTTTTAAAAAATTATAATTATCATATGTGTCCTTTTAAACCATCCCCACAATTGTGTAAACTGGATGTCATCTTTAATGCAAGTTTACCATCAGTATTCCAATTCAGCTGATGACTGGAAAAATGATTAGTCTAATGCTATAATCCTAAAGCTGACAGTAGAAATGATGCCCATTTGAAAGTTCAAGTAAATGTTAATCCCCTGCTAAAAAAAGAAAAGATGTTTCAGGTGTGAGGAAGAAGGTTCAACAGCCTTAATGCTATTTCTTTTCACTTTTCAGGGGGGAATTAACCTTAACTCACTCCTTTCCAGCCATCACACACTGATCCATATCCTCATTCAAACCAGTTTGACGGTCTACCTTCTGCACATCAGCTTCAATCCCAATTCGAAAAACATTTAGAATTTAGCTCGTTTTGAAAGTTTCCTCTGGAATTTCACTGACTGACTAAGCAACATCCAAATGAACCAGTTCCAACGTGTAATAAAGCCTGTCTACATAGTTTCTACCTCTCTTCACATGCAATTGGTTTATGAATGAATGCCTCAGCCCTGCTTTTACAGCGCGTCTCTATAATTTGCAAGTATGGGGCGGCAAGGAGGGAAAGAAAACTAACTTGTCAAACTCCCAAAACCTCGGCAAAAAACAACAACAATGGAGTTGATTTTAATTCGTGTACAGACAAATAATGCACTGGTTACAGAAACGGTCAGATGTTGCTTAAAGTGCAGAACGCAAAATCTTCAAAGCAGAACTTTGATCGTTGGCACAGTCTATCGCTGTTACAAGAACAGAACTAGTCAGCAGCAGCAAAGTGAAAGCAGAATCGTCTCGGTGACCACACAAAGGGCATGGTGGAGGCTTCCCACGCTGGTAGCTGCAGGCAGAGGCTCTGCTGAACAGCCTCAAATGTGCACAAACATTGCCAAGGATGCCAAAAACAATTATGAGACAGTTATGAGAAAGCCCACACAGAGAACAGGGCAAGCAGCGTGGTACCTTCATACATCTCGAGACTCGCCTGTGCCTGATAAAACTCCTTCCAGCATGTCTCTAAGGTTAGACATCACACTGCCACCACCTAGGCCTAATTCTCACATAGTGTGTGAAGCAGCCACTGCGTCACACACAGCCAGGAACTAATGTACAAACCGTGTACTGTATAGCTGAGTCATTCACCTGCATTAAACTTGATTTAACACTCAATGGCCAAAGCATGCCGACAAATATCTAAACGCATTTCAAACCCAAATAGACCAGAAACTTCTGGAAGAAGGATGAGGCACCAAATTAATTTCCATTAAGAACGCGCATCCTGCGTCACCACCTTCCCTAGCAAGACTAATGAAAGATGCAAAAAGAAATAGGACTGCAGTGGCATCGCCTTTTCTTTAGCTCTCTATCAAAAACTGAAACAGCAGTATACCAGAACAATAATTGCTAAATGGAAGTATTCGCAACTTGACAGACCACAAATTGTATGAGCATTTACTTGTTTCCATACGCCTTAAGATCTGTATTTCCACTCCATAAAGAAAAGCAGCTGACACCACTTTAAATATTGTTGTAAGTGCTGAACTCAGAGAAGAACTTTAGAAAATCCAACCAAGGCCAACGTGGCTAAAAAAAACGTCAGAAGACAGAAGACTTAAGGCTCTTATGTATTCATATTGATTGCTCCTACAAGTGCCATCAAGCCTGAGCAGTGTTAAGCGTAATGAAGTCGTGGCGTTTAAGACGTGCGCTACAAAGTTTGTGAAACTGCTAAGAATGCTTTATAAACCAAAACAACATTCAAACTAGCACATCTCAGGGCATTTCATTTTTTCCTAAGAGAAATTTGTTTTCAATACATCTCCAACTCTTTGGGACATTGGATCGTTAGCCACTTTTAATATGCGCATT